>NC_052530.2:0-1200000 GCF_016746365.2 Drosophila yakuba | reverse complement strand
GAATCCGACCAAAATTGCCACGCCCACACTTTTAAATGGTTTGATATTTTGCCACATTTTTGTTAGTCTTGAAAATTGCTCTTGATTTTCAAAAAATTCTAAACAAGGTTTGATATTGTTTCACATTTTTGTTAGTCTTGTAAATTGCTCTCGATTTTCCACGACTACTCCAAAGCCTACGAACTGTCAGTGCTAAAATTTCTCCTTCGCACTTCCCTTAGCTGAGTAACGGGTATCAGATAGTCGGGGAACTCAACTAAAGCGTTTCTCTTGTTCATTAAATGAAGTCTATACTATCAATTTCCCATTACAACATGAAAAAGATACTGAAAGAATGTATATTTCGTTTCAGGAAAGTCAACCGGATTTTATTAAAGCAATTTCGAAAGGATCGTATAAGGACAGTCTTATACACATTGTCATTATTTGGCGGCGAGATAAAAATCGCATAAAGTACGACTGGGTTAACGTCGGCAAACAGAATGGCAACAGTTCACCTGAACACTTCATAAATTCAACTAAGAACGAAATTTCCAATGCAATTAAGAAGTTATTAAAAAATTCAGAAGCTTTATGTTACGAAGCATTTGTAGAGGTACATAATATCATATACTAAAATTATCCAAATCCACAATGAATTATATCTTTCAGAACTTAATTAACGAACATTCACAAGGAATTTTAACTAAATGGATTTCTCAGTTCTTATATGTTGTCGATTACCTATCAGATAATATTGAAGAGGAGCACCTTTTTGCATTTATTTCACTTTTAGGAACTTTTGGATTTATGTTTGCTGTTGGATATGTATTAATTTACTTTGTTAAAGTTGAGGAGGAAAATCTTAAGGCGCAAGGCCAACTTTTCGATATACAAGGTAAGTATTGTAAGTATTCTTAGTCATCATGTTATAGCCTTTTAGTTACTCAGCGCAAGCTATTGGGAAAATCAAATTCCCTATCTTCTGGGCATCATATGCGTTATTTCATTATGACCTAAGAATTTTGTAGTTTTTCGACTTGCCCGTTCACGTATGGAAGTATTGTGGTCGTGTTGATCGACTTAATATTTTCCCTATCGAAATATTTTAAGAATAGATGTAGAAGTAGATGTAGACCCTCGATCGGAAATAACGTGGGCGTGGTTGCCAATTACTGTACCCTTGTTTTCGCAGTTTTTTTATTGCATCAACTTTGTCCCGGGCTGCAGCCGTCGTTCCTGTTTGCTATTATTTTTCGAATTGTTTTCCGAGATCATAGTAGATTGAATGTAGTCCTTTTTGCATATCAGACCCCAGACCTTTTTTTGCTATAAAAAGATTTCGTAATGACATGCCCTTGATTCTTCAAAAATTTTGTGAAGGCGCTGCCATGCATAGAAGATACAATTTAAAATTAGTGAGTGCTTCGATGACTGCAAGAATCTCAGTTTCGTACTGGTGTTTTTCCGTTGAGCATTAGTTGTATTATTATTCATAAAATAAACTGTATGCATCTGACCATCAGTTGAGGATTGTTTTAATAGAATTGTACCGAATCTGTCAATGACGCGTCTGTGTGCGCTTCAGATTCTTTTCTTGCCTTTTTCGCAAAATTTCCAGTGCTTTGCATTCTGCTTCTACCACTTACAAATTCATTATCCCCTTCTTCGTCGTCAGACTATTCGATTTGGCTGTATGCGAGAGCCCTATTTTTTATTAAATTAAGAAATATATGAATCGCCAAATATTCCACGTTGTTCGCTTTGTTTAAGTGCAAATTGAAGCCAGTTATCGTTCGTAAATGTTTTTATCTATATAATTTTCTGAGTCATCATCGAAGTCAAATCCCGGAAAATTACGTAGTCTTTGGCGGTTACCTATATCGCCTTTGATCCCGAAAATAGATATGCAAGTTGCAGCTCTATTCTCGTTATGCGTAAATTTTGATCATATAGTAATCGGCTCATGATGGTAAAAAAAAGTTATTAATTAATTTTAGGACGTCGAAATATGGCTTTAATTTGTAACAGGTAATTTTCACAAACTTGTCTTTACTTTTCTTTTCGTCTCCGTTCACTTTTTCCCGGTTGTGCCACCAAATGTTAAATTTTAAGAGTATTACTTTAAATTTATTTAAAATTTGGCTGGAAGTTCGACAACCGTTTAGGACCGCACTCGTAAAGGTTTCCAACTTAACTTCTCTCACGTTGATTGTCCTTTTTAAGTCTTCTTTATGAAACCCACTATAGCTTCTTCCTCAGTCTTCTCGTTCTCTTTTCGTCTTTGTCGATCTCGTCTTGTCTTCGTAGTTACTCGTTATACCCGTTACTCGTAAAGTAAAAGGGTATACTAGATTCTTTGAAAAGTATGTAATAGCCAGAAGGTCGCGTTTCAGACCATATAAACAATATATATTCTTGATCAGCATCAATAGCCGAGTCGACCTGCCCATGTCCGTCTGTCCGTCCGTCTGTCCGTATGAACGTCGAGATCTCAGGAACTACAAAAGCTAGAAAGTTGAGATTAAGCATACAGACTCCAGGGACATAGAAGCAGCGCAAGTTTGACGATTCATGGTACCACGCCCACTCCAACGCCCACAAACCGCCGAAAACTGCCACGCCCACACTTTTGAACAATAATTTGATATTTTTTCATTTTTCTATTGGTCTTGTAAATTTCTATCGATCTGCGAAAAAACTTTTTGCCACGCCCACAAACCGCCAAAGCTGCCACGCCCACACTTTTGAAAAATGTTTTGATATTTTTTTATTTTTGTATTAGTCTTGTAAATTTCTATCGATTTGCCAAAAAACTTTTTGCCACGCCCACTCTAACACCCACAAACCTACAACAACTGTCAGTTTTGAAGTGCACTTCCACTAGCTGAGTAACGGGTATCAGATAGTCGTGGAACTCGACTATAGCGTTTTCTCTTGTTTATCTGTGTAAATGCGGCCATCAGCAGCGTCCACTCCGTCCACTAATTGGCTATATTTGAAGTCTCGTTTTTCAAATATTTAGAGTGGTTTCTTTTCAACGCATCGTGAAGACTGTCGGATAAATGTAACACGCATATTCTTCTGTATTGCTTTTAGGCACTTAATTTGTTATTGTCAGAGGACTAAAAATCTGTCCCCAAAAAGATTTCAAGAAATAAAAGACTGACATGTTACGTGCGCCCTTAATATAAGATCGTAAGACTTTTGATTCAGACAACCAAGGAAATGCAGTTCGACAATTAACAAGTCAAATAACCAAGCCAATCGTTCATATGGAAATTCTACTCCAGTTATTTGTAAAGTTTTTCAGGCGAGCATTAACTCCCAACACTAAGCCCATACAAACAATTACCTCTTATCCTGTATAACAAACCTCAGCCCACTGAAAATCGGAGGCACAGAAGAGTTCAGGTCTAGTAGAGAGGACTACGAATTTCGTGTCTAAAGGGAAAACAGATTACAAGTGTAGAAGGGATACAAGTTTAGTCACTCACAGAAATAAAAGATTTCGAGTCCTGAGAGGACAGTTTCTCGGATACAGAAGAATATTTTGGGACTCCAGAAGGTGCGAGTCGTCAGGACTAGAAGAAATCCTCGACCCGGGGGGATAAGAAAATCCGAGACTGGGATGACCGCAAAAGTACACATCCTCTTTCAAGATGGACGGCAAGCAAGCCAAGGCCTACGGCAACACCGCCAGTGTGGTGAAAATAATAGACCACAAGGAGAAGATCTTAGGCGTGAGTTATGATTCAGGATGCTTGTCCTGAACAATGTTGGTGGTTCTGCGAGTATGTTGAAGGTTGGTCCGAAGTTCCGATTTTGGTCTTTTGATAAGAAGGCGTGTTCCTTTTTCGAATGTAAAAATCAATCTGATCTTTATTTGCAGCGGCGGTCACAATGAGACCTCCGCTGAGAAAAGTACATAGGAAATACATAGGGTCTTAAATACTACATGTGTAAGTGTTATAGTTAAATGCTGCGTCGCACACTCGTAAGTGGGTGAGTCGGGTTGCCGAAAATGTGGAGTGCTGTGTGGTCCATTCTTGAGTGGGTCAATTCTTGCTGATGCTGTGCTCCTATTACCCAGTCCGGAGAAGTGGGGGTTTCCTGTGTAAATGTCAAGTAAACATTTCCCCGCTGTTGACAACGGCCGTTCGCTGAAGGGTCAGTGACGGCCACGGCGAAGGAGTTGTCGTCACGAAACTTGGCTCTGGTATTGTAGTAAACTCCACCCTCCTTCCTGCGTAGATAAGGCATGTTGTCGTCGTTGCTCCAACTATTAATAATATATATAATGCTCCCAGATTTGTTGTTGTAAAGTTCTTCCAATAAATAATTGAGTTAGAAGCGTGGATAGATCTTAAATTTAACTTCACTCTCGGTGAAATTTATATTCTTTATAATTGGGATATGGACGTCTAACTTCTCCTCATATAATGATAGTTCCTTGTCATAAGAAATCTGGTTTATTAAAACCTTGCAGTTTTCGAACGTTACTAGAGCGGAACCTTTTATGGAAATTCTTGTGGTACAATTAGATTCAATAACTGTGTTTTGTGTATTTAATATTAAAATGTGTGCTGGTTCTATTACTTATATCTTTTGTTTTACAATTTGCCGTCTCCATAGTGAGTATGCCACTGAGGCATTCGGCTTTGACATCATCTTTGATAGACATTGAGTTTTCGCAAATATAATATTTATATATTTTGTTACATACTTCGGAAAAATAATAGACCTCCTTAGCATTAAGATAAGCCATATAATTGGGTACAACCAAAAACTTGGACTCATTGATGGGTAGTGGAATAATGTGTGTGAACTTATAAAAGTGTGGCTTAAAAGTAGGTATTCTTATCCTAAAGTGAATCTTAATTCCAATCATGAAAGTGTCTAATTCTAACATTTGAAATATATATTCATCAAATAACTCCCGTAAATCCGGGTCGTTTAATTCTTTTCGGATTATTTCTACTTCCTCCGCAGATACAATAAAATCTCCAAATTCGTATTTATTCTAGAGGCATATTGCATTGTATGTAAAAGATGGTGTTCAGCGTTAAGCGTTTTAAACATGCTATCTTTATAGGTATTCAAAAAACTATTAATTATCTGCTGCTCCCTATTGATGTGTTTCGTTATGTTGTCGAATCTATTTAGAATGTCGTTGTTACCTCCTGTTTGTTTACGTTTACTGTGAGGTCTTTCTGATTCTCCGAGATTGTCTTTAAACTATCTTGAATTCTGCTTCCATCTGAGTCATCTAGATTCCCTGTTACGATCTTAATCACATTTCCCAAACCATTGAATAATCCCCTCTTCTGTCTCCGATTCGGCATCAATTTTTCCACCCTAGCCTGCAACTGTCCCACCTTTGTTGACAAACTTTCAATTGCATACTCTGATTGTATGTTCCTCTCCAGCTTGTTAATAGCCCGCTGGAAGTTGACCGTACCATCGATAAATTCCTGGAGATTAATTCTATGGATAAGGAATTTATGGGCCTGAACGACTCTTGCTTGTCCCAGGTTAATTTTTAGTAGGGGTGTATCATTCCCTAAATTCTGGACTTTTAAGTCCTGTGCTGCGATGAAAGTGAACCTGCAAGTTCAATAGGGATTTGTTTCTTAATAATTTTGTCTCTGATTTTTGCTTTGTGTAATTTTTGTTTTTTTGCTGAAACTAGTGAGATCCTGTTATCCTTTAGTACTTTATGCTTTAAAAAACGAGGTGTGTGTTTATTTCTTCTATTTTCTTTTCTGAAAACTGTATCGTCTGAATCTACTGCGATTGGCTGGGACCTATTCATGTTTAATTTGTCAATTCTAGCCTCCATCTTCTGCTGTACCAAAGCTTTGACTCTAGGGTACAATGTGTTTTGAAATGCATTTAGTTTTAGTAAGTAATCGTGTTCCGTATCGAACGTAACTTCTTTATTGAACACGTGCGTTCTTCCTGAAAGTAATTCAAACGGCGTAAATTTCGTGGCTGAATGTATGGCGTTATTATATGTAATTAACGTTTCGCATAAAATTTCTTCGTGGTCGCAGTCCAGCTTTTCATCCTTCCTGTTTTCGAAGATAATTCTGTAAATTTCAGTGAGCGATGAATGTAGTCTTTCCACCGGAGAATTGCTAGAAGATTGCTGGAACGATGTCATGTGTGTCTCGATATTATATTGTTTACAAAAATCCGTAAAAATCTTCCCAGAGAATTCCGTGCCCTGATCAATTACCAGCTTTGTTGGTATACCTACGACACAAAAATAGTGTCTTAAGGATTTGACCACATTTATACAACTCCTAGCTGGGATTGTATAAGCGCTGGCAACCTTGAAAATTTGTCAATCAATGTCAGGATGGTCCGTCCATTTATGGTATAGATATCCATATGAACAATCTGCAACGGCACCCCCGGAGTATCGGTCTTTTGAAACTCGGGTTTAGGTGGTCTTCTGTCATACTTGAGAGTTTGACACGTATCGCACCTATTAACTAACTGGGTGATTTTCTGTTTCATATTTGGAAAATACAGGGTTCTCTTCAGGTGATTCAAGGTCTCCTCAATTCCCCTATGATTATTCTTTACATGGAACTCTTTAATAGCCTGTTCTTGTTCTTCCCTACCAGTAACATCCATTAGAAGAGATTTACATCTGATTAGTTTGTACTCTTTAAAATGTTGGGCGTGTGATTCCTTTATTAGGTCAAAGATTGGGTCGGATGCGAAAATAGCGTGTAATCTTTTAGGTGTAAGAATTTCTTTCAAAATTTCGGTTATTATAGATAAATCGAACTTGACTTTAATTATCGAACGTCTAAATTTGTTTTTGAATAAAATGCAATTTCTTGTCCTGTCCTCATTCCCAAGCTCGAAAGTGTATTGTGATTTAAATTCATTTAATGGTCTATCGGCTGTCCTAATTATTTCATCGTGTGAGCCTGAATTGGAAATGCAGTTTGTCTCTATTCTTACGCGACTCAGCGCATCAGCTACTACATTCTGTGGTCCCTTCTTGTACTCTACCTCGTAGTCGTATTCCATCAACTGAAGTCTCCATCGAACCAACTTTGAATTTGGTTCTTTGAAATTCATTAACCAGGTCAATGGTCTATGGTCCGTAATGATCTTAAATTTTTGACCAAATAAATACAGACGGAAATATTTGGTGGCCCAAATGATTGCTAACATTTCTTTCTCCACGGTGGAATTATTTTCTTCCCGCGGATTTAGTGTTCTACTCGCAGAGGAAACTAGCCTGTCTGAGCCTACCGTACCTTGTGACAGTACCGCCCCTATTGCCACATTACTAGCATCTGTTGTCAATATAAAGGGTTTCTTGAAGTCGGGGTATTTTAACAAAGGGTCGTTACACAGCAGGGTCTTACATGTTTCAAACGATTTATTGAAGTCCTCCGATACTAATACCGGTGCCTTGCCCTTTAACTGTTGTGTCATTGGCTTGGTGATCTTGGAAAAATCCCGAATGAATTTCCTATAATATCCCAGATGGCCTAGGAAGGATTTGATCTCCTTTCTGGTAGTCGGAATTGGGAACGCCTTCACTGCCGCAATCTTCTTAGAATTTGGCTTAATTCCATCCTCCGTGACAATATGCCCCAAATACTCGATCTCCTTCCTTAAAAATTCCGATTTATCTGGTTGAATTTTTAAATTAGCCTGACTTAATCTGCGAAACACTGCGTCCAAATAGGTGATGTGATCTTGCAAGGATGGCGAAAAAATTATGATGTCATCTAGGTAAACTAAACAGCATACTCCAATGAGGTCGGCTAACACGCTATCCATCACTCTTTGAAATGTTGCTGGGGCGTTCGAATGGCATACGAATAAACTCGTAATGCCCCCCTAATGCCGTGAAGGCCGTTTTAGGCGTGTCATTGGGATCCATTTCAATTTGGTGGTAACCGCTGGCCAAATCCAACGCCGTGAAATATTTCGCCCTACCGATTCTGTCGAGTACATCGTTAATGTTGGGCATGGGGTACCTATCCTTAATCGTCTTTTCGTTCAGTTTCCTGAAATCCACTACCATTCTCCATTTCTTTGTATTTGAAGCGTCCATCTTCTTAGAAACAAGAAACACTGGGGCGCTCCACGGTGAATGACTGTGTTTAATAATGTTTTGCTGCAACAGTTTATCTATCTGATTGTGGATCTCCGTGGATTCCGTTGGACTGAACCTAAATGGTCTACAAAATATGGGTCTTTCATCCGTCGTCCTTATTTCGTGCTTCACCTGATTGGTAAATGAGAATTTATCCCCCTCCCGAACTACTAAGTTTGTAAATCTTCTACATAGTCGATAAAGTTGTTGTTTTTCTTCCTCATTGAGATGCTCCGCACGAATGGCGTCTAGCATGGAAGAATGGTCCTCATTCCTGTACTCGATGTTATTGGTCATCACATTAATGCAGGCGAAATCGTCTTCGTTAAATTCCTTTACCTCTAAGCTCGAATCCAAAACAAACTTCTTCTGTTCCACAGAAAAATTATTAACTTCGATCAGTCCAGTGTTGTTGTGCGCCCTGTAAATTCCCCCAGTGATGAAAAAATCGTCCCCGAGACGAATGTGTTCACACAAAAATGGCCCTTCCTTGACACTAACTGGAACCTTGATCAATGATTTAGATTCCTCCTTAATTTCATAAACCTCCGTAGAACGATTAGGCTCTACCCTCAAAGGCAGAATTGTATTGGGCAACGTGAAAGTCAATTGTGCGAAGTCGATTATAGCTGGCAACTGGGCTAGAATATTCATGCCTATTAATCCATCGAAAAATGGGTGAAAGTCAAACATTAGAAAAGGGAATTCTCTTTGATCATTAACTTGCTCGAAAATGGGTAATATTGCCATCTGTGAAATTGGGTGTTCTTGTAAAACTGTACTAATAGAAATGGGTTTTTCCAAAGCAATTCTTGGATTATCTGGTACAAATTTAGGGGTGATAAAAGAGCCTTGAGCTCCCGTATCTACCTGGAATTTTAAGTTGTTATTGTTTTGAAATGATAAAATTATATACGGCAAGTTAGCGTCCATCTGAAATTTACTCAAGAATCCTGTTTGTTTTTCGAGGCTTCTGTCCGAAAATTTCCATCCTCTTCAAAGTTATGTGACGATTCAGTATCGTTTGTCTTGGTATTTGTCTCAATATTAAACAGTCTTTGTCCGTTTGTACTTGGCCTGTTCATATTAGCGTTCTTCTTCGCCGCAGCGTTTGATGTACTATAGGCTGGATATCTAGAGTTCCTGTTATTGTTCTCGTATGTATTACGATTGTAGCGATTATTGTCCCTGTTCTGGTATTGGTAACGATCCCTACCTTGGTACTGGTTATAGGCCCTGTTTTGGAACTGATCCCGGTCCCTATTCTGGTACTGATTGTAATTTGGGCGAAAACGATCGTTCTGCCGCATTGGTTGCCTTTGTTGATTGTACGCCGAACCTTCAGAAAAATATAAATTCCTCTCTTTGATGGCTACGTCATAAGCTTCTTCGAGGTCTTGCGGCTATACCACCGAGGTTTCCCCGCAGTCCCCCAAGAAATGTCGTGAGGACTGTTTGCGAAACGACCTTCTGCCTAACTTTAATTGTTAGTGCTTCGGTCTCTTCTGCCTCAATTAGTCTGAAGAGCGCTAGCTTTATCTTCGTAATTTGTTTGTACAAACTTTGTAGTGGCAACTGTCTTTGCTTTAAATTAAATAGCTCCGACATTAGAGTCTCCTCGTCCCTTCTGTCCCTACAGTGTCTAATTAAGGCCTCTTTAATCTCGTCCCAAATTAGACTTACTCCCGCTGCGATCACTGCCTCATTAGCCTTCCCTTCGATCTTTTGTCTAATTGCTCTTAGTAACATTTGGCCATAAGGGGTTTGATCGGTACCTCTAATCATCAAGATTACCACCTCCTCATTGTTGAAGAATTCATTCAATGTCAACGGATCCCCAGAATAATCGGTAAGAACCGAATTATATCCGGAATCTTCATTGATGCCACCAATTCAACAGGATTTATGGCCATATTGGCGGTCAGAGGCGGCGATGAGGTAGTACTCGAATCCATATTTGAACTAGCGGACGGAACTCTAGGTCTTAAGGTCAATGAATCAGCCTGTACTTCCTTCTCGCTAACAACCTTCTTTTTACTGACTGCTCTAGTGGTAATTTGGGTGGGCTTAATTAGATCTTTAACTTTACTTATGTTAGGCATTAAGTCCACTTTTATTATATCTTTAAAGAAGGTCACGCTCAATTGTGAATAATTCTGAATAACTCTCTCAATTGTGAATTATTCTTAACAAGTGTACTTATTATATTTATGTACTATGATGTGTAGAATTTATATATTTAGTAATGTTAGGTCGTGGTTGAGGCTCTCAAGTGTTGTGTTCTTGATTTTTACCTGTGAAGGTATAAAATTCGTAATCGTAAATATTTAAGGCCAAGACAGCGTAAATTTGTATTTTCTTAGGCTCTTCTCTCTTTCTTTTTGTATTTAAAAGCAAACATAATGAGAAAATAATCAGTCTAATTCTATACTGTTGGAAGTTCCTTCCTTTTAAGCTACGACATGGGAGAGTACCGCTCTCTTTACAAGTACCCCTCACACTTTGAGCAGCCCTCTGCAGAACACGCGATGGGACTTGCAGGGGCTGACTCTATGTATTTATCTTGATCTTTCTTATATTCCTTTATTTTCCTTCTTTTTATTCGTCAATTACATGAAAAGAAAATATTGTAATAATCTACAGAACACACGATGGGACTGCAGAGTTATTTTACTAACACAAATTTTTTTTTTTTAACTTTTCTTTCTATATTTTATTTTTCTCCTCTTTTTATTTGTTTTTTTTTTATTCCTCAATTGCCACTAAAGGAAAAATATTGCAACAATCTGCAGAACACACGATGGGACTGCAGAGTTGTTTCAGCAATATCTTTAAATTTCTCTTTGTATTCCTTTGTCTTTTTTCTTTCTTATTACTTCATCAAAAAAAAAAAGTACATTTACAGCGCTCTGCAGAACAACACGATGGGACTGCAGAAGCTATTTCTGACCTATCTCTATTTTCTTTTGTGACACAACAAAAACAAATTGGCCGCATTCTGCAGAACCGCGATGGGACTGAAGAAGCACTTCCAACTAATTTTCCCGGTCAGCGCAAATAAAAAAAACCAAAACAAAATTGTTTTCTGACTCAGGCTAAGTGTCACATCTACTGTGGATATCAAAAATCATTTGGCCAGTTTGTGTGAGTGTAAGCTTACACATCATTATGAAGCGACCCATCCCGGTTCGTAGTCGTCGTCTGCGCCAGTTGTGATTCAGGATGCTTGTCCTGAACAATGTTGGTGGTTCTGCGAGTATGTTGAAGGTTGGTCCGAAGTTCCGAGTTTGGTCTTTTGATAAGAAGGCGTGTTACTTGTTCGAATGTAAAAATTAATCTGATCTTTATTTGCAGCGGCGGTCACAATGAGACCTCCGCTGAGAAAAGTACATAGGAAATACATAGGGTCTTAAATACTACATGTGTAAGTGTTATAGTTAAATGCTGCGTCGCACACTCGTAAGTGGGTGAGTCGGGTTGCCGAAAATGTGGAGTGCTGTGTGGTCTATTCTTGAGTGGGTCAATTCTTGCTGATGTTGTGCTCCTATTACCCAGTCCGGAGAAGTGGGGGTTTCCTGTGTAAATGTCATGTAAACATTTCCCCGCTGTTGACAACGGCCGTTCGCTGAACGGTCGTTGGGTGGCCTAATTTAAACCATTGCTTATACTCTGGTTACTCTGTACCAATTCCAGGGTAAGCCGGGGTGGCTTCGCTGGAGGGTTTTTGTGGCGGTTGGAACCGGTAACTCGTGCAGTAATCGCCATGGTTTTAGTGTTTCCAGCGTACCGCACTTAAAATACACACAACCATACATATATATACACAATTTTCCCTTAATTTTATATATTTTTTGTATGTATATCGTTTTATAATATGTTGAACCGCGCATAGATATATGTACAATTTTAAATTAATATCTATTAGGATCCGGAACGTCGTTTTCCAATGGCAAATTGGATACCCTGCACTATCAAAATTATTGTCAACTAATGTTGCTCCCTATTATAGAACTTATTATACCCGTTACTCGTAGAGTAAAAGGGTATACTAGATTCGTTTAAAAGTTTCTAACAGGCATAAGGAAGCGTTTCCGACCACATAAAGTATATATAGTGACATATTCATTTCTTCATACGACATATTCACTCTTCATATAAAAAAGCTAAAGCCGATCTTTTGGAAAGCTTCACTCTCCAAAAGCCTCATAAATAACATTCCCCCAAGATACGAACCGCTTAACGGTAACGAGCTTGATGATCTGTTAAGCTTGACATATAAAGCTAAGTAGAACTTAAAAGGCTTATGTTAATCCTCTGTAAAAGGTTTGCTGGGCCGAAAGAATACCTTTGTAAATTAGTTCTTAACTGACCTCTGGTGAAACTTATTCAAATAAAGATCATAAAAAGGAAAATATATTTTTTTTCATTAAATCTATCACCAAAAAAGTTTATTGGCGCAGTCGGTAGGATACTGAAAAAAGTCCTAGTAAACTCGTTATCCTTTGACAATCTAGTGATAAGAGGAAACTTGTACGACCAAGTAACCTTTTCTGATTGTACCCGCGAATTGGCCGCAACAAAGTGATTTCGGTTCGTTTAAAGTGACTAAAATCGGTATCCGCACAAGAACCTGTGCGATCGGAGTTAATTTAAAGACCTAATTTTGTGGACCGCTTCGTGAAGTGAGACCTCCACTAAGGTGTAATACAATTAAAAGGCGCACAGTGCAGTTCACTAAGACATAAGTCTCGACATACTGTAGCAGTCAGTGAACAAAAACAGTAGCCCACTAAAATCAAAAGTGCGACCGCTACTATTGTATAAAACAATAAAAAGTTAAAACAGTGGAGTTCACTTAAGGCATAAGTGTCGACATACTGCAGCAGTCTGTGAACAAGAACAGAAACTAACTTATAAATAAAACTAAAATGGAATTACCAGCGGAAAATTTGACTCAATTACTTCGGCAAATACGCCAAGTACCGAAATTCTCTGGAGACCCATCGAATCTCAGCTCGTTCATTAGACGTATCGAATACCTGTTGAACTTATACCCTTCAAACGACGCTCGACAGAAGGCGGTTATATTTGGAGCCATCGAACTTCAAGTTGTCGGAGATGCGGAAAAGGTTACCCAATTTGGAATGCACAACGAATGGACATCTTTAAGAGACGCCCTAATCACGGAATTCAAGACTCAGACGCCCCTGGAGGATCTACTAGGAAGACTGTATCGGACACCTTTCAAGGGTAACTTACGTCTATTCTGTGAACAATTAGAAAATAAGTCCAGTGTAATTATAAATAAGTTAGCATTAGAGAATGACCGAAATAATATGGTGGTTTATACACAAGCAATGGCAACCACAATAAAAAATACAATTCAACGCTCACTCCCCGATAGGTTGTTCATGACCTTACCGAGGTATGACATTTCAACCGTTCAAAAATTAAGGCAAACCGCCCAACAAGAAGGTCTATACGAAGACCCAATTTCAAAAACATTCGATAGTCAGCCAAAACTTAACTCAAATTCACCTAACACCTATAAACATACAAACATTAACCACATCAAAAACACTCACCCCAACCAACGATTCATTCGCCCCTTTATTCCATTAAATCCCACACAGACCCAAAACACTAACGTAAACAATCAAACCCCTTTTAGACAAATTCCTCCGACCAGACAACAGCAACTTAATCAGTACAGAAATTTATACAACGGATTCAGAACAGACTTACTTCAGGACCGTCAAAACGACACCCGAAACTACTATCAGCCTCCCCAACAACCAAGAGTGCCAAATAAGCGTTTTAGAGAAAGCAGCGAACAATCGCGAATGCAGACAAATGAAAATTATCACCAGCACGAATTAGATTACGATAACGAAACTGAACACTACATTAATAACGACGAACAGTTCCACGAAGATCAATTATAGAATACTCAGACAGAATTGTTTACAGATCAGCAATATCAACAAGCTGAAAATTTTCCAATACCAGCCTGGGATCCCACCAATACATAGAGATCATGTTTAATAACCACAGATATAGATGCATAGTTGATACTGGCTCTTCGATAAACTTGATGAGCTCAAACTTTTTCAATCTTCAAGTTAAAGATAAGCAAATAACTGTCCGAAGTATGACAGGCTATTCTAAATTAAATAAATATGTAGACCTTCCAGCCAACGGTCTTTTTCAACAATCGCAAAAATTCTATATTCATTCATTTTCACCTTATTATGATATTCTGTTAGGAAGAAAAATACTAATGGAGAATAACGGTTTAATAGACTACTCTCGGAAAGAAACAATAATTAACGAAAGAACATTCATTCACAAAGAATTAGATCCATGTGATGAGAACTCTTCGGAAAACTTTAATGCACTCTTACAAGACAACAACTTTACATCAGAAATAAACTATGCCATGGACAACAACATAGACTCAGAACAAACATACAGACTAGAACATTTAAATAGTGAGGAAAAATACAGACTTACAAACTTATTAAAAGAGTTCAATGACATTCAATTATCCAAAAATGAAAACCTTACATTCACAAGTATAATACGTCACGATATAAAAACCACTCATGAAAACCCAGTTTACAAAAGACCATACTCGTACCCGTTTTCCTACGAAGCAGAAGTAAATAAGCAAATTGAGGAAATGTTAAAACAAGGCATTATACGCGAAAGCGACTCCCCTTATTGCAGTCCATTATGGATTGTCCCCAAAAAGATGGATGCCTCTGGCAAACCGAAATTCAGGTTGGTCGTGGACTATCGAAATCTAAATGAAATAACAATAAATGATAAATTTCCGATTCCTAACATGGACGAAATACTAGGGAAATTAGGAAAATGCCAGTATTTTACTACAATTGACTTAGCAAAAGGCTTTCATCAAGTCGAAATGGACCCTAAGTCTATACCAAAAACGGCGTTTTCGACCAAACACGGTCACTATGAGTACACTCGCATGCCATTTGGCTTAAAAAATGCTCCTGCAACCTTCCAACGGTGCATGAATTACGTCCTAAAAGACCTCATAAATAAGCATTGCCTTGTTTATTTAGATGATGTGATCATCTATTCAACATCTCTGAACGAACACCTAGACTCACTGAGGAAGGTTTTTGAAAAACTTAAAGAAGCCAATCTTAAACTCCAATTGGACAAATGCGAATTTTTAAAAAACAAACAAATTTCTTAGGTCATATTATAAGTCCAGAAGGCATACGACCTAATATAGAGAAAGTTAAGGCAATCGAAAAATTTCCTCTCCCAAAGACACCAAAAGAAATCAAATCTTTCTTAGGCTTATGCGGATACTATCGTAAGTTCATTCCAGACTTTGCAAAGATTGCAAAACCTCTGACAATATTTCTAAAAAAAGGAGCTAAAATAGACACAAGAAACGAAGAATACAATAAATCATTAATCATGTAGCAGACGCTTTATCTCGCGTCAAAATTGAAGAAAACATGGTAGGCGAAGAACAAAATATTTCAACAGCAGCAACAATACACAGTTCATCAGAAAGCAACGAAACCTACATTGAAATTACAGAAAAACCCATAAACTATTTTGCAAGACAAATTGAATTTATAAAAGATAGCGTAGACCAAGTAGAGACAACGAAATACTTTTCCAAAATAAAACTGACCATCAAATACACTGACATGACCCTGACAAAGGCAAAAGATATCCTTATTAAATACTTCTTAAATAATAGCAGTGTTATTTACCTGGAAAACGATAAAGACTTTTTAGTTTTTCAAAAAGCATATCGAGAAGCCATTAACCCACATAGTAACATGAAAATTCTGAAAAGTATCATAATGTTAAAAGACATAAAATCTTATCCTGAATTTAAAGAATTCATTATTACTCAACATTCTAAATTGTTACACCCTGGTATTGAAAAAATGATACGATTATTTAAAGAAACTCACTATTTTCCCGATTATAATAAACTAATTCAAAACATTATCAATGATTGTGAAGTCTGTAACCTTGCAAAGACAGAACATAGACCAACAAAACTAGTTTTCGAAATAACTCCAGAGACAAATAACCCACGCGAAATGTATGTTATTGACTTTTATGCTATTGACAACGAACAGTATTTATCTTGTATAGACGTTTATTCAAAATTTGCTTCACTTATTAAAACAAACAGTAGAGATTGGTTAGAGGCAAAACGAGCCCTTACTAGAATTTTTAACGACATGGGAAAACCACAGAAAATTAAAGCAGACAAGGACTCCGCGTTTATAAGCACTTCTTTAAAAACTTGGTTAAACAACGAAGACATACAAATAGATATTACCACAAGTAAAACAGTAATAGCAGACATAGAACGCCTTCATAAAACCATAAATGAAAAAATCAGAATTATCAGTACTGAAAACAATAGAGAAAATAAAGCAACACGAATGGAAACAATTTTATACATATACAACCACAAGACTAAACATAACACAACCGGACAGATACCGGCTAACATCCTTCTTTACGCAGACACACCTACTTATGATACACAGATGATTAAAGAAATGAAAATCAAAAATCTTAACAAAGAACGACAGGATTTCGAAATCGACACAAAATTTAGACAAGCACCCTTAACACGCGCAAAATCAAAGAATCCCTTTAGAAAAACAGGCAGAATAGAACAATTAGACGAAAAACATTATAACGAAAATAATAGAGGTCAAAACGTTATTCATTACAAAAGCAAATTTAAAAAGAAAAAGAAAGTTAATGACAGCAAATACTTGCAGCAAACCGACACCTCCCAATCATCGGACTCATAATCACCATAATAACTTGTATTGCGACACAAACTACAGCAGGAACAATCGAAATCAACCCAATAGAAAACAATCAAGGATTTATCTTGTTTGAATCTGGAACAATACAAATCCCCATCACCTTTATGCATCACTGTCTCACCATAAATATTACAGAAGTTGAAGAAACATTTAATAGTATAATTAAACAATGTCAAGAATTTAAAAATGTCACACAAATTAAATATTTAACCGAGAAAATGGAAAGAGAAATAAATGGCATACGCATCTCAAAACGAAACAAACGAGGACTGGCTAACCTTGTAGGTTCCACATTAATATATCTTTTTGGCACACTAGACGAAGACGACAGACAACATATTGAACAACAAATTTCGACTCTATCACAAGACACAGTACAGGTCAGCACTCTAAACCACGTTATTGACAGTCTCAATAATGGCATAGAAATAATTAATAACCAGTCCAATTCTTTGAAAAAGGAACAAAAATTGAATCTATTAATATTTAATATTGAACATTTTACCGATTGAAGACATTGAAATGGGTTCACAACTAACACGACTAGGAATATTTAATCCTAAACTACTAAAACATGAAAATATTGGCAACATTAATTACAAAAATCTGATAAACATAAAAACTTCCGCTTGGTATAACGCACCTACTAATGAAATATTCCTAATGTCCCACATTCCTATGAATTCAATTGAACGACCAACTTTCATCATTGCACCTTACCCCGACAATAATGGCCAAATTATTAAGGAAAATATTGAAGGCAAATTCTACTCACATAACAACTACGTTCTAAATACACTAACAAAGAATATTGTCAAAGACCATTGCATAGCTAACATAATAAAACACGAAACACCAACTTGTACTTTTCAAAAATATCGTAAACAATCCTATATTCAATACATTAAACCAAATATACTTATAACCTGGAATATGACCAGAGAAAAACTTTATCACAATTGTAACGGTCAAGAGATTTATATTGAAAATAATAAAATTATAAAAATATCCAACTGCACAGCAGAATTAAAAGAAATTACAATATCTAATAGTATTCAATAATACACAAATGTAATATTTACTGAACACAATGTAACAAAAATCGAACCAATGTCACACATAGAAATTAAGGAAATGATTTTGTTAAACAATAAGAGTAACACAATTTACAGAAACATACTAATAATCTTCATATCTGTTTTAGTTTTAATTTACATATTTTACTTTTATATGAAATGTAAAACAGCGCCACACAAAGTTATTATCTCTTACCTAAAACCAAGCTAAGCCACTAACAAAAATATCGAAAAAGAAACAGAGACAAAACAGAAAAACAGAAATAGCTGAAATTGCAAATCCAGTACCACACTTATATCCAGAAATAATCGCTTGAGGACAAGCTAATATCTGAAAGGCGGGGGAGTGACATATTCATTTCTTCATACGATATATTCACTCTTCATATAAAAAAGCTAAAGCCGATCTTTTGGAAAGCTTCACTCTCCAAAAGCCTCATCAATAACATTCCCCCAAGATACGAACCGCTTAACGGTAACGAGCTTAATGATCTGTTAAGCTTGACATATAAAGCTAAGTAGAACTTAAAAGGCTTATGTTAATCCTCTGTAAAAGGTTTGCTGGGCCGAAAGAATACCTTTGTAAATTAGTTCTTAACTGACCTCTGGTGAAACTTATTCAAATAAAGATCATAAAAAGGAAAATATATTTTTTTTTATTAAATCTATCACCAAAAAAGTTTATTATATATTCTTAATCATTCCGTGTCGATCTGGCCATGTCTGTCCGTAGGAACGTCCCACAAACTGCCCAAAACTGCCATGGCCCGATCATCTTACGATCAAGAGAGAACTATTTTGTTGGACTGTGAGAACTGATGCCTAACGAACGGTTCAAACATAATTATTTTTCAGGTGAGAGGCTTACCAAGATCCCATTACCTAAATACGGCGAACTTGTAGTGACAGTCTAGTGTTAGAATATAGGATGCCTCTCCCTCGGGCCAAGGGCACTAACATGCCGACGTAACAGATTTAACGTCCAACAAAAGGGCTTTTCGTATTTATTAAGGAATATTTATATAGGAATATTGGGTTCAACCATCTATATTCCTGCAGTGTCAGATTTGTGTTGCTCAACTTTCAACTTTAATTGCTAAAATTAATTTGACATTTTATATAACATTGAACATAAGTAGTATCGGTGCACGCTTGCTAATTCTTCTATTATATTCCCAAACATTCTCATATAAAGTCCCAAACTTCTGCGAAAGAGAACATGCGTTAATGTGTCAGAATAGCGCTTTTCTTAGTTATTGAAATAATTATTTTTAAAATTTCGGAAATCAAAAATACGTACTAGGCCAAGTAGCCAGGTCGTTTTGAGATTCGATTCCAGGGAAATAGGAATGCTGTTGTGGAGCCCGAGCGTATTGGGCAAACAGCCTGTTTTTACCAAAGACTAGCGAGAAGGGGTATTAGTCATTCAATTTTTAAAGACGTGCCAGTTCCATGTACCTAGTGAAATCTCCCTAAAAAGGGGATCACTGTTTTATGCGTCATGTTGGTCATGACCAACATATCGATTAATTGCTTGATTTTATTTTTGGGCCTAACGACATTTGTGTCATAAGGGAGACTTTTTGATTGCACTTTCAACCTTTTTATCTTATTATTACGAGTAGTTCTCAGCTACATTCCTTGTTGAAAAAATTCTAAGGAAAACATACCCCAATTCCTTAATACTTAAAGGTGGCAGCCGATCACGGACACAGAGAGCGGTGCATCACAAAGTGCGACCGCGGGAGAAACACAGACTGTATGATACTCATGATAGGGAGAGTTTGGAAAACTTAAGGACAGATTATGCCCGAAAACTCTGCCGATAGCTCTTTGAGACATCAAGACACCAGATGCCTTAATTAAGTGAGCACAGAGGAACAGAAACCATGCATCATATGCCTTTGAAGCTGTGACCAGTTCCCAATTTCACTCCGAACTATATTGGAATCAAACATTTCGAATTCTAGTTGCAAAGGTAATTTACCAGGAATTCAAAATCTATGGAACCGGCAGAGGGGAAAAAGGGACTGATAAAGGTCAAGAATTAATGGAACAAAAGCAATGATTACGTGCAATAAATTAGGGAGTTCCATAGTCTTCTTGTAAGAGCAGCCAGCCTGTATAATTTTTGGAGGATGGGGCAGAGGATTATGATTATGACTACTGTTCGCTTACTAGAGCAATGAAAGAGACTTGATGAGGATCAAAGAATTGATGGAATCCTTTAGTGACATAGTGACATCTCTGACATGTATAACTTAGACTTTAAGTTGAACCTCGAAAAAAGGAAGTACGTACAGTACACCGATGTTTGAAAAACCGTGGGAAACCATGGCGAAGCACATCCGTTAAATTCATTTCTCAGAACGTAAGAGTTATCTACGTATCCGTATGACCAACCAAACTGAACCAGGATGCCAGAACTGCTTACACGGTTACATGCTTGGCTTTGTGTGTGACTAATAAGTCACTCATGCATGTCCCGATTCTAGTGACGACGCTAACCCCACGGTATTTTTTTCCACGGTGCTCGCCAGGCAAGACCAGGAAACCCGACGGACTGGGACCTCGTCATTTCCGTAGATGTATTTAAGCCCAAGCAAATATAGCTTCACAAGAATCTAAATATGCATTAGTCCGGGACCACATTATCAACAATTCAAAAGAAGGAGATGACATACAGGACACCCGAAAGATACAAAAGTTTTATGATGACAGAGCAGAACATTGACAGCTCAAAGAGAAAATGCTGGACAGAGTGGAAAGCGTACGCAGCGTACTAGTAGATACAGGTGCTAGCGCTAATTCTATTGGCAAAGGAGCAAAATAATTATTAAAACGAACCCAGTCTATATGACAGTACTCACATACTTAACTCGCAATTCAACGTGCCGAAACGGTTTCAAAAGAGTAAATTGCGCAATGTTTAGCGTTGTTTATGTTGTATGCGAAATGAGTGAAATTCAATCCAAAGCGGAATGGATAGAATGAGTAAATGCAGAGTAAATGTTTAAAGAACTCGGATAAAATTTTGGAAAATTAGTCGTTCATGGCTTGCATAGGCGATGATGAGAATACAGAGCTCGAACGAAAGCGCAAGCTCTTAGTAAATTGCGTACATATGTACAACATAATATATGTAAATACATAATATATCTGTAAATAGAATAACTCATTAATAATATAGCATTTTCAGATGCTAGAAATTTATTTAATTTAACAATCTAAACTATAAATAAATTATGTTTCTGCATTCAGTAATTTATTAATCCATGCCTTTTATTTTTCTATGTCTTGTATTAAAAAGCAAGACAAAAAAGAAAAAACAAATACGCAATAAATTTGACGTAGCCAATGCGGTGCACAGTTAACCGTCTCGGTTATTCGGTTATTATTTGTGCATTGCTTCGCCGTTCGAATATAGTAAATTTTTTACTCATGCCTTTACCACATTTGTCAAATTCGTTTTACTCTATGTCTCACTCAGTCAGTCAGAACTTTGAGTACGAGTACCAAATGTTGCTTTGACTGTATTTATGCAGACCTCTGATGGCCATATCGACTCGGCTATTGATCCTGATCAAGAATATATATACTTTATATGGTCGGAAACGCTTCCTTCTGCCTGTTACATACTTTTCAACGAAACTAGTATATCCTTTTCTATCCATCCACACTCTTGAAAAATGTTTTGATATTTTTTCATTGATATATTTGCCAAAAAACTTTTTGCCACGCCCACTCTAACGCCCACAACCCGCCAAAAACTGTCAGTGTTGACGACTCTCCTTCGCACTTCCACTAGCTGAGTAACGGATATCAGATAGTCGGGGTACTCGACTATAGCGTTCTCTCTTGTTTTAGTCATTAAATCAGAGGTGGCCAAATAAGTGATATCCATAAGGTGACGGAATCTTTTTATTTAATTGAATCTAGTGCGCGTCATATTTTTGACGATGCCAAAGAGGAAAGTTTGCCCAACAATTAAATTTACCACTGATTGTAGGGGGCGTCGTCCTCCAAGATATGTTAAGGTGATTGTCGAAGTTGGGACAAATTCCCAGTCGAAAAGGGGCCACCGAAGAAGAACAGCAAGCGGGGGCGACGTGGGCATATGTGCGTTTTATTTAAGTGCATACATGAGACTAATTATAGCTTAAAATTAGAGCGGCGCTCTTACCCGCTTTACATCGCTGAAGCGGGATGGTGCGAGCGCGAGCTCGGATGAGAGCGAGAGCGTAAGTGCGTAAGAGGGGCGAGCGCGGACGAGAGCGCCCCTCCTTGCAATAACCTGGGTTGCAACATGGTCCATGCTATGGCTGGTGGCAGGCTCCGGACACGACCCATCCGAAAACGGTGCTCTGGGCCACCGGCAGTCCATCCTAGATCTTCAGGAAGCATTGCTTCATCACTCGCGGATACAGGTGTCCTCCCAGGACCACGGAGATCGTAGCGGGTAGGTAAAAACGCTCATCGACCAAGGAAATGTCCCGGGAGTGGGCCCGCACTGTCTCCCTCAGCTCCCGGATTGGAGTGGGAATGCGCACGTGTGGCTCGACCTTCAAAACCAGTTCGAACCGGACGCTGTTGTCCCATTTGGAGCTCACGGTGGCCGGTGCTCATTCCCAACTCTGGTCGTTAGCAGCCTTAACGCTGTCGCCAGCGACGCGTCGATGCAGCTCGTAGGCGTGCACGGGTCGATAAGCGCCGCCGTGTCGAAGACCTGAGTCCCGGTACTTATTCCCCACCGTAGCATTCGGTAGCAGGTTGACGCTGTGTCGCTGTAACAGGGACGACAGCGATGGAGGATGCGCTCGGCGGGCTACTCGGACGGTCGGCGGCAAACTGCCTAGGCGCAACGGACGCACCCTCTTGAGAGGACGAGGAACGCCTTGGTGAGGCAGACGAGGGCCGCGGATTGCCGACGTGCGGCTGAAGAACGCTGTGGAGCGGCGGACGGGAGCCGAGGAGCGGCTGGAGAACGCCATGAAGCGGCGGACGGGAGCCGAGGAGCGGCTGGAGGCCGTGGAGCGGCTAACGAGTTCCGCGGGCTGTGGCTTTGTGGCCTGCGCGCCTCCTGGCGCGACTGGCGCTCGAAGAGGTGCAGCAGCGTGTGATGATCCCGCCCGCACGTTTTGCAGCAGTCCCCTCGCCGACACGTGCTTCCATCGGAAAAAGGACGACCTTTGCTACGGGACGTTTGATGATCCCCCGCGATGTGCTGATGTCGACCACACGGACATGGTCGTCAAATCCTGGAAACACAGCGTCAATTCGGCCTAATCGCCATCCATTGGACGGAAGGTTGTCCTCCTTGACAACCACCATATCCCCGACACAGAGGTTTCTAGGGACTCACCACTGGTTTCGCTTATGGAGCTATTTAAGGTACTCTTCCTTCCATCGCAAACAAAATTGCTGAAGGAGAGCCTTCAGGTTTACGTTGTAACCCCCTTTATTTCGGGTTTAACCGGAGCCCTCCAACAAGAAAGTGCCCAGGCGTAAGTGCCAATAGGTCCGCAGGGTCTGCGGGAGAGTTGGGCCGCCGCTCCCACAAATGTCTTTCAATTATCCGACTGAACTTGACGGGGACATCCTCTTCGGGATACAAAACGGGCGAGAGCAGCAAGAACTTATTCAGTCGTGAGGTCGGACGTCGGCTCTAAATGGATGGGCTTGGTGGAGAAGCATACAAATACCAACACATACCCTCTTGTAATGAGGCAGGCTCGTCCGGTATAGTTTTTGACGTCGAAGGGTCCGACAGAGTCCATACCGGTATGGGTGAAGGGCCGCGAGAAGGACGCCCGTTCCTTGGGTAACCTTCCCATGAGTTGAGTTTGCAACATCTTTTTGTGAATGACGCATACCTTGCAGGCATAGATAACAAACTTGACCAAATTCCTCACCTTCGGAATCCAAAATTTGGAACGGAGCAGACGGATCATCAATTGATTACCGCCGTGCAGCGATGAGTAAAAAGGACGAGGAGTCGAGACAGATGGCAGCTGTACGGAAGGATTACCGGATGCCGTTCGTCATATTGGAGAAGTTCGGAGGCTGTAACCCGGCCGCAAGCTCTCATGAGCCCTTGAAAATCGAGAAACGGGTTCAAGTTTTGAACAGGACTGGATGCAGGCACCGGCCGCTTTTGGCTTAAACAGCCAATCTCAAGGGTAAAATGCCTGCGTTGCGTGACGGAAATTAGGAGACGCTCGGCCGACGAAATCTCAGTAGAGTGGTTCTCTAACGAAGCCTTGACCTTCGCGCGCGCTGGATAAAGCGACTAACGTAAGCGAGGACTCGCAACGCCTTGTTGGAAAAACGCTCAAGAATATCTTCCGGGGGGGCCTTCGCAACATGGACCTTGACTTCGAGTTCCATCTCGGGGGGTCATTGCCTTGAGTGGGCTACTTGCAACGCGTCCCTTACAACCAGGCCGGACCATGCCACCACAGCCGACTGTCCGCGAGGTCTTGAAGCCCTACACCCCGGCTAGCGAGATCAGCCGGATTATGCTCGGAACGGACATGTGCCCATTTCTCGACCCACGTGAACTGCGTGATCCTTGAGACCCGATTAGCCACGAATGTTGTCCAGTGACATGCCATCCTGTGCAACCAGGCGAGAACAATAGTTAAATAATAGAGGGCGGACGCAGGCCCGGACATCTTTGGAGAATGGCGTTGGTCATCTCGGACAATAGATCGTCTCCGCACAACTCCAGCCGCGGGAGCGACACCGTCTTTACTGGGGCCACCCGTGTCTTTGCCGTTAGCAAATTCACTGCTACCGTGGACCCGAGCTTCACTCTCCAAAAGCCTCATCAATAACATTCCCCCAAGATACGAACCGCTTAACGGTAACGAGCTTAATGATCTGTTAAGCTTGACATATAAAGCTAAGTAGAACTTAAAAGGCTTATGTTAATCCTCTGTAAAAGGTTTGCTGGGCCGAAAGAATACCTTTGTAAATTAGTTCTTAACTGACCTCTGGTGAAACTTATTCAAATAAAGATCATAAAAAGGAAAATATATTTTTTTTTATTAAATCTATCACCAAAAAAGTTTATTATATATTCTTAATCATTCCGTGTCGATCTGGCCATGTCTGTCCGTAGGAACGTCCCACAAACTGCCCAAAACTGCCATGGCCCGATCATCTTACGATCAAGAGAGAACTATTTTGTTGGACTGTGAGAACTGATGCCTAACGAACGGTTCAAACATAATTATTTTTCAGGTGAGAGGCTTACCAAGATCCCATTACCTAAATACGGCGAACTTGTAGTGACTGTCTAGTGTTAGAATATAGGATGCCTCTCCCTCGGGCCAAGGGCACTAACATGCCGACGTAACAGATTTAACGTCCAACAAAAGGGCTTTTCGTATTTATTAAGGAATATTTATATAGGAATATTGGGTTCAACCATCTATATTCCTGCAGTGTCAGATTTGTGTACCTAAACATGCTCAACTTTCAACTTTAATTGCTAAAATTAATTTGACATTTTATATAACATTGAACATAAGTAGTATCGGTGCACGCTTGCTAATTCTTCTATTATATTCCCAAACATTCTCATATAAAGTCCCAAACTTCTGCGAAAGAGAACATGCGTTAATGTGTCAGAATAGCGCTTTTCTTAGTTATTGAAATAATTATTTTTAAAATTTCGGAAATCAAAAATACGTACTAGGCCAAGTAGCCAGGTCGTTTTGAGATTCGATTCCAGGGAAATAGGAATGCTGTTGTGGAGCCCGAGCGTATTGGGCAAACAGCCTGTTTTTACCAAAGACTAGCGAGAAGGGGTATTAGTCATTCAATTTTTAAAGACGTGCCAGTTCCATGTACCTAGTGAAATCTCCCTAAAAAGGGGATCACTGTTTTATGCGTCATGTTGGTCATGACCAACATATCGATTAATTGCTTGATTTTATTTTTGGGCCTAACGACATTTGTGTCATAAGGGAGACTTTTTGATTGCACTTTCAACCTTTTTATCTTATTATTCCTTGTTGAAAAAATTCTAAGGAAAACATACCCCAATTCCTTAATACTTAAAGGTGGCAGCCGATCACGGACACAGAGAGCGGTGCATCACAAAGTGCGACCGCGGGAGAAACACAGACTGTATGATACTCATGATAGGGAGAGTTTGGAAAACTTAAGGACAGATTATGCCCGAAAACTCTGCCGATAGCTCTTTGAGACATCAAGACACCAGATGCCTTAATTAAGTGAGCACAGAGGAACAGAAACCATGCATCATATGCCTTTGAAGCTGTGACCAGTTCCCAATTTCACTCCGAACTATATTGGAATCAAACATTTCGAATTCTAGTTGCAAAGGTAATTTACCAGGAATTCAAAATCTATGGAACCGGCAGAGGGGAAAAAGGGACTGATAAAGGTCAAGAATTAATGGAACAAAAGCAATGATTACGTGTGTAAACATCCCATTTTGAACCGCGCGCCTTAGTGTAACCAAATTGTATAATGTTACGATATCGATATAAAGTGTTATCGATCTAAATAGAATTAAGGTAGATTATAAGAATAAAGAAATAAGGTCACTTTTTGATTTCTGGAGAAAAACGACCGACGCGCAAATAAAATAACAAAAGAAAAATCAAATAAAATAAAAGCAATCCGGCGTTAAATTATTATAAAATAAAACCTGGAGTATTACAAATCAGGTGTGGGGTTCGCCCAAAGTAATATTTCGGCTTGAGAATGAAGTATTCAGTCATTCTTAATCTGACAATGGAGGAGCTTGCAAAATGGCTTTCCGAGAAGCGAGTGCCGTTGACCGGCGAGGAGACCATTCACCAGCTGCGGGGAATGGTAAAGGCTATGGTGGTAGACCAGGATAATGCCATAAAAGAAGGCGGAGAGCCGATCGGAGCGGATGGCGTGGCGGAGAGCGTCGCGGGAAGCGCCGCTGTGAGCGTGGCGGAGAGCGTCGCGGGAAGCGCCGCTGTGAGCGTGGCAGAGAGCGTCGCGGGAAGAGAGAGTGAGCAGGAGGAGCGGGTGTCGGACGAGTTGACCGAAATTACGAAGCAGATGACGTTGTATACAGCACGAAAGGATCTCGCGGAGTTGAAAGCGAAGGTTGCCGCCTTGGAAGGCAATTCGCTGGACCGCAAGCCCGTGGTTGAGATCAGAGACCTTGAGGCAAATTTACGAAAATTTTCGGGAGACGACAACATGTCTGTGCACGCATGGATTCGTGACTTCGAGCTGGCTGCAGTTATGTACGGACTGGACAGCTCTCAACGTTGGACACTGGGAAGTCGAATGCTGGAGGGATCGGCTCGCTCATACATTATGCTCGAAAAACCGGCTACTTGGAATGAGCTAAGTGAGAGTCTGCGAAAAACTTTTGGATGCCAAATGACGAATCACCAGGTGGCAAAGCAGTTGCAGAGCCGTTCTATTCGTGTGAATGAATCGCTGCTGCAATATTTCATTGCAATGCGTCATATTGCCGAGCAAGGGACCTTTGAGGACGTGGACATCGTAAAATACATCGTAGATGGTCTGCAGGACCATACCGGATGTGCAGCTCCATTATATTACTGTGCTTCCCTCGAAGAGCTGCGTGAGAAGATGATACGATACCAGATGGTACAGACGGAGAACAGGCGAAGGACACCAGTTACACCATTGAGGCAGGTGACTGTAGCGAAACCTGCGCATGCTGGAGGAGATGTCGGGAGCATAAGGTGCTTCAATTGCCGAGCGATGGGACACTTCAGCAGCCAGTGTAAGAAACCGAAGCGCCCGGAAGGCGCTTGCTTCCACTGTTTCGAGACTGGGCATCATTATCGACGGTGCCCGAAGCGTTTGCAAGCGGCTGCCCCTTGTAATGACGACATGCTAGACGAGAAGGAAGACGACGACGATTCAACTGGCAGAAATCCTTATATTCAATTAGTAAGCATACAATTACTTAGTAAAGAGGGGTGCATTGATATTGATAACATTTTTGCGTTACTAGATACCGGAAGCCCAGTGAGCTTTATCAACAGGGAACTTATTCCGCAAGAATTGAAGGATGATCAGTTGAAAAAAAGTAGATTTCGCGGCCTGAGCGGCCAAAACGTTTTGACATTTGGAAAAATTAAGATTGTTCTTTTGTTTCAAGAAGAGTATTACAGCATTGAAGCCTATGTAATTCCTAATAATATATTACCAACGCCTATATTACTGGGCAGAGATGTACTTAGAAAGTTATCACTTAAGTTAGTCAAACGCAAAAATGTTATTAAAAAGAATCTCAATCAATTATCATTAAACAAAACCAAAGCATTATCCTCAAACCCAATCTGTGCATCCCTATTTACTAGTACATATTACCCAAACAATAATATAACCGAAAGTAAAGATAGGAATCCATATGTAAACGCAGTTGCAACTCCGGTGAAGCCTCAGATCTTTCAAGAATGGATGCAACAGTACGAGAATTGTAGAATATCAACTGGGGATGACGTAGTTCAAGTAGGCAGTGAGTTTGGTCGCGCCTCATTGCAAGAGTGTCGTGAAATAATACAAAACCAATATATTAATAAGTTTTCCAAAAGTTTTAGTGAGCCAAAGTATAGAATGGGCATTCGTCTCACTGATTCTACACCATTTTATTGTGCCCCTAGAAGGTTGTCATATCGTGAGAGAGAAATAGTTTCCGAGACCGTTAATGATCTGTTAGCCAACAGAATTATCCGACCTAGTAATTCGCCGTATGCCTCAGCTGTGGTTTTAGTTAAGAAAAAAGATGGAAACGTAAGGATGTGTATTGATTACCGCGGGTTAAATAAAAAGACCGCTAGAGATAATTTCCCGTTACCCCTTATCGAAGATTGCTTGGAATACCTTGAGGGTAAATCCGTGTTTTCAGTCATAGATCTTAAAAGTGGCTTTCATCACATAGGTGTTGAAGCTGAATCCGTGAAATATACCGCATTCGTAACTCCGGATGGTCAGTTCGAATACTTGAGAATGCCTTTTGGGCTTAAGAATGGTCCTGCCGTTTTCCAAAGATTTATTTCCGATGCCCTGAGAGACTTTGTAAAAAACCGTCAGATCGTTGTTTATATGGACGATATTATTTTAGCATCATATTCCGTAGAAGAGCATAAAAGCATATTAGCCAGATTATTAGACAGGCTCGTTGAGTTTAACCTTGAAATAAATTTGAAAAAAAATAGTTTTCTGCAGAAACGAATAGATTACCTAGGTTATGATGTTAGTGTTCAAGGAATTTTGCCTAACGATACACATTTAACTGCTATAAAACAATACCCGGAACCGATTAATAGCAAGACCTTGCATTCCTGTTTAGGTTTATTCTCTTATTTTAGAAAGTTTGTTCCAAATTTTTCGCGTGTAGCAAGGCCTTTAACTGACCTACTTAGAAAAGGGGGGCCATTCCCCATGTCGTGTTCCGAAAAGGATGCATTCCTGCAGTTAAGGACAGCGTTATCGAGTCCTCCCGTCCTGTCAATCTTTAATCCTCTTTATGAAACCGAATTGCATACGGATGCGAGTTCCCATGGATTTGGGGCTGTTTTATTGCAGCGACAGCCGGATAATAAACTTCACCCTGTTTTCTTTTATTCAAGAAAGGCCACTGCAGCCGAATCTCGTTATCATAGTTTTGAACTTGAGACCTTGGCAATCATATATGCCCTGCGCCGTTTTCGAATATATCTGGAACATAAACCCTTTTTGATAGTAACCGACTGTAGTTCCTTAGTTCAAACCTTGAGTAAAAAGGCTATAAATCCCCGTATCGCCCGTTGGTCCCTTGAGTTGGAAAGTTTTAATTATTCTATAGCCCATAGGCCGGGGTCAAACATGGCCCATGTAGATGCGCTTAGTAGGCAAACAGAGTTGCTAAGAGAGGTGGAGGGAATTTCCGATCCGTGTCCGATTCCGTCAAGAGATATTGAACCTTGTAAACCGTATGGATCTTCTGAACCTAGTGAACCTTGTAAACCGTGTGGATATTCCGAAGCTTGTAGACCGTGTGAACCTAGTGAACCTTGTAAACCGTGTGAACTTTCTGAATCCCGTGGAACTAAGAGATCTTTTCAACCTACGACATGTGATGTACCTTGTAATCGTAAGAAATGTGTTAAATCCGTTAGGTTTGCCCCGGAAACTGAGAATATTATTGGAATTGTAGGTGCGTCCCCTTATGATATTGATTTACTGTTGCAGACCGAACAGATAAGGGATTCCGAAATACGTCGAGTGCGAGAGAAGTTAGAGAATGGTGAAGTTGAAAATTTTGTGTTGATAGATGGAATAGTGTATAGATCGAAGGATAATGAGAAAATGTGCATGTATGTTCCGAGCCGAATGCAGGAAGATTTAATTAGGAAATTTCATGAAAAATTGGGACATTTTGCGACAGATAAGTGTGTTAATAAAATGAGAGAAAAATATTGGTTTCCCGGTATGAGAAGTAAGGTCGATTTGTTTATAAAGAATTGTCTACCGTGTATTCTACATTCAGTCCCGAAGAGCATTCATAATAGAACGCTTCATAGTATACCTAAAGTTCCGGTCCCGTTTGATACGATACATATTGACCACCTAGGTCCCCTTCCGTCTATTAACTCGAAGAGAAAGCATTTGTTGGTGATTATTGATGCGTTCACGAAGTTTGTTAAATTATATCCTGTCAACTCCACCAGTACTAAGGAGGTAAATTGTTCATTAGAAAAATATTTCGAATACTATAGTCGGCCCCGTAGAATCATTTCCGATAGAGGCACGTGTTTCACTTCCTTTGAGTTTCAAGAGTTCCTCGAGTCCAGAAATATTGACCATATTAAGGTAGCTACGGCGGCCCCTCAGGCAAATGGGCAAGTTGAGCGTGTGAACCGTGTTCTAACACCAATGTTGGGAAAACTATCAGAGCCCCTAAATCAAGCCGATTGGTATAAGCTGCTTAACCGTGTTGAATTCGCTATAAACAATTCCGTGCAGTGTAGTACCGGAAAGACCCCTAGTATGTTGTTATTTGGATGTGAGAAACGTGGTCCAGTAGTAGATGAGCTTACCGAGTATTTGGAAGAGAAATTTAGTCAAGAGAAACCGCAATGTCTAGACACCGTAAGGGCCGAAGCAAGTGAGAATATTCGTCAATCACAGATCCGAAATGAAACAGCATACGGCTTAAAGCATAGGGCACCGGCGTTGTACAAGGTAGATGATTTTGTTGCTATTCGTAATGTTGATGCGAGTGCAGGACATTGTAAGAAGTTTGCACCCAAGTATCGTGGCCCATATAGAGTAAACCGCGTTTTTCCTAATGACCGTTATGAAATAACTGATATAGACAATTGTCAGCTGACGCAACTCCCATATAAGGGGATCCTTGAGGCTGCTAGGCTTAAACCATGGTTGCAAGTGTGTAATAAAACTATAGGATTATGTTTATGATCGAGGTCGATCAAATGTCAGGTTGCCCGAATGTAAACATCCCATTTTGAACCGCGCGCCTTAGTGTAACCAAATTGTATAATGTTACGATATCGATATAAAGTGTTATCGATCTAAATAGAATTAAGGTAGATTATAAGAATAAAGAAATAATGTCACGCGCAAATAAAATAACAAAAGAAAAATCAAATAAAATAAAACCAATCCGGCGTTAAATTATTATAAAATAAAACCTGGAGTATTACACGTGCAATAAATTAGGGAGTTCCATAGTCTTCTTGTAAGAGCAGCCAGCCTGTATAATTTTTGGAGGATGGGGCAGAGGATTATGATTATGACTACTGTTGGCTTACTAGAGCAATGAAAGAGACTTGATGAGGATCAAAGAATTGATGGAATCCTTTAGTGACATAGTGACATCTCTGACATGTATAACTTAGACTTTAAGTTGAACCTCGAAAAAAGGAAGTACGTACAGTACACCGATGTTTGAAAAACCGTGGGAAACCATGGCGAAGCACATCCGTTAAATTCATTTCTCAGAACGTAAGAGTTATCTACGTATCCGTATGACCAACCAAACTGAACCAGGATGCCAGAACTGCTTACACGGTTACATGTTTGGCTTTGTGTGTGACTAATAAGTCACTCATGCATGTCCCGATTCTAGTGACGACGCTAACCCCACGGTATTTTTTTCCACGGTGTTCGCCAGGCAAGACCAGGAAACCCGACGGACTGGGACCTCGTCATTTCCGTAGATGTATTTAAGCCCAAGCAAATATAGCTTCACAAGAATCTAAATATGCATTAGTCCGGGACCACATTATCAACAATTCAAAAGAAGGAGATGACATACAGGACACCCGAAAGATACAAAAGTTTTATGATAACAGAGCAGAACATTGACAGCTCAAAGAGAAAATGCTGGACAGAGTGGAAAGCGTACGCAGCGTACTAGTAGATACAGGTGCTAGCGCTATTTCTATTGGCAAAGGAGCAAAATAATTATTAAAACGAACCCAGTCAATAACACAGTACTCACATACCTAACTCGCAATTCAACGTGCCGAAACGGTTTCAAAAGAGTAAATTGCGCAATGTTTAGCGTTGTTTATGTTGTATGCGAAATGAGTGAAATTCAATCCAAAGCGGAATGGATAGAATGAGTAAATGCAGAGTAAATGTTTAGAGAACTCGGATAAAATTTTGGAAAATTAGTCGTTCATGGCTTGCATAGGCGATGATGAGAATACAGAGCTCGAACGAAAGCGCAAGCTCTTAGTAAATTGCGTACATATGTACAACATAATATATGTAAATACATAATATATCTGTAAATAGAATAACTCATTAATAATATAGCATTTTCAGATGCTAGAAATTTATTTAATTTAACAATCTAAACTATAAATAAATTATGTTTCTGCATTCAGTAATTTATTAATCCATGCCTTTTATTTTTCTATGTCTTGTATTAAAAAGCAAGACAAAAAAGAAAAAACAAATACGCAATAAATTTGACGTAGCCAATGCGGTGCACAGTTAACCGTCTCGGTTATTCTGTTATTATTTGTGCATTGCTTCGCCGTTCGAATATAGTAAATTTTTTACTCATGCCTTTACCACATTTGTCAAATTCGTTTTACTCTATGTCTCACTCAGTCAGTCAGAACTTTGAGTACGAGTACCAAATGTTGCTTTGACTGTATTTATGCAGACCTCTGATGGCCATATCGACTCGGCTATTGATCCTGATCAAGAATATATATACTTTATATGGTCGGAAACGCTTCCTTCTGCCTGTTACATACTTTTCAACGAAACTAGTATATCCTTTTCTATCCATCCACACTCTTGAAAAATGTTTTGATATTTTTTCATTGATATATTTGCCAAAAAACTTTTTGCCACGCCCACTCTAACGCCCACAACCCGCCAAAAACTGTCAGTGTTGACGACTCTCCTTCGCACTTCCACTAGCTGAGTAACGGATATCAGATAGTCGGGGTACTCGACTATAGCGTTCTCTCTTGTTTTAGTCATTAAATCAGAGGTGGCCAAATAAGTGATATCCATAAGGTGACGGAATCTTTTTATTTAATTGAATCTAGTGCGCGTCATATTTTTGACGATGCCAAAGAGGAAAGTTTGCCCAACAATTAAATTTACCACTGATTGTAGGGGGCGTCGTCCTCCAAGATATGTTAAGCTGATTGTCGAAGTTGGGACAAATTCCCAGTCGAAAAGGGGCCACCGAAGAAGAACAGCAAGCGGGGGTGACGTGGGCATATGTGCGTTTTATTTAAGTGCATACATGAGACTAATTATAGCTTAAAATTAGAGCGGCGCTCTTACCCGCTTTACATCGCTGAAGCGGGATGGTGCGAGCGCGAGCTCGGATGAGAGCGAGAGCGTAAGTGCGTAAGAGGGGCGAGCGCGGACGAGAGCGCCCCTCCTTGCAATAACCTGGGTTGCAACATGGTCCATGCTATGGCTGGTGGCAGGCTCCGGACACGACCCATCCGATAACGGTGCTCTGGGCCACCGGCAGTCCATCCTAGATCTTCAGGAAGCATTGATTCATCACTCGCGGATACAGGTGTGCTCCCAGGACCACGGAGATCGTAGCGGGTAGGTAAAAACGCTCATCGACCAAGGAAATGTCCCGGGAGTGGGCCCGCACTGTCTCCCTCAGCTCCCGGATTGGAGTGGGAATGCGCACGTGTGGCTCGACCTTCAAAACCAGTTCGAACCGGACGCTGTTGTCCCATTTGGAGCTCACGGTGGCCGGTGCTCATTCCCAACTCTGGTCGTTAGCAGCCTTAACGCTGTCGCCAGCGACGCGTCGATGCAGCTCGTAGGCGTGCACGGGTCGATAAGCGCCGCCGTGTCGAAGACCTGAGTCCCGGTACTTATTCCCCACCGTAGCATTCGGTAACAGGTTGACGCTGTGTCGCTGTAACAGGGACGACAGCGATGGAGCGGAGGATGCGCTCGGCGGGCTACTCGGACGGGCGGCGGCAAACTGCCTAGGCGCAACGGACGCACCCTCTTGAGAGGACGAGGAACGCCTTGGTGAGGCAGACGAGGGCCGCGGATTGCCGACGTGCGGCTGAAGAACGCTGTGGAGCGGCGGACGGGAGCCGAGGAGCGGCTGGAGAACGCCATGAAGCGGCGGACGGGAGCCGAGGAGCGGCTGGAGGCCGTGGAGCGGCTAACGAGTTCCGCGGGCTGTGGCTTTGTGGCCTGCGCGCCTCCTGGCGCGACTGGCGCTCGAAGAGGTGCAGCAGCGTGTGATGATCCCGCCCGCACGTTTTGCAGCAGTCCCCTCGCCGACACGTGCTTCCATCGGAAAAAGGACGACCTTTGCTACGGGACGTTTGATGATCCCCCGCGATGTGCTGTTGTCGACCACACGGACATGGTCGTCAAATCCTGGAAACACAGCGTCAATTCGGCCTAATCGCCATCCATTGGACGGAAGGTTGTCCTCCTTGACAACCACCATATCCCCGACACAGAGGTTTCTGGGGACTCACCACTGGTTTCGCTTATGGAGCTATTTAAGGTACTCTTCCTTCCATCGCAAACAAAATTGCTGAAGGAGAGCCTTCAGGTTTACGTTGTATCCCCCTTTATTTCGGGTTCAACCGGAGCCCTCCAACAAGAAAGTGCCCAGGCGTAAGTGCCAATAGGTCCGCAGGGTCTGCGGGAGAGTTGGGCCGCCGCTCCCACAAATGTCTTTCAATTATCCGACTGAACTTGACGGGGACATCCTCTTCGGGATACAAAACGGGCGAGAGCAGCAAGAACTTTTTCAGTCTTGAGGTCGGACGTCGGCTCTAAATGGATGGGCTTGGTGGAGAAGCATACAAATACCAACACATACCCTCTTGTAATGAGGCAGGCTCGTCCGGTATAGTTTTTGACGTCGAAGGGTCCGACAGAGTCCATACCGGTATGGGTGAAGGGCCGCGAGAAGGACGCCCGTTCCTTGGGTAACCTTCCCATGAGTTGAGTTTGCAACATCTTTTTGTGAATGACGCATACCTTGCAGGCATAGATAACAAACTTGACCAAATTCCTCACCTTCGGAATCCAAAATTTGGAACGGAGCAGACGGATCATCAATTGATTACCGCCGTGCAGCGATGAGTAAAAAGGACGAGGAGTCGAGACAGATGGCAGCTGTACGGAAGGATTACCGGATGCCGTTCGTCATATTGGAGAAGTTCGGAGGCTGTAACCCGGCCGCAAGCTCTCATGAGCCCTTGAAAATCGAGAAACGGGTTCAAGTTTTGAACAGGACTGGATGCAGGCACCGGCCGCTTTTGGCTTAAACAGCCAATCTCAAGGGTAAAATGCCTGCGTTGCGTGACGGAAATTAGGAGACGCTCGGCCGACGAAATCTCAGTAGAGTGGTTCTCTAACGAAGCCTTGACCTTCGCGCGCGCTGGATAAAGCGACTAACGTAAGCGAGGACTCGCAACGCCTTGTTGGAAAAACGCTCAAGAATATCTTCCGGGGGGCCTTCGCAACATGGACCTTGACTTCGAGTTCCATCTCGGGGGGTCATTGCCTTGAGTGGGCTACTTGCAACGCGTCCCTTACAACCAGGCCGGATCATGCCACCACAGCCGACTGTCCGCGAGGTCTTGAAGCCCTACACCCCGGCTAGCGAGATCAGCCGGATTATGCTCGGAACGGACATGTGCCCATTTCTCGACCCACGTGAACTGCGTGATCCTTGAGACCCGATTAGCCACGAATGTTGTCCAGTGACATGCCATCCTGTGCAACCAGGCGAGAACAATAGTTAAATAATAGAGGGCGGACGCAGGCCCGGACATCTTTGGAGAATGGCGTTGGTCATCTCGGACAATAGATCGTCTCCGCACAACTCCAGCCGCGGGAGCGACACCGTCTTTACTGGGGCCACCCGTGTCTTTGCCGGGAAAGTGGATCTGATCGAGCGCCGAGTAATTTTCCCGGAAGTCAATTCATCTCTTGCAGAATTCTTGAGGGAGGACATCGCCCAGCCTAGATCCTTAAGCCAAATGTCCTGCATAAACATCTTTGTCCGGACAATGAAGGGGGCTAGACAGCCGGCTGGATCGAATAGCTTGGCAATTTGGGAAAGGACTTGACGCTTTGAGAACGACGACCCCGAGGTCAATTCTGCAGGAGTGAAGAAAAACTCATCAGACGTCGCCTTCCACCCCACGCCGAGAGTCTTGGCCGTGCTCTCTGCGTCGATTTCGAGAAAATCAGCCCGAAGGAGATGGTCAGTCTGGATGTCTGCCAAAATCGCCTTGCTGTTGGACGTCCACAACCCAGGGCCCCCTGGAGCTCACGGAAGGCTGCTTGGGCCTCCGTTTTTGAGTCTGCCCCAGCGAGCACGTCGTCGACATACATGAAATGTCGGATAATCTGAGTCGCCTGCGGATACCTCGACTCTTCGTCGGTTTGTGTTAAGATGAACAAGAGTGTCTCAGCTACAATACTGTAGACAGAGATACGATAGATACAAAACGATAAACAAACGGTTAAGAACCAGACAAGAACGTGTACCTATTGAAGATGAGGCCCAGATGTTATTGGCCTCATTCTATACCCACCCTACCTGTGAAATCCATTCGGACTCCACCCTTTTACAACCGCTGCTTTACATACCCTTTGGTGCCCAACAAGACATCAGATTAGTTCATTTTCGACCCCATATAATTGAAGATAAAGATAATATTTCGATACATTCTCCTAAACCTAATCCTTAAACTAAAAATTACGTTAAGGAAATCTCTTATTGAGTAATTTTGCTTATTCAGGACAAAAGAAAGGAAAAATAATTAAGATAGGAATGCAAATATTGGTATTTAAGTTTACATTACTACTTTTGTTTGTTTGGCTTACTTTACATTAGAATTATGTATGATTAATTGATATTTAAACTTTAAACTTCTTTAAATTAAGAGATCTAGATATACGATTAATTAAGGCAAGGTATTTTTAGCACTCTATTTAGGAATATCTGGCTTTATATATGCATGTGTGTTTTTATTATTTTTGTTTGTTCACGGCTATGCCGTACTTACGCACTTTCCATCGATGTCAGCAGGCCTGATGACTGTTGATGATTTGCTGTATGTATTAATATAAGTTGGAAAAATCACATATATATATTTGTCAGATCTCCCACAAGTTGAGCTAAATTAGAATCGTAGAGGTTTATAAGTAAATATTTTTAGGCAAAATTAACACATATATGAAAAACAATTCTAAAGATACTCAAGAATGGACACGATCATTCGTGTTGTGGCTGCTTCAGGTTCGCAAAACCAGCAGCCTGGGCCTCGTGTTGTGCACAAATATTCTTGAAATGCGCACGGATGAAGAAGAAGTGACGCTGATCCGATGTGTGCGACATCAATCTGGGAGCTCTCAAAGAACTTGGGGTCCGCTAGGCGGATGTCCTTAAGAAGATCTTGTGGAATCGGATACGAGGGCAGATTTCCGGCCAGGTGCGGAAAACCAGAGGCTGTGGTCCCAGGCTTGGAAGGCGATCGAATTAAAAAATTACACACCTTAGTGAGTTGACCGATCACGGTTTGGTTTAGGCCAGATACTTGTGCCTGGATAGCCTTAAAGGGAAGTCTGATTAAATTAAACAGCCGTTCCGTGATGAAGGTTGTGTGGAAGCCAGGGTTAATCAAGGCTCGCGCCTGAAAGTTGCACCCCAGATGGGTCTCGTATGAGTTGAGCCTGCGCTGTGGGGCGCTTGCAATTTTCGATCTCGGTGGAAATTGCCCCGAAACGATAAGCCGGACGTCGTCGACAGCCTCCAAAGTACGGTGGCGCTCAGTCAGGAATTATATTTATATTATTATATTTCTTTTGTAATTTATTAAATATATTAATTCGTAGATTAATAATTATTGGAGGTTAGTTCCTGGAAAATAGGCAGATAATATACGTATACGGAATATGGGCATGCATGGAAATGTATGGGCACAGTAAAGCATCGAGAAGTGGACTGTATTTAATGTACGTAAAAGGACAGAATAATTATGAGGCAAAAAAATGGCACACACCAAGATGAGAAAAAAACAAGAGAGAACGCTATAGTCGAGTTCCCCAACTATCTAATACCCGTTACTCAGCTAGGGGAAGTGCGAAGGGGAGTCTTCAACACTGAAAGTTTTTGGCGGTTTGTCGCCGTGGTAAAAAATTTTTTTTGCAAATCGATAGAAATTTACAAGACCAATACAAAACTGAAAAAAAAACAAATTTTTTTTCAAAAGTGTGGGCGTGGCAGCTTTGGGCAGTTTGTGGACGTTAGAGTGGGCGTGCCAAAAACTTTTTTGGCAAATCGATAGAAATTAACAAGACCAATAATGAAAAAATATAAAATTATTTTTCAAAAGTGTGGGCGTGGCAGTTTTGGGCGGATAGTAGGCGTTAGAGTGAGCGTGGCAAAAACTTTTTTGGCAAATTGATAGAAATTTACAAGACCAATACAAAAATGAAAAAATATTAGAACATTTTTATAAAGTGTGGGCGTGGCAGATTTGGGAGGTTTGTGGGCGTTAGAGTGGGCGTGGCAACATGAATCGACAAGCTTGCGCTGCTTCTATGTCTCTGGAGTCTGGAGACGGACAGGCGGACGGACGGACGGACATGGCCTGATCGACTCGACTATTGATCCTGATCAAGAAGTCTGTCTGTTACATAATTTTCAACGAATCTAGTATACTCTTTTACGCTACGAGTAACGGGTATAAATATCGCAAACGCGGCGGACTGTCCGGCGAACAAGGAAATTCCTGAAGACAGTCCACACAAGTTGGCCGATATTAATTATGCCTTTTTGTTCTCACCACACCATTTCACTTTTTACTTTGACATATAATTGTGTACATATGTATGTACATACGGATTGTATGGGATGACTATGTATGTAACTATGTATAATGTATGATCATATGAACATATGTGGATATGAAAACTGAGTTTCTCACCTGCCGTTGTGTCGGAAAATTCACGGATGTGGAATTGACACGAAAAGTAGTCTTACAGCAGTGCGACCGAAGTTGAATGTTCGTAGCTCTGCTGAAAACCGGCAGTGAAAAAATTTAAGAAATCTTGTACCTATCTTGGCGGAACAAATAGCCGGAAACTGCTGGCAGAAGAATATCCTGGTTTGAAGGACCATTGATTCTAGGGGGGCGTCGTCCTCCAAGATATGTTGAGGTGATTGTCGAAGTTGGGACAAATTCCCACGGCGCAAACTAATAAGTCGAAAAGGGACCACTGAAGAAGGAGAACAGCAAGCGGGGGCGTCGTGGGCATATGTAGCTTAAAACTAGAGCGGAGCTCTTACCCGCATTACATTGCTAAAGCAGGCTCGGGTGATCGGGTGCGCTTGGAGAGCGCGAGCTCGGATAAGAGCGAGCGCGTAAGAGGAACGAGCGCGGACGAGAGCGAAAGCTCTGTGCGCAAGGCCATACAGTGGCCCCTCACATAAACAACCACATCTAAATCAAATAATGTTTCAAAGACTTCAATGGGTAATTCAGCATCTAAGTCTGTAATTATTTCCATTTACCAAATCAAAGCTAGTGTACAACATCTGAATATCGCATAAACTCTTTCTTCATTTTGGTGTATGGTTATACCCGTCTGTCCGTATGAACGTCGAGATCCCAGGAACTTCAAAAGCTAGAAAGTTGAGATTAAACATACAGCCTCCAGGGACATAGACGCAGTGCAAATTTGTCGAATCATGCTGCCACACCCTCTCTAACGCCCACAAACCGCCCAAAACTGCCACGCCCACACTTTTGAAAAATGTTTTAATATTTTTTCATTTTTGTATTGGTGTTGTAAATTTCTATCGATTTGCCAAAAAACTTTTTGCCACGCCCACTCTAACGCCCACAAACCGCCCAAAGCTGCCACGCCCACACTTTTGAAAAATGTTTTGATATTTTTTAATTTTTGTATTGGTGTTGTTAATTTCTATCGATTTGCCAAAAAACCTTTTGCCACGCCCACTCTAACGCCCACAAACCGCCCAAAGCTGCCACGCCCACACTTTTGAAAAATGTTTTGATAGTTTTTCAATTTTGTATTAGTCTTGTAAATTTCTATCGATTTGCCAAAAAACTTTTTGCCACGCCCACTCTAACGCCCACAAACCGCCAAAAACTGTCAGTGTAGAAGACCTCCATCGCACTATCACTAGCTGAGTAACGGGTATCAGATAGTCGGGGAACTCGACTACAGCGTTCTCTCTTTTTTTTTTGTTTTGTTTTTATAGTACAGATTCTTTATACCCGTTACTCGGAGAGTAAAAGGGTATACTAGATTCGTTGAAAAGTATGTAACAGGCAGAAGGAAGCGTTTCCGACCATATAAAGTATATATAGTGACATATTCATTTCTTCATACGACATATTCACTCTTCATATAAAAAAGCTAAAGCCGATCTTTTGGAAAGCTTCACTCTCCAAAAGCCTCATAAATAACATTCCCCCAAGATACGAACCGCTTAACGGTAACGAGCTTAATGATCTGTTAAGCTTGACATATAAAGCTAAGTAGAACTTAAAAGGCTTATATTAATCCTCTGTAAAAGGTTTGCTGGGCCGAAAGAATACCTTTGTAAATTAGTTCTTAACTGACCTCTGGTGAAACTTATTCAAATAAAGATCATAAAAAGGAAAATATATTTTTTTTCATTAAATCTATCACCAAAAAAGTTTATTGGCGCAGTCGGTAGGATACTGAAAAAAGTCCTAGTAAACTCGTTATCCTTTGACCATCTAGTGATAAGAGGAAACTTGTACGACCAAGTAACCTTTTCTGATTGTACCCGCGAATTGGCCGCAACAAAGTGATTTCGGTTCGTTTAAAGTGACTAAAATCGGTATCCGCACAAGAACCTGTGCGATCGGAGTTAATTTAAAGACCTAATTTTGTGGACCGCTTCGTGAAGTGAGACCTCCACTAAGGTGTAATACAATTAAAAGGCGCACAGTGCAGTTCACTAAGACATAAGTCTCGACATACTGTAGCAGTCAGTGGACAAAAACAGTAGCCCACTAAAATCAAAAGTGCGACCGCTACTATTGTATAAAACAATAAAAAGTTAAAACATTGGAGTTCACTTAAGGCATAAGTCTCGACATACTGCAGCAGTCTGTGAACAAGAACAGAAACTAACTCATAAATAAAACTAAAATGGAATTACCAGCGGAAAATATGATTCAATTACTTCGGCAAATACGCCAAGTACCGAAATTCTCTGGAGACCCATCGAATCTCAGCTCGTTCATCAGACGTATCGAATACCTGTTGAACTTATACCCTTCAAACGACGCTCGACAGAAGGCGGCTATATTTGGAGCCATCGAACTTCAAATTGTCGGAGATGCGGAAAAGGTTACCCAATTTGGAATGCACAACGAATGGACAACTTTAAGAGACGTCCTTATCACGGAATTCAAGACTCAGACGCCCCTGGAGGATCTACTAGGAAGACTGTATCGCACACCTGTTAAGGGTAACTTACGTCTATTCTGTGAACAATTAGTAGATAAGTCCAGTGTAATTATAAATAAGTTAGCATTAGAGAATGACCGAAATAATATGGTGGTTTATACACAAGCAATGGCAACCACAATAAAAAATACAATTCAACGCTCACTCCCTGATAGGTTGTTCATGACCTTAGCGAGGTATGACATTTCAACCGTTCAAAAACTAAAGCAAACCGCCCAACAAGAAGGTCTATACGAAGACCCAATTTCAAAAACATTCGATAGTCAGCCAAAACTTAACTCAAATCCACCTAACACCTATAAACATACAAACATTAACCAAATCAAAAACACTCACCCCAACCAACGATTCATTCGCCCCTTTATTCCATTAAATCCCACACAGACCCAAAACACTAACGTAAACAATCAAACCCCTTTTAGACAAATTCCTCCGACCAGACAACAGCAACTTAATCAGTACAGAAATTTATACAACGGATTCAGAACAGACTTACTTCAGGACCGTCAAAACGATACCCGAAACTATTATCAGCCCCCCCAACAACCAAGAGTGCCAAATAAGCGTTTTAGAGTAAGCAGCGAACAATCGTGTATGCAGACAAATGAAAATTTTCACCAGCACGAATTAGATTACGATAACGAAACTGAACACTACATTAATAACGACGAACAGTTCCACGAAGATCAATTACAGAATACTCAGACAGAATTGTTTACAAATCCGCAATATCAACAAGCTGAAAATTTTCCAATACCAGCCTGGGATCCCACCAATACATAGAGATCATGTTTAATAACCACAGATATAGATGCATAGTTGATACTGGCTCTTCGATAAACTTGATGAGCTCAAACTTTTTCAATCTTCAAGTTAAAGATAAGCAAATAACTGTCCGAAGTATGACAGGCTATTCTAAATTAAATAAATATGTAGACCTTCCAGCCAACGGTCTTTTTCAACAATCGCAAAAATTCTATATTCATTCATTTTCACCTTATTATGATATTCTGTTAGGAAGAAAAATACTAATGGAGAATAACGGTTTAATAGACTACTCTCGCAAAGAAACAATAATTAACGAAAGAACATTCATTCACAAAGAATTAGATCCATGTGATGAGAACTCTTCGGAAAACTTTAATGCACTCTTACAAGAAAACAACTTTACATCAGAAACAAACTATGCCATGGACAACAACATAGACTCAGAACACACATACAGACTAAAACATTTAAATAGTGAGGAAAAATACAGACTTACAAATTTATTAAAAGAGTTCAATGACATTCAATTATCCAAAAATGAAAACCTTACATTCACAAGTATAATACGTCACGAAAAACCACTCATGAAAACCCAGTTTACAAAAGACCGTACTCGTACCCGTTTTCCTACGAAGCAGAAGTAAATAAGCAAATTGAGGAAATGTTAAAACAAGGCATTATACGCGAAAGCGACTCCCCTTATTGCAGTCCATTATGGATTGTCCCCAAAAAGATGGATGCCTCTGGCAAACCGAAATTCAGGTTGGTCGTGGACTATCGAAATCTAAATGAAATAACAATAAATGATAAATTTCCGATTCCTAACATGGACGAAATACTAGGGAAATTAGGAAAATGCCAGTATTTTACTACAATTGACTTAGCAAAAGGCTTCCATCAAGTCGAAATGGACCCTAAGTCTATACCAAAAACGGCGTTTTCGACCAAACACGGTCACTATGAGTACACTCGCATGCCATTTGGCTTAAAAAATGCTCCTGCAACCTTCCAACGGTGCATGAATTACGTCCTAAAAGACCTCATAAATAAGCATTGCCTTGTTTATTTAGATGATGTGATCATCTATTCAACATCTCTGAACGAACACCTAGACTCACTGAGGAAGGTTTTTGAAAAACTTAAAGAAGCCAATCTTAAACTCCAATTGGACAAATGCGAATTTTTAAAAAAGCAAACAAATTTCTTAGGTCATATTATAAGTCCAGAAGGCATACGACCTAATAAAGAGAAAGTTAAGGTAATCGAAAAATTTCCTCTCCCAAAGACACCAAAAGAAATCAAATCTTTCTTAGGCTTATGCGGATACTATCGTAAGTTCATTCCAGACTTTGCAAAGATTGCAAAACCTCTGACAATATTTCTAAAAAAAGGAGCTAAAATAGACACAAGAAACGAAGAATACAATAAATCATTTGAAAAATTTAAAACACTCATAATGAACGACCCAATTTTGATTTGCCCTGATTTCACAAAAACATTTCAAGTCACTACTGACGCTAGCAATTTCGCCATAGGAGCCGTGTTATCACAAGACAATAAGCCAGTAAGCTTTGCAAGTAGAACATTAAATGATCATGAACAAAATTATAGCACTATTGAAAAAGAACTACTAGCAATCGTTTGGGCAACCAAATATTTCCGCCCATATTTATATGGAGTCCCCTTTGAGATTTTGAGCGATCACAAACCCCTTGTTTGGCTAAATAATATTAAAGAGCCTAACATAAAACTACAACGTTGGCGAATTAGACTTAGCAAATATAATTTCAAAATCAAATATTTAGAAGGTAAACTTAATCATGTAGCAGACGCTTTATCTCGCGTCAAAATTGAAGAAAACATGGTAGGCGAAGAAGAAAATATTTCAACAGCAGCAACAATACACAGTTCATCAGAAAGCAACGAAACCTACATTGAAATTACAGAAAAACCCATAAACTATTTTGCAAGACAAATTGAATTTATAAAAGATAGCGTAGACCAAGTAGAGACAACGAATTACTTTTCCAAAACAAAACTGACCATTAAATACACTGACATGACCCTGACAAAGGCAAAAGATATCCTTATTAAATACTTCTTAAATAATAGCAGTGTTATTTACCTGGAAAACGATAAAGACTTTTTAGTTTTTCAAAAAGCATATCGAGAAACCATTAACCCACATAGTAACGTGAAAATTCTGAAAAGTATCATAATGTTAAAAGACATAAAATCTTATCCTGAATTTAAAGAATTCATTATTACTCAACATTCTAAATTGTTACACCCTGGTATTGAAAAAATGATACGATTATTTAAAGAAACTCACTATTTTTCCAATTATAATAAACTAATTCAAAACATTATCAATGATTGTGAAGTCTGTAACCTTGCAAAGACAGAACATAGACCAACAAAACTAGTTTTCGAAATAACTCCAGAGACAAATAACCCACGCGAAATTTATGTTATTGACTTTTATGCTATTGACAACGAACAGTATTTATCTTGTATAGACGTTTATTGAAAATTTGCGTCACTTATTAAAACAAACAGTAGAGATTGGTTAGAGGCAAAAGGAGCCCTTACTAGAATTTTTAGCGACATGGGAAAAACACAGAAAATTAAAGCAGACAAGGACTCCGCGTTTATAAGCACTTCTTTAAAAACTTGGCTAAACAACGAAGACATACAAATAGATATTACCACAAGTAAAACAGGAATAGCAGACATAGAACGCCTTCATAAAACCATAAATGAAAAAATCAAAATTATCAATACTGAAAACAATAGAGAAAATAAAGAAACACGAATGGAAACAATTTTATACATATACAACCACAAGACTAAACATAACACAACCGGACAGATACCGGCTAACATCCTTCTTTACGCAGACACACCTACTTATGATACCCAGATGATTAAAGAAATGAAAATCAAAAATCTTAACAAAAAACGACAGGATTTCGAAATCGACACAAAATTTAGACAAGCACCCTTAACACGCGCAAAATCAAAGAATCCCTTTAGAAAAACAGGCAGAATAGAACAATTAGACGAAAAACATTATAACGAAAATAATAGAGGTCAAAACGTTATTCATTATAAAAGCAAATTTAAAAAGAAAAAGAAAGTTAATGACAGCAAATACTTGCAGCAAACCGACACCTCCCAATCATCGGACTCATAATCACCATAATAACTTGTATTGCGACACAAACTACAGCAGGAACAATCGAAATCAACCCAATAGAAAACAATCAAGGATTTATCTTGTTTGAATCTGGAACAATACAAATCCCCATCACCTTTATGCATCACTGTCTCACCATAAATATTACAGAAGTTGAAGAAACATTTAATAGTATAATTAAACAATGTCAAGAATTTAAAAATGTCACACAAATTAAATATTTAACCGAGAAAATGGAAAGAGAAATAAATGGCATACGCATCTCAAAACGAAACAAACGAGGACTGGCTAACCTTGTAGGTTCCACATTAATATATCTTTTTGGCACACTAGACGAAGACGACAGACAACATATTGAACAACAAATTTCGACTCTATCACAAGACACAGTACAGTACTCTAAACCACGTTATTGACAGTCTCAATAATGGCATAGAAATAATTAATAACCAGTCCAATTCTTTGAAAAAGGAACAAAAATTGAATCTATTAATATTTAATATTGAACATTTTACCGATTGAAGACATTGAAATGGGTTCACAACTAACACGACTAGGAATATTTAATCCTAAACTACTAAAACATGAATATATTGGCAACATTAATTACAAAAATCTGATAAACATAAAAACTTCCGCTTGGTATAACGTACCTACCAATGAAATATTTCTAATGTCCCACATTCCTTTGAATTCAATTGAACGACCAACTTTCATCATTGCACCTTACCCCGACAATAATGGCCAAATTATTAAGGAAAATATTGAAGGCAAATTCTACTCACATAACAACTATGTTCTAAATACACTTACAAAGAATATTGTCAAAGACCATTGCATAGCTAACATAATGACCACGGTTACACATAATGTAACGGTCAAGAGATTTATATTGAAAATAATAAAATTATAAAAATATCCAACTGCACAGCAGAATTAAAACAACTTACAATATCTAATAGTATTCAACAATACACAAATATAATATTTACTGAACACAATGTAACAAAGATCGAACCAATGTCACACATAGAAATTAAAGAAATGATTTTGTTAAACAATAAGAGTAACACAATTTACAGAAACATACTAATAATCTTCATATCTGTTTTAGTTTTAATTTACATATTTTACTTTTATATGAAATGTAAAACAGCGCCACATTATTATCTCTTACCTAAAACCAAGTAAAACCACTAACAAAAATATCGAAACAGAAACAGAGACAAAAACAGAAATAGCTGAAATTGCAAATCCAGTACCACACTTATATCCAGAAATAATCGCTTGAGGACCAGCTAATATCTAAAAGGTGGGGGAGTGACATATTCATTTCTTCATACGACATATTCACTCTTCATATAAAAAAGCTAAAGCCGATCTTTTGGAAAGCTTCACTCTCCAAAAGCCTCATCAATAACATTCCCCCAAGATACGAACCGCTTAACGGTAACGAGCTTAATGATCTGTTAAGCTTGACATATAAAAGTTTGCTGGGCCGAAAGAATACCTTTGTAAATTAGTTCTTAACTGACCTCTGGTGAAACTTATTCAAATAAAGATCATAAAAAGGAAAATATATTTTTTTTTATTAAATCTATCACCAAAAAAGTTTATTATATATTCTTGATCAGGGTCAATAGCCGAGTCGATTTGGCCATGTGCGTCTGTCCGTTCATATGAACGTCAAGATCTCAGGAACTACAAAAGCCAAAAAAGTTCAGATTAAGCATACGACTCCAGAGACAAAGAAGCAGCGCAAATTTGTCGATTTATGTTGCCACGCCCACTCTAACGCCCACAAACCGCCCAAAGCTGCCACGCCAACACTATTGAAAAATGTTTTGATATTTTTTCAATTTTGTATAAGTTTTGTAAATTTCTATCGATTTGCAAAAAAACTTTCTGCCACGCCCACAAACCCCCAAAAACTGTGTGTTGAAGACTCTTCTTCGCACTTCCACTAGCTGAGTAACGGGTATCAGATAGTCGGTGAACTCGACTATAGCGTTACCTCTTGTTTTTTATAGTATTCGTTTTCTGCCGAGTCCATTACATCAGGAGTAATACGTCTTATTGACGAACTCTGGTTTTAATTCGATCTCACCAGGAACATATCCATGAGATATGATCGGCAGGGCTTTCTGGAAATGATACTAAAGATCGAGAATTAGCTACTGCATATATGTGGAAAAGAAGGGTTCTCAGCTCTTCAAAAGTCAGAGGGAGAGCCTGGAGCACGGGAAAAGTGATGCTTTGCCGTCTTTACTGCAGCCTCCCAAAGGCCACTAAAGTGAGGGGATGATGAGGGATGAAATGACACTTGATTTCTCTGCTGGGCAGAAATCCAACACTGCATTAGTAATAGAGGGCTGCATAACACCATTCTCTTTGATTGCATTTAGAGTACTCATTCGTTTTAGTATGTATTCAGAATACATACCATTCAGTTGTCGCGATCTCTTTGCGTTCACTTCGTATGCGTTCGGAGTTTTGGGTACCCGAGCGAAATGAACTCAAAGAATGCGCGCGAAACCTAAATGAAGCCAATGAATTTTCAATAGAAATTCAGAGTACTCTGAATACTTTATGTTGTCATTGTGTAAAATGAGTTCGGACAGCGCGAAAGTAAGTCTAAGTTTTCTGTGTTTGTGTATTATTATGTGCGTGTGCGTCTTATTTAATAATATTGTAGCATTTGTCTAATACGAATATATAAATTGTGTTGTCAAATATAAATATTTAAAAAAGAATAGTAAAAAAAAATAATAAAATCGTTTATATAGCTAACGTCAGGCGACGCATCGTTTATCGAGGAGTCGGCGACTGAAATAAAACAGAAATTGGAGAACGGTGTATATTCGTTAAAGGGGAAAAGAGGTCGTAGCAAAGTCTGGGAATATTTTTTTCAAGTAAATGATGAAGATGGAAATCAGATAAAAGATTTTGTGGCCTCCAAGATCTGTAAAAGTGTTTATAAATTTTCCGGCAACACCTCGAATTTAGTTAAACATAAGTGCTTTATTATAAGCTGTCGAAATAACCATGTCCTAACCAATTTCAATTCTGAAACAAAAAAGGAATCCACCGCAATTGCTACGAAGTGGATAGTAAGGAATTGTCGGCCATTTAAAATGATTGGCGATACTGGCCTCAAAGAATTTGCCACGTTCTTGATCGGCGTGGGAGCAACGTACGGTGCTAACGTAGATGTCGACAATCTTTTGCCCCATTAGACAACAATTTCAAGGAACGTGGCATCTTTATATGAAGAGCGCTTTGGTCCAGTTAAAGCTGAAATTGGAAAGTTCAAGCGGTTTGGCTATGCAGTCACCAGTCACGTATGGACAGACAATCATTTAAGATTGTCGTATCTGTCCTGTACCATTCATTATATAAAAGAGGGCGTTTTGGTAAACCGACTTTTATCAGTAAAGTGTATGAAAGGAGAATCCTGCACAGGTAATTGAATTTAACTATAAATTGAATGACAAAATGATTAATGCTAGTTATTTAATTATTTTTTATGTGTAAATATTCGTACCAAACTCATGGATATATTACAAAATTTTGGGTGCAACCTTGATGAGGACCAGCCTGTGATTGTTACGCATAGAGGTTCTAACATGATTGCGGCTTTCCAAAATTACGATCATATTCACTGCGTCAATCATTTATTGCACAACATTGTAGAGGCAACGGTTAAACATAAAAACATGTTCCCAAACTTGTATAAAGCCAGCTGCAAAATTTTTTGTATACCAGCAACTAGCGCTGCCTCTGAAAGAGCATTCTCAGATGCTCGCAATTTAATAACAGATAAACGTTCTGCCATTTCGCTTAACTCAAAAAATATTAATAAAATTATGTTTTTACACAATAACATTGAAAATTAAAGAAAAAATATATATATATTTATAAGATAAGAATATAATGTATTATCAGTTAAGTAATAATAAACAATAATATTAAAACACGAATTTAGAATCTTTTATTGAAACACACACACACACCACACATACGCAGACGAGACATTCGAATCACCCATTCACTTTACTCGGTCTTCACTTCATTCGTTTCAGAATGTGCCGTTTGAATTGAATGAATTGAAGTCAGCGCGCGTTGCCGACTTTACTTCGTTCAACGCGCCGAATTCACTTCGTTCGTTTCAACACGAATGTCTCATTTGCCGGTTTGAATGGTGTTATGCAGCCCTCTAATTTAGTAAATAGGTCTTCGCAGAGCAATAGGTGTATCAGTTCACGCAACTCGTTTTTGCGGCAACAAAGTTAGTTAGCTGCATTGTCGGTTTTGTGCATATTGACCGCTTTAGGGCCTGCAGAAAAGCAACAGTAGAGATATCTTTGATGAGCTTCAAATGTATCGCCTTGGTTGGATAAAAACACAGGAGCATAATTGCGCGCCTAAGGCTTAATTAAAAAAATAGTTCACAGCAACTTTAAAAGACTTTAATCAACCGGTTTTTTAATAGTGGGTGGTAAGAGCACCTTGTACTTTCTTCGCTAGGGATGCGCACTCTTGCTCGGGTCTAGCTCGCCGTAGGTAGAGGTTATTTGAGCTTAGGATAGTACGAAACGTTATTTATTAAATGCGACTTATTCAAAAACAATGTTCAAGTTTGGACTATTATTAATTAAAAAAATGGATTTATATTGAAACTACGGATGCACGCCGACACGTGTGGAGATAAGCTACAACTTAACACTTCTCTAAGTCTTTACCCTCCCTATCATGACAATGCTACTTAAAATATCTACATTGTCCCTTGAATAAACTCTACCGCATATTTAAGAAAGTGGTCGACAAAGTACTCGACAAACCATTAACTACTAAAACTACGAGTATTTATTCAGAATTTATTTTGTTCCATTTATATTCAATCATAATTCCAAATATATAAATTTAGTTTCAGCAGCTCCGTTAAATTCTCATTTACAAACAAACAAATCTTAACCTTCTAGCCATTCTCTATCCCTTAATTTTCATGTATATTTAGTAAAAATCAAGTAAATATATGTATTTGAATATTAATTAGCAAATATAGAAGATCACATTCTAACAAATGCAGACCTTATTTTTAGACGATCGAGCGGCATCTTATAGACATTTAATATAGGTATCTTATCATAAGTATTTATTGTTGTGGGTTGTTGACCTCAAACGACCTCAAAATATCTACTCCATGACATGCGTAAAGTTGGGGCCAAGTTCACGTTGACATTGTCGAGCTGTAGGTAAAATTTTAAAAGATCCTAATTTAAACTTATATTGAAATGCCAAACTCCAGTCAATCTGCGAATATGTAACTCAATAATAATTACAGTACTAAAGAAAATCAATAGTCACAACAAATACCACAAACACCATTGCAGCACTACTGCGATAAAGCCTTTGGAGGCCGCTGGTAGCTACGCTTGCGCTGGGATAAGATGGAATCACTAAGTCAGGCCTCCGCTGGTCATATGAGGTGATCCTTACTGCTTAACGATGTTGATGTCCAATTATGATAAAGCCTGATCCGCCCGTTCGATACTCCCGCACAGCTGAAGAGTTAGGAATAACTCAAGCCTTTCACAGTAAGCTGTGATCTTTCGTGTGACGAAAACGAGGTTTCCCAGGTAACGCAGTGTGTGGGGCTTATGTGGGGTTTTAAGATTTGTGGCGAGAAAGGATTGCCTACGCATATTACGATTACGATTATTTCCAACCTGGTTGCCTAATATATAGCGTGCCAAGTCGAAATCCATAGCCTTCAGAGTCCAGAGTCTCCTGCATCCTGCATGGAATCCCACGTTGACTCTAAATTTCTAAAGACTTGGTCCTTCAAATGGTACTCCCATTTGGCCTGACTCGCCGGATCCAGCTTTTGGGCAACGATGATGCATCCAGCAATTTAATCTGTGGTACTCAATCCATTTGGAGCGAATATGAGCGTTCAATTTACCCGACAGTTTACGAAGCAATGCATTGGAACCACTCTGCACTGCCCTTAGCCCCAGAATCCCAGTAGCACGAGCCTAAAGAATCCATACGACGATTAGGAAATCTGTTTTGTAACAACTCCAAAACTAAACCATCTGGCTTATTTCAATAGATATACGAGAAAAAATTTTAAATGAAAAAAACCTAAAAATGTTTCAAAAGTGTAGGCGTGACATTTTTGGTGGGCGTGTGGGCGTTAGATTGGGCATGGCAAAAAAATGTTTGGCAAATTTATTGAAAGTTACAAGACTAATATTAAAAGGGAACAAGAGCTAACGCTATAGTCGAGTTCCCCGACTATCTGATACCCGTTACTAAGCTAGTGGAAGGGAGAAGGAGAGTCTTAAACACAGTTTTTGGTGGTTTGTAGGCGTTATAGTGGGCGTGGCAGAAAGTTTTTTGGCAAATCGATAGAAATTTACAAGACTAATACAAAAATGAAAAAGTATCAAATCATTTTTCAAAAGTGTGGGCGTGGCAGCTTTGGGCGGCTTGTGGGCGTTAGAGTGGGCGTGGCAAAAAGTTTTTGGCAAATCGATAGAAATTTACAACACCAATACAAAAATGAAAAAATATTAAAACATTGTTCAAAAGTGTGGGCGTGGCAGTTTTGGGCGGTTTGTGGGCGTTAGAGTGGGCTTGGCAAAAAGTTTTTTTGCAAATCGATAGAAATTTACAAGACCAATAGAAAAATGAAAAAATATTAAAATATTTTTCAAAGGTGTGGGCGTAGTAGTTTTGGGCTATTTGCGGGCGTTAGAGGTGGCGCGGCAAAAAGTTTTTTTGCAAATCGATAGAAATTTACAAGACCAATACAAAAATGAAAAAATATTAAAACATTTTTCAAAAGTGTGGGCGTGGCAGTTTTGGGCGGTTTGTGGGCGTTAGAGTGGGCGTGGCAGCATGATTCGACAAACTTGCGCTGCGTCTATGTCCCTGGAGTCTGTATGCCTAATCTCAACTTTCTAGCTTTTGTAGTCCTGAGATCTCGACGTTCATACGGACAGACAGACGGACAGACGGACGGACAGACGGACATGGCCAAATCGACTCGGCTATTGATCCTCATTAAGAATATATATACTTTTTAAGAATATATATACTTACTTTTCAACGAATCTAGTATACCGTTTTACTCTACGAGTAACGGGTATAAAAATAACGATTACCGGAGCATGCCTGTAAATGTCAAATTTTTGCTGATAAAGTTCTAGTGTAATGCTGGTTATTTCAGCATATGAGACATTATTTTTTGGAACTGCTAATGCCTTTGGATAACCAACTGCCATAAAAGGTGTTTTGCCGGAGTATTGGTGCCCGTGTCCTGGCTAAGAAAGGGGCATCCGATGTTTAGGCACCAGGTACACTAGTCGTATTTGAGTCCCTGTAAAAATAATAACAATGTTTCGGCAACAATTCCTCCTCTTTATGCGTCCGCATGCCGATGGATCGTCGTGGGCCGCGCAATATGATCCCCATTTGTCAAGGCTGTTTGTCAAACGTTCATTTCTGACCTACTCCACTTCTCGTGTCCCCCTTTAAAAATGTTTACCTACTCATTTTGTTGCATTTAAATTAATAGTATATCTGTATTGACGACTAGCCAACAATATATTGGCTAGTGCCATGTGTAATACAAAAACTAAAGGATGGTATAGAAAAGCTATAAGAAGTTGACAACAATTGGTTTAGCGGAGAGTATCGAATTAACCACCGGACAACGACGACAAGTGGAACGATGGCACCAACAAAGGGAACGGGGCTCGCTGCTCGAGGTGCTAAGAATACTGAAGTAACTGACGCTTCGACATCAGAAGTGGGATTCGACTCTCCTAACTCTGAGTTGTTCCAAATTTTGGAGCAACAAAATACAAATTTTATGGAGTTGCTCCGAACAATGCAGGCTAGCGCAACGCCTCGTGTTTTACCAAAATACCGACATGATTTTTACAGAAAACCCACTTAAGGGTAGTGCCCTTGTGATTTATCTTAGCAAAGCTTTGGAGGGCAGTGCATCGCAATGGCTTTCATAGATCTGTTTTCCTGGCATGACGGGTTGAATTCAAGCAAATATTTGCGCAAAGATTTGTCGGCGTAGAATCAGCTGCAGCAACACTTCTCAAGCTGCTAGAAGGACGCCCTGGGATTGGAGAGTGCATGTCGTCGTATGCAAGCCGACTCGCTAATGAAGAAAATGAGAAATAGGGAGCGCGAGGAATTGTTGATGTCAGTTGTACTTGCGCATACTGCGCAACTGGACAGCAGACTGAAAAAGCCTGTGTGCACCAAGTCGCGTAGCGAATTGCAGCAACAGTTGCAGGTATACGAAATCTGGCAGCGTCAAGAAAGTTTGAGGGCAGACACAACTTTGCGGCCAGAAAGGAATAAGCACAAATTTTCAAACATCATTTGCTATTATTGTGGAAAGTCAGGCCACAAATCGCAGACTGCCGCCAGAAGAAAAATCGGGAATCACAATCATCGGGAAGCGGGCATGCTGGAGGCTTTGGTATGAAGCCAAACGAGCAAAAGTCAAACGTAATATGCTATAAGTGTGGACAGGCTGGACACATTTCTACTGAATGCCCTTCGATTGGACAAAGCACTAAAAAGAGAGTTAACATATGTTCGGTAACGGAACCAAAAGGTGTCCTCGTTCATTTTGGTGAATCCGTTGATTTTTGCTTTGATTCTGGAGCCGAGTGTTCACTCATTAAGGAATGCGCTGCTGGAAAATTCTTTGGAATTGGAAACGATTCTGTATGTAGCTCTTCGCAAATAAGTCAAGGTTTCGAAGTGACGTTTAGTCAGACAGATTCTGCATTTATAAAGTAAAAACAAGAGAGAACGCTATAGTCGAGTCCCCGTTACTCAGCTAGAGGAAGTTCGAAGGAGAGTTTTCCACACTGACAGTTTTTGGCGGTTTGTCGATAGAAATTTACAAGACTAATACAAAAATGAAAAAATATTAAAACATTTTTCAAAAGTGTGGGCGTGGCAGTTTTGGGCGGTTTGTGGGCATGGCAAAAAGTTTTTTGGCAGATCGATAGAAATTTATAAGACTAATACAAAAATGAAAAAATATCAAAACATTTTTCAAAATTGTGGGTATGGCAGTTTTGGGCGATTTGTGGGCTTTAGAGTGGGCGTGGCAATATGAATCCACAAACTTGCGCTGCGTCTATGTCCCTGGAGTCTGTATGCCTAATCTCAACTTTCTAGCTTTGTAGTTCCTGAGATCTCGACGTTCATACGGACAGACAGACGGACAGACGGACGGACAGACGGACATGGCCAAATCAACTCGGCTATTGATCCTCATCAAGAATATATATACTTTATATGGTCGGAAACGCTTCCTTCTGCCTGTTACACACTTTTCATCGTATCTAGTATACCCTTTTACTCTACGAGTAACGGGTATAAATATTGCAAAAGAGCACTGAAAAACGAAATCGTAAGTTTTAGCCCAAATCGAACTTGAAAAAAATAACGATTACCGGAGCATGCCTGTAAATGTCAAATTTTTGCTGATAAAGTTCTAGTGTAATGCTGGTTATTTCAGCAAATGAGACATTATTTTTTGGAACTGCTAATACTTTTGGATAACCAACTGCCATAAAAGGTGTTTTGCCGGAGTATTGGTGCCCGTGTCCTGGCTAAGAAAGGGGCATCCGATGTTTAGGCACCAGGTACACTAGTCGTATTTGAATATAAGCATCTTCAACTAAACGACAATAAATATTAGAAGTCCCTGTAAAAATAATAACAATGTTTCAGCAACAATTCCTCCTCTTTATGCGTCCGCATGCCGATGGATCGTCGTGGGCCGCGCAATATGATCCCCATTTGTCAAGGCTGTTTGTCAAACGTTCATTTCTGACCTACTCCACTTCTCGTGTCCCCCTTTAAAAATGTTTACCTACTCATTTTGTTGCATTTAAATTAATAGTATATCTGTATTGACGACTAGCCAACAATATATTGGCTAGTGGCATGTGTAATACAAAAACTAAAGGATGGTATACAAAAGCTATAAGAAGTTGACAACAATTGGTTTAGCGGAGAGTATCGAATTAACCACCGGACAACGACGACAAGTGGAACGATGGCACCAACAAAGGGAACGGGGCTCGCTGCTCGAGGTGCTAAGAATACTGAAGTAACTGACGCTTCGACATCAGAAGTGGGATTCGACTCTCCTAACTCTGAGTTGTTCCAAAATTTGGAGCAACAAAATAAAAATTTTATGGAGTTGCTCCGAACAATGCAGGCTAGCGCAACGCCTCGTGTTTTACCGAAATACCGACATGATTTTTACAGAAAACCCACTTAAGGGTAGTGCACTTGTGATTTATCATAGCAAAGCTTTGGAGGGCAGTGCATCGCAATGGCTTTCACAGATCTGTTTTCCTGGCATTACGGGTTGAATTCAAGCAAATATTTGCGCAAAGATTTGTCGGCGTAGAATCAGCTGCAGCAACACTTCTCAAGCTGCTAGAAGGACGCCCTGGGATTGGAGAGTGCATGTCGTCGTATGCAAGCCGACTCGCTAATGAAGAAAATGAGAAATAGGGAGCGCGAGGAATTGTTGATGTCAGTTGTACTTGCGCATACTGCGCAACTGGACAGCAGACTGAAAAAGCCTGTGTGCACCAAGTCGCGTAGCGAATTGCAGCAACAGTTGCAGGTATACGAAATCGGGCAGCGTCAAGAAACTTTGAGGGCAGACACAACTTTGCGGCCAGAAAGGAAGAAGCACAAATTTTCAAACATCATTTGCCATTATTGTGGAAAGTCAGGGCACAAATCGCAGACTGCCGCCAGAAGAAAAATCGGGAATCACAATCATCGGGAAGCGGGCATGCTGGAGGCTTTGGTATGAAGCCAAACGAGCAAAAGTCAAACGTAATATGCTATAAGTGTGGACAGGCTGGACACATTTCTACTGAATGCCCTTCGATTGGACAAAGCACTAAAAAGAGAGTTAACATATGTTCGGTAACGGAACCAAAAGGTGTGCTCGTTCATTTTGGTGAATCCGTTGATTTTTGCTTTGATTCTGGAGCCGAGTGTTCACTCATTAAGGAATGCGCTGCTGGAAAATTCTTTGGAATTGGAAACGATTCTGTATGTAGCTCTTCGCAAATAAGTCAAGGTTTCGAAGTGACGTTTAGTCAGACAGATTCTGCATTTATAAAGTAAAAACAAGAGAGAACGCTATAGTCGAGTCCCCGTTACTCAGCTAGAGGAAGTTCGAAGGAGAGTTTTCCACACTGACAGTTTTTGGCGGTTTGTCGATAGAAATTTACAAGACTAATACAAAAATGAAAAAATATCAAAACATTTTTCAAAAGTGTGGGCGTGGCAGCTTTGGGCGGTTTGTGGGCATGGCAAAAAGTTTTTTGGCAGATCGATAGAAATTTATAAGACTAATACAAAAATGAAAAAATATCAAAATATTTTTCAAAATTGTGGGTATGGCAGTTTTGGGCGATTTGTGGGCGTTAGAGTGGGCGTGGCAACATGAATCCACAGACTTGCGCTGCGTCTATGTCTCTGGAGTCTGTATGCTTAAGCTCAACTTTCTAGCTTTTGTAGTTCCTGAGATCTCGACGTTCATACGGACAAACGGACGGACAGACGGACATGACCATATCGACTTGGCTATTTATCCTGATCAAGAATATATATACTTTATATGGTCGGAAACGCTTCCTTCTGCCTGTTACATATTTTTCAACGAATCTAGTATACCCTATTACTCTACGAGTAACGGGTATAATGATTAATGTTGTAACTGAACCCTAAACATATGAAGATGGTATTAACGAAAATGTAGAGTTGAATGAAGCTGACAAGGGCCGTTTAATAAACGTTTTGAAGCTGTTCCCCATTTGCGAGTCCAATTTTATTGGTAAAAAAGAAAAAACAGAACTGATCGCTTATGCGTGGACTATAGAGAGCTAAATGCTAATACAGTGTCGGGTAAATTCCCGTTGCCTCTTATCTCGGATCAAATTGCAAGGTTGCGTGGAGGAAAGTATTTTTATTGTCTAGACATGGCCAGCGGATTCTACCAAATATCTATTCACCCAGATTCAGTAGAGCGTACGGCATTTGTTACACCGGAAGGGCAGTTAGAGTTTGTTGCAATGCCGTTTGGTTTGAAGAATGCTCTGTCAGTGTTTCAGCGGTCAATAATAAAAGCGTTGGGGCCACTTTCGTATTCGTATGCTGTGGTTTACATAGATGACATATTGGTCGTGGCCGAAACTTAAATATAGGCAATTTCAAGATTACAGACAGTTATAGAAACTCTCATTAAAGCTGGATTCTCATTTAATTTCGAAAAATTTACATTTTTTAAATCAAAAATTGAGTATCTCGGTTAGGAAGTAGAGGCAGGTGAGCTTAGACCTAATCCTCGAAAGTTGCAGGCATTGGTTGAATTGCCACCTCCGCAAACGGTCACGCAGCTATGACAGTTTATTGGATTAGCATCATACTTTCGACAATTCGTGCCGAAATTCTCTGAAACGTTAAAGCCTGTATTTTGTCTTACTTCTAAAGACAATAATAGTTTTGATTGGAAGGAAAATCATGAAGCAGTTAGAATGGAGATAATCTTTGCATTGACCCGTATCCCGGTGTTAACAATTTTCTATCCACAATATCCGGTTGAGCTTACAGTATAAGTATTCAATAAGAAATGCATACGATTCCTAAAGTCGAAATATCCTTTCATATGGTACATATAGACATCACGGGTAAACTAAGTGGCAAGAACGACCAAAAAGAGTATATCATACTCATTATAGATGCGTTTACAAAATACGATGCTTTGTGGGATCTGAGTTTAAGGAGTTTGCTCTGTGCATAATATCGAATTGCATTTAATTGGCACAGGAGCTAGTCGAGCGAATGGACAGGTCGAGCGTGTAATGAGTACTGCTTAAAGTTTACTAACGGCGGTGGAGACAGGTCAACGTTCGTGACAAGCGCTAGTCCCACGGCCACACCTCCCGCTGTATGGTAAAATTCAGAGAAATGGTAGAACCCGTTGGATACCTGTAGTTCTAAGGTCTTATAGGTGGGCTGTCATTCACCACATTCACGAGGCTATAATGCACCTTCGTTGGGAAAAGACTCTTGACAAAGTCTATAGCTGTTACTGGTTCATAGGAATGACGAAATACGTACGAAAGTTCGTTGACAATTGCCAACTATCGAAACCACAATCTGGAAAAATTCAATAAGAAATGCATACGATTCCTAAAGTCGAAATATCCTTTCAAATGGTACATATAGACATCACGGGTAAACTAAGTGGCAAGAACGACCAAAAAGAGTATATCATACTCCTTATAGATGCGTTTACAAAATACGATGCTTTGTGGGATCTGAGTTTAAGGAGTTTGCTCTGTGCATAATATCGAATTGCATTTAATTGGCACAGGAGCTAGTCGAGCGAATGGACAGTTCGAGCGTGTAATGAGTACTGCTTAAAGTTTACTAACGGCGGTGGAGACAGGTCAACGTTCGTGACAAGCGCTAGTCCCACGGCCACACCTCCCGCAAAACCGACCGAGGGGCGCTGCCGTGTATCGTACGGCTCGAGTCGCGGGAAGAGAAACGCGATATAGAAGACAGTAAAGGACGAGGAAATATATGTATATAGTAGTAAGATCTAAGAATTCGTTAAGTAAGTTAGATCAATACTAACTCTTTAAAAACGGCAGAGAGTCAGAATTAGAGATAATAGGATACAATCTATTATAGTCAGAACATAATACTCTATAAAGATCATGCAACTCATAATTAGATCCACAATGATATAAAATTAGAGGTACGTAATTTCTAGTAAATCTGCTCGGAACAGTGAAGCCGACTAACCAAGTCGGTACTATCCACTTCACCACGAATAAGGTTAAAAATAAAGACTGTTCCAAGCATCGTTCTACGGTTAGCTAAGGAGGGTAAGTTAATTAACATTAATCTACTTGAATAAAAAGGTAATCTAAGGTTTGCATCCCAATTAAGGCGCCGTAAGGCAAAAAGTAAGAAGTTCTTTTGAACCGATTCGATGCGGTCCGAGTAAACTTCACATTGTGGACTCCAAACAGGTGATCCATACTCGAGGATCGGACGGACTAGAGATGTAAATAAGGTTTTGGTCATGTAAGGATCATCAAATTCCTTTGACCACCGTTTTATAAAACCAAGCACACCTCTGGTCTTATTGACAATAGACGAAATATGGTCTGAAAATTTAATTTTAGGGTCCAAAAGAACACCAAGATCATCAACATGTGTTATTATGTCCAAAGAGCACCCACTTAAAGTGTAAGTTGCGTGCATTGAGTTGGCACGATAAAAGGTTATAACTTTACACTTAGAGCCATTTAAGTTTAATACGTTATCACGGCACCAGGTATGAAAGCAATCTAGATCGGATTGTAAGTCCAAATGGCGAGAAATGTCCTTATATTGCAAGCATAATTTTAGAATACAAGAAAGAGAATTTTTAAAGAGGACCCGTTGCGTCCTGCCATTCGGATAACTTAGAATCCAATTTAGGAGATCAACAGGGAAACCTAATAAATCAAGTTTTTTTATTAAAAGTGAATGATTAACAGAGTCGAATGCTTTACTAAAATCCGTATAAATGACATCTGTTTGAAGATTATTTTTGAAGCCTTGTACTACGAAGGAGGTTAGCTCCAGAAGGTTAGTAGTTGTTGATCTGCGTTTCATGAACCCATGCTGACATGGTGATATAATTGACCTACAAGGGTGCTGCAAATGAGGATTGATAACGTTTTCAAAAAGCTTAGGGATAGCAGATAGTTTAGAGATTCCTCTGTAATTGCTTGCATCCGATTTGCTACCTTTTTTATGGAGAGGGATCACAAAGGACTCCTTCTATATTTGGGGGAACTGTGTAGATTCCAGAGATAAGTTAAACAGTTTTAGTAGAGGTTTGCACAAGGCTTCCGCACAGAATCTAAGGACACAGCCATGAATTCCGTCGGGACCTGGCGAATAGACAGGATTAACTCGCTGAAGATCATAAAGCAGTGAGCTTTCGCTTAAAGTGGGACAGAATATTAAATTTGACTTTGATACCGCGTAAGAGTACGGCCGTTCAGAATGAGGTAAGGTAGAATATGTGGTTGAAAAAACTTGGCAAATAGATCGGCTATTGCCTGATCCGATGTTACCGAAGTATTTTCAAAAAATAGCGAGGAAGGGTAACTGGTTGTTTTGCGCTTAGTGTTAACGAAATTATAAAACTGTTTGGGATCCTGTGCGAACTGGAACTTACAACGGTTTAAATAATTCTTATAACACTGAGCGTTAAGCACGGTAAAATTTAACCGAGCACCTACATATTTAGAAAATATAGATTGAGAACCGGTATTTTTAAATTTTATATAAAGTCTGGACTTAACATTTGTTAGATGTGTCAACTCTTTATTAAACCAAGGAGGTTTGTTAGAGGTAGACGGATAGTACATCGGAACACAAGAGTTGAAAAATGATTTAATTGCAGTATAAAAAATATCTATGGCATCAGCCATTGTGCTGCAAGAATATAGATCGGACCAATTAAAGCCAGATATATAAAAAAGAATTAGCCTCCGAAAGTTTGCCTTACGAAAACAATGAATTCGTTTGGTTGACTTATCTGGCCTCTCTTTTATTACGGTACCCGTGTCGATTGTCACCTCGAAAGTTTGATGGTATGGATCTTCTGGTTGACTAAGAGGTGCTACTCTAGTCAGAAACACACTTTCAGGACTTGTAACAAAACATAGATCCAATAAACGACCAAGAGAATTTCGAATATAATTAACTTGCGGCAACGATATGTCAAGCAAGCCCTCAATAAAGTCATGCTGTGCTATAGGCAGGAGAATATTCGACTGTTCTTCTGTGGACCACTTAGTGCCTGGTATATTAAAGTCACCTAGAACAACTAGTTGGTATGTTTGAAACGGATTGGATAGCGGACAAATGGTTAATATATTCAGGAAATTAAGAAGACTATCTCTCGCCACGCCAAAACTGCTGATCAGTCCTTTCAAGCCTCCTTTAGTTTGGCGCATAAAGAGCTGCATTTCATTCGCAACTCTTAGGCAAGTATCACAACAGTATTTTAGATTAGGGCCTTTAGCTAGGTCATCATTTGTTCGGCCGTTAAAACCAGCGCACTTAGTGTGCACCATTCTATCACATAGCCAACAGGTCATTTCTGACTGCTCAGGCTTTATTACCTGACGGCATTTGTTATGGAAGCAGACAACATTGGTTTCCATGTTTAATTGGGTTTTGACCACTGTACCAAAAGACAAAATCAGAAAATATACCGCAAGAGCACAGTCTGCACTTTAGAATTTTGTGTGGGAGAGCGAGAGAGCGGGTGCACCGTGCAGTTAAGTACAAAAACAACACCAAACAGCACTACGGACAACGCACGAAAGAGAGAGTAAACAAAACTCAAAGACAGAAAGAGAACAGATTGAATTAATTTATTAAAATAATGTACTTATCACAAAAGATTCACTCGCGAAGCTAACGGAACTTTAACTAGTACGGATTACGAAATTGAATTATTAAAGAATTTGTTAAATTCCACCGCTGGATTTAGCAAAACAAAAATAAATTCGGAGCGCAGAAAAAAAAACACGACCCTTCGCTTTGAAGCTTGATGAGATCTTACTAATGACCTTTGCAATTATTGGAGTAAAATTTCCATGTGAACGATTGCGGCCGCTGGGCATAGTTCTATGATCTTACAACAAGGGTTTACGTAACAATATTTATCTGCCTGTATCTCAGTAGCTGTTCAACTTTTAGATTTCCTAAATTCTTGGCTTATGCCTTGAATGGCTAGTCATTTTGAAAGCTTTTGAAGTAATCAATATAGATTGTTTTTTCTTATCTTTATAATAAAAGTTGTTGCTATTGCTTTTATCTTGATTATTATTGTCTTTGCCTCTGTTTAAGTAGTAGTCCTTGAAACGGCTATTATTTTCATTGTTGGAAGTACATTTTTCTTGGAAAATGATTTAATTGATATATGTATATGTATGTGATCCACCATAATGTTGCATGAGTAAAGACTAGACTTATTAAAATATTTTGGATCTGGACAGACACATACTTTCAGAACTTGTTACAAAGCAAAGGTCCAGTAATCGACCAAGAGAATTACAAATATCATTAATTTGCGACAACGATATGCAAGTCGTCGATAAAGTCAATATGACTAATGTTAAAACAATGTTAAAACAAATGAATAAAAAACGATCAATTTTATGAATTATCGGTATGATTCGAAAATAAAAGAAAGAATATGAAAAAAAAAAGTTATATGTGGTGGGCGTGAACGTCCTGAAACCATTTTCAAAAGTATAGGCAGGAAAGTTTTGGGCAGTATAACAACGCAGCTTCGATTCTGTCATAAAAAAGGACATGTAAGCCAATATCTATTACATATGCTAACACCCATATCGATAAGTTCGACACAAGGCATTCCCATATTTGATAAAAAGTAAAAAAAAAAAAAAAAATATATACTATACATCGACTCTACTATAGAAGCTAGCAAGTTGAGATTAAGCTGCAAGCTTCTATCGGTATACCACCCGAAACTGTCACGTCCACATTTTTGAAACATTTTTTAATCTATTTTCATTTTATTATTGTTTTTCTCAATTTCTTTCGAAATGCCAGAAATATGTTAAAAATTCTCGTTCGCAATTTCATTAGCCGATTAACTGGTATCTGTTAGTCGTGGATCTCGATTACAACGTTCTTTCTTGGTGAAGTGTGGGCGTGGCACAGCTTTGGGGGATTTGTATGCGTAGGAGTTACTAGAATCTGCATGATTGATTACTAGCATTTAATGTTCTCGGGATATCGGGAATCGGACAGATCCTGATCAGCCAATAGCACTTTCTCCGACCAGTTAGATAGTTTCTAACAATTCTAAAATACGGTAAATTTATTGACACATGGCAAAGCAGCCCGCCTTTTTTGTTTTTTTTTTCATTTATGGTGCGTTCAAACTAGTAATTTCTTTAAGATGCCATAGATTTATGTTTTGATTTAAAAATGTTCAGGTACTTGTTATTTCAAAAAAATAAGAGAGAACGTTGTAGTCGAATTCCCCGACTATTTGATACCCGTTACTCAGCTAGTGCAAGTGCGACAGCACTGTCAGCACTAACAGTTTTTGGCGGTTGGTGGGCGTTAGTGGGCGTGGCAAAAAGTTTTTCTGAAGATCGATAGAAAGTTACATTACTACCAAAAAAATGAAAATATATTAAAATACTTTTCAAAAGTGTGGGCGTGGCAAACATTTTTTTTGCAAATCGAAAGAAATTTACAAGACTTATACAAAAATGGAAAAATATCAAAACATTTTTCAAAAGCGAAGGCGTTGCAGTTTTTGGGCGGTCTGTGGGCGTTAGAATTGGCGTGGCAACATGAATCGACAAACTTGCGCTGCTTCTATGTCTCTGGAGTTTTTTTAGTTTTTTGTAGTTCCTGAGATCTCGACGTTCATACGGACGGACATGGCCAGATCGACTCGGCTATTGATCCTGATCAAGAATATATATAGTAACATATCAATTCTACACCCACAACTCCCCAACCACACACACTATTGTAAACAATCACACATACACGTTAATGACTAAGTACGAAATGTAATGTAAAGTACACTCACACACACACATTAATGTCTAAGTACAATCACACACACACATTAATGTCTAAGTACGAAATGTAATCATAGATCGAGAGCCCTTTGATTAAGCGTATCTGTTATTTACGCACAGCGTCATATTCCAAAGTCTAGACTCTGTGGCAAGCCACCGTCCCCTAAACATTCGATCACTTGGCGAGCAAACTGAAATAACAAAAACTTCCGCCCACGCAATCGTCTCAGGATTCTCCAATTACTCCTATTTTTCGGGAGCTTCTCTCTTCACGAGAGAATAAACATTTATAACATAATTCTCTTAAACTTCACTCGTAAACTATCCCAATCTGCCTATATAAACGCAAACATGTCTCCGTGCAATAGTTAGCACCGAATCTTTTTTAGCTGCCGATCTAAGCAACATTTGAGGGTTTGTTGCGATCGTCAACTGATCAGCTGTGGAGTCCTGTTGATCACTTGCCGAAGGTTGCGGGGCATTCCCCTTAGGCAGCCTACCACCAGCGGCTTTCTTGCGCTTTGGAGATTCTTCTAATAATTTGAGGATATTAAATTGTGAATCAAGCGCAGAAAGAAGATCATCAGCTCGACGAAAACTATCTCTAGCCACGCCAAAACTGCTGATCAGTCCTTTCAAGCCACCTTTAGTTTGGCGCATAAAAAGCTGCATTTCATTCGCAACTCCTAGGCGAGTATCACAACAGTATTTTAGATTAGGGCCTTTAGCTAGGTCATCACTTGTTCGGCCGTTAAAACCAGCGCACTTAGTGTGCACCATTCTATCACATAGCCAACAGGTCATTTTCGACTGCTCAGGCTTTATTACCTGACGGCATTTGTTATGGAAGCAGACAACATTGGTTTCCATGTTTAATTGGGTTTTGACCACTGTACCAAAAGACAAAATCAGAAAATATACCGCAAGAGCACAGTCTGCACCTTAGAATTTTGTGTGGGAGAGCGAGAGAGCGGGTGCACCGTGCAGTTAAGTACAAAAACAACACCAAACAGCACTACGGACAACGCACGAAAGAGAGAGTAAACAAAACTCAAAGACAGAAAGAGAACAGATTGAATTAATTTATTAAAATAATGTACTTATCACAAAAGATTCACTCGCGAAGCTAACGGAACTTTAACTAGTACGGATTATGAAATTGAATTATTAAAGAATTTGTTAAATTCCACCGCTGGATTTATCAAATCAAGAATAAATTCGGAGCGCAGAAAAAAAACACGGCTGTTTGCTTTGAAGTTTCCATGATATATAACCGAGTTACTTGAAGGAGACCGATATTGTTTGAAGTCATTAACAAGCAAGCGATCTTACAAGTATACTCATGAGTGTTTGAGGGCGTTATCGGTCGAGACAGTTTCTGCGGAGATGGATGAGGATATGATGAGTGGTGGCGTTGAAACAGACGCAATTGGTACCAGTGAGGGTACAAGTGGCGTTGAAACATACGCAAGAGACAGTGCCAGAGAGGGTACTGGCGTTGAAACAGACGCATAAAGGTGTAACGTCATGATCCAAAATTCCTCTTCGAGAAACATAGGTAGACTTGGTGTGCTATCTGGACATTCATCTGTATGATTTGAATATCAAGTTAGTTGTAAAAATTATGTTTTAAAATTGATTTTAAGAAAGAAGAAGAAATACTTGAGCAGGGCATATGAACATGAATTGCTAAATTTATACACGAGGACGTGTAAAAGTCAGTATTGGCCATGTCGGAGCATTGGTAGCATTATTTGAATTTAGTACAACATGAATATTGTATGTGACAACATTGTAATAAAGAAGGATAGAGAAAACAGAACAACCGTTATTGCTCGTGTTCTTTATATTACCGAGAGTCGGTGAGAGGACTAATTGTAAATTCTCTCACTGAGTGTGACCCGTGCCACGTGTTTGGTGTGTGAGCGAGACTGGACTGGTTATTTGCTGTGAGTGCGAAAGCGCAGTATGGCAAGTGTGACATGAGCAAGCTGCGCAATAGATTTTGGGGACGAGCGAACGTGCATAAAAAGAGAGAGGTCAGTCTTGGCAGAATACTGCTAGTACACAGACGATATTAATTATGAAACGACGACAAGTGGAACGATGGCACCAACAAAGGAAACGGGGCTCACTGGTCGAGGTGCTAGGAATACTGAAGCAACTGACGCTTCGACATATATATAATTAAAAATTCGCAATACTCATATGTAAAAAAAATATAATTTTATTTTACTGAATAATTACAATATTTTTAGTTGAGAAGAACACCGACCGATTATAATTAGGCCTCAAGCTGAACTCTAATAATTACTCTGATTTGATTGACGTTCGAGCTTTGGACATTAGGGTTCTGATCAAATGAAGAGAGAAAGCTTTAGAGTTGCTGACTTTAATTGCCTTTGCATTTCTCTTAGATGCATTCGCTCTTAGATACAAGTGCTCTTAGGTTCTTATAATTTTGTTTATTGAAATCTAATATTCTGTTTTTCGGGATTGCGAGTCCAAGCTTTGAACGTGACGATGATACGAGGGCTTAAGCATGGACTGTTTAAACTAGGATGTTTAGTCTACCAGTGGGTGACTTATCCTGTATCTGGTATCTATTGGGTACATCCAGAGTAGTGGAGGGTGTGTTTGGGTGTACATGTTGTATGTGTATTACTGTATAGGCATATGCTTAAGTCTTAGGGACTTATGGATATGTTACTGTATATATGTCGCAGAGTTGTTATTTTCTTGTGCCTAGTCTTGTGCCTTGTTGACGCAGAAACTTTTCGAGTGAAGCGAAACCCCACCAGCATGTGCAACTGCTCGCATTTTCTCTTCACGCATCGATCTATGCTTTACACGCGCTAGCTGGACTACACTCGGCGACAACGCCGTCGCCACACTCGTAATGGTATTTTGGCGCCAGTAATTTTATACGTTGTATCCAAATTCTAAGAATGATTTCACAGTATACTAAACTAATTGCGCAGCAGCGTCTTGCGCTGTTTTGGTAGGATCTCGTTTTTAAAACTTCTTTTATATCTCTTTGGTTTGAAGATATTCAGGAGGATTACTTTACCGGCTTTTGATCCCTTCAATCCTTCCAATCCAAGAATCTGGAATACTGGATTTTGCGCAGGATTGGATCTTCGCTACTCTCGACACTTTATTTGAACCGAAGTCCTTGGCTCTTAAGACCGTCTTCTCTCGTAGCACACCTCCCGAGAATAGACCTTCTGAGTATGGCTTCCCGATAATTGAACCTTTTTTCGGGGTGCTGAGGTCTTTGTATACTTTAAGCTGGTATACTCTATACTCTCTGGACTACTCCGGCCATCGGTTTATAGGACAAGTGTTCCCACCTAGGGGTTATATTTCCATATTTCCCCTATTTTGGGAGTCAACCCGTTGATGAACTGTGCTCGTTACTGGAGGAGAATTTCCATATGAACGAATGCACCATTGGACTGGTCATCGGACACTATTTTATTGTCGAACTGCATTTTCTATGTTGCATTCCGTCTGGCTCAACAAGATGTTTGTAGCCCTTCCCCTGCTTTAGATTCAGGGTGGTGTTATCTGTGAATCTTCAAGGTCTTATGATCTTACAAATAGGGTGTACGTAACAAGGGTCATAAAAATATACATGTTTTCCTTTCCTTTCACAAAACTCAATTTCTCAATTTCAGGTCAGCGCCACAACAATTTGGTTCCGGAACTTAAATTATATGAGCTGAGAGCTGAAAAATATAATGGGATGGTGCGCCTACTAAAGCCCGGATGCCGAACCTTACTTCTTATCAGCGATTGTCAAAGTCGGCATAAGCTTATTCCGTACTTTCACAAGGCTGTTTGGCCGTACAGGAAATCCAAAACATTACTATTTGGGCATATGGTTATTGAAAAAGGTTTGCCTTGGTTTGCTGAAATTCTTCGTTTATCATTAAGTAAAAATCGACATTTACAAGTCAATCCCCGAAATTGCGTTGGTACTGTTCTGGCATTAAATGGTCACCGAAAATATTTTTGTATGTACCATGCTAAACATCCAGAGTCCGTTCAGGAAACAAAGGTAAGTTTTTAAAAATTATCGTTTCAATAATCTGTTTTGCGGGACCATAGGCGGTGAAACTAAGCGGGGTTAACAGTATTTAGAAAACGGTATTTGGGAATTCTAATATACTTACATACGTTACTCTGTTTAAAAGCAATTCAATATACAAAGTCTTAGGTTCATTTTATATTTTAATGCCGAATATCGGATTGCTTGTATATTTAGTTTTGGTTAGTATGTAATAATATTATAGATTAAAACGCGAATTACTCTTTTATAAGAAATATGAAGCTTTTTAAATGGGCGAAGCCGGCGTTCCTTTGTGCATGTTTTATTTTGTCCCACCAGTGCCGGTCAACCTTATCAAGAAATAGGACTTTACTTAGTTCACACACTAAGCCTCTGTAAGAAGTAGTTAATGCGTACAAGCAGGACACGAGCCTGAATCAGTCGGCACACTGGTAGCTAAGCAAATGGACAGGAGGATTAAAAGGGAAATTATCTCAGTGCACACTCCAGGATGATTTTCTTGTTTATTATTAATTTTCTTTCTAAACGTCTTGTTTAACTTCTATACCTAACTTTCATATACGTTTCTATTCTTATAATAATTGCGCACTTGTGCAATTTTTTTTTTTATTAATTAATTTTTATTTACTAAATTAGATTCGTGAAAATATTTTCAAACTGGGAATTTTATGGCTTAATTGGATTTGATTTTTTATATAAATCAAGTAAATATCGGTAGTTAATATATAGCTCGCAGGGCTATGTACAACCAATTGTCCTTACAGTATTAAATAACTATCAGTGATGTCGTCAGGTTGCTGGTGCAAGGGGAAGATGCCGTAGTTCTGTCGATGATTGAATTTTAGGGTGAGAACCTTGTGGTTCAGCGGTTTAACGACAGCCGTTAGAGCAAAGTTTAAGAGCCTTGGCTCATTTCATTTAAAAACAAGAGAGAACGCTATAATCGAGTTCATCGACTATCCGATACCCGTTACTCAGCTGGTGGAAGTGCTAAAGAGAAAGTTTTTTTGCGGCTTGTAGACCTAAGCGTGGGCGTGTCAAAAAAAATTTTAGAAAAACGAAAGAAATTTAAAAAACTAAAATAATATCAAAACATTTTTCAAAAGCGCGGCCGTGGCAGTGTTTGGCGATTTGTTGGCGAGGAATAACATTTTTGGCAAATCGACAGAAATTTAAAAAACTAATAACAAAATAAAACAAGAGAGAACGCTCTAGTCGAGTTCCCCGAGTATTTGATACCCGTTACCCAGCTAGTAGAAGTGGGAAGGAGAGTCTTTAACACTGACAGTTTTTGGGCGTTAGAGTGGGCGTGGAAAAAAGTTTATTGGCAAATCGATAGAAATTTACAAGACTAATACAAAAATAAAAAAATATCTAAACATTTTTCAAAAGTGTGGGCGTGGCAGCTTCGGGCGGTTTGTGAGCGTTAGAGTGGGCGTGGCAACATGAATCGACAAACTTGCGCTGCGTCTATTACCCTGGAGTCTGTATGCTTAATCTCAACATTCTAGCTTTTGTAGTTCCTGAGATCTCAGCGTTCATACGGACGGACAGACGGACAGACAGACGGACGGACAGACGGACATGGCCAGATCGACTCGACTATCCTGATCCTGATCAAGAATATATATACTTTATATGGTCGGAAACGCTTCCTTCTGCCTGTTACATACTACGAATCTAGTATACCCTTTTACTCTACGAGTAACGGGTAAAAAAATATCAAAACATTTTTCAAAAGTGGACGCCCACAAACCGCCCAAAACTGCCACGCCCATACTTTTTAAAAATGTTTTGATATTTTTTCACATTTTTGTTAGTCTTGTAAATTTCTCTCAATTTTCTAAAAATCTTTTTCCCACGCCCACTATATCGCCTACAAACCACCAAAAACTGTCAGTGGGGAAATTTTTCCTTTGTACTTCCACTAGCTACTCAGTCGGGTATCAGATAGTCGGGGAACTCGACTATAGCGTTCTCTCTTGTTTGGACTATAAATATTCCGATTCTACCACTACCATTTACTACTAACATCTACTAAATGCACTGGAGCCCAAAGCTTCCGAGCGTATACATCATGAAGTGGATCACCAGGTACATACTCTGAGCGCCGGTAAACCTAATTGGCCACAACCTTTGTCTGAAAATGTAGAATATTTTCTTAAAACGTGCCAACTCCTCACTTTGTTTGTTTTTGTTGTGTTTTTGAGGCACCCATTTCGGCTGGAAGAGATAATGAAGTGATTGCGACATTTAACGTTATAAAAAAAATTGTCCACAATCATTATTGGGGCGAGACACAGTTATAAAACTCAATGTCCTTCGCGTGGGTTTGAGTGTCAACCGCATTGAAGAGCGTTCACCGTTCCCGAAGTGGAAAGGCGTCAAAGTAAAGCTGTGCATAGATCCCAAGATTAGATCGGTGCAACAGCCAGTAAGAAGAATTCCGGTACTTTAGAGGAGAAAGTTCATGCTAAGCTGGAGGAAGCCCTTAAACGTGACATAATTAAACCAGTTATGGGTCCAAGTTCATGGATCTCTCCCATCGTACTGGCGTTTAAAGAGAATGGAGACATTCGGCTATGCGTGGATATGCGATTTGCAAATAGGGCAATTCAGCGAGAGAACTACCCTTTACCCATTTTTGAATCCTTTATGACAAAATTAAAAGACGCGAAGTTCTTCTCCCGCCTTGATCTTAAGGATGCATATCACCAATTGGAATTTGAAGAGTCTAGTAAGGAGATTACAACGTTTATAACGTCAAAGGGGCTCTTCCGATATAAAAGATTAATGTTTGGGGTGAATTCGGCTCCTGAGATTTTTCAGCCCCGCTGGAACAAATGCTGGCTGCATTCCCGAATCCCAAGAATTACATCGATCACGTGATAATTTTTGGGGCCAATGAACCCGAACATGTCGAAACAGTAAAATCAGTTTGCAAAGTGTTTAACGACAATAATGTTTTGTTAAACAAACAAAAGTGCACTTGGAAAACAAAAAGGCTAAAACTCATCGCAAACGGGTACTTGAACTGGCACATGAAGGACACCCAGAAGAATCAGCTATAAAACGAAGCTAAAGATCCAAGGTATGGTGGCCGTTGATCGACAGAGATGCGGAAGAATTCGTTAAAACGTGCAGAGACTGCCTCCTGGTATCCCAGTCAATAAGACCAGCCCCGATGGACAGGAATACATTTCCTACGGGACCGTGGATATGGGTTGCGTCAGATCTGTTGGGACCCCTGCCTAACAATGAATTCATCTTAGTTTTAATAGACTATTTTTCTCGCTATATGGAGTTTAAGATTTGGCGGTCGATCTCATCGAGCAGTTTGATTGGAATCATGAAAGAAATATTCTGTAGATTGGGCTATCCAAAATACGTACGTACCGACAATGGACGGCAATATATAAGAGATGAATTCTCAGAATATTGCAAGACATGCGGCATAGACCAAGTTAAAATCTCACCATACTGGCCTCAGGGTTATGGGGAGGTGGAAAACATGAATAAATCCTTAGTCAAATGGCTGAAAATTGCCTACTCAAATTCAAAAAACTATAAGGAGGAGATACTAAAGTTTGTGCTGATGCATAATTTAACTCCCCATGGAACGACAGGGATAGCCCCAGCCCAATTAATGTTTAATAGAATAATACGTGACAAAATACCAGGGATTGAAGAATTAAATGAACAGTTCACAGACTGTGCGGAAAGAGATAGAGTGATCATGCAAATAGAAAAAGGAAAGGAAGTGGTGGATAAAAGAAGATCGATATTAAGATTGGCGATAAAGTGTTGTTACAAAACGTATTTTTTCCAAATATACTAACACTGACTTTTGACCAAACTGAGTTTGAGGTATTAGAGAGACAACGTTGCGCATCTAAAGAAGATTCCAGGCGACGTATCTGTCGCACCAGCGCCCGAGTTGGGTATTCTCCAAACCATTCCAGCATCTTTTCAGGAGGCCCTAGAAGACCACCCGTCGGAAGCACCTGCTCAACACTCTCCTTCGAAGTTGAAAACCCTGAAGCTTCATCTCATAAATAAAGGAGGGATGTACAACCTACCTGTAGCAAACAGCGACGCTACTGGAACAAGCAGCGACAGACGCGGGAGCGGGAGAGACGCGGTGATGAGTGGGCAGCGAGAGAGGAGATTCAGTCAATTGTGAACCACCGGATTGATAGTGTATTTTCGGGGTCTTTACATAGCGCAAACCTCTCAATCCCACAAACCTCACCAAACGCACATCCATACAGGGTTCCATGGTGGAACAAGCACCTCGACCAACTACGAAAACAAAAACAAATTGCTTGGAAAAAATTAAACCGTACAATTACCCTAGAAAACATTATTGACTATAGACGCAAAAACGCAAAATTTAGGCACGAATTAAAAAAAAGAAAAAAAGAAGCTTCCAGCTCTTTCACCTCAACCATCCAGCCCACTACCCCCTCATCCAAAATATGGACCAATAAAAGACGTTTCTGCGGACTTAACCCAATACAATTCATGCCATATCCAGCCCAAAAAACAACGAAACGACACTAGCTAGCAACGAAATTGCTAACATATTCGCACAACACTTTTCTGAACTCTCCGGCGACTGGAACTTTTCAGAGGAGTTCCGAAACAATAAATACAGGAACAACCTACACAACTATACCCCCTCTCCAATAGCCCAAACCATTGAAAAAAACATAACATATCTCGAACTCATCTCAGCGCTACAAACATTAAAAGGATCAGCTCCAGGACTCAATAGAATCTCATATCAAATGATAAAAAATAGCTCCCCCACAACAAAACACAGAATAACAAAACTGTTTAATGCAATATTTAATAGCCACATACCACAAGCCTACAGAACAAGCCTAACCATCCCAATCCTCAAGCCTAACACCGACAAAACTAAAACTACGTCTTACCGACCCATTTCTCTCAACTGTAAGCAAAAACACTAGATAAAATTATAGCTAAAAGACTCTGGTAGTCTGGTACACCTTTCGGGAAGCCGTGCAGTCCTGGTGTAGACGTCGGGGTCCGGAAAAGTCGGTTTTTCAAGTATTCCCAGAAGTTATGTGAGTGAAACAAAAAAGGTGTTGGATTTCGTCCTTCTCTGGTGGGGGTTTATTTTTGAGTGATTTTCCAACATGAATATGGCGGCTTCGTGCCCCACTTCCGAAACGGGTCAAAACGAACATTCCACCAACAGCGATGCTCTGCTGGCGGGGTACCGGACTCAGCAGTTCGGCATGAACACGTGGTATCTCTGACCTTCTTTATTGCAGTCACCGGATATTAAGGATATGTATATCAATTTCAACAAACTCTGATTTACTCTCCTTATGCTGTAGCATTTACTCTCTTTATGAGTAGCAATTCTGAAACATGGATCTTAAACAGCGGACCCTTCTTATAGATTTGGTCCCGCCTAACTCCTTAAAGGAAACATTCACGCCTTCGGAAAATTTCGCTCAGCTTTGAATTTTATTCGTAGGAATATTAAAAATTGCCTGTCTTATTTCAGTTTAAAGAATAGTTAGTTTCAGTTAACAGTTTGGACTGATTTATGATATCACCAGTATTAATCATCGGTTTTTCCCTTGCCACACAATACATACAAGTTTCCACTAAGCGGCTTGTGAGTCAAAGCCTGCACCCTTTATATAAAATTATCATCGATTATTCCTCCCGTGTCACCACTTAACCAAATTTTCTACCCGTCCATTATATATGCTACCCTTCTTTTGGCCGGCCTACACCGGCATCGTTCGTTTCGCATAGTTTTCGGAACTTCTCTTCGGCCCTTGGAAACAAAGCTTATGGTGCTTTGGATTCTATATTGGCCTGGACCAACGTAGAAATATTGCCGGTTAACTGCGTTAATAAATCATACTGCTCCTCACACTGCATCTAGCACCATGCTTTGTATGATCTTGTCTTGTGCTTCTTATTACCCCATTACCATTATAGCGTTGATCCCCGTCTTCGGATTGCACACTCGCAAGTCTTACGTGTAGTCTAATGTTCTGAGCAATAACTCCTTCTGGCGTCTTAAACAGTTCCCCTGGACAGGCACTATTGCAGAATTGTTCTACATAGGGCACACCATTGTGATGACATTTCTTGCCATTCGGACTTACAATCCGATCTAGATAGGTTTCAAATTTGGTGATAAAATAGCTCCAGGCCTAAAGTTATAGCCTTTTGTCGTGTCGATCCAAGACACACAACTTACACTCTAAGTAGGTGCTCTTTGGACAGAATATCACATGGTCCTCTAACCTCACATGGAGAACGGACTCGTCAAATTAAATTAATGTTTAACAAAATGACGATTTTTTTGAGTAGCGATTTCAAATGATTATCTTTTATTTGTTGGTTACGAACAGGTTACAAGTGTCATGGCCGACTAAAATGCAAAGCGAACAGCAGACCGCTAAGCCAAATGTGCAAGCGCGATAGTACAAGATATAGACCGTGCGGGAGACGAGCTTAAATAAGAAAAACAAGAGGTAACGCTATAGTCGAGTTCACCGACTATCTGATACCCGTTACTCAGCTAGTGGAAGTGCGAAGAAGAGTCTTCAACACACAGTTTTTGGCGGTTTGTGGGCGTGGCAAATTTACAAAACTTATACAAAAATGAAAAAATATCAAAACATTTTTCAATAGTGTGGGCGTGGCAGCTTTGGGCGGTTTGTGGGCGTTAGAGTGGGCGTGGCAACATGAATCGACCAACTTGGGCTGCTTCTATGTCTCTGGAGTCGTATGCTTAATCTGAACTTTTTTGGCTTTTGTAGTTTCTGAGATCTCGACGTTCATACGGACGGACAGACGGACATGGCCAGATCGACTCGGCTATTGATCCTGATCAAGAATATATATACTTTATATGGTTGGAAGCGCTTCCTTCTGCCTGTTACATACTTCTAAACGAATCTAGTATACCCTTTTACTCTACGAGTAACGGGTATAAAGAATCTGTGCTATAAAAAAAAAAAAACAAACAAAAAAAAGAGAGAACGCTATAGTCGAGTTCCCCGACTATCTGATACCCGTTACTCAGCTAGTGATAGTGCGAAGGAGGTCTTCTACACTGACAGCTTTTGGCGGTTTGGGGGCGTTAGAGTGGGCGTTGCAAAAAGTTTTTTGGTAAATCGATAGATATTTACAACACCAATACAAAAATGAAAAAATATTAAAACATTTTTCAAAAGTGTGGGCGTGGCAGCTTTGGGCGGTTTGTGGGCGTTAGAGTGGGCGTGGCAACATGAATCGACCAACTTGGGCTGCTTCTATGTCTCTGGAGTCGTATGCTTAATCTGAACTTTTTTGGCTTTTGTAGTTTCTGAGATCTCGACGTTCATACGGACGGACATGGCCAGATCGACTCGGCTATTGATCCTGATCAAGAATATATATACTTTATATGGTTGGAAGCGCTTCCTTCTGCCTGTTACATACTTCTAAACGAATCTAGTATACCCTTTTACTCTACGAGTAACGGGTATAAAGAATCTGTGCTATAAAAAAAAAAAAACAAACAAAAAAAAGAGAGAACGCTATAGTCGAGTTCCCCGACTATCTGATACCCGTTACTCAGCTAGTGATAGTGCGAAGGAGGTCTTCTACACTGACAGCTTTTGGCGGTTTGGGGGCGTTAGAGTGGGCGTTGCAAAAAGTTTTTTGGTAAATCGATAGATATTTACAACACCAATACAAAAATGAAAAAATATTAAAACATTTTTCAAAAGTGTGGGCGTGGCCGTTTTGGGCGGTTTGTGGGCGATAGAGTGCGCGTGGCAGCATGATTCGACAAACTTGCGCTGCGTCTATGTCCCTGGAGTCTGTATGCTTAATCTCAACTTTCTAGCTTTTGTAGTTCCTGAGATCTCGACGTTCATACGGACAGACAGACGGACGGACAGAAGGACATGGCCAAATCGACTCGGCTATTGATCCTGATCAAGAATATATATACTTTATATGGTCGGAAACGCTTCCTTCTACCTGTTGCATACTTTTCAACGAATATAGTATACCCTTTTACTCTACGAGTAACGGGTATAAACAGCAGAGTATCAGCAGAGGATTAAGCAGTTTAACATTAACATTACAGCAGCAGCTGAAGAGTACATGACGCGCTATGACATTGGGGAAAAGAAGGGGTGGCAAAGCGGAAGCAAGACGAAGCGACATATCAGAAGAAGGAGGAATCAGCAGAGACAGGGAAGTGACGCCCAAGCAAAAATAGCCGAACAATCTTGTTACATTTCCAACGATATATTAATACTTATACTTTATAATAATTAATCGAGTTGAGCATAATAACTCAGTTCACATTTGGGGCTCGTCCTAGTCTGTGATCACGCTGTCCCGAGGTCTTAAAAGTTGAAACAATAAGCGGGAAAGAATAACGGATGAGTGAGAAGACAATAGAACTCCATAGACAATAGAAATCCACTGGCAAAAGGAAGTCAGCCGTACTATACAAGGTCAGTGGCTGCAGGATAAGGACTATAACCAGTCAAGCATTGGTTTAACAATTTTGAGCTTACTGCTGAAGCTTATGGTAAAATTTACAAGACTAATACAAAAATGAAAAAAAAAACAAAACATTTTTCAAAAGTGTGGGCGTAGCAGTTTTGGGCGGTTTGTGGGCGTTAGAGTGGGCGTGACAAAAAGTTTTTTGGTAAATCCATAGAAAGTTACAAGACCAATACAAAAATGAAAAAATATCAAAACATTTTTCAAAAGCGTGGGCGTGGCAGTTTTGGGCGGTTTGTGGGCGTTAGAGTGAGCGTGGCAGCATGAATCGACAAACTTGCGCTGCGTGTATGTCTCTGGAGTCTGTATGGTTAATCTCAACTTTCTAGCTTTTGTAGTTCCTGAGATCACAGCGTTCATACGGACGGACAGACAGACGGACAGACGGACATGGTCATATCGACTCGGCTATTGGTCCTGATCAGGAATATATATACTTTATATGGTCGGAAACGCTTCCTTCTGCCTGTTACATACTTTTCAACTAATCTAGTATACCCTTTTACTCTACGAGTAACGGGCATAATTATGTTAATCCTATGATCCCGTATTCCTCCTTTACGGATGGTCCCGGTAGATAGGTTTCACGAAGATGATCCCCTGGTCCCGTGTTCGGATCCACGAAGATGGTTGATCCCCTGGTCCTGGTGATACCCAGGCGGAATGTCTTCTTACGTAGATTACGGTGGAGGGCGTGACTTTGCCCCCACTGGCCTTCCGACTCAGCGTGGATGAATCATATTAAATAAAATGTATTTTACGGCAAGCCGCCGGAGTAGCTGTGTCTTTATTTCTAAAGTGCTCGCTTAGAACTGAATACAAAGAATATGGAAAATATGAATTTACCCCAGCTCCAATGCATCACGCGATAAGCTTATGGTCGGCAAGCCATTTGCGTCATTTGCGTAAGGATTGCAAGGCTGCCACGAAACGCTTTAGTTGCAACAAAAAGGGACACATGTCTAAGAATTGTCCTGGATCAGCTGCTGGTATTCAAGTTCTGCGAAGTTCGAATCGCATAAAGAAGGTCACTCTTAACGACGTAGAAGTTAAATACGTGTTGGATACTGGAGCCGATGTATCTATATTGAGAAAGTTCATCTTCAGCAAAATCCCGAATGTCGTCCTGGAGAAAAGTGATTTGAACTTGCGTGGGTTAGGAAAGAAAACCACGAGCCCAGTTGGATGCTTTTTGCTGATGCTGCGGTAGACGAAGTGAAAGTTCCGCAAAAGTTTGTTGTTGTAGAGGATGAAGACATCGAGTATGACGCTCTGCTTCGATTCGATTTCGTTTCAAAGTTAAATTTTTCATTGTCGGCAGAAGGGTATAAGTTTTCTTTTCCGCTGGGAATCAAATCAGATGAGTATTTATAATATTAATACAAATGATGAAATCGATGTTCCTCCCCAGTACGCAAAAGAAATGTCAATGCTCATCAAAAACTATAAGGCAGCGAATACGGTTGCATAGGTCACAGTTAAGCTGTGAATTTTTCCAGATGATCATCCCATTTCGTCAGCCCCCGAGTCGATTCGCAATTGCCGAAGAAAAAGATGTTGAAAAGCAGATTGGCGAATGGTAAGCTGCTCGAATTATACGACCGTCTATATCAAACTTTGCTAGTCGCCTGGTTCTTGTAAACAAAAAGGATGGTACCCGTCGCATATGATTTGATTTTTGAAGCTGAACTCGATGGTGTTCGACTGTTTTCCCGTCCCGGTAATCAACGACGTTCTAGAAAAACTGCAAAAAGCGAAGTATTTCACCGTGATGGATTTGGAGAATGGCTTCTTTCACGTTGCTATAGAAGAAGAGAGCAAGAAATACACTGCATTTCTGTTGGATTTCGAAACTCGCCGGCTGTTTTTATTCGCTATGTGAACCACATATTTCAGGAGCTGATGAACAAGGATGCTCTGGACTTATATATGGATGATATAATAATTCACGCCGAGACTGCAGAGCACAGTTTGGAAAAGATGGCACTAGTTTTCAAAACCGCAGGAGCGTTTGGTTTGAAGATCAAGTGGCGAAAATGTCACTTCTTGCAGACAAAGATTTCCTCTTGGGCCATAATATCGAAACGGAAATTTGTGGGCTGGGCAAGAGAAGATGGCAGCAGTTAAAAAATTTTCTGTGGCAAAGAAGTTCAGAACAGTACAAGCTTTTTTGGGATTGACCGGATTTTTCAGGAAATGTTGTGTTCAACTATTTACAGATTGCACGCCCATTAACGGATCTGCTGCGAAAAGATGTTCGATTTGAACATATACCAGATTTGAATTGTATACCATAGGAGCCAAAACCGAGTTACACACGGACGCATCGAAAGACGTATTTGCAGCAGTATTAATGCAATGGTCGGATTGCAGACTTCAAACAACCTAGTATTGGAGCAAGAAGGCAACCGAAGTGGAGTCTCGCCAATACAGTTACATTCTCGAAGCCGTGTATCTAGCGGCTTAGAAATTCAGACACTATTTGCTGGGAACACCGTTCAAATTAATAACAGATTGCGCTGCATTCAAGCAAACCCTACAGAAGACGGATGTTCCAAGAGCAGTAACGCAGTGGATTATTTATCTGCAGTAATTCGAGTTTGTAGTTGAACATCGCCCAGATGAACGACTAAAGCACGTTGACTGCCTTAGTCGATATCCCAACCGTGTTATGCTCGCGTCCATGGAAATCACAGCGCGTTTTAAAAATGCGCAAGGAAAATATGAAATGATAAAAGCAATTCTCGCCAGAGTTTCTTATGAGGTATATAGGATAAAAGGTGGACATGTATATAAGTAGGTGAAAGGCAGTGATCTTCTTGTAATTGCGATGGAAAAAGAGGTTATTTTTCACGCCCACAACGCAGGTCACTTTGCTCTTCAAAAAACGGTCCATGGTGTTCAGCAATCCTATTGGATTCCTCATCTAGAGCAAAAGGTTCAGCAGGTTATAAGCAACTGCGTAAGATGCATAATTCATTTCTCCAGTCCGTCCGATTCTTGAGTATGAAGCACCTGTTTCGACTTCACAATTCTTATTAAATCGGTTCAAAAAAATCGTCTTACTGTTTGCCTTACGGCGCCTACTTTGGGATGCAAGCCATATATTACCCCCTTATTCTAGCACGCTATTGTTAATTTACCCTCCCTAGCTAACAAAAGAACGATGCTTGGAGCAGTCTTTATTGGAAGCTTATTCGTGCTAGAGTTGTCAGTTCCGACTTGGTTATTTGGCTGATTCACTAGATGATAAAAATGAGGTATTTACAAGAAATTTAATTTTTTATATAGTCACTTAATATACTTAATATTTTTCACATACGAGTATTTATTTATTGTTCGCTGTATGCTTAATTTGTAAAAACAAAAAAAAACTAAGTGACAGGATGGATATTTTTAATTTTTTTTACTTTGTTCCCAATTTCTACCGATATTCCAGAAAATTTTGAAATTTGTCGTTTGCAATTCCATCAGCTGAGTAACGGGTATTTGATAGTCGGGGAACTCGACTATAGCATTGCCTCTTGTTTCTCAGTCAAAACAATTATATATTCCAGCTGCACTCTTAGGCGATGTCTCCTCAATCAAAATTTATCTTTCATTCAATATTTATAAATTAATCGGCATAGTTAGGTAGCATATCTGCAAACAGTTTTAAACTATGGCATTACTCGCCTCGGAAAGGCAGTTGACCTCACAAGGTTATTTCCCGTCCGGCCGATTCGGCCTGTGGTAGAGAAATATAAATATGCCGAAATCAGAATAAATGTCTTATGCAACGAGACGTTAGATATGAAGTCTCTGCCAGACTTCGAGGGCAAATACGAAACATACGTATTCTAAGCAATATTAGGCCCTTGGCATAGTAATATTTAATATTACGACGAACTAGAAAAAAGACAAGAGAGAACGCTATAGTCGAGTTTCCCGACTATCTGATACCCATTACTCAGCTAGTAGAAGTGCGGGAAAGTGTTGTCAACACTGACAGTTTTTGGCGGTTTGTGGGTGTTAGAGTGGGCGTGGCAAAAAGTTTTTTTGCAAATCGTTAGAAATTTACAAGACTAATACAAAAATGAAAAAATATAAAAACATTTTTCAAAAGTGTGGGCGTGGCAGCTTTGGGCGGTTTGTGGGCGTTAGAGTGGGCGTGGCAACATGAATCTACAAACTTGCGCTGCTTCTAAGTCTTGGGAGTCTGTATGCTTAATCTCAACATTCTAGCTTTTGTAGTTCCTGAGATCTCGACGTTCATACCGACAGACAGACGGACAGACGGACGGACAGACGGACAGACGGTCAGGCGGGCAGACGGACGGACAGACGGACATGGGCAGATCGACTCGGCTATTGATCCTGATCAAAAATATATATACCTTATATGGTCGGAAACGCTTCCTTCTGCCTGTTACATACTTTTCATCGAATCTAGTATACCCTTTTACTCTACGAGTAACGGGTATAATAACGCTACTTATAAACGAGACCTACGACAACAATGTAGCGGCATAACTGAACGAAAGGTATAGAGCATATGCGGAAACCAGAAAGACGTTAAGCGATGTATTTTTATCCAATATATTCTCCGATCGTCCAGTCTTCCTTCTGCATTAGCATAAGCCCAAGAATTCGAGGCGGACCACGAGCGGTCGCTAATAACTTTGTCCAAAGCATTTAACAAAAAATTCAAAAATTAGAAAAAATACAGCAAGGAGCGGAAAGGACACTAGATTTAATCAGAAAAAACCGACAGATTTTCACGTATTAGACAACCCACTCAAAACCAACAATGTTAACCTTTTGGGCAAATTCAGAGCAGTCAGTGGCAAACGCATGCACAATATGCTCTGCCCAACGCAGTCAGGGACACTCAAAGAAAAGACAAAACAATATCTGTGCGAGATTTCAGGATTGAAACAACAAGGAATAACCCATATAGCCTTAGGTTATCAGCCTCCTGACAATCAAGATAACGAATAGCAGTCGCTGGCGAAAAAGTATAATATTCTGATAATGACCTTTTGAAATAGGACTTAATTATAAAAATGTATGTTGCAGGGAGAAAAATTATACTTTAAATATACTCCGGGGACTCCAAAAAATAAAATTAAACAATTAAAAGGATTAAAAAAAATCATTTTGTACTTCCACTTACTGAATAACGGGTATCTAATACTCGGGGAACTCGATCCTATTCTTATTACCAAACCTTACAACATTTAATGGAATAGTTGGATTTGACTACGAATACAATCTGACGTTGTTCTTGATATTATATAAAAAACCAAAATCTCATAACTATGAACAGCTGTGAAATAATAAAATTCCTAAAATGTTCGGACATAAGTTTTACAAATGTTCAGGATATATACGTACGCCAAGATATTAAGAAAAATGTTTAATTAATGCTAGAAAACCGAACTGGCGTATCTACAGAACCAAATGAGTTTCTACCATATTAACATATCCGTACAGAGATCGAGGACCCCATACACTCAAAATTATACCCTGCCTAATGGGTGTCTCCGATTTTGTAAAATCAGAAACACAAGCACTGTTAAGAGACGGATTATACTACCACATCGTTCACCATATTACATCACCATTTTTATTGTAGGTTAAATAGGATCTGACAAAAACCGTTTGATAACACTCAATATCCAGCGTTGCTTTAATTTTACGCAAGGCACAATACTTTAACAGTGTGGGTGTCGCAGTTTTGAGCGTTTTTTACTCTACGAGTAACGGGTATAAAACTAGCTGTTTATTTTTATGTATATCATGAGGAAATGAAATGTGGAGTTGCTATACCCAGATTACAGAAATCCTTTTGATTTGGCAACAGATGCTTTTTCCTTAGGGTTAGGTTCTGTCCTATTTCAGGAAAGAAAAACAATATTCATCATATCAAGATAATACTAAGCGTTGGAAAGCTTTAATCGACGGGTGAAATTCCCATATTTGGTACAAATCAGGAAAAGAGAACTATGTCGCAGATGCACTGCCCAGGCATCACTTCCACATGTGAGAAGAGCATGCACAATCTGAAATTGCCATATGGCGTGGCAACTTGGGTCAACAAACTTGCCCTGCATGTATGACTCTGGAGTCTGCATGCTAAGTTATTTATCTTTTATAGTTCGTTAGATCTCGACTTTCATACGGAAAGACGGACGGACAGATCAAGAATATTATATTTATTATATTTATATTATCGAAAACGCTTCCTTCTGCCTGTTATATATTTTTTAACGAATGTAGTATACCATTTTACTATACGAGTAACGGTAAATTAAACAAGACAAGGCAGATTAGATATTTCAGTATGGGAAAATGCTCCTTGTAAAATTTAGAAAGATATTAGGAAATATACCAACTGAAGAAACGGGGGAACCTAACTAGGGAACCACAGTCAGAGAAGTGGGTTCACAAAGCCAATTTAAGGTAATCTATATTTCTTCGTTTTTTCTTTTGTTGAATTATTTTATATCGAACTGATTTTTGTGGTCCGCTCGCTACGAGATACGTTCGGCTAGTTTAGAAGATTCCGTGCATTTATATTAAAAGTGATCATCCGGTTACAAGTACCAACACTCAGCAGTTCTCGTTTCCTTGATCTTTATTTTGACTTCATTTCACACTGTGATTCGATTCTCCCGTGATGGGTCTGCTCCCCCGTCGTGGAGGTAGTCGCTAGCCAGGTACTGCCTTGGCCACAAGGGGATTGGTGGCGAGGAGGTGGGCTGTGGGCCTAAGGAAACGTCACCGTTCCCAGACTAGGGTGAACAGGTGCTGGGCTCTCAAGGCGAACGCCTTGCTTACCGCAACCTCCTGCCCCTTGATCTGTCCTTCCTACAGTCGCTCCACTCAATTGGTAACGCCGGTACCACGTCTGCTCGGTTCGCAGGGACGCCTGGTAATCTCCGTACGTAATCTCCGACACAGTCGACTAGGTCTTCACAATTTCCGCCGCTTACTTTGGTCTTTGTTAAGTTTGGCCCCGCCTATTTAACGCATTCGGACTCGGCAGGCTAACGCCAGGGTCTGGTTTCGATTTACAGTTTATGGTCCCGAACGTCTCGATGTAGCGTTCTTGCTCCATCCTGACTATCACGGCTGTAGCTCCCTTGCTTGACTTCGTTACTTGAAACCTCATTCTCCTTGACTGAGTAGGGTTCTGCCTGCAACCTGTCTCCACTCTCCAGATCCATGGCTTTATCGTTGGCCTGGTACCGTTGCTTTCAATGACCTGACACGTCGACGCTTACTGTTGTCTTGCTGTCCTGCTTCAGTTCGCGCAGTCTCACTCTCGGTCTCCATATTCTTTTTCTTCGAACCGTCTTTCTCCAAACTCTCTGTCTACCGGTTTCGTTTCTCTAAACTCTCTACGGATTCCGTTTCTCCAAACTCTCTACGCTTCACTGTCGTAACTGTGCGTTGATTTGTTGCGTAACTGGCAACAAGAAGGCCCTCTTATAGCAATTTATATTTACATTTGCAAGAAGTTTAAACTCCTCACAATCACTTTACTGGCGGATTTTATATTAAGGACTTTTCGGATATTTTTGTTTCGGATATATCAGGGTCATTCAGTAATAGTTCTTAGTATCTTTGATTAAACACCTTGAATAATGTCAATATTACTGTTGCTGGCCCTCCCCCTTATAGTTGGGAGCCGTACGTCTAGATTTGTTCTTTTGGCTTCGATGTGCCTTACCCAAGTGAGCCTTTGGCCAAGGTGCACTCTAATTTTGTTTTCAAAATTACTTTTTTAATAAATTTGGCTGAATAAGTGTGAATGTGGTTACAATTTGGTTCGCTTTTTTTGATTCGCCAGTCAGATTGTCCACGGCCACTTAGTGAAAAAAGAGTTGGGTTACTTGTATAGGGCATTTGAACCGACTGTGTCGTCGGGGAAAGCATTTTTTTTTTTTTTTTTTGAACATTAAACCGTCTAGCCAGACCATGTCAAAAGACAGTGACACATCCAAAAATATTGCCGTGTAATATTTCCGTTTTTTTAAAGCTGTTTGTATTTCTGATTATATTTGATTGACTTGTTCAAGGGTTTCATGTTTTTTTTTGGAAACCCCAACTTAAGCTCTAAAATAAGGTTAATATCCTCAAGGGTGATCCGGGTCAGAAGACGTATAGTTTTAAAAGAGACAAGACAATAGGCACATAGTGCGATGAAGAAACTGAATGTTTCTTTTCTGCCTTTGGTATCATTACAATTATCACCTTTTTTCATCTCCCTGAAAAAACCCTAGTTTTGTAATAAGTTGATTCTATAGAATTTTGCTTTGTCAATCGCTGAAAATTTGATTGGCTTATGTGGTGCTTGATCGTCGTATGTCACCGTTGGTAATACAAAGAAACTGTAGCATGTATGAACACTATTAAAGGTGCATTGCAAATGAGGTAGCGCTGTCTTTGTCTCTTCGGATCTATTAACCTGTGATATTTATTAAGGGTGGGATGGAGTCACCGAGTCGCCGTTATCTGTAACAACACCACTTGTGCACAAATAAAGCAAAAAAAAAAAAAAAATACAAACTAAAGTTACACCAAACTAACCAACCATGGCCCCCGGGCCACCTAATCTAGAGGATAACCGCTTTGTAAGCCTCAGCGCTAGCCCCAAAGCAAAAAAAAAGAGACAACATTCAATGAATTTTATTGACGAATTCCCTGATTTCCCAGTTTCAACTCAACAAAACCCTAAGTTCCTAAAAATTAACTCCACACATAAAGACAAACAAATCACCGAATTCTCATGTTTTGCTGATGACCGCGCATCATCAGCAAAGACATAATAAAAATAAACCCGTTACACGACGGTAGTCTACATTTGCCGCCGTTCGTTGACGTGTGAAGACGTGTTTTTAATCGAGCTCCGTATCGGTTAATTTGAGTGAAGTGAATGGTGATTAATATAAAACAAATAAATAAATCGAAAGCGAAAGATACGCTCTGTGCGATGCACCATCGCTCGAATACATATTCTGTGTTTGAAACAAACAAGTAGTTTTTTTACATCTTCAAACAAAAGACCAAAAACAAAAAAAAGGCAAATAAAAACAACAACTATGAGTCAGAACGACGTTCGCGATCAGCGCCAACGCGAGAACGAAAACAACGCGTACTTCTCATACCTCTCCGCGACTTCTGCAGGCAGCGAGCGGTCAATCACCCCTAACCCGACGAATTTCCTTTTGCCAACAACTCAAGAAAGAGCGCGTTCTTGCTCTTCCTCATTACTAGCTTCGTCACAAAACCCGCAAGCACCAAACACTTGCGAAATTTCTTTACGCTTGCCTACGGTGACTAGTACTGTGACAACAACAACCACTGCAACTGCAATCACAACAACAACTGGAACGGGATCATCGGCTCGTTCAATTTCGTCGACGCAAGTACTTGCTCGCCCTAAGCCAGCGATCAAAACAAAAACGCAACTTCACGGTTCCGCTGTGCTAGCAGAAAACCAAAACATAAACAAGAACGCCGGGTCGACCATACAGACTGGAATGGATCGCTACATAAGAATTAAAAGAAAACTCACCCCTTAAAATAATAAAAATCAACAATCCGAAAATAAGGCAAAAATTACACGAGACGATGTCACTAATAAAACGCCAGCAAACACCAACAGATTTGAGCTTCTGGCAAATTCTACTGATGAAAGTGTACAAACGGCAAAGTCATCCAAATAGGAACCTAAGAAGGTTAAGCCTTCTCCTATATACATTCGCGAAAAAAGCTCAAGTGCCTTAGTGAACAAAAAAACGACATTAATAGGAGAAAACTCGTTCTACATAATCCCCCTAAGAAAAGGGAACATTAATGAAACAAAAGTTCAAACTCAAACCGAGGCTGGCCATCGTCTCCTAACCAAATTCCTGGACGATGCAGGAAAAAACTTTTATACATACCAACTAAAAAGCGCAAGGGGCCTACAGGTTGTTCTCAAAGGGATTGAGGCAACTGTTTCGACCACTGAAATCGTAGAAGCGCTCAAGGAAAAGAACTTTAATGCAAAAATGGTCATGAACATACTTCACAAAAATAAGAAACCACAACCAATGTTCAAAATCGACTTGGAGCCAGAGAGCCAGATACTAAAAAAAAAATGAAGTTCACCCAATCTACAAGTTACAGCTCCTATTGCATCGGCGTATCACAGTAGAAGAGCCACACAAGCGCAACCGCCCAGTGCAGTGCACTAACTGCCAAGAATATGGCCACACTAAGGCTTACTGTACACTGAACTCTATCTGCGTAGTCTGTAGTGAAGCACACAGCACAGCGAACTGTCATAAGAACAAGGAAGACAGCTCTGTTAAAATGTGCAGCAACTGCGGTGGAAGTTCCACAGCGAATTGGCGTGGCTGTGTAGTATATAAGGAACTAAAGAACCTTAAGAGAAGTCTTAACAAACACGGAGATTCAACACGAGCTCAGGCCACACACATCAGTCACACTCCGCCACAATCGGGCCCCTCTTACACGGCACCCCTTCCTACACATCGTACCAATCCTAGCGTTTCCTTCGCTACTGCCTTAAGATCGGGAATTAAAAGCGTGAATCCAATAACACAAAAGTCAAAAGTCATTGGAACGAATCAAACGCAGCATATATCAACTGGCATTGAAACGATGAAGATCTCACTCCAGCAAACCCTAAAAGAATTTATGACATTCATGCAAACCACAGCTTATGCGAAACCAAAATATGCTGATACAGCTCTCTCCGAGACACATCTAACAGACAAGCACAACTTCCATGTTCCAGGATACCTATTCAACGCCACAAACCATCCGGACGGAAAAGCCCATGGCGGCACTGGCATACTTATCAGAGGTCGCATCCAACACCACCTTCTAGCATCGGCCCCGTCACCCTGGCCGCAGTCTACTGCCCACCTCGTTTTACAGTTTCTGAGGACCAATTCTTGGAATTTTTCAACTCACTCGCGCTCATTAAGCCACGAAATAAGCTCGATTATGTCACTTCGGGTAGGCCTACATACTGGCCAGCTGATCCAAATAAGCTCCCGGATCTCATTGACTTCGCAATAATAAGAAAGATCCCTAGAAATATTATTACGGCTGAGTTACTTTCAGAAGTATAATCAGATCACTCACCAGTTTTACTTGCTCTCGATCACATACAACTGAGCACACCTACAGGCTGACAGGCAACAGGACCAAATGGGCAAGGTACACGAAATATGTTTGCACTCACATGGTACCAACTCAAACAGTGTCTACCCATCAGGATATTGACCTCCTGACCGAATCGATGGAGGAAAATCTTGTTGCAGCAGCCAAGGCCTCTACCCCTCCAGACACACACAAAATGACAAATCATACCAAGACAACTCGCGAAATCGAACAGCTAGTACTTGAAAAACGAAGACTAAGAAGAGAATGGCAGAATCACAGATCCCCAAAGGCTAAGGAACAGCTAAAAATAGCAACACCAGGGCACTTAAGCTTGAGGAAGCAAACGCCCAGCATCTATATATCGAACACCTATCGCCCACCAGCAAGAAGAACCCTTTGTGGAAAGCACACAAAAATATTCAGCCACCAGCAGAAACAGTCGTTCCACTGCGAGGCCCCTCAGGAAGCTGGATACGCAGCGAACAAGATAGAGCAAGTGTATTCGCCGATCACCTTCAAGGCGTATTTCAACCAAATACTGCTAGCAACTCATTTGTCCTACCTGTAGCAATTAAAATCCAGCCACCAATAAATCCAATAACATTTAGTCAACGTGAGATAGCATCAATAATAAAAGATTTTGAGCCCAAAAAATCATCTGGACACGACTTGGTGACACCAAAAATGATCATAGAACTCCCACCGTGTGCGGTTCTGACCTTATGCAATCCCTTTAACGCTATTACGAAACTTGGATACTATCCCCAAAGGTGGAAAAAGGCGGTCATAGTGATGATTCCCAAACCAGGCCAAAACAAAACGCAACCCTCATCCTACAGACCAATCAGTCTCCTATCGCGTCCCCCGAAACTGTTTGAAAAGGCATTTTTAAAACACCTAGCTCCCTACTTAAGAATGCGAAACACAATACCATCCCATCAATTTGGTTTTCGCAAAAATCATGGAACGATCGAACAGGTCAATCCCATCACAAACGAAATTCGTACTGCTTTTGAGCACCGGGAATACTGCTCAGCAATATTCTTAGATGTCGCACAAGCATTTGACCGAGTCTGGCTGGAAGGACTACTGTACAAGATAACAAAACTGCTTCCGCAGAATACCCACAAAGTGTTCGAATCTTATCTCTTCAAAAGAGTGTTCTCAATCAGGTGTAACAGTTCAAGTTCCACGACCGCGTCATCAATGCTGGAGTTCCCCAAGAAAGTGTGCTGGGCCCCGTTCTTTCCACTTTATATACAGCAGACATGCCTACAAACTATCAGCTCATAACACCTACGTTTGCTGATGATACCGCAATACTCAGCTGATCCAAATGCCCATCAAACCCAACAGAAAAACTTGACTGTCATCTTAAAACAGTGGAAAGATGGTTTGCGGACTGGCGCATTAAGATAAACGAGACCAAAAGCAGACATGTAACAGTCACACTGAATAGACAAACCTGCCCACCATGTACCCTTAACAATACACTCATCCCACAATCAGACGTAGTAACATATCTCGGGGTTCACCTAGATAGACGCCTCACCTGGCGGCGACATATAGAATCTAAAAGGACTCATATGAAGCTTAAAGCAGGCAATCTCCACTGGCTTATTAATTGCAACTCTCCGCTTAGTCTGGAATACAAAATACTTCTCTACAATACCGTGCTGAAACCCATTTGGACATACGGCTGTGAATTATGGGGAAACGCGTCCAAAACCAACATTGAAATTATACAGCGAGCTCAGTCAGCGATTCTGCGAACTATCACTGGGGCACCATGGTACCTACGCAGCGAAAGCATCCATAGAGACCTCAACATAAACACCGCCAACGAGGAAATCCAGATTAGAAAGAGTAAACATCAAGCAAAGCTCGCCGCACACGAAAATCCTCTCGCGAAGTCGCTCACGCGTGTATGTAGTCACAGCAGACTAAAGCTCAAAGATTCTCCAGCCCAGCAAAGAAATCCTAGGGCCGTCTCTAACTAATACAACTATTTAATAATGTACTTAAACTAATTTATATAATAAGATTTGAATAACTATTGTTAGTCTCATAATAAGAGAAGATCCAATACATAACGCAATAAGTTCGAAAAAAAAAAAACGTGGAAAAAACTAGAGCGGGTCATCAACACCCAAAATTGTATTGTCCTAAACGATGGCTCTCCCACCCACCTGTCCACCCACAATTCCTTCACCAACGTTGATATCTTCCTGATCTCTCCAACAATCGCCCATAAATGCCAGTGGTCGATCTTCAAATATCTGCACGGCAGCGCCCATTACCCAATTAAGATCAAAGTTACCTACAACTTCAACATGGACCCCACGTTTCCCTCACCCAAGTTTAAGACTGATTTAGCTAACTCCGATCTCCAATACCCTAGAGACACGAAGCAATGCCTTTTTGAAACCTTCAAACGACAAATGACTCTTAACAACCTGAAAGAATATAAAAAACAGTTCTGTTAGCCAAGCGCGTTAGCCTAGTAAACTTCACTTGAAAGATCTCTCGATCTATGTTCCCAAAAAAAGTCTGGGAGAACGTGGAACGCCTAGCAGGAGTTCCACCGACCCCTATCAAATTTATCAAGTCCGCTTCTGGCACATTATCTCACCCCCACGATATTGCGGAGGTTTTTGGCCACACGTGGTCCAACTACTCGGCAAACACCAATTTTTCCGATGTATACATACAAAATAAACTCCTCTCTCTCTACCCCTTACCATCCCAATGCCATCTCTTGCTCCGCAAAAAAACTCGAGCAGAACTTCACGCTCTGCGAACTCGAAGTTGCCATATGGGACACAAAAGGCAGGTGCCCAGGCGCAGACAGGCTTTCTTACCCAATGATCAAAAATATACCTCTAACACTGAAAATAAAGCTACTTGACATATACAAAATTATGCTTGAAACGGGATTGTACCCGCATACATGGAACTCTGCCATTGTTGTCCCCATCTCCAAGCCCAATAAACCTTCAGACGAAATTACCAGCTACCGCTATTTCTATCATGACTTGGTAAAACTGTAGAGAAGATAATAAGCCAAGGTCTACATATCTGCAAGAACAAATCTATAAAAAATGTTCCACATTTAAAAATATTAGGTATAGAATTCTACTCGAAGATGACATTTAAGAATCACTGCCTTTACTTAAGATAACAACTTGAAGCCCGTCTGCCGCTCCAAATACTCAAATTTTCATACAGATACCCTCATCTTCTCAAAGATTAACGCTTAATTAACGCCTCTCCCACATCACCCATCCCCTGCATACTAGCCAAATCTGACCTACCTAATATATCGGAAAGAGTCAACAAAACACAATGGATCTCATCCCTAAACTGTTCACCACAACAAATAAATCCCTCACCAAAGAATTCATTGCAACCTTTAAGCACAAAAAAAATATACGAATACCCGTCCACCCTCCGTCGCTGTGCTGAACTCTGCACAAAACTCGACTGGGTGGCTCCGACCACCAAGACCATAAAATTGGACCCGCCATGGTCGCGATTTGTCCCCAACATAAACACCAAGCTTCATGACACATTGAAAAGCACTACCTCAAGTCTGGAATATCAAACTTACTTCCTAGAAAAGAAACACCGCCTAGGAACAAAATTATGGCTATACACAGATGGCTCAAAAACTGTCAACTCTACATTCTTTGCCGTAGTGGACAGCGAAAATACACTGATCGCAGGAGGCCTGCTACCCAAAATTCAACTCTATCTTCACCGCTGTGTTGAGGTGGGAATCCCAGGTAAAGAAAAAGCCGATAAGGCTGCAAGCCAAATACATAGCACACATACACACCTGTTTAGGCCAACCAACTCAAAGGACATCAAAAATCTCATCACTACATGGACCAAGAAAGACAAACTCGCACGATGGGCACTTTTTGATCATAGATACGCTACACTAAATACAACTTGCAGCAAACTATCACTCCCCACATTGACCAAAAGGCGCACACAACAAACTCACGAGCACCTTCTAAGGGGGACCCCACGTCCTCAATGCACCTGTGGTGAAAGCTTAAGCACCGATCATCTGTTCGACGCATGTCCAGACCTAAAAGCCACAAGGGAACATATCTTAGGCTCCCAGATTTCTTCTTCCATCCTCAAAGAACCCTCTGCCACCAACAGTTCTACAATTCAAAAATTATTTGTAAATAAAGCAAAACTTAAAATATAGACAGCAACATTAATTATACTACATCTCGAGTCGAAGGCCTAAGCATCTAGCACTCGTTAAGTTTATATTAGTTTTAGAATTTAGTTCTAAATTTAATTTGTTAAAATAAAATAAATAAATATTAAAGGTGGGATAGTTTCTGCTGCTCAACGGTATATGTTGCGAATTCTGTATTGGCATCAGAAAATAGACTTGGATTCAGGTCAGTATGGGAACTGATTTTCTGTATTTGACCCAGTTTATTCCCTTTGATGTTAATCTGCATGTCTGCAGTGTAGTCTCACGGCGTTAGAGAACATTTAGATCTAGCATGACTTGCGAGTGGTGACCCTAGTTTTATGCGCGAATGTTTTATTACTTTGGGAAGGTCAGATGCTGAAGATCGTAAAGCAGTAAGCTTTCGTTTAGAGTGGGACAAAATATTAAACTCGACTTTGATACCGCGTACGATTAAGACTGTTCGGAATGAGGTAACGTCGAATATGTTGGTTGAAAAAACTTGGCAAATAGATCGACTATTTCCTGATCCGATGTTACCTTAGTAATTTCAAATAATAGCCAGGAAGGGTAAGAAATTCTTTTGCGCTTAGTGTTAACCAAATTATAAAACTGGAACTTATAACTGTTTAAATAGTTCTTGTAACACAGAGCATTAAGCCCGGTAAAATTTAACCGAGCACTTAAATACTTAGAATGGATAGATTGAGAACCGTGAGGTACACGAAATATGTTTGTACTCACATGGTACCAACTCAAACAGTGTCTACCCATCAGGATATTGACCTCCTGACCGAATCGATGGAGGAAAATCTTGTTGCAGCAGCCAAGGCCTCTACCCCTCCAGACACACACAAAATGACAAATCATACCAAGACAACTCGCAAAATCGAAGAGCTAGTACTTGAAAAACGAAGACTAAGAAGAGAATGGCAGAATCACAGATCCCCAAAGGCTAAGGAACAACTAAAAATAGCAACACGTAGACTAACCAGGGCACTTAAGCTTCAGGAAGCAAACGCCCAGCATCTATATATCGAACACCTATCGCCCACCAGCAAGAAGAACCCTTTGTATAAGCACACAAAAATATTCAGCCACCAGCAGAAACAGTCGTTCCACTGCGAGGCCCCTCAGGAAGCTGGATACGCAGCGAACAAGATAGAGCAAGTGCATTCGCCGATCACCTTCAAGGCGTATTTCAACCAAATACTGCTAGCAACTCATTTGTCCTACCTGTAGCAATTAAAATCCAGCCACCAATAAATCCAATAACATTTAGTCAACGTGAGATAGCATCTATAATAAAAGATTTTGAGCCCAAAAAATCATCTGGACACGACTTGGTGACACCAAAAATGATCATAGAACTCCCACCGTGTGCGGTTCTGACCTTATGCAATCCCTTTAACGCTATTACGAAGCTTGGATACTATCCCCAAAGGTGGAAAAAGGCGGTCAAAGTGATGATTCCCAAACCAGGCCAAAACAAAACGCAACCCTTATCCTACAGACCAATCAGTCTCCTATCGCGTCTCCCGAAACTGTTTGAAAAGGCATTTTTAAAACACCTAGCTCCCTACTTAAGAATGCGAAACACAATCATCACAATAAGAACGCCCAAAAAATCATCTGGACACGAGTGACCAAAATGATCATAGCTCCACGTGTGCGGTGGATACTATCCCCAAAGGTGGAAAAAGGCGTCATAGTGATGATTCCCAAACCAGGCCAAAACAAAACGCAACCCTCATCCTACAGACCAATCAGTCTCCTATCGCGTCCCCCGAAACTGTTTGAAAAGGCATTTTTAAAACACCTAGCTCCCTACTTAAGAATGCGAAACACAATACCATCCCATCAATTTGGTTTTCGCAAAAATCATGGAACGATCGAACAGGTCAATCCCATCACAAACGAAATTCGTACTGCTTTTGAGCACCGGGAATACTGCTCAGCAATATTCTTAGATGTCGCACAAGCATTTGACCGAGTCTGGCTGGAAGGACTACTGTACAAGATAACAAAACTGCTTCCGCAGAATACCCACAAAGTGTTCGAATCTTATCTCTTCAAAAGAGTGTTCTCAATCAGGTGTAACAGTTCAAGTTCCACGACCGCGTCATCAATGCTGGAGTTCCCCAAGAAAGTGTGCTGGGCCCCGTTCTTTCCACTTTATATACAGCAGACATGCCTACAAACTATCAGCTCATAACACCTACGTTTGCTGATGATACCGCAATACTCAGCTGATCCAAATGCCCATCAAACCCAACAGAAAAACTTGACTGTCATCTTAAAACAGTGGAAAGATGGTTTGCGGACTGGCGCATTAAGATAAACGAGACCAAAAGCAGACATGTAACAGTCACACTGAATAGACAAACCTGCCCACCATGTACCCTTAACAATACACTCATCCCACAATCAGACGTAGTAACATATCTCGGGGTTCACCTAGATAGACGCCTCACCTGGCGGCGACATATAGAATCTAAAAGGACTCATATGAAGCTTAAAGCAGGCAATCTCCACTGGCTTATTAATTGCAACTCTCCGCTTAGTCTGGAATACAAAATACTTCTCTACAATACCGTGCTGAAACCCATTTGGACATACGGCTGTGAATTATGGGGAAACGCGTCCAAAACCAACATTGAAATTATACAGCGAGCTCAGTCAGCGATTCTGCGAACTATCACTGGGGCACCATGGTACCTACGCAGCGAAAGCATCCATAGAGACCTCAACATAAACATCGTCAACGAGGAAATCCAGATTAGAAAGAGTAAACATCAAGCAAAGCTCGCCGCACACGAAAATCCTCTCGCGAAGTCGCTCACGCGTGTATGTAGTCACAGCAGACTAAAGCTCAAAGATTCTCCAGCCCAGCAAAGAAATCCTAGGGCCGTCTCTAACTAATACAACTATTTAATAATGTACTTAAACTAATTTATATAATAAGATTTGAATAACTATTGTTAGTCTCATAATAAGAGAAGATCCAATACATAACGCAATAAGTTCGAAAAAAAAAAACGTGGAAAAAACTAGAGCGGGTCATCAACACCCAAAATTGTATTGTCCTAAACGATGGCTCTCCCACCCACCTGTCCACCCACAATTCCTTCACCAACGTTGATATCTTCCTGATCTCTCCAACAATCGCCCACAAATGCCAGTGGTCGATCTTCAAATATCTGCACGGCAGCGCCCATTACCCAATTAAGATCAAAGTTACCTACAACTTCAACATGGACCCCACGTTTCCCTCACCCAAGTTTAAGACTGATTTAGCTAACTCCGATCTCCAATACCCTAGAGACACGAAGCAATGCCTTTTTGAAACCTTCAAACGACAAATGACTCTTAACAACCTGAAAGAATATAAAAAAGCTAATGCTTTTTTCCAAAAAACAGTTCTGTTAGCCAAGCGCGTTAGCCTAGTAAACTTCACTTGAAAGATCTCTCGATCTATGTTCCCAAAAAAAGTCTGGGAGAACGTGGAACGCCTAGCAGGAGTTCCACCGACCCCTATCAAATTTATCAAGTCCGCTTCTGGCACATTATCTCACCCCCACGATATTGCGGAGGTTTTTGGCCACACGTGGTCCAACTACTCGGCAAACACCAATTTTTCCGATGTATACATACAAAATAAACTCCTCTCTCTCTCTACCCCTTTCCATCCCAATGCCATCTCTTGCTCCGCAAAAAAACTCGAGCAGAACTTCACGCTCTGCGAACTCGAAGTTGCCATATGGGACACAAAAGGCAGGTGCCCAGGCGCAGACAGGCTTTCTTACCCAATGATCAAAAATATACCTCTAACACTGAAAATAAAGCTACTTGACATATACAAAATTATGCTTGAAACGGGATTGTACCCGCATACATGGAACTCTGCCATTGTTGTCCCCATCTCCAAGCCCAATAAACCTTCAGACGAAATTACCAGCTACCGCTATTTCTATCATGACTTGGTAAAACTGTAGAGAAGATAATAAGCCAAGGTCTACATATCTGCAAGAACAAATCTATAAAAAATGTTCCACATTTAAAAATATTAGGTATAGAATTCTACTCGAAGATGACATTTAAGAATCACTGCCTTTACTTAAGATAACAACTTGAAGCCCGTCTGCCGCTCCAAATACTCAAATTTTCATACAGATACCCTCATCTTCTCAAAGATTAACGCTTAATTAACGCCTCTCCCACATCACCCATCCCCTGCATACTAGCCAAATCTGACCTACCTAATATATCGGAAAGAGTCAACAAAACACAATGGATCTCATCCCTAAACTGTTCACCACAAACAACTAAATCCCTCACCAAAGAATTCATTGCAACCTTTAAGCACAAAAAAAATATACGAATACCCGTCCACCCTCCGTCGCTGTGCTGAACTCTGCACAAAACTCGACTGGGTGGCTCCGACCACCAAGACCATAAAATTGGACCCGCCATGGTCGCGATTTGTCCCCAACATAAACACCAAGCTTCATGACACATTGAAAAGCACTACCTCAAGTCTGGAATATCAAACTTACTTCCTAGAAAAGAAACACCGCCTAGGAATAAAATTATGGCTATACACAGATGGCTCAAAAACTGTCAACTCTACATTCTTTGCCGTAGTGGACAGCGAAAATACACTGATCGCAGGAGGCCTGCTACCCAAAATTCAACTCAATCTTCACCGCTGTGTTGAGGTGGGAATCCCACGTCCTCAATGCACCTGTGGTGAAAGCTTAAGCACCGACAAGGGAACATATCTTAGGCTCCCAGATTCCTTCTTCCCTCCTCGAAGAACCCTCTGCCACCAACATTTCTACAATTCAAAAATTATTTGTAAATAAAGCAAAACTTAAAATATAGACAGCAACATTAATTATACTACATCTCGAGTCGAAGGCCTAAGCATCTAGCACTCGTTAAGGTTATATTAGTTTTAGAATTTAGTTCTAAATTTAATTTGTTAAAATAAAATAAATAAATATTAAAGGTGGGATAGTTTCTGCTGCTCAACGGTATATGTTGCAAATTCTGTATTGGCATCAGAAATTAGACTTGGATTCAGGTCAGTATGGAAACTGATTTTCTGTATTTGACCCAGTTTATTCCCTTTGATGTTAATCTGCATGTCTGCAGTGTAGTCTCACGGCGTTAGAGAACATTTAGATCTAGCATGACTTGCGAGTGGTGACCCTAGTTTTATGCGCGAATGTTTTATTACTTTGGGAAGGTCGATAGTAAATATTGTAAAAAGAAGCAGGCCCAAGCTGACTCCCTTGTGGGACACAAGATGTAACTTGATAGTAACTTGAGATAACATTTTCCAAATGCTTTGGGATATCCGACAATTTGGAGATTTTCCTGTAATTACATGCATTGAATTTGTTACCTTTTTTATCGAGAGGGACCACAAAGGACTCCTTCCATATATGGGAGAACTGCAAAGATTCCAGAGATAAAGCAAATATTTTCAGTGGAGGCTTGCACGCTGTTTCCGCACAGAATCTAAGCACACAGCCGGGGATTTCGTCAGGTCCTGGCGAATAGACAGGCTTAACATGCTGAAGATCGTAAAGCAGTAAGCTTTCGTTTAGAGTGGGACAAAATATTAAATTCGACTTTGATACCGCGTACGATTAAGACTGTTCGGAATGAGGTAACGTCGAATATGTTGGTTGAAAAAACTTGGCAAATAGATCGACTATTTCCTGATCCGATGTTACCTTAGTAATTTCAAATAATAGCCAGGAAGGGTAAGAAATTCTTTTGCGCTTAGTGTTAACCAAATTATAAAACTGGAACTTATAACTGTTTAAATAGTTCTTGTAACACAGAGCATTAAGCCCGGTAAAATTTAACCGAGCACTTAAATACTTAGAATGGATAGATTGAGAACCGTTATTTTTAGTGTTTGTAAAAAGTCGGAACTTTACATTTTAAGGTGTGTAAATTCTTTGTTAAACTAAGAATGATTGTTAGAGATTGATGGACAGTACGTCGGTATAAAAAATCTGTAAGACATCCGCCATTATCGCATATTGGCATATCCGCCATTATTGTATATTGTGTACATAATACCAAGCAAAACTTATCTGCGAACTCGTTTACCACCATACTATCCGGCCAAAATTCACTAGAACATATGGTCGAAAATAGTTCCTTAGGGACATTTATTTTGAAAGATTCTTCTAGATTTTAAATTGGCATCTCAGTTTGGAGGATTGCCGGCATAGGTTAATGGTGTGCGGTATACTTGCTCGTGAAGACTTGTTCATCAATTTTTATTGTGGTTTTGCTGATGTTAATGACAAATGACCCTTTGCTTAATGACGTTGTTTCGTTGACTGAGATCTTGCCGCTAAATTTGTTAATAACTCCGGGTGCGAATTCATATATCAATATAGATTAACATTGGTCCGTTACTTGCTATGCTTACTTCTGCTATGTGCTTGGCTTCCTCAACATTTGCGTATGGTAATTAATTGTGATCTAATATTCCTTTAACTTTATTGATCTACTGAGATCCTTGTATTTAAGGGTTGCTAATGTCTGCTTTTGCCCACTGTATGCGCGGATAAAGATTAAGAATTTCTTCTTTAAGCATTTGAATTTGAAACATTAATATAGTGCTAGTATCCCTTTAAGCGTCTCCTTCATATTTTAGGCTGTTTATAAATTTCTTTTGGTTAGAATGATTTTATTTCTATTAAGAATAACCTGGTTATTGTTGTTAGTTAAAGATGAATTTATTTGTTCTTGAATTATTTCTAAATCTCTGCTATCTGGGATCCAGCCAGCCATTTCCGAGCACTACCTATTAGATCCATATGTCTTTTTCTTATACTCCTGACTTTCAAGCTATTGATTAGGTTTTAAGCAAATCTGATTTCCTCTGTTATGAAGGGTAGAATTGGGTCGTAGGTTTTTAATTTATTATGGCTGTGTAATTAATTATATTATTGGTATTTTTGTATTCCTATGCCAATAATATGGATCAATCTAAAGATCCCTTTTTGAGCCTTGGCTAGTCCTGTAGTTAGTGTCACAATGTCTGGATTAGTGTAGTCCTTTTTTTGAACGTCCGCAGCGCCCATAGTGAAAGGGCGCTCTGAATGAGGGTGATTCATTTCGAATGATTTTTTTACATTTTTTAATTATTCCACTTTCTGCTAACACTGTAGTATTTCTGTTTTCCTTGACATTTTTATACCCGTTACTCGTAGAGTAAAAGGGTATACTAGATTCGTTGAAAAGTATGTAACAGGGAGAAGGAAGCGTTTCCGACCATATAAAGTATATATATTCTTGATCAGGATCAATAGCCGAGTCGATTTGGCCATGTCCGTCTGTCCGTCCGTCTGTCCGTCTGTCTGTCCGTATGAACGTCGAGATCTCAGAAACTACAAAAGCTAGAAAGTTGAGATTAGGCATACAGACTCCAGGGACATAGACGCAGCGCAAGTTTGTCGAATCATGCTGCCACGCCCACTCTAACGCCCACAAACCGCCCAAAACTGCAACGCCCACACTTTTAAAAAATGTTTTAATATTTTTTCATTTTTGTATTGGTCTTGTAATTTTCTACCGATTTGAAAAAAAAAATTTTTGCCACGCCCACTCTAACGCCCACAAACCGCCCAAAACTGCCACGCCCATACTTTTGAAAAATGTTTTAATATTTTTTCATTTTTGTATTGGTCTTGAAAAGTTCTATCGATTTGCAGAAAAAACTTTTTGCCACGCCCACTCTAACGCCCACAAACCACCAAAAGCTGCCATGCCCACACTTTTGAAAAATGTTTTGATATTTTTTCATTTTTGTATTAGTCTTGTAAATTTCTATCTATTCGCCAAAAAACTTTTGGCCACGCCCACTCTAACGCCCACAAACCGCCAAAAACTGTCCTTCGCACTTACACTAGCTGAGTAACGGGTATCAGATAGTCGGGGAACTCGACTATAGCGTTCTCTCTTGTTTTTTTTTGGATCTGGCTGACACTTGTTGCCTAATCTTTTATTGTTTTAAACGAATATATCTTGTCCAGGATAATATTTTTATACCCGTATTACGTATGTAACGGGCAGAAGGAAGCGTTTCCGAACATTTAAAGTATATATATTCTTGATCAGGTTCAATAGTCGAGTCTATCTGGCCATGTCCGTCTGTCTGTCCGTCCGTCTGTCTGTCCGTCTGTCTGTCTGTCCGTCCGTATGAACGCTGAGATCTCAGGAACTACAAAAGCTAGAAAGTTGAGACTAAGCATACAGACTCCAGAGACACAGACGCAGCGCAAGTTTGTCGATTCATGTTGCCACGCCCACTCTAACGCCCACAAACCGCCCAAAACTGCCACGCCCACACTTTTGAAAAATGTTTTGATATTTTTTCATTTTTGTATTGGTCTTGTAAATTTCTATCGATTTGCCAAAAATCGTTTTGCCATGCCCACTCTAACGCCCACAAACCGCCCAAAACTGCCACGCCCACACTTTTGAAAAATGTTTTGATATTTTTTCATTTTTGTATTGGACTTGTAAATTTCTATCGATTTGCGGAAAAACTTTTTGCCACGCCCACTCTTACGCCCACAAACTGCCAACAACTGTCAGTGTTGAAGACTCTCCTTCGCACTTCCACCAGCTGAGTAACGGGTATCATATAGTCGGGGAACTCGACTATAGCGTTCTCTCTTGTTTTTTGTCTATATTTTAAGTTTTGCTTTATCTACAAATTTGTTAATTGTAGAAGTGTTGGTGGCAGAGGGTTCTTTGAGGAGGGATCTAACTGATCTCTCTATAAGGTCGGTTGTAGGTTGGTGCTGTATAGACCTTTATATTGAACTGGTCTTGCAGCATTCGCATTATGGGACCTGATCCAAGGGATTTTTCGGTATCTATTATAACTATTTCTGGAATACCGAAATTTATTAACGTTTGTTTCAGGGGTCTTGGGTTACTCGTGAAGGAACTATTTTAGCCTGTGCGAATTTAGGAAATTTATCTATTGCTGTGAGGACTACTTGTTTACATGTAAGGTAAAAGTCTACGTGAATAATTTGCCCTGGGTATTGTGGTATTGGTCTGCTTTGTAGCCTATTTGGGTGTCTTTCGTATGACCCTCCTTCGTTTTTTTTTAATGATTTTAGCCCTCATTTGTGGAAAATATACTTTTTAAACAGCTTCTGTCTGTTTTCGCTGCTACTGCGGTGTGCTCTCCTATGTTCCGATATAATTGCGTTTTCTTGGTCATTTTTGTCTCTCAGTTCTTTAACTATTTTCCTAGAGATTCTGGTTTTGTAATTGTTAAAAAGTGGTTTTCTCGTCGGTATAGAATCCGGAATAGAATGACGGTCGAATTTAGCCTATCTTTTAGAATTTTTAACAAATTTATTGAATATAGGTTCTGTAATAGTATGTCTGTGATATGTTGGAAAAACAATTTCGAATTTTTAGGATTTTTCTCCCTCAGATAGCAGTATTTGATTTTTGAAAACATTTATTTGTTCTTCTGTCATAGGTATTAATTTTTTGGGAGAGCTGAAACTACTTTGCACGGTTTCTGTCATTTAGTTATCCATGCGTTTGAAGGGAGAGTTACTCAATGCATTGGCAATCACGTTTGCCTTGCCATTTTTGTGTAAAAGTTTGTAGGTGTATTCGTCTAAAATGGCTCGAGATCTGCGAATATCTTTTTTTTTTGGTTGTACCATACAGAAACTTTCAAGGTGTTTGTATAAATCAAATTATGGCCAATATTTCTTTCTTGTTTGGTGCACAACTTTCTTCTGCCTTACTTAAGGTTCTAGAAATAAACATTGTTGGTTTGTCCTCCTGGAATCCAATTGGAATTCTTTACTATAGTCTGCATAAGCCAGCATGACTTTTTCGGAAGCGAGAGTTTCTTTTAGCTTATTAAATGCTTCCCTAGCGTTTTCGTCGAGGTAGATTCCGTTCTGCTAGAGGAATTTTTTGAAATACGGCCTTGGTCCTTTTCCCCTCTTAAAAGGGCTAAAAGGGACTTGGCGATTTCGCATAATCTTTGATGAAGCGACGGTAAAGCCCTGACAGTCCTAAAAATAAACAAAGATCCTTGGGGGTTTTGGCTTGGGAAGTTCTACGATGGCCCTGACTTTTTCGGGATTCTTTTTTATTCCAGTATCGGCTACTAAAAACCTTAAGAATTCAACTTCTTATTTGAAAAATCGGCATTTGTCAAGCTGAATTCGCATATTTGCTTCTTCCAGAATAATAAAAATTAACTTGATATCGTTTAGTTGGTTTTCCACATTTTTGCTAAAGATGATGATGTCATCGATGTATACGAAACACCTAATCCCTAGGTGTCCTAGTTGTGTAAGTACGTTGCTGTCTGAAATGGTTACCATGTTCAATTTTCTATAATCGATTACCATTCTGTGCTTTCTCTGTCCTGATGCATCCATTTTTTTTTTGGGATAATCCATATTGGGGAGTTATATGGAGACCGTGAGGGTCTAATGTGGTCGTTTGCGAATAGCTCTTGTGTTTGTTTTTCTACCTCTAGTCTGAGAGCCTCTGGGTACGAATAATGTCTTGAGTATATTGGACTCTCGTTTGTACTTCTTATAGTGGCTTCTACTCTTGTCGTGTATGTAAGTTTTTTGTCCGGGTCTGCAAAAAGATTGTTAATGTTTGAACAAAAAGTTTTTTAGTGTCTCTTTTGAGTTTCTGTACCGTGTTCTACTTGAATATCTAATTTGTTGACTTCGCGTGAGGATTCCTGTTATTCTGTGTTACACACTCAAATAGTCCCCTCCAGGACAGACTACTGCACTCCAACGGAGTACATACAAACACCGTTCAACACAATTATCCCAGAGAGGGACGACTGGAACTCACAGACACCTGGCCACCAGAATGCTATATGCTTCTATACGGACGGGTCAAAACTACAGAACAGAGTAGGAGGAGGAGTTTACTCCGAACAACTAGGCCTAGTTGCAGCGTCTTCCAAGCTGAAGTAGCAGCAATAAGGGAGGCCCTAAAGCATTTGAAAGCACTAAAACCGGCAAGTGATAGCCAAGCAGCTATCAAATCGATTGGCTCAATCTCAAGCCACTCAAAAACAGTATCGATTTGCCGCTCATCTTTACACGAGATGACACAACATTTTGTAATCAGCCTTATATGGGTACCCGGACACAGGGACATATAAGGAAACTCCATCGCAGATGAACTAGCTCGAGAAGGCACTACCGCGCCACTCATACAAGAGATGGAGGGCATGAGTATGCCTTTAGCCACATGTAAACTACTACTTAGGGAAAACCTAAACCGAAACAAACAGACAGTATGGGAAAATACCACACCAAATATGGCCAAAAACAAACTCAATAAGAACGTCAAAACTCTTAAGGTTGACCAGACCAAACCCCAGCACTGCTATGAGAGTCATGACAGGGCATTGGTTGATAGGCACCCATGCCAGAAGACTAAATGCCCCGTATAATGATTTCTGCGGTAGCTGTAGAGACGAAGAAATGGTTGAAATGGTAGAGCATCTACTATGCCACTGCCCAGCACTGCAAGCGAAAAGACTTGCTCAATTAGGAAGCAGATTCCTGATAGACACGTCCGACCTATCCGACACCGATCCACATCGGATACAAAAATTCACCAACGCCTCTGGCTGGGAAAACTGCTAACCTCACACGAACCTCGACGGGTAAAAGGGGAAAACACACACGGTATCATAATGGACCTCTAATGGTCTAAGTGCTACGAATAACCGACGGCCGGTTAAACCTAACCTAATTCTGTGTTAAAATATACCCCCTTTGCATTATAATTTGGGCTTCTACTTCGCGCAGTGTATCGTTTCCGATAATGGCGTCGAAGGTCCTTAAGGAGGGTAGTAGATCAAATTTGATAAAAGTATCTTTTAGGTCTAAAAAAAAGATTTGCGATTGTGTGGTTTATAATAAGAACTAGCGCGCCCACCAAGTTAACGAAAAAGGGTTGGTTGTTTTTGAATGGTTTCTTAGCTACTATTGGTTGGATATCATGTTTGTTGGATCAGGTGTCAGAATTATCTCTCTATTACCTGTTTTGGATTGGAAGTAGGGTAACGAAGAGGGCTCTACTCTAAAAAATGTAATCCAGTATATTCTGCCTTATCTGCTTCCTGCTCGAAATTTTGGGTTTCTGAATAGTACGAGGGTCGTTTGATAAGTCCGTGACTTTTTGAATAAAATATATTTTTTTCGTCAAAGAAGCGTTTTATTTCTCAACATAATCTCCTTTTAGCTCTATACATTTAGTCCAGCGTTTTTCCAATTTTTTTATTCCTTCCAAATAATAGGTTTTCTCAAGGCCCTCAAAATAGTCGTTTGTTTCTGTGATGACCTCTTCATTTGACCCGAATCTCTTACCGCCGAGCCATTTCTTCATGTTTGGAAACAAAAAATAGTCACAGGGGGCTAAATCTGGAGAATATGCTGGATGGGGTAGCAGTTCGTAGCCCAATTTATGAAATTTTGCCATGCTGACTACACACGTGTGCACCCGTGCATTGTCCTGATGGAACAGCACTTTTTTTTCGCCAAATGCGGTCGTTTCTGCTTCAAATCAATATCGAATCTGTCCAAAAGCTCTGAATAATATTCGCCGGTGATCGTTTTACCCTTTTCAAGGTAATCGATGTGAATGATACCTTGTGCATCCCAAAAAACTGTGGCCATGACCTTGTTGGCCGACAGACCCACCTTGGCCTTCTTTGGTGCACGTTCACCCGGAGAAACCCACTGTCTTGATTGTTCTTTGGTCTCTGGTGTGGTGTGGTGGATCCATGTTTCGTCTACGGTAACGAAACGGCGCAAAAATTCGTTTGGATTGCGGTTGAACATCGCCAAACACTCCTTTGAAATGGTCACACGGTTGCGCTTATGGTCGTGTGTGAGCAATCGCGGCACCCATCGCGCGGAAAGCTTTTTCATGTCCAAATATTCATGTAAAATGTGGTGTACCCGTTCAGTTGAGATGCCTACAGCCTCAGCTACCTCACGCACTTTCATTCTCCGATCATCCAATATCATTCCATGGATTTTGTCGACGATTTCTGGCATGACGACCTCTTTTGGGCGACCTGAACGTTCGGCATCACTTGTACTGGTACGACCACAACGGAACTCAGTAAACCATTTCTTAACCATTGAAATTGATGGTGCAGAGTCCCCATAATATTTATCAAGTCTTTCCTTGGTTTCGGTGATGGATTTTTTACGCAAAAAATAATGCTTAATTAGCACACGAAATTCACTTTTTTCCATTTTCGTTAAAATTCACGAGATCGTCTGCTTTCAATGCCTATAAAACGCAAACCAAAAAACGCAGCTTTCTCAAAATTTTACAGTCAGCTGTTAATCGATAACTGCTGACAGGAGCAGTGTTGTATTTAGAGCAGGTGCGCGGCAAATACAAAAAGTCTCGGACTTATCAAACGACCCTCGTATTTATTGAGTGTTGCTTTGTCAGTTTCTGGTTGTTCTTCGTTGCACTCTTTAATTTGTTGTTGGAAATTTCTCTGTTTTTCATCGGGCTGTCCAAATTTGGGGTTGTTCATATAGATTATCTGTTTTGTCTGCATACTTTATCTATGTCCATAGTCTCTGGCCTTGGTTGTGGCTTTGGGGATAGTGGTCTTGGTGTCTGTTTTGGCAGGTTAACAGAGTAATGTAGGTAGTGCTTACCATATTGTTGCTGTGGTACATAATAAGTAATTCTAGGGGTCTGTGGAACATACAAAAGTGTGGAATGAATGGTTGTCGACCTGTGTTTAAAAATTGTTGTGCGGATTTTCTCAGTAGGGGTGGTCCTCTACCAAGGACAATAAAACACTTTTAGTTGAGCTGAACAACAATAATATAATTACAAAATAAAAAGCAAGAGAGAACGCTATAGTCGAGTTCCCCGACTATCTGATACCCGTTACTCTGCTAATGGAAGTGCGAAGAAGAGTCTTCAACACTGACAGTTTTGGAAAATGAAAAAAAAAATATCAAAACGTTTTTCAAAAGTGTGAGCGTCGCAGCTTTGGGCGGTATTTGGGCGTTAGAGTGGGCGTGGCAAAAAGTTTTTTGGCAAATCGATAGAAATTTACAAGACTAATACAAAAATGATTTTATCAAAACAATTGTAAAACAATCAAAAGTGTAGGCGTGGCAGTTTTGAGCGTAGCAACATGAACCAACAAACATGCGCTGCTTCTATGTCTCTAAAGTCCGTATGCTTAATCTCAACTTTCTAGCTTTTGTAGTTCCTGAGATCTCGACGTTCATACGGACGGACTGACGGACAAGCGGACGGACAGACGGACGAACTGACGGACATGGCCAGATCGACTCGGCTATTGATAAAGAATATATATACTTTATATGTTCGGATACGCTTCCTTCTGCCTGTTAAATACTTTTCAACGAATCTAGTATACCCTTTTACTCTACGAGTAACGGGTATAAAAAGTTATATATTTTCAAAGTATTTTTCATATAAATATTTTATGTTTTCAGAATACACAAATTGTTATATTTTCAAGCGTTTTCTCTGTTTTTTCTGTAGTTTTTGTTTAAAAAGAATTTTATATTTTTGAGGTATTTCTCGTATATTTTTCAGTCGTCTGCGACAATAGCCTCCAGGCCAATGTCAGTAAGACAATCTTTGCAGCCAATTGGGGACTCTTACAGGTTTTTTTCTTTTGTGATTTCGAGTACCACTTACAGGTTTTTTGTTACGATGAAGGACTTTTCCGCGGCAGGACCCTTTTAACGTTTGGAGCCATTTTATTTATTTTAATTAAAAGAATGTTTATCCGCATTTATTTGCACAAAAATTGGAACTAAATCTAAATTACATGTTTTGGTGGTATTTATACCCCTAGCTCCGTCGCCACCTTGGCTGCCATCAGCGCTCCAGAAGCTGATCTTGCATTGCGGTTGCTGCAACTGCAAGGCCGGATGCGCGTACAAGCTTTCACTATTTGTGGTTCCAAATTCTTTAGGTGTTAACTTATATAAGACAATACATCAGACGATGTGTTGTGTATGATACGTTTCTTTAGTGGAACCACCGCCTCCTTTGTGGTGGTAAACTATTTGGGACAGGTGGAATCATTGGTTTAAAGACCTGTGCGAACAAATGGAAATCTCGAACAATCCCAAGGTGGAGTCTCTTCACAACGGATTGATCGGATTGCTCCGAATCTTTTTTAGCTGCCGATCTAAGCAGCTGCCGATCGAGGATTTTCTTCCCCTTAGGTATCCTACCACCAGCGGCTTTCTTGCGCTTTGGAGATTCTTCTAATCGCTTAAGGTTATTAAACTGCCAATCTAGCGAGTATGTGAGATCATCAGCTCGACGAAAACCATCTCTACCTACGCCAAAACTGCTGATCAGTCCTTTGAAGCCACCTTTAGTTTGGAGCATATTTGATTTCAACTCGTTTGCAACCCCTAGGCAAGCCTCACAAAAGTATCTTAGATTTGGGCCCTTAGCTAGGTCATTACATGTTCGGCCGCTACAACTAGCGCACTTAGTGTGTACCATTTTATCCCACTGGTGGCATTATTTTTAAAAGCAAACAACATTAGTTTCCATTTTTATTAATTCGGGCCACTGTACAAAAAAAAAACTAATCTTGGAATAAATAAAAACTTTGAAGCTTGCAGCAAAATGTGCGAGCAGTCTGCAAGCTTAAAATTTTAGATTTTGTGTGGGACAGCGACAGAGTGAAAGAGCGGAATGCAAAGCGCTGTTTATGTACATACAAAAACAACACCAAACAGGACTGTGGACCACGCACGACAGAGAGAATAAAGAATACACAAAAACAGAATAGCTAAAGACTTAGGTAATTTGTTTAAGCTAGTGCACAAATCAAAAGAAATTCACTCGCGAAGCGAATGGAGTTGTAATAACTATGTTTCCAAAATATAATTATAAAGAATTAATTCAAAACCACCGCTGATTATGACAAATGCAAAAATAAATTCGGAGCGTGAAAAAAAAACCCGCCTGTTCGCTTTGAAGTTAGGAATAGTATGCCCTACATCACATTGTTTACATAACGATTGGGTTGAAACATCCAAAAATATGTGTCGTCATCGTCTGATAAATATAGAGCTACTTTAGTTACATACGGTGTCCTTTTAAGCTTACAGAGAGCGAACATTAATTTCAATACATAAATTTTCAGTTTCAAATTTACATTCAGTTGCTACAGAATCTCTAAAATATACTACAGAGTGTACACCAAATTAGCTTAGGAACTATATATTAATGTCTTACGTGCATACCAATCTGACCGTGAAATAGTACCCAACCGTTTAATATAAATTCTTTTACTGACAGTTACGTGATGTCTTTTGTTTCAGGACATTGTTTCATGCACAAAGTATATAATGTCTGGGCGCTGTAACTTAACTTAACTTAAATATTTCCCAAATAACGAGGTTAATATCATGGTATTCACTTTGACATTCCTGCCCCCATAAAAGTAACCACTTTCAACAAGAGATAGTCAGCTTTACGACCATATGTTTGTATATAGTACTTATATAAATTCTATATCAGGATCAAAAGCCCAGTCGATCTGGCCATGTCCGTCCGTATAAACGACGAGCTCTGAAAAATCTCGTCGGTATAAGCGCTTTGTCGCTAAAAGCGGAGACGTACTAACCGGAAGTCCTTTCATACAACTTTGTATGGGGACCAATCAAGCCGTCGAGTTTCCGTCACAATAACCGGACTAACGTTATAAGCCGAGTCGTTATAACCGGATTCTACTGTATATATGTATATTCTTGATCAATAGCCGAGTCGATCTGGCCATGTCCGTCTGTCCGTCCGTATGAACGTCGAGATCTCAGGAACTACAAAAGCTAGAAAGTTCGTATTAAACATACAGACTCCAAAGACATAGACGCAGCGCAAGATTGTTAACCCATGATGGCACGCCTACTCTACCGCAAACTGTCACCCCACAAACCTCCAAAAACTGCATTGCCTACACTTTTAAAAAATGGTTTGATATTATTCATTTATTTTTTTGTCTTGTAAATTTCTATCAAGTTGCCAAAAAACTTTTTGCCACGCCGACTCTAACACCCACAAGCCACAAAAAAATGTTAGTTTTGAAATTTCTCCTTTGCACTTCCTCCAGCTGAGTTACGGGTATCAGATAGTCGGGAAACTCTTCTTAAGCATTCCATCTTTATGACTGCTAAACCATTGCATAGTACTGTTACGTCGGTGTATTCGTGCCTGTGTCCTGGGAAAGAACTCAGGCCGAGAGAGGGGCATCCGATGTTCAGGCACCAAGATGCCGGCGTAAGCTCGTCGATTTTGGGTCGTGGAATCTTGGTAAGCCCCTCACCTCTCCAACATAAAGAAAATAAATGTTAGTAGTGCCTGAAAAAGTTCGTACCGTTCGTCAGTCAGCAGTCCTCACAAGCTGTAGCTTGATCGTAAAACGATCGGGCAATGTTTCGGCCACGTTCCCTCCCCTTCATGCATCCGCATGCCTGATGGATCGTCGCGGGCCGCGCAATACGATCCCCTTTTGTCAAGGTTGTCCGTCAAACGTTATGTCATTGTTTTTGACCTACTCGAATTTATCACCAAGCAAAGGTGCGCACGTCAACAAAAATTGTTGGCTATTCACGACTACAAACGTCGCTATGAGGGCTATTGTCTTTGCATAGCAAAAACAAGGCGGATACTCGTCGCTGAAAAGTAATTTTTATTTAAACCAATATGGAACACAAAATATTTAACTTCTATTAATGAAATAAATTGCCTGGAAAAGGCTAACAATAAGATATTTCTATAGATATAAGATATATGTATATATATGAATATCGAGAAAACTCGGGAACAGGGTTCCGTCAAACTTACCCCACTTTAATCCGGAGCGATGAGATTTCGACGCGTTGGATCCTGGGTGGTGCTATATATAAATATTTTTAAACCAATATTGAACAATACCCGTTACTCGTAGAGTAAAAGGGTATACTAGATTCGTTGAAAAGTATGTAACAGGCTGAAGGAAGCGTTTCCGACCATATAAAGTATATATATTCTTGATCAGGATCAATAGCCGAGTCGATCTGGCCCCATGTCCGACTGTCCGTCCGTCTGTCCGTCCGTATGAACGTCGAGATCTCGAAACTACAAAAGCTAGAAAGTTGAGATTAAACATACAGACTCCAGAGACATAGAAGCAGCGCAAGTTTGTCGATTCAGGTTGCCACGCCCACAAACCGCCCAATACTGCCACGCCCACACTTTTGAAAAATGTTTTGATATTTTTTCATTTTTTATTAGTCTTGTAAATTTCTATCAATTTGCCAAAAACCTTTTTGCCACGCCCACTCTAACGCCCGCAAACCGCTCAAAGCTGCCACGCCCACACTTTTCACAAATGTTTTGATATTTTTAATTTTTATATTAGTCTTGTAAATTTCTATCGATTTGCCAAAAAACTTTTTGCCACGCCCACAAACCACCAAAAACTGTCAGTGTGGAAGATTCGCACTTCCTCTAGCTGAGTATCGGGTATCAGATAGTCGGGGAACTCGACTAAAGCGTTCTCTCTTGTTTTTAATTGTTTTGCCGTTAGTATTTTTAATTAAGCACTTTGTGGGAAACCGGATGCAATCCTGTCCAGGGTATGGTGATGGTCCCTCCGCCGCTGCACGTATCTCTTGTACATTTTCACGATTTTCAATAGAGCCGGGAAGATCAGTAGAGCAGCGATGAATTCCAGGGTATGTTGCACTCCTTCTATTTCCTGCTTGTGGTCGACAACCTCCACGGTGTTTATCACATTTGCTGTGTTGTCGGAGGCCTTAGACTTCTTGCCGCCCATCCTGAGAGTTTCGTGCTCTTCCTTCAAAGTGTGTTCCTTGTTAGTCCTGATATTTCTTTTAAAGGATGATAGCGTTCTTGCTCCTTGACATTTTTTTTCGTGACTGGAGTTATTCTTGAGTCTGCCCGGCGATAGACTGAAGGATAATTGCCCGGGTATTTGATGTACGGATGATTACCTCTGGATATTGACTACGGGTGTTTTCCCGGGTACCGACGGACTACGGATGTTTACCCGGGTACTGACTGACTTTTCATCTGTGAGCCACGGTCTTTTTATATTGGCATAGAGCTTTTTCTGATCTATTGGTCTTCTATGCCAAGGGTTCCCACCTAGGAGTCATATTTCTCGCTTTCCCGTATTTTGGGGAGTCAATACCCCCTTCGGTGCCCGGAACTGGTGTTTCTTTTCTTTACTTTCTGCAATCTATTGCGGCCGCTGACCGGGTCATCGGAGACTCGTTTATTGTCGACTTGCATTTTCTGTGTCGCAATCCAACTGAGTCAACGCGGTGATGGTACCCCTTCCCCTGCTTTTAGATTCTGGTTTTGAATCTTCAAAGTCTTACGATCTCACGAACAGGGTGTACGCAAAAGTACATCCACTGAGTTGCATGGTGCTTGAATTTTGCTTCGCTACGAACGTATAATATGTTAAAGCTGCTGCATTTATCCAGGACATCACTACAGTCCAAAAATTTCCTATCCTTTCAAATTGGCAGGTTTAAATTCTTCCTCACTCTGCGTGTTAGTTGAACACCTAAGGCTGCGGTACTTAACACTAGGCGACTCAGTGCTGACAGTGCACTTCGTAATTTAAAACAATGCAATAAGATTTCATTGTTTTTGTGTGTGGTTCTTAAATAAACTGCTGCTCCGTACACTCGCTGAGATGCATCGGCTAGTATATGTATTTTTTTAAAAAGTGGAACGTTTCCATTAGATACTTGCCTATTCTAAAGCTTGGAGATCAGCGCAGTAGTTCATTCAGGCATTTTGAAGGTTTTGTAGAAGCTCGTCGTCCCAACGTCCCAAGTTCAGCGTCTGCATAAATATCTTTGATTTGGAGCTTACCACCCGTTTGGTCATGTCTTCACTATTCATGGACTGTCCACATAGCCTATCCTTTTGTGGCATCAGCAAACCCAATGACTTGACTATGTAGAGTTTCAGAGTTTCGACGACGGTGACGTGTGTTTGCCGTTTTGTATGATGCATCAAGCACTACAAAAAAATGTCTCACACAATCAGCATCTGTCTGAAAGAAGTGTTTCTTTTCAGTGTCTAGATTTTAAAAAGTCAAGTATCTTCCCCAAACTTTGTCGATTTCTTCGTCTGTGGATAAAGCTGCACAAATTGCTGCAAGATCCTGCTCTGAAGACACTCTTTTGGCGATAATCCATCGCAGTTTTGTGTTTTAAAGCATTGGGCCTCCTACGTTTAACTAAAGACATTAGAATAACAAGATGCGTAACGCCAGAGCTGGCTCCAGGCTCTCTTTTGTAGTTTTGTTCAAAAGCCAGAAAGCGAAGAGCTCTAGAGCCACCTTTCAGTACCAGTCCCAAAGGATTTCCTAGGGTGTCTCCAGGAATCCTAAAGGACTCACGATGAAATTTCCATACAAATCGGCGAGAAATTTTCATACAACAGGCGTTCGTGGCGAGGAATTCGAAGTACCCGAGGAATACATGAGGAATATCTGAGGAATGTCTGGGGAATTCATGGGTAATATCGAAAAGTAAGCAAGGTCTTTTCTCGAAAAATACTAGAGGAATTTCTAGGGATTCCTCGGCGTTCCGTTTAGTATTCATCGGTGATCTCTTTAGTATACCTCGGGAATCCCTTCAGTATTCCTCGGATTTTCCTCAAGTATTGTAGCAAGCAGCCACACTACCGTATACATACACACAGCTATTGTACATACAGTCCTAGATATACATACTCTTAGTTTAAGTACAATATTCGAGTCTCGCTTACTCGAATGTGCTAATCGTGCTTACGGACACTACTGTGTAATAGGCTAAGAAGGAACGGAACGAGAGAATAAAGAACACTTCGTTTTGTGACAAGAAAAGAGAACGGACGCCTTTTATTAGCCTCCTACAAATTCAGAAGTGGGATTACTGTGAAATTTTTTTTTCACAAGAACTCAACCTACAAAACGAATCAACGAAGTAAAAACAGTGGTTTTATATTATTAATATTATCAAATGGAAACAATCGGTGCGGACGATTATACGGCAGCAGAACTAAGCAATTGGTTGGAAAAGCTCAACATGCAAAAGAGCGGTAACAAGGCCACGCTTGCGGCGCGATTGAACGGCGTGCCCATAGAAGCCCGAGGAGTTTGCCCGTTGATTGGTGAATTGGAAGGTGAAGCTGCTCTGGAGCACGACAACATTGAAGAGTCAGCCCCAGACAACGACATGGTAAGCGCAAGTATCATGATCGAACACGACCCGCTGGATTTGAACCCAACACCAACGCTGCCAGCATGAATGTTCACGTCGAAGAAAATTCTCTCGAAATTTCTACGAAGTTCGACGCCATGCAGCGTCAACAAAAGCTGCTCCAATTGGAAAACGTCATGTTAAGATTAGAATCTGCTCGACGCCATAAAAGTGCTGCCACACCAAATCAATACAATGCTGCCACATCGGATCAAGACAGTGCTGCCACACCAAATCAACACAATGATGCCATTCAAGATCGAGATGTGGCTGGCGGAGATGCCAGATCGGAGGAAGCATTTGTAAATAAACAAAAATGGCTAGCAATGGCCAAGGAAATGGTTCCGATATTCGACGATGCTCCGAACAACAAACTAAATGTCAGCACATGGATCGCACAGCTCAACGCAGTCAAAGAAATGTTTAAGCTAAGCAATGATGTAATTCGCATTCTGGTGATGTCCAAATTAAAGGACCATGCTCAAATTTGGTTGCACTCTTCGAAACGTTTGCTAACTTTGCCGGTTCATGAACTTCTGTTTCAACTTGGAGAAGCTTTCCACGGCACGGAGAGCAAAATAATAACTCGACGAAAGTTTCAAGAGCGCAAATGGAAACCGTCAAAAGATTTTTCTACATACTTCAAAGAAAAAACGTTGTTGGTTACACAGATTCGGATAGACGATGAGGAACCAATCGATAACATCATTGAAGGGATTCACGACTCCCTTCTGCGACAACAGGCACACATGCACTATTTTAACTCGTCTGCGCAGATGTTGCAGGCATTTGCCAAGGTCTCGTTACGTAAACGGCTACTTTCTTCAGCTGGACGTGCCAAAATTTCGTTCGAGAAGGGACCTGGTTCAGCGCCTCCAAAAAGGTGCTTCAATTGCAATGCTATTGGGCATTTCGCTGCTGACTGCCGCAAGCCCAAGCGCGAGTATGGAACTGCACCGAAAGGAAGTTCGTATCCGACAATGAATATGTAAGACTGTTCAAGATTTATTTTAGTGCAGAGCCTAATGAATGCTTGTTTTTAGAGTGCCTAATTAATTCTGGGAGTCCAATTAGTTTCATAAAGAAGTCTTACGGTAAAAAATATTGAAAAAAGAAAAAAGATATTAAGTTAAATGAAAAGATTCTTAAAAATTATGTCGGCGTACACGGTAGCCCTTTAGATATAATTGGAAAAATATCTTGTTTTGTTATCATCAATAAAGAAATTCTTAATTTTGAATTATTAATTGTGACGAACAGATCGATGGCTTATGGAACAGTTTTGGGACGAGATTTTATGAACATTTGTAACTTTAAGATTGTGAGGGAAAATGATAGATCAAATGATAGATATTGTCAAAATGATAGTTCAAATGATAGATATTGTGAAAATGATTGTTTAAATGGCAGAAATTTGAAAAATTTTATTGCAAATTATAGGTATTGTCAAAATTATGCCTTAAATGATAGGTATGTTGAAAATTATTGTTTAGATGATAGGTATTGTCAAAATTATGGTTCAAATTATAGAAATTCTGAAAATTATTCTTTAAATGACAGAAATTTGGAAAATTTTGTTGCACATGATAAGACAACTACCCTACTCCGTTGATAGATGACCTTTGAAAAAAATTTTCCCGAAGAAAATTTGTTACGAAATTGGGACTTGTGGCTAGCAGCCTAGCTGGGAAACTTCCACCGAAAGAAAAAGCCGAGAGATTCGATCCAAAATGTTTATTGCGCGGGCGCAACCAGCAGCTTCGACTTTAGTTTTACGACTGGATTTATTAACATAGTAGAGCTTTCATGAGAATGATAACATAATTGATCAACCATAACATAACAGGGTAAAATCTGTAGGAATTTCATAATGGGTAACAATTCAGCAGCAGTTCTAAGATCTCTTATTGATTATTTAACAGTGCCAAATCAAACACACTTTTGTATTCTTGTTATTAAAACTTAAACTACTGCTCCAACAACCTTATTGATAAACTTTCTAAAAAAGTCCTTTTTACCAAACTAGATCTCAGAAACGGGTTCTTTCACGTGCATATGCACGAGGACTCAATCAAGTTCACCGTGTTCACTTCGCCAATGCGACAGTACGAATGGCTCAGAATGCCGTTCGGCTTACGAAACGCTCCTGCAGTTTTTTTAAAGATTTGTAAATAGAATTTTTGCAGACTTAGTAAAAGAGGACAAGGTCCTCATCATCCTCATGGATGATATTTTGATAGCAGCAAAGGATAGTAAAAGTCATATAGAAATATTAACGGAAGTATTCGGGAGATTAGTAAATAACAGGTTGGAATTAAGGATAGACAAATGTCAATTCCTTCAAAGTGAAGTAAAGTATTTATTTTAAAGTAAGTATGTAATATCAGGAAAGGGTATTAAACCAGACTCAAAAGTCATGCAAGCAGTAGAAGATTTTCCGGTACCGACAAAAACGCATGAAGTTCAGAGCTTTCTCGGATTATGCTCCAATTTTAGACGTTTTTTAAAAGATTTTTCTACAAAAGCAAAGCCTCTATACGATCATGTACGAAAATATAGAAAATTCGATTTTGGTGCGACAGAGTTAGAGTGTTTTGAAACATTAAAAAGAAATTTTCTAGAAGCCCCTATTGTAGCATTATACAGTCCTACAGACCCATCGGAATTACATTGCGACGCTAGCGCTTTAGGATTCGGTTCTATTCTTATGCAGTAAAAGAAAGACAATAAGTTTCATCCGGTATTTTACTTATCTAAACGAACGACTGATGTTGAAGCAAAATACCACAGTTTCGAATTAGAAACCCTCGCGGTGATTTTCTCTTTGCAACGTTTTAGGATTTATCCTTAATGAATAGAGTTCAAAATAGTCACAGATTGTAGTGCTTTTACCTTAGCATTAAATAAAAAAGAATTAAGTCCAAGAATAGCCAGGTGGGCGCTGTTTCTACAAGATTATGATTACATCTTAGAGCATAGGTCCGGTGGGCGCATGCAGCACGTAGATGCGCTCAGTATAAATACAAACATACTGAGAAAAATTTAATTATTTTTCAAAGCAGAGACGAGAAGATCAAAACTATAGCTAAGCAGCTGCAACAGTCAGAACTCAATGATTATGAAATGCACTTTGCACTTCCTCCAGCTGAGTTACGGGTATCAGATAGTCGGGAAACTCTTCTTAAGCATTCCATCTTTATGACTGCTAAACCATTGCATAGTACTGTTACGTCGGTGTATTCGTGCCTGTGTCCTGGGAAAGAACTCAGGCCGAGAGAGGGGCATCCGATGTTCAGGCACCAAGATGCCGGCGTAAGCTCGTCGATTTTGGGTCGTGGAATCTTGGTAAGCCCCTCACCTCTCCAACATAAAGAAAATAAATGTTAGTAGTGCCTGAAAAAGTTCGTACCGTTCGTCAGTCAGCAGTCCTCACAAGCTGTAGCTTGATCGTAAAACGATCGGGCAATGTTTCGGCCACGTTCCCTCCCCTTCATGCATCCGCATGCCTGATGGATCGTCGCGGGCCGCGCAATACGATCCCCTTTTGTCAAGGTTGTCCGTCAAACGTTATGTCATTGTTTTTGACCTACTCGAATTTATCACCAAGCAAAGGTGCGCACGTCAACAAAAATTGTTGGCTATTCACGACTACAAACGTCGCTATGAGGGCTCTTGTCTTTGCATAGCAAAAACAAGGCGGATACTCGTCGCTGAAAAGTAATTTTTATTTAAACCAATATGGAACACAAAATATTTAACTTCTATTAATGAAATAAATTGCCTGGAAAAGGCTAACAATAAGATATTTCTATAGATATAAGATATATGTATATATATGAATATCGAGAAAACTCGGGAACAGGGTTCCGTCAAACTTACCCCACTTTAATCCGGAGCGATGAGATTTCGACGCGTTGGATCCTGGGTGGTGCTATATATATATATTTTTAAACCAATATTGAACAATACCCGTTACTCGTAGAGTAAAAGGGTATACTAGATTCGTTGAAAAGTATGTAACAGGCTGAAGGAAGCGTTTCCGACCATATAAAGTATATATATTCTTGATCAGGATCAATAGCCGAGTCGATCTGGCCCCATGTCCGACTGTCCGTCCGTCTGTCCGTCCGTATGAACGTCGAGATCTCGAAACTACAAAAGCTAGAAAGTTGAGATTAAACATACAGACTCCAGAGACATAGAAGCAGCGCAAGTTTGTCGATTCAGGTTGCCACGCCCACAAACCGCCCAATACTGCCACGCCCACACTTTTGAAAAATGTTTTGATATTTTTTCATTTTTTATTAGTCTTGTAAATTTCTATCAATTTGCCAAAAACCTTTTTGCCACGCCCACTCTAACGCCCGCAAACCGCTCAAAGCTGCCACGCCCACACTTTTCACAAATGTTTTGATATTTTTAATTTTTATATTAGTCTTGTAAATTTCTATCGATTTGCCAAAAAACTTTTTGCCACGCCCACAAACCACCAAAAACTGTCAGTGTGGAAGATTCGCACTTCCTCTAGCTGAGTATCGGGTATCAGATAGTCGGGGAACTCGACTAAAGCGTTCTCTCTTGTTTTTAATTGTTTTGCCGTTAGTATTTTTAATTAAGCACTTTGTGGGAAACCGGATGCAATCCTGTCCAGGGTATGGTGATGGTCCCTCCGCCGCTGCACGTATCTCTTGTACATTTTCACGATTTTCAATAGAGCCGGGAAGATCAGTAGAGCAGCGATGAATTCCAGGGTATGTTGCACTCCTTCTATTTCCTGCTTGTGGTCGACAACCTCCACGGTGTTTATCACATTTGCTGTGTTGTCGGAGGCCTTAGACTTCTTGCCGCCCATCCTGAGAGTTTCGTGCTCTTCCTTCAAAGTGTGTTCCTTGTTAGTCCTGATATTTCTTTTAAAGGATGATAGCGTTCTTGCTCCTTGACATTTTTTTTCGTGACTGGAGTTATTCTTGAGTCTGCCCGGCGATAGACTGAAGGATAATTGCCCGGGTATTTGATGTACGGATGTTTACCTCTGGATATTGACTACGGGTGTTTTCCCGGGTACCGACGGACTACGGATGTTTACCCGGGTACTGACTGACTTTTCATCTGTGAGCCACGGTCTTTTTATATTGGCATAGAGCTTTTTCTGATCTATTGGTCTTCTATGCCAAGGGTTCCCACCTAGGAGTCATATTTCTCGCTTTCCCGTATTTTGGGGAGTCAATACCCCCTTCGGTGCCCGGAACTGGTGTTTCTTTTCTTTATTTTCTGCAATCTATTGCGGCCGCTGACCGGGTCATCGGAGACTCGTTTATTGTCGACTTGCATTTTCTGTGTCGCAATCCAACTGAGTCAACGCGGTGATGGTACCCCTTCCCCTGCTTTTAGATTCTGGTTTTGAATCTTCAAAGTCTTACGATCTCACGAACAGGGTGTACGCAAAAGTACATCCACTGAGTTGCATGGTGCTTGAATTTTGCTTCGCTACGAACGTATAATATGTTAAAGCTGCTGCATTTATCCAGGACATCACTACAGTCCAAAAATTTCCTATCCTTTCATATTGGCAGGCTTAAATTCTTCCTCACTCTGCGTGTTAGTTGAACACCTAAGGCTGCGGTACTTAACACTAGGCGACTCAGTGCTGACAGTGCACTTCGTAATTTAAAACAATGCAATAAGATTTCATTGTTTTTGTGTGTGGTTCTTAAATAAACTGCTGCTCCGTACACTCGCTGAGATGCATCGGCTAGTATATGTATTTTTTTAAAAAGTGGAACGTTTCCATTAGATACTTGCCTATTCTAAAGCTTGGAGATCAGCGCAGTAGTTCATTCAGGCATTTTGAAGGTTTTGTAGAAGCTCGTCGTCCCAACGTCCCAAGTTCAGCGTCTGCATAAATATCTTTGATTTGGAGCTTACCACCCGTTTGGTCATGTCTTCACTATTCATGGACTGTCCACATAGCCTATCCTTTTGTGGCATCAGCAAACCCAATGACTTGACTATGTAGAGTTTCAGAGTTTCGACGACGGTGACGTGTGTTTGCCGTTTTGTATGATGCATCAAGCACTACAAAAAAATGTCTCACACAATCAGCATCTGTCTGAAAGAAGTGTTTCTTTTCAGTGTCTAGATTTTAAAAAGTCAAGTATCTTCCCCAAACTTTGTCGATTTCTTCGTCTGTGGATAAAGCTGCACAAATTGCTGCAAGATCCTGCTCTGAAGACACTCTTTTGGCGATAATCCATCGCAGTTTTGTGTTTTAAAGCATTGGGCCTCCTACGTTTAACTAAAGACATTAGAATAACAAGATGCGTAACGCCAGAGCTGGCTCCAGGCTCTCTTTTGTAGTTTTGTTCAAAAGCCAGAAAGCGAAGAGCTCTAGAGCCACCTTTCAGTACCAGTCCCAAAGGATTTCCTAGGGTGTCTCCAGGAATCCTAAAGGACTCACGATGAAATTTCCATACAAATCGGCGAGAAATTTTCATACAACAGGCGTTCGTGGCGAGGAATTCGAAGTACCCGAGGAATACATGAGGAATATCTGAGGAATGTCTGGGGAATTCATGGGTAATATCGAAAAGTAAGCAAGGTCTTTTCTCGAAAAATACTAGAGGAATTTCTAGGGATTCCTCGGCGTTCCGTTTAGTATTCATCGGTGATCTCTTTAGTATACCTCGGGAATCCCTTCAGTATTCCTCGGATTTTCCTCAAGTATTGTAGCAAGCAAGCTATTGTACATACAGTCCTAGATATACATACTCTTAGTTTAAGTACAATATTCGAGTCTCGCTTACTCGAATGTGCTAATCGTGCTTACGGACACTACTGTGTAATAGGCTAAGAAGGAACGGAACGAGAGAATAAAGAACACTTCGTTTTGTGACAAGAAAAGAGAACGGACGCCTTTTATTAGCCTCCTACAAATTCAGAAGTGGGATTACTGTGAAATTTTTTTTTCACAAGAACTCAACCTACAAAACGAATCAACGAAGTAAAAACAGTGGTTTTATATTATTAATATTATCAAATGGAAACAATCGGTGCGGACGATTATACGGCAGCAGAACTAAGCAATTGGTTGGAAAAGCTCAACATGCAAAAGAGCGGTAACAAGGCCACGCTTGCGGCGCGATTGAACGGCGTGCCCATAGAAGCCCGAGGAGTTTGCCCGTTGATTGGTGAATTGGAAGGTGAAGCTGCTCTGGAGCACGACAACATTGAAGAGTCAGCCCCAGACAACGACATGGTAAGCGCAAGTATCATGATCGAACACGACCCGCTGGATTTGAACCCAACACCAACGCTGCCAGCATGAATGTTCACGTCGAAGAAAATTCTCTCGAAATTTCTACGAAGTTCGACGCCATGCAGCGTCTACGAGATGTGGCTGGCGGAGATGCCAGATCGGAGGAAGCATTTGTAAATAAACAAAAATGGCTAGCAATGGCCAAGGAAATGGTTCCGATATTCGACGATGCTCCGAACAACAAACTAAATGTCAGCACATGGATCGCACAGCTCAACGCAGTCAAAGAAATGTTTAAGCTAAGCAATGATGTAATTCGCATTCTGGTGATGTCCAAATTAAAGGACCATGCTCAAATTTGGTTGCACTCTTCGAAACGTTTGCTAACTTTGCCGGTTCATGAACTTCTGTTTCAACTTGGAGAAGCTTTCCACGGCACGGAGAGCAAAATAATAACTCGACGAAAGTTTCAAGAGCGCAAATGGAAACCGTCAAAAGATTTTTCTACATACTTCAAAGAAAAAACGTTGTTGGTTACACAGATTCGGATAGACGATGAGGAACCAATCGATAACATCATTGAAGGGATTCACGACTCCCTTCTGCGACAACAGGCACACATGCACTATTTTAACTCGTCTGCGCAGATGTTGCAGGCATTTGCCAAGGTCTCGTTACGTAAACGGCTACTTTCTTCAGCTGGACGTGCCAAAATTTCGTTCGAGAAGGGACCTGGTTCAGCGCCTCCAAAAAGGTGCTTCAATTGCAATGCTATTGGGCATTTCGCTGCTGACTGCCGCAAGCCCAAGCGCGAGTATGGAACTGCACCGAAAGGAAGTTCGTATCCGACAATGAATATGTAAGACTGTTCAAGATTTATTTTAGTGCAGAGCCTAATGAATGCTTGTTTTTAGAGTGCCTAATTGATTCTGGGAGTCCAATTAGTTTCATAAAGAAGTCTTACGGTAAAAAATATTGAAAAAAGAAAAAAGATATTAAGTTAAATGAAAAGATTCTTAAAAATTATGTCGGCGTACACGGTAGCCCTTTAGATATAATTGGAAAAATATCTTGTTTTGTTATCATCAATAAAGAAATTCTTAATTTTGAATTATTAATTGTGACGAACAGATCGATGGCTTATGGAACAGTTTTGGGACGAGATTTTATGAACATTTGTAACTTTAAGATTGTGAGGGAAAATGATAGATCAAATGATAGATATTGTCAAAATGATAGTTCAAATGATAGATATTGTGAAAATGATTGTTTAAATGGCAGAAATTTGAAAAATTTTATTGCAAATTATAGGTATTGTCAAAATTATGCCTTAAATGATAGGTATGTTGAAAATTATTGTTTAGATGATAGGTATTGTCAAAATTATGGTTCAAATTATAGAAATTCTGAAAATTATTCTTTAAATGACAGAAATTTGGAAAATTTTGTTGCACATGATAAGACAACTACCCTACTCCGTTGATAGATGACCTTTGAAAAAAATTTTCCCGAAGAAAATTTGTTACGAAATTGGGACTTGTGGCTAGCAGCCTAGCTGGGAAACTTCCACCGAAAGAAAAAGCCGAGAGATTCGATCCAAAATGTTTATTGCGCGGGCGCAACCAGCAGCTTCGACTTTAGTTTTACGACTGGATTTATTAACATAGTAGAGCTTTCATGAGAATGATAACATAATTGATCAACCATAACATAACAGGGTAAAATCTGTAGGAATTTCATAATGGGTAACAATTCAGCAGCAGTTCTAAGATCTCTTATTGATTATTTAACAGTGCCAAATCAAACAGACTTTTGTATTCTTGTTATTAAAACTTAAACTACTGCTCCAACAACCTTATTGATAAACTTTCTAAAAAAGTCCTTTTTACCAAACTAGATCTCAGAAACGGGTTCTTTCACGTGCATATGCACGAGGACTCAATCAAGTTCACCGTGTTCACTTCGCCAATGCGACAGTACGAATGGCTCAGAATGCCGTTCGGCTTACGAAACGCTCCTGCAGTTTTTTTAAAGATTTGTAAATAGAATTTTTGCAGACTTAGTAAAAGAGGACAAGGTCCTCATCATCCTCATGGATGATATTTTGATAGCAGCAAAGGATAGTAAAAGTCATATAGAAATATTAACGGAAGTATTCGGGAGATTAGTAAATAACAGGTTGGAATTAAGGATAGACAAATGTCAATTCCTTCAAAGTGAAGTAAAGTATTTATTTTAAAGTAAGTATGTAATATCAGGAAAGGGTATTAAACCAGACTCAAAAGTCATGCAAGCAGTAGAAGATTTTCCGGTACCGACAAAAACGCATGAAGTTCAGAGCTTTCTCGGATTATGCTCCAATTTTAGACGATTTTTAAAAGATTTTTCTACAAAAGCAAAGCCTCTATACGATCATGTACGAAAATATAGAAAATTCGATTTTGGTGCGACAGAGTTAGAGTGTTTTGAAACATTAAAAAGAAATTTTCTAGAAGCCCCTATTGTAGCATTATACAGTCCTACAGACCCATCGGAATTACATTGCGACGCTAGCGCTTTAGGATTCGGTTCTATTCTTATGCAGTAAAAGAAAGACAATAAGTTTCATCCGGTATTCTACTTATCTAAACGAACGACTGATGTTGAAGCAAAATACCACAGTTTCGAATTAGAAACCCTCGCGGTGATTTTCTCTTTGCAACGTTTTAGGATTTATCCTTAATGAATAGAGTTCAAAATAGTCACAGATTGTAGTGCTTTTACCTTAGCATTAAATAAAAAAGAATTAAGTCCAAGAATAGCCAGGTGGGCGCTGTTTCTACAAGATTATGATTACATCTTAGAGCATAGGTCCGGTAAGCGCATGCAGCACGTAGATGCGCTCAGTATAAATACAAACATACTGAGAAAAATTTAATTATTTTTCAAAGCAGAGACGAGAAGATCAAAACTATAGCTAAGCAGCTGCAACAGTCAGAACTCAATGATTATGAAATGCACTTTGCACTTCCTCCAGCTGAGTTACGGGTATCAGATAGTCGGGAAACTCTTCTTAAGCATTCCATCTTTATGACTGCTAAACCATTGCATAGTACTGTTACGTCGGTGTATTCGTGCCTGTGTCCTGGGAAAGAACTCAGGCCGAGAGAGGGGCATCCGATGTTCAGGCACCAAGATGCCGGCGTAAGCTCGTCGATTTTGGGTCGTGGAATCTTGGTAAGCCCCTCACCTCTCCAACATAAAGAAAATAAATGTTAGTAGTGCCTGAAAAAGTTCGTACCGTTCGTCAGTCAGCAGTCCTCACAAGCTGTAGCTTGATCGTAAAACGATCGGGCAATGTTTCGGCCACGTTCCCTCCCCTTCATGCATCCGCATGCCTGATGGATCGTCGCTGGCCGCGCAATACGATCCCCTTTTGTCAAGGTTGTCCGTCAAACGTTATGTCATTGTTTTTGACCTACTCGAATTTATCACCAAGCAAAGGTGCGCACGTCAACAAAAATTGTTGGCTATTCACGACTACAAACGTCGCTATGAGGGCTCTTGTCTTTGCATAGCAAAAACAAGGCGGATACTCGTCGCTGAAAAGTAATTTTTATTTAAACCAATATGGAACACAAAATATTTAACTTCTATTAATGAAATAAATTGCCTGGAAAAGGCTAACAATAAGATATTTCTATAGATATAAGATATATGTATATATATGAATATCGAGAAAACTCGGGAACAGGGTTCCGTCAAACTTACCCCACTTTAATCCGGAGCGATGAGATTTCGACGCGTTGGATCCTGGGTGGTGCTATATATATATATTTTTAAACCAATATTGAACAATACCCGTTACTCGTAGAGTAAAAGGGTATACTAGATTCGTTGAAAAGTATGTAACAGGCTGAAGGAAGCGTTTCCGACCATATAAAGTATATATATTCTTGATCAGGATCAATAGCCGAGTCGATCTGGCCCCATGTCCGACTGTCCGTCCGTCTGTCCGTCCGTATGAACGTCGAGATCTCGAAACTACAAAAGCTAGAAAGTTGAGATTAAACATACAGACTCCAGAGACATAGAAGCAGCGCAAGTTTGTCGATTCAGGTTGCCACGCCCACAAACCGCCCAATACTGCCACGCCCACACTTTTGAAAAATGTTTTGATATTTTTTCATTTTTTATTAGTCTTGTAAATTTCTATCAATTTGCCAAAAACCTTTTTGCCACGCCCACTCTAACGCCCGCAAACCGCTCAAAGCTGCCACGCCCACACTTTTCACAAATGTTTTGATATTTTTAATTTTTATATTAGTCTTGTAAATTTCTATCGATTTGCCAAAAAACTTTTTGCCACGCCCACAAACCACCAAAAACTGTCAGTGTGGAAGATTCGCACTTCCTCTAGCTGAGTATCGGGTATCAGATAGTCGGGGAACTCGACTAAAGCGTTCTCTCTTGTTTTTAATTGTTTTGCCGTTAGTATTTTTAATTAAGCACTTTGTGGGAAACCGGATGCAATCCTGTCCAGGGTATGGTGATGGTCCCTCCGCCGCTGCACGTATCTCTTGTACATTTTCACGATTTTCAATAGAGCCGGGAAGATCAGTAGAGCAGCGATGAATTCCAGGGTATGTTGCACTCCTTCTATTTCCTGCTTGTGGTCGACAACCTCCACGGTGTTTATCACATTTGCTGTGTTGTCGGAGGCCTTAGACTTCTTGCCGCCCATCCTGAGAGTTTCGTGCTCTTCCTTCAAAGTGTGTTCCTTGTTAGTCCTGATATTTCTTTTAAAGGATGATAGCGTTCTTGCTCCTTGACATTTTTTTTCGTGACTGGAGTTATTCTTGAGTCTGCCCGGCGATAGACTGAAGGATAATTGCCCGGGTATTTGATGTACGGATGATTACCTCTGGATATTGACTACGGGTGTTTTCCCGGGTACCGACGGACTACGGATGTTTACCCGGGTACTGACTGACTTTTCATCTGTGAGCCACGGTCTTTTTATATTGGCATAGAGCTTTTTCTGCTCTATTGGTCTTCTATGCCAAGGGTTCCCACCTAGGAGTCATATTTCTCGCTTTCCCGTATTTTGGGGAGTCAATACCCCCTTCGGTGCCCGGAACTGGTGTTTCTTTTCTTTATTTTCTGCAATCTATTGCGGCCGCTGACCGGGTCATCGGAGACTCGTTTATTGTCGACTTGCATTTTCTGTGTCGCAATCCAACTGAGTCAACGCGGTGATGGTACCCCTTCCCCTGCTTTTAGATTCTGGTTTTGAATCTTCAAAGTCTTACGATCTCACGAACAGGGTGTACGCAAAAGTACATCCACTGAGTTGCATGGTGCTTGAATTTTGCTTCGCTACGAACGTATAATATGTTAAAGCTGCTGCATTTATCCAGGACATCACTACAGTCCAAAAATTTCCTATCCTTTCATATTGGCAGGCTTAAATTCTTCCTCACTCTGCGTGTTAGTTGAACACCTAAGGCTGCGGTACTTAACACTAGGCGACTCAGTGCTGACAGTGCACTTCGTAATTTAAAACAATGCAATAAGATTTCATTGTTTTTGTGTGTGGTTCTTAAATAAACTGCTGCTCCGTACACTCGCTGAGATGCATCGGCTAGTATATGTATTTTTTTAAAAAGTGGAACGTTTCCATTAGATACTTGCCTATTCTAAAGCTTGGAGATCAGCGCAGTAGTTCATTCAGGCATTTTGAAGGTTTTGTAGAAGCTCGTCGTCCCAACGTCCCAAGTTCAGCGTCTGCATAAATATCTTTGATTTGGAGCTTACCACCCGTTTGGTCATGTCTTCACTATTCATGGACTGTCCACATAGCCTATCCTTTTGTGGCATCAGCAAACCCAATGACTTGACTATGTAGAGTTTCAGAGTTTCGACGACGGTGACGTGTGTTTGCCGTTTTGTATGATGCATCAAGCACTACAAAAAAATGTCTCACACAATCAGCATCTGTCTGAAAGAAGTGTTTCTTTTCAGTGTCTAGATTTTAAAAAGTCAAGTATCTTCCCCAAACTTTGTCGATTTCTTCGTCTGTGGATAAAGCTGCACAAATTGCTGCAAGATCCTGCTCTGAAGACACTCTTTTGGCGATAATCCATCGCAGTTTTGTGTTTTAAAGCATTGGGCCTCCTACGTTTAACTAAAGACATTAGAATAACAAGATGCGTAACGCCAGAGCTGGCTCCAGGCTCTCTTTTGTAGTTTTGTTCAAAAGCCAGAAAGCGAAGAGCTCTAGAGCCACCTTTCAGTACCAGTCCCAAAGGATTTCCTAGGGTGTCTCCAGGAATCCTAAAGGACTCACGATGAAATTTCCATACAAATCGGCGAGAAATTTTCATACAACAGGCGTTCGTGGCGAGGAATTCGAAGTACCCGAGGAATACATGAGGAATATCTGAGGAATGTCTGGGGAATTCATGGGTAATATCGAAAAGTAAGCAAGGTCTTTTCTCGAAAAATACTAGAGGAATTTCTAGGGATTCCTCGGCGTTCCGTTTAGTATTCATCGGTGATCTCTTTAGTATACCTCGGGAATCCCTTCAGTATTCCTCGGATTTTCCTCAAGTATTGTAGCAAGCAGCCACACTACCGTATACATACACACAGCTATTGTACATACAGTCCTAGATATACATACTCTTAGTTTAAGTACAATATTCGAGTCTCGCTTACTCGAATGTGCTAATCGTGCTTACGGACACTACTGTGTAATAGGCTAAGAAGGAACGGAACGAGAGAATAAAGAACACTTCGTTTTGTGACAAGAAAAGAGAACGGACGCCTTTTATTAGCCTCCTACAAATTCAGAAGTGGGATTACTGTGAAATTTTTTTTTCACAAGAACTCAACCTACAAAACGAATCAACGAAGTAAAAACAGTGGTTTTATATTATTAATATTATCAAATGGAAACAATCGGTGCGGACGATTATACGGCAGCAGAACTAAGCAATTGGTTGGAAAAGCTCAACATGCAAAAGAGCGGTAACAAGGCCACGCTTGCGGCGCGATTGAACGGCGTGCCCATAGAAGCCCGAGGAGTTTGCCCGTTGATTGGTGAATTGGAAGGTGAAGCTGCTCTGGAGCACGACAACATTGAAGAGTCAGCCCCAGACAACGACATGGTAAGCGCAAGTATCATGATCGAACACGACCCGCTGGATTTGAACCCAACACCAACGCTGCCAGCATGAATGTTCACGTCGAAGAAAATTCTCTCGAAATTTCTACGAAGTTCGACGCCATGCAGCGTCAACAAAAGCTGCTCCAATTGGAAAACGTCATGTTAAGATTAGAATCTGCTCGACGCCATAAAAGTGCTGCCACACCAAATCAATACAATGCTGCCACATCGGATCAAGACAGTGCTGCCACACCAAATCAACACAATGATGCCATTCAAGATCGAGATGTGGCTGGCGGAGATGCCAGATCGGAGGAAGCATTTGTAAATAAACAAAAATGGCTAGCAATGGCCAAGGAAATGGTTCCGATATTCGACGATGCTCCGAACAACAAACTAAATGTCAGCACATGGATCGCACAGCTCAACGCAGTCAAAGAAATGTTTAAGCTAAGCAATGATGTAATTCGCATTCTGGTGATGTCCAAATTAAAGGACCATGCTCAAATTTGGTTGCACTCTTCGAAACGTTTGCTAACTTTGCCGGTTCATGAACTTCTGTTTCAACTTGGAGAAGCTTTCCACGGCACGGAGAGCAAAATAATAACTCGACGAAAGTTTCAAGAGCGCAAATGGAAACCGTCAAAAGATTTTTCTACATACTTCAAAGAAAAAACGTTGTTGGTTACACAGATTCGGATAGACGATGAGGAACCAATCGATAACATCATTGAAGGGATTCACGACTCCCTTCTGCGACAACAGGCACACATGCACTATTTTAACTCGTCTGCGCAGATGTTGCAGGCATTTGCCAAGGTCTCGTTACGTAAACGGCTACTTTCTTCAGCTGGACGTGCCAAAATTTCGTTCGAGAAGGGACCTGGTTCAGCGCCTCCAAAAAGGTGCTTCAATTGCAATGCTATTGGGCATTTCGCTGCTGACTGCCGCAAGCCCAAGCGCGAGTATGGAACTGCACCGAAAGGAAGTTCGTATCCGACAATGAATATGTAAGACTGTTCAAGATTTATTTTAGTGCAGAGCCTAATGAATGCTTGTTTTTAGAGTGCCTAATTGATTCTGGGAGTCCAATTAGTTTCATAAAGAAGTCTTACGGTAAAAAATATTGAAAAATGAAAAAAGATATTAAGTTAAATGAAAAGATTCTTAAAAATTATGTCGGCGTACACGGTAGCCCTTTAGATATAATTGGAAAAATATCTTGTTTTGTTATCATCAATAAAGAAATTCTTAATTTTGAATTATTAATTGTGACGAACAGATCGGTGGCTTATGGAACAGTTTTGGGACGAGATTTTATGAACATTTGTAACTTTAAGATTGTGAGGGAAAATGATAGATCAAATGATAGATATTGTGAAAATGATTGTTTAAATGGCAGAAATTTGAAAAATTTTATTGCAAATTATAGGTATTGTCAAAATTATGCCTTAAATGATAGGTATGTTGAAAATTATTGTTTAGATGATAGGTATTGTCAAAATTATGGTTCAAATTATAGAAATTCTGAAAATTATTCTTTAAATGACAGAAATTTGGAAAATTTTGTTGCACATGATAAGACAACTACCCTACTCCGTTGATAGATGACCTTTGGAAAAAAATTTTCCCGAAGAAAATTTGTTACGAAATTGGGACTTGTGGCTAGCAGCCTAGCTGGGAAACTTCCACCGAAAGAAAAAGCCGAGAGATTCGATCCAAAATGTTTATTGCGCGGGCGCAACCAGCAGCTTCGACTTTAGTTTTACGACTGGATTTATTAACATAGTAGAGCTTTCATGAGAATGATAACATAATTGATCAACCATAACATAACAGGGTAAAATCTGTAGGAATTTCATAATGGGTAACAATTCAGCAGCAGTTCTAAGATCTCTTATTGATTATTTAACAGTGCCAAATCAAACAGACTTTTGTATTCTTGTTATTAAAACTTAAACTACTGCTCCAACAACCTTATTGATAAACTTTCTAAAAAAGTCCTTTTTACCAAACTAGATCTCAGAAACGGGTTCTTTCACGTGCATATGCACGAGGACTCAATCAAGTTCACCGTGTTCACTTCGCCAATGCGACAGTACGAATGGCTCAGAATGCCGTTCGGCTTACGAAACGCTCCTGCAGTTTTTTTAAAGATTTGTAAATAGAATTTTTGCAGACTTAGTAAAAGAGGACAAGGTCCTCATCATCCTCATGGATGATATTTTGATAGCAGCAAAGGATAGTAAAAGTCATATAGAAATATTAACGGAAGTATTCGGGAGATTAGTAAATAACAGGTTGGAATTAAGGATAGACAAATGTCAATTCCTTCAAAGTGAACTAAAGTATTTATTTTAAAGTAAGTATGTAATATCAGGAAAGGGTATTAAACCAGACTCAAAAGTCATGCAAGCAGTAGAAGATTTTCCGGTACCGACAAAAACGCATGAAGTTCAGAGCTTTCTTGGATTATGCTCCAATTTTAGACGATTTTTAAAAGATTTTTCTACAAAAGCAAAGCCTCTATACGATCATGTACGAAAATATAGAAAATTCGATTTTGGTGCGACAGAGTTAGAGTGTTTTGAAACATTAAAAAGAAATTTTCTAGAAGCCCCTATTGTAGCATTATACAGTCCTACAGACCCATCGGAATTACATTGCGACGCTAGCGCTTTAGGATTCGGTTCTATTCTTATGCAGTAAAAGAAAGACAATAAGTTTCATCCGGTATTCTACTTATCTAAACGAACGACTGATGTTGAAGCAAAATACCACAGTTTCGAATTAGAAACCCTCGCGGTGATTTTCTCTTTGCAACGTTTTAGGATTTATCCTTAATGAATAGAGTTCAAAATAGTCACAGATTGTAGTGCTTTTACCTTAGCATTAAATAAAAAAGAATTAAGTCCAAGAATAGCCAGGTGGGCGCTGTTTCTACAAGATTATGATTACATCTTAGAGCATAGGTCCGGTGGGCGCATGCAGCACGTAGATGCGCTCAGTATAAATACAAACATACTGAGAAAAATTTAATTATTTTTCAAAGCAGAGACGAGAAGATCAAAACTATAGCTAAGCAGCTGCAACAGTCAGAACTCAATGATTATGAAATGCGTAATGGTATAGTTTATCGAAGGATAAGGAAGTTATTTTGTTTTATGTACCAAATGAAATGGAAATAAACGTTTTGTTTAATTATCATGATCAATTAGGACACGTTGGCATAGACAAAATGGTAGAAGTGATTTCAAAAAGCTATTGGTTTCCCAAAGTTAGAGAGAAATGCAAGATACATATTAGCAATTGTCTGAAGTGCATAGCTTATTCTGAAAAGTCTGGAAAAGAAGAGGGATTTCTTCACAACATTCTCAAAGTAAATATTCCATTTGACGTAGTACTCATAGACCATTATGGTCCTGTTGATAAAAATAGGTCGAACAAACACATATTAGTGATTATAGACGCATTTACAAAGTTTCTAAGACTATATCCTGCAAAAACAATAAAATCAAAGGAAGCAATAGTAGCATTAAAGGACTATTTTAGGGCTTACAGTAGGCCAAAATGTATTATTTCGGACCGAAGGACATGTTTTACCTCTGGGGAATTTCAAGATTTCTTAAAAGAAAATGAAATAAAACACATAAAGATAGCGACTGGTTCCCCACAGGCCAATGGTCAGATCGAAAGGGTAAAGAGAAGCATAGGTCCTGTTATAGCTAAATTGACTGAACAAATGACAAATGACAGCATTAGGACACTGTTCTAGAAACGGTCGAGTATGCGCTAAATAATACAATGCAAAGATCAATTAACCAACATCCAAGTCAAGTTCTATTTGGAGTATCTCAAAAAGGCAAATATATAGATAGTTTAAAAGAAAGGTTAGAAGAAATAAACAAAAAAAGTGATGTAAATTTGGAGAAAATTATAGAAAATGCTGGCAAAAACATCAATAAATTGCAAGAATACAACAAGCTACGAACAGACTCTAAAAGAAAAGATCCTCATAAGTATGAACAAGATTTGGTGATGATCAAGAATTTCGAATCGCACGTAGGCGTATCCAAAAAATTAATCCCTAAATTCAAAGGGGCATATAGAATAACAAATGTTTTGCGTAATGATAGATATGTCGTGGAGGACGTGGAAGGTTTTCAGCAGTCTAGACTTCCATACAAAGGAGTTTGGGCAGTGGCAAATATGCGCCCGTGGATAAACAAAAGTCTAAGCTAATAAATAGAGATCAGGAGCTCTCCGGTCAGGATGGCCGATTGTAGCAAGCATACACACATTCATTGTACATACAGTCCTAGATATACATACTCTTAGTTTAAGTACAATACGCGCGTCTCGCTTACTCAAATGTGCTAATCGTGCTTACGGACACTACTGTATGTGTCCCGTTCGCACGATCAGCAACCGACACACTAATACATACATGTAATAGGCTAAGAAGGAGCGGAACGAGAGAATAAAGAACACTTCGTTTTGTGACAAGAAAAGAGAACGGACGCCTTTTATTAGCCTCCTACAGTATTCTCCCTATAAATTCCTCGGGAATATACCTGTAAATCCAGAAAAATCTCCTAGCAAACGTAAACAATTTATTTAAATGGTAAATTCAATTTTTATTTCTTATTTCATTAAGTTTTTCCCATTTTTGTTTGCGTTATTTTTGACACATGCCAGTGCGTGGACCAAGGCCTTCTCCGCTGGCTGCTGGTATGGCCTTCTAATATGCCTTTGCTATCTGTAAAGAAAAATATTTAAATAATATATATTAATATTATAGGTCGGTATTTATATTTTATTTTCGCAATCCACTTAACTATATCGCGCCAACCAGAAAAAGAGATCGCCGATCTTACTTCCCGATATATATCTTTTCTCAAGCATTCGTTTCGATGCTTATATTCTAATACAATGTTCACACTATATACAATAAGGTTATTCTACTATGCTTATATTCTATATTTTATTCTATTCTATATTCTAATACAATGTTCACACTATATACAATAAGGTTATTCTACTATGTTCCTACAATATCATGTAGTTTGGAATGCAATTAGCTATGCTAATCTACCAATGCGAAACACTTCCTACCGGTTTTATATATTTCACGTTGAAAATATTCCAAACACCACGTGTCACGTTCTACAACTAAATGCAAATGCAAAAGAAAAGGTGTGACCGGAAACGAAACCGAAAATTCTAACAGGCACGCAGGGTATATTCGACCGTAATGATCTCGTGTAACTAGAATTACTTAGGCAAATAAATAAACACGGACGCATTTGCGTTGCCTATAGCGTCATTTTAATTTCTATCAAAATTTTAAATCTTTAAATTAAGTATAAATCAAATATTAAATATAAAAATTATCCCACCAATTATTATAACGGTATTAAGAAGTCTCTACTCTGATTTTGTGTCCTCTCATCTCTCACTCTCATTTTCGGTCACTGCTCTGAACTACTTCGAATAAAAAACAACAATATTAACTTCGGCATAGGCAGCAGCAAAGCCACGCCACGAAGTTTGGTTTGACTTCGGTGTTTGAACCTTTTCTAAAAAAGGCCTATTTGGATTTTAAATACTGAAAATGGGTCATTTTCATACTAGTAATTTGACTAATTAACTATAGTAAATATTTCAAATACAAAGTAAATTATTATAACTACCGTAATTTAAAACAAAGAATTTCGAAAAAAAATTACATTTGAAAAATAAATATTTCATAAAAATAATTTATAAACAAAAATATGATTTATAAAATAAATAACAAGAGAGAACGCTATGGTCGAGTTCCCCGACTATCTGATACCCGTTACTTAGCTGGTGGAAGTGCAAAGGAGAAATTTCCATAGTGACAGTTTCTGGCGGTTTGTGGGCGTGGCAAAAAGTTTTTCTGCAGGTCGATAGAAATTTACATTACTAACAAAAAAACAAAAAAAAATCAAAACATTTTATAAAAGTGTGGGCGTGTCAGCTTTGGGTGATTTGTGGGCCAACTCCTTCAATAAGATTTCCTTGAAAACTTTTTGACTCCGCTCTGCTTGAGATTCGTCCCCTGCGCTGCTCTTCTACTATCTTGCTCCTGGCCAGTTCCGCTTGCCTCTGCCGGTCGTTGCCTTTACAAGTTTCCAGTTGCAGCAGAGCAAGCTGTTAAAAATTGCCACCACTTAAAAACTAGTTTTGCATTGCCTTAACATAACAATAATTCAAATTCAACATAGAAATAATAATCTATGTACATAATAATGTATAATAATTTTCAAATATGAGTTTGTATTAGAATACTTGTAATTAGAGTATTCAGCGTGCGACGTGTGAAAAATATAAGAAGACAATGATTCTTCGGTGCTGATGTCCACACTTCGTGCTTCAAAAAATCAATTTTGCAATAAACAGTTTCCATATTTTTATACCCGTTACTCGTAGAGTAAAAGGGTATACTAGATTCGTTGAAAAGTATGTAACAGGCAGAAGGAAGCGTTTCCGACCATATAAAATGTATGTCGCAGATCATTTGAATTTAACGACATTTTTAGCAATTGCGTCTTTCTGCTTGGCACGCGCCATGCAGGCGCCTTTTCTATTCTTTTAATGCGCGGCAGACAACCGTTAGAGATTCTGCCGAACGTAGTCTGGTCGCGGGTATGAGCGGGGGGGAAGTAGAAGTCTGCACGAAAACGAGAAGCATTCAGAAATATGCAGTGTGCATTAGTATTGGTGTATGCGGACTGGAATAAGTCTCCAAAATGTTTTGGTATTGCATGTAGAGTTAAGAACTACGCAAAATTCTGATTTTGTAAAAAGAGAATTGGGTCTGTCAGTCTTCGATCAATACGCCTAACAGACATGCCTCGCTCACGCGCCAGAAAACGTTGCGCAGACAACGAGGGTAGTGAAGGAGAGGAAGGGCTTTCTGATAACTCTTCGACATATATATATTCTTGATCAGGATCAATAGCCGAGTCGATCTGGCCCCATGTCCGTCCGTCTGTCCGTCCGTCTGTCTGTCCGGATGAACGTCAAGATCTCAGGAACTACAAAAGTTAGTAAGTTGAGATTAAGCATGCAGACTCCAGGGACATAGACGCACCGCAAGTTTGTCGATTCATGTTGCCCAAACTGCCACGCCCACACTTTTGAAAAATGTATTGATATATTTACATTTTTGGATTACTCTTGTAAATTTCTATCGTTAAAAAAAAAATTTTTTGACACGCCCACAAACCGCCCAAAGCTGACACGCCCACACTTTTGAAAAATGTATTGATATTTTTTCATTTTTGTATTAGTCTTGTAAATTTCTATCGTTTTGAAAAAAAAAACTTTTTGCCACGCCCACTGTAACGCCTACAAGCCGCCAAAAACTGTCAGTGCTTAAGACTCTCCTTCGCCCTTCCACTAGCTGAGTAACGGGTATCAGATAGTCGGGGAACTCGACTATATCGTTCTCTCTTGCTTTTAAATATTTATACCCGTTACTCGTAGTGTAAAAGGGTATACCAGATTCGTTAAAAAGTATGTAACAGGCAGAAGGAAAGCATTTCCGACCATATAAGGTATATATATTCTTGATCAGGATCAATACTCGAGTCGATCTGGCCATGTCCGTCTGTCCGTCCGTATGAACTCTAAGATCTCAGGAACTACAAAAGCTAGAAAGTTGAGATTAAGCATACAGACTCCAGAGTACTAGACGCAACGCAAGTTTGTCGATTAATGCTGCCTCGCCCACAAACCGCCCAAAACTGCCACGCCCACACTTTTGAAAAATGTTTTGATATTTTTTAATTTTTGTATTGGTCTTGTAAATTTCTATCGATTTGCCAAAAAACGTTTTGCCACGCCCACTCTAACGCCCACAAACCGCCAAAAACTGTCACTGTTGAAGACTCTCCGTTGCACTTCTACTAGCTGAGTAACGGGTATCAGATAGTCGGGGAACTCGACTATAGCGTTCTCTCTTGTAAATTTTTTCTCGCCCACAAACGCCCAAAACTGTCAGTGTTAAAATTTTTCCTTCGTCTACTGTCTCCGTCTGATTGTCGGGGAACCCGACTTTGTGTCTTTAATTTCCACCGAAACCCATAACCCCTACGCCTAACTTTTTAATGTGTGTCGTATTTTGAATTTTGTTGTTTTTATATTTAAAATATAAAATAGTACATATGTATAAAGGATTGTTAAACTCTGATAGTCGAGGAACTCGACTCAAGTTTTTATATTATTATTGAATTTATTGTTTGGATAAAGTTTTATTAATATTAAATTAAAATTTTTAATATGTTTTTAATTGCAGAGTGTATTAAAGATTACACAAAAACTTTTGGATGCAAAGGAGGATCCTGAGGTCGGAACGTTTCTAAAAAGAGAATTATCTGAGGAATCTGAGGCAGAATCAAATATTCTTTTGGAGGATAATTTACTTAATGGTCTTGACAATTGGCTTGAACGATTGTTTGACGGAAGGACACAAAAATACTACATAAATTATTGGCCAGACTTTATTTCCAAGTGATTTACTTATCAGATCCTTTGTAAAACCAAATTACCCAAACTTTATTATATTTAATCTCAAATAAAGAAACCGTTAAAAAAAATGTAGATATAATTTAACTTATTTAATTGATTTAAAATAACTCAAAGGAAAGTTATTGTTATACCCGTTACTCGTAGAGTAAAAGGGTATACTAGATTCGTTGAAAAGTATGTAACAGGCAGAAGGAAGTAGTAAAGTATATATATTCTTGATCAGGATCAATAGTCGAGTCGATCTGGCCATGTCCGTCTGTCCGTCCGTCTGTCTGTCCGTCCGTATGAACGCTGAGATCTCAGGAACTACAAAAGCTAGAAAGTTGAGATTAAGCATACAGACTCCAGGGACATAGACGCAGCGCAAGTTTGTCGAATCATGCTGCCACGCGCACTCTATCGCCCACAAACCGCCCAAAACGGCCACGCCCACACTTTTGAAAAATGTTTTAATATTTTTTCATTTTTGTATTGGTCTTGTAAATTTTTATCGATTTGCAAAAAAACGTTTTGCCACGCCCACTCTAACGCCCACAAACCGCCAAAAACTGTCAGTGTTGAAGACTCTCCGTTGCACTTCTACTAGCTGAGTAACGGGTATCAGATAGTCGGGGAACTCGACTATAGCGTTCTCTCTTGTTTTTTATTTTGTAATTATATTATTGTTGTTCAGCTCAACTAAAAGGGTTTTATTAGTTAATATTATGTTAAGTATGCGAATGCAATTGATTTTATTTAGGGATTTCAATAAGATATTGTGTGACATGCTGAATGCAAGCGAACAAAAATAAAGCGATAATCACTCTCTGCTGTTTGGATAACACCTCGAATAAAGATAAATTCTTTAGCTGCTGCTTCTGATTTAACAGACTACATCTATAAGTTGTTTCTCCTCTTTCAGCTGCGGCTTAGAGGATAGCAGTCACAGCCCTTGTCACTTCTGACGCGGTCTTCAGAACGGCATCACAAGTAGCATCACCTCTGTGGGAACCAGCACCACGATGCTGAGCGAAAACCGACGGCCAGCTCTCTCTCTCGCGCTCTCGCTCTCGGCATTTACTTTAATTGACTCTGTTGTTATATATACTTTGTAGTTTTAGTCTGGCGTTGAATTTGGAAGCAACCACATTGGAATCTAATAAAATAAGTTGACAATCTGAATTGTGGGTGTGGTCCCTTAAAGTACGGGTTGTTACAACCTCCAAGTTCGAATACATGACCATCCTTAAACAGTACTGCACCACCGACACCTTATGCAAGTATATTTACAGTTGTAAAAGTTCCATACTATATTTATATAGACATAAAATTTTTCGGAAATTTTCTTTAAATTACTTGATTTAAATTACATTGAGCCGTCATCCGAATTTTCAGGTAAGTCTATGTATGTACGTATGTATACTGAAGGTGTTCATCTGCCTGGCGTTGCGCCAATAAAATATTCACATTATACACCCCTTCTAGTTCACTACGCTGCACATTGGGCAAAATTTAAAAAAAAAGTGGCATAAAGTCGAAACATTTGTCGTCTTAAATCTTAAATTTAAATTAATATATTAAAAATAGATTATTTATATAATAAGAATCAATAAATATTTTTGCTAAAAAATTCAGCTCTGTCATTTTAATCGATTGTCAAAATAAGGTGATTCATCTAACTTCTGCGATGGGGTTTGGAATTTTACAAACTTAAACACTTTAATATATGGAATTAGATAGCCAATGTATGTAAAATTCATAAAAAAATAACATTTTGTAATCAAATTAGTAGTTTGTTATTTATGTGTATTGTTTTTTGTACTGTCTAAAAATAGATAAAACCGAACAAAATTGCTTGTGTTTTGTGGAGTAGAACTAACTTTGTATGCCAAAATGACTAGGCATTGTATATTTAAAGTATTTTATAATTTGGCTTGCGACTTGATGGGCTTGAATTCTGTTATGCAACTCTGCTGAATGCTTGGATCGACAACGTTCGCATCTATTCCGCCCTTACTCACTGGATATTTGGCCAAATTAGTGAAATTATGCTGAGCGAAGGAAAAAACAAAACAAAAAACAAAATTTCCAAGCGCAGCAGACGCATACGCGCTAGACACAATTCCCGGGCAAACAATATGTTAGATGTATTCCAAATAAAAAAATTTAATAAAAATATGTATTTGTATAGAACACACCATAATAATGAATTAAATTAACCTTGTTATTAAGAATGAATTCAATTATAATAAACAGTTTTATTTTTAAGTTATCTATACATTTTTGTGTATTATTGTGTTTTGTCATTAACTTCAGTATATACTATTTTCAGCAAAATATATAAATTTATTTCACGCACTTGACTTGAACTTATTTGGTCTGCTGCTGTTCTTAGAGAAAGCTGTACTCAGACTAGGCCTAGGCATATATCAAAGCCGATCATGCGACAACGGCAAGTGCAGCCGAAGTCAACAAATATGCGTGGGTGTCGGCACGCACAAACGATGCGCTAGCTTATCCAAGGTGACCGAATTAAAGATAAGCCACGCTTAAGCTTATTGCTTACGGAACTAGCAAAAGGGGAAAGAGAAAAGAAACAAATGACCCTGTAGGAAATTAGACACTACAAAACCGCCAAAAACTGTCAGTGTTGAAGACTCTTCTTCGTACTTTCACTAACTGAGTAACGGGTATCAGATAGTCGGGGAACTCGACTATAGCGTTTTCTCTTGTTTTTTATTAACTTAAATTTTATAAAATGAAATAAGGAGTGATCAAGAGCTAATTAATTAATAATTGATAATTTTTTTTGTGCTTAAATTTAAACTCATGGTTGAAACAAAATGATCCTCTATTTTATTAAGATTTTCAGCGGTCATTGAGGGTGAGTGAGTTTTATTTGATTTTCCCCTATTTTGCTTTATTATTTTTATTTAATGGTCGATCATAATTTGTTTTTTTTTTTTTTTAACCTAAACCATGCATATTATATTTTTCATTAATTAAAATACTATGATTTACTTATATTTTTTTTTTTAATTTCATAATTTCATTATGATTATTATTTAAGAAGCTCAGTTCAGCTTAAACTTAATTTTTTTAATCTTATAATTACAATTATAATAATTATTATATAAATGAAATGAAGGTTTAATTTTTTTTCTTGTGGGTCTGTTGCCGAACACCATGCCGATCCTAGAACATAAATAGTATCTACCTTAACGTTAACTCAAGGGACAACCCATATATATTTTTTTTTCGGTGTTGTCAAGGTAGGGAGGGTGTAGAATAGGGTAAAATTAACATCTCATACCCTAGAGTCAATCGGAACCGAATGTTTCTGTCAATAATCCGGTATCTATCTTTTTATTGGGACTTACAATATTTATTTCATTTTTTTTATACATATCCTGTTGATTTTTGTTTATTTGAAACTGTAAACGCTTGAACCAACTCCGGTGCGACGCTTTGCTTAATAAAGTTTTTCTTTATTATCGACTTTACTCTCCAAGAACCAGCGACCGAATGCCGCGCTTTGCATCTTCGTTTTACTTATCCTCTCTCATGCGTGTCTGTATGCGTGAGGATATTTATACTTTAGATATTTATACATAAAACATCTGTGTGAATGTGTTAGTTAGCTTCGTGGCCAATTGCTCGCATAACCCACCCATTTAATATCAATTTATTTTGTGTTTCAAACAAGGTTTCCTTTGTAACAAACGTTTTTTAAGACACTCGGAAAATGGTCTTGTGGAATATTGGTTTTATTTTAAATTTATGAAATAAACAACCCAAGCGAACCTGAGATATGAATTTTATCTTTTAGTAGTTTTGTACTCGAGGAGTACGGATTTAATATTGTTGAATTGCGATTGCAATTCGAAATTTTCTGGATTGGTCGACCAAATTAAACCGTCTCTAGAAACATCTACATGTTTAAAAGTTAATCTTTAGTAACTTTGAATTTGATTTTGAGAGTCAAGAAAGAAAGATTAGAAAGATTTTGATAATCTGACCGGATTGATATTCACCTTTTAATAAAAATCGGACAATAAAACAATATATTAGAATTCACTTAGGATAAAATTTATTGATTATACATTTGGCGTTACATTGGCTCAACTTATGTTTTAGGTTTCGGCGTTTTGTAAAGCGACAGACCCCTTTTTATGAATTTGTTGGATATACTTTTATATTATTAAAATGACAGTTTATCGCAGTAATGAAAATGTGGCTTTTTAAATCCCCATTGAAGATTCGTTCTGTGGACTTTGCCACGAGGTAATGAAACATATTGATTTAATTGCAGTTTTGCCCTGCAATCATAAATTCCACAACAAATGCGTTGTAGACAGCTTTAAAGCTTCCCCGCAATGTCCTGAGTGCATGAGTACTTGTACTCCAACCCAGGTAACTTATCTGAACAATACACTGGGTATTGAGATCCAAGATGCTACGGTTGTCAGCGAGGCTGTTCCACCTTCTCTTAATTCGATTAGGGATTCTTGGGCTAATCCCAGAGGCACCAATAAAAGAGGTAGAGGAGCATCTCCTATGAGTGGTATGAATACTCGAGCAGTGATTCGAAATAATGACGAACTTCCTATCGAAACCCGTCCAACTGTTGTATCCAAAAACAAAGAAGATACTCGCTCTTCTGTTTTGAATAGAGATGACGTCACTCATCTCGTTAGAGAGGCTATTGATGATAGTCAAGACCGACTTCTTCAATCCATAAATGGCTTACTCGCCTCGAACCTCGAAAAGGCGGTCCAAGCTCAACTAGCTGCCCTAAATATAAACCTTGCAGAACATGTTGAACCACATCAAAGTTTGAGACCCAATAATAGACCTTTCATCGTGTCTCTAGCTGCATCATCTTTACTTAATGGTTTAAGCAATCCACAAGATATATCCAGAAACACTTCTAAAATCTCTTTGGATAAAGCTGCAGGCGTTATTCAATTCTTGAAAACAGGGTGATCAGGAATCTTTTGAGGACTTCCAATTCGCTGTAGAGAGATTGGTAGGCCGACTTAGCAAGGAAATTTCTAAACGTTCACTCGAACGAATTCTTTTTTACATAATTCAAAATCTTCCCTTCGTTATGAGCTTATGCACTTGGGCATAACAAACTTCGTGAGGAAATCCGTACTCACGAGGAATTCCATAAAAATTTGCGAACACAGTCAATCAAGTCCAAATTCGAAGCGCGTCCGCGTACAGCAGAACTTGCAACTGAGGTTGAGGTTCTCGAGAATGTTTCCGCCATTCAACACAAGCGATTGATTTGCTGGACTTGCAAAAGGCCGGGATATCGTTTCGATGATTGTTTAGAACAGAGAACCATCTTTTGTTACGGTTGTGGGGCTAAGAATACCTTCAAGCCCAAATGTCTGACCTGTAACCCTCAGGAAAACTACCAGAGGGATGCGGCAAACAGAACCCACTTGTCGCATCCAAAGTAATTACCGTAGATAGTGGTGCTCAAACAGACTTCAGTCAAGTCGCAGAACAGAGCCAAACAAATTTAATTAAAACCGGAATAGACCCCCACTTGCATTTTCATTTACGTTTAGCTAATTACAAAGCCGCTAAGAAACGTATATTTGCTGAAGTTGACAGCATTAATTTAAATTTGAGACCAAAACGATCTACCTTGCGTTTGAGAACGTTTTGGAAAAAGATTATATCAACCCGCAAAAGATTAGTCTCGGCAATAATCTCTAAGTCCAATAAGCAACCATACACCGATCTTAAGCCAGGAGGAAATCAATATAAAGCTTTGTTGTACTCAGGCGCCACGATCAGCTGTGTGGGAAATGAAGCTGCTGCTGCTCTTAGAAACAGCCCTCAATTTCGAAAATGTTTTGGAGTGATCGGCAAGTTCGTTGCCGATATTATATATCGAGATATGACCAAGCCGATGGAATTTTTTATTATCCCTGATCTGAGTCAGGATGTTTATTTGGGCGTTGATTTTTGGCGTTCGTTTGGACTATTAGATCAGTTGCTAGATCCCATAGGAGAAGTATCTGAATTTGATACTGGAGACGAGGCTCAAACCGAAATTCCAAATATGCACATTTTGAATGCAGGACAGCGCCTTCGTCTTAATTCCGTCATCGCCAAGTTCCCCTCATTCGATCAGAAAAGTTAAGGCCGAACTCACTTGTGTGAGCACAGCATCGATGTATGTAACGCAATCCCTGTCAAGCAAAGGGATTGGCCAGTCTCACCAACTGTCGAGAAAGACATGTTTAAGGAAATAGACAAGATCCTTGAAATGGACATAATAGAAGAATCCAACAGTCCGTGAAGCAGCAACTGTCTTTTAGTTAGACGTGGCGAAAAGTTGCGTTTGTGCTTAGATTCGAGAGTCGTAAATAAATATACTCGGAAAGATGCTTACCCTCTGCCACATATCGACGGCATCTTAAGCCGGCTACCTCCTGCTCGATACATAACTGGTCCAGACATGAAGCATGTTTTTGGCAAGTTCCGCTTGAAGAAAAATCTAGGCAATACACCGCATTCATAATCCCAAACAGGCCCTTGTACCAGTATAAGGTAATGCCGTTTGGTCTGTGCAATGCACCCCAGACCTTATGTAGGCTTATGGAAAAAGTAATACCACCATATTTGCGAACAAAGGTGTTCGTTTATTTAGACGATCTCCTTATTTTGTCAGGCGACTTTGATTCCCACATGTGCCTTTTAAATCGCCTTATATCTCCAGAAATCCAATAACTATTAATATACAAAAGTCTAAGTTTTGCATGCGGGAGATTAAATATCTCGGTTTCATAATTGGCGATGGCCAATTGAAAACCGATATCGGGAAAATACACGCTATCTTAGATTTGCCGATTTCCAAATCAGTAAAACCACTGAGAAGATTTTTAGGACTCTCAGGTTGGTATAGAAGATTCGTTGAAAACTATGCCGCAATCAGCTTTCCACTAACTGAGCTTCTCAAGAAAAACAAATGCTTAGAGTGGAATGAAGCCGCAGAAGAAGTCTAACTACAGCTCTAGTGCTAAGGTCTCCCGATTTCTCTAAACCATTCATCCTTATTTGCGACGCTGGCACCCATGGTGCCAAGACTGCGTATTAGCTCAAAAGAATTAAGAGGGCAAAGAGCTACCTATCGCGTTTATATCGGAGAAGTTGTCAAAGGCCCAAAGAAACCGAAAGTAACTACTGACACTGAGCTTGAGTGCTTAGCCGTAATCCGGGGCATTAGGAAATTTTGCGCTTATGTCGAGGGTCCGGCTTTCCAGGTAATTACCGATCACGCCTAGCTCAAATGGTTAATGGCGCAAAAAGATCTAACAGGAAGATTAGCTCGATGGGCAAACTATCTGCAGGGTTATTTGTTGAAGATTAGTCACCGAAAAGGACCTGAGAATATAGTAGCCGACACTCTATCTAGACGCGATGAACCGTACGTAAATGAACTTAATGATATCGGTCCGATAGTAGACTTAACATCGAAAGAGTTTAACTCATTCGAGTACCAAGATCTCAAGAAATCAGCTTAAGTTGCCTGATTTATGAGTTAGCGATAATTTTGTATATAAGCGCACGCAACACGCAACTGGTGATGCACCGCAAGAAGCAGAGTCATGGAACTTATGAATTCTTACAGCTCTCACTGAAGATATTCTCTATCGTGCACATAATTCACCCGATGCAGCTCACTGTGGCACAGGTAAATTAATAGAAAAGCTGAAGAGATATCTGTTTTGGCCTGGAATGGTGACTCAAATACGTACTTACGTATCGGCTTGTTCTGTTTGTAGGTCTACAAAAAGCCCAAATACTGTTTTGCTACCACCTATGGGTAAGCCAATCACCTCAGATAGAGCGTTTCAGAAACTATATATTGATCTGCTGGGACCCTACCCCAAATCAAAGAAAGGTAACATAGGACTTTTTATCATCGTTGACAATCATACTAAATTTCATTTCTTACATCCTTTAAAGAAGTTTACTTCAAACCGGATTTGTAACTATTTAGAGAATTACTTGTTTTACGTTTTACGTACTCGAGGTAGTACTAACCGATAACGGTTCCCAATTAAAATCTGGCTTTTTTGAATCGTTCTTAACACGATTTGGCATTAATCATATGTGTACAGCTGTCTATTCGCCACAGGCCAACGCCAGTGAAAGGCTAAACAGATACGTTCTTGCGGCAAATCGAGCATATATTGGTAATGACCATTCGAATTGGGATAGCCATCTCAACGACATTAGTGGTTCATTAGGAGCCTGAGTTCACCGCAGCACTGGATTCTCACCCTATTTCTTGGCGTTTGGCAAAAACATGATATGAAATGGTCAAGATTACGAGCTTCTTCGAAAACTTAATCTGCTGTCTGACGTGTCCAATTTCCTACAGGGGCATTTGTTTCTTTTCTCTTTCCCCTTTTGCTAGTTCCGAAAGCAATTAGCTTAGGCGTGGCTTATCTTTAATTCGGTCACCTTGGATAAGCTAGCGCAACATTTGTGCCTGCCGACAGCTTACTCTAAGAACAGCAGCGGACCAAATAAGTTCAAATCAAGTGCGTGAAATAAATTTATATATTTTTCTGAAAATATTATATACTGAAGGTAATGTATAAAAATACATTTTAAATATAAAAATATAAATATAAAACCCGCATACATACGCATAAAATTAATTTCTGTGAATTTCAAGTGCATTTATAAAAAATGGCCAGGTATGAAATTGCTCATTTTCGTATGAACAATTTATAACCAAATTTTATTTCAGTGCCTTTTAAGTGTCAGTGCCCTCTCATATTATATATATTGTTTGGAGCAAATTCCTGCATACTTATAGGAGAAAATCCCATCCCAAATTGGCACACGAGGTGTTGGCAACTTTGTGACGTCATGGCAAACCTCGTTTTAGTTATTTGCAACTGCGCTGTTCGCAGTGCTGCGGCCGTTTTGGTTATGTGGAGCTGCGCTGCCGCTGCTCTACGTAATTCTTTGCTTTGGTTATTTAAGCGCTGCTTTGGTTAATTTGCTCTGCCTTGGATATTTGGTGCAGCGCTGCCGCAGATTTTCGCTATGTCTTGGAAGTATTTCGACCAACAAGCTGGAATAAAAATATGACGTCTGCCAATTAAATTTATATTGAAAATTTCTGAACCGTCTCCAAGGAAGATAGCGATGCCAACTCTTTATTGACCAATTTTCCGAAAAATGTGCTAGGTCTTCACAAAGTTTCGTTCTGCGAACCAAACTGGATCAAACGTATAAATATTAAAAGTGGCTAAGAAGAATTGATATAAAAATTTCCATTGTTTTAACAATTCGGACGCTGTGTCGTATTATGCCATTAATTTAAATTTTTTCTCTTAAATTTCCCTTTTTGAATTGAAATACTTAAAACTTAAAGTAAATTTTGTTTATTAACTTACATTTTTTAAAATGAAATAAGGAATGATCAAGAGCTAATTAATTATTAATTGATAATTTTTTTGTGCTTAAATCTAAACTCATGGTCGAAACAAAATGATCCTCTATTTTATAAAGATTTTCAGCGGTGATTGAGCTTAACGACGACCTCGCAGGGTGGGTGAGTTTATTTGATTTTCCCCTATTTTTCTTTATTATTTTTATTTAATGGTCGATCATAATTTATTTAATTTTTTTTTAAACTTAAACCATGCATTATTTCTTATATTTTTCATTATTTAAAATACTATGATTTACTTATATTTTTTTTCTTTAATTTTGATTATCCTTCATTATGATTATTATTTAAGAAGCTCTTATACTCCTTGGACTGAAATAAATTTGATATTAATCTACTTTTGCCGACACCTGCTCCGCCACCTACGAACTCACAAAAGGTTCGATGTGTCCTTGCGTTATGCAAGACATGAGTAAGGAAAGTTTTTTGCTCCAAATTTAGAGATCTAACTAAATTGGCTATGTTTAAAGGGGATATAAGGGGCGAAAGCTTTATTACCCGGATATTGCTATCCGGATCAACATCTAACAAATTGTTCTTTAAGTTTAAAACATTAATTTGAGAAGATATTTCAGGAATAGATAATGCCGTAAACTCCTCATTATGTTCGGCCTCCTCTTCTTCATTTTCTTTCATGGCCCTTCTAAGCGCGTCTTCTAAACTATCTATTGCATTATACTTTTCAAAGTTGGCTTTAATAGCCTCCCCATTCTTCTTATAAAATTTCTCGCAATTTCTTTAAATCAAATCTACCGTTTCTCCACGGAGAAAAGAGCATTACTAATGATTTAGAATAGAGAATTACGTCGAGAGGATTTTGGCCCTCACCTGGAGCTATTGTAATTCTCGTCATTCCTACAGTACATGTGTGGTTATACTAAAGCAAAGTTTCTTGTCCTCCAGAATTTAGTTCTTGGCTTCTGTATTCTGATCAGAATTACGCGCCTCCGAGTTTTCATCCTCCTGCTGGATGGCTAGTTGTCCCTCTACAAAGGCTACATCAGCTTGAGATGCTATGAATGGAACAGTTTCGGATGTGAAGTCAGAGATCCACTGCTCGTTAACTGACACATTGTGCTTTCTATACGTTCTGTATTAACTAAATACCTAATAGGGCAGCAATTTTGGCAGGCCGTATGGTTTCTGCCATGATTCCATTCTTCATTTGAGGTGGAGCTGAATTACTTCAGCCTCATTAAAAGCTCGTGGAAGAGAAGTCACGATATTGCTTACTGGGACATTGACAACTGCTCCTTTTATAGCACTTTGACGCTTGTGACCTATTGACTTAATTATCATAAACGGAAGGCGAGGTGAAATCAGTCGTTCTTCCAAGGGAGTTAGGCCCCTCAAAGAGTTATGAATTTCTGGGAAATCTAAGCAATTTAAAATGGCCCCTTTGGGCTTTCGGTTTTAATATTGCTGTGACAAGCTTTGCAAAACTTGAAAAGATTGCTAGTGAAAGCATGATGTCTTGCATTTTGGTATATCTCTTCCCTGTTCTTGCAATGTTCTTCCAAATAAGAACTAGAAAGCTTACTTATTTGCTTGGGGAACCACAAACCTTTGCAACAAAAGCAAATCTGATCTGGGCCAAGCCCAAGATTCCTATTGAATGTAGCTATTTGAGCTTCTATTTCAATAGGTCTGATTCTAATAGTCCTATTTTCTTGAGCTATATCAAGTCTAATCTCCTAACTTTGAAGTGCATTCCGAAGATGTTCTGCTTCCCTATTTGCTCAGCTGCGCGAAGAGCAGTGTTAAGATTCGACAAAGACATTAAATTATTTCTGTTATTTTCCATTTATTTTACGCGTTTCAATTTATTATCTGACATTATTGAATTCAAATTTGACGTTATACTGTTTCAAATTCTTACACCCTCCCCAACCGTGAATCGTCCTCGGATTCACCATACAGCTGGAGGCTTATTAACTTCGATGCTGGTCGATGTAGAATAGTATCCACAGTTTTCAACTCAGCTGAACGTACTTGTTGATCCTTTCCAGTGAAGACTTTGATTATTCGTCCTCTCCTCCATGCTCTTCTTGGTAAGGTGGCGTTCATTATAAGTACCAGGTCGTCAATTTTAAGCGGGGTACTGATTTGGTGCCATTTAGAACCATGAACCAGTTGTGGAAGGTATTCCACTATCCATCTTTTCCAGATACGGTCTTTAAGAGATTGGGCAATTTCCCACTGCTTTCTCAGACATATGTTTTGTGCAGTCGACTGTGGCGTCTGGGCCGAATTTGTGCAACCCATTAAAAAATGATTTGGTGTTAAGGGTTCTTCGTCTTCATGAGTGATTTGCAATTCAGTAAGAGGGCGTGAGTTTATAATGTTTCCCGCCTTAATTAGTACAGATTGAAGTGTCTCAACTCGTGGGTTGATATTATACAACGTTTTACTTAATAATCTCTTTATTATTCCTATTAGCCTTTCCCAACATCCTCCGGCATTGGACTGTAAAGGGCAGAAAATCCATTTAATTCCCTTCTGGACAGTTTCATTTTCGTTGGTGTCTCGATTTAATAATTCCTCGTTCTTCTTGAGCTCCTTTGTTGTTCCGATGAAGTTGGTACCATTATCGCTTCGAATCATTACAGGTGTGCCTCTACGATTAATAAAATTTCGTAAGGATAGGATAAAGGCGTCCATGGAAAGGTCGGCTGCTAATTCTATATGAGCAGCTCTGACAGTCATGCAGGTAAATATTACTCCCCAGCGCTTCTCGTGGTGACGTCCCACAGTTACGGTAAGTGGGCCTAACAAATCCAGTATAAGTGAATGGTCTCACATACGGTGTTATTCGGTCTGGCGGTAGTTGACCCATACGTGGAGTCTTAGGTGCGCTTTTATCTAAGATGCATCTATTACATTCATGCATTACTTTACATAGGAGTTTCTTAGTATGCGGGATCCAAAATTTTTGACGGCTCTCATTTATGATGACTGCTTGGTTCTGGTGGTGGTATTTTACGTGAAAATGCCGCATAATCAAATAAGAGACTTGGTGATCTTTCGGAAGGACAATTGGACGACGTCTTGACAGTGGTAAATATGAGGCCTCATCTATTCGACCCGATAGATGTAGGAGGCCCTCTGATTCGATATATGGAGACAGTTCATAAATTCGGCTCTGCTTGGTGATCATCTGCTGATTTCGTAGGGTCTTGATTTCCTCGGGGAAGGCTTCTTGTTACACCATCCGACAGATCTCGATTTCGGCATCAGCTAACTCTTTGATAGTTAAAGATCGTTTCCTGTTCGAACACTTAAGCCAGGATTCTTTGGTCGGCATAACCCAAGCTACTACCCGCTTGAGGTTGCTGTAGGAAGAGAATCGGTTAAACCAAAGACATTAGAATAACAAGATGCATAACGGCCATATATTGGTTTTGCACTATGCAGCCACTTTTTTGGTGACGGCCGAAATTGCTCTCTTTTTGCTCGCCAAAAATTGAGAGCGTAAAAATCTAAAAATAGAATTGACTTGCTTGTGTGAGTAAAAACAATAAAGGAGATAGTGTGTATGTGTGCGTGCTTGTGCTAGAAGACGATTTTCGGTCCGAAATCAATTTTGATCTAAGAAACAAATTTGATTAATGTTTTGGTCAATTTCGATTCGTAACTATTATGGTTTGAAAGACTTTTTTTTAATATTCGTTTGATAAAAGCGCCGCTCGAATTAGCTACCGTTTACATATTTATATTTATATTGATAATTAATAATATGTAATATATTATAATCGGTACCCAGGGAACACCACGGGGAGGCCATTACAATTGTAATGGGGTCTTATATTTATATGACCTTCGAGTCGACTTGAAATGTTTAAATGTTTAACATTAAAACATTTCCATGTTCCCCAACTAAGCTAGTTTTCTAACTATTGCTTTTTATTATATATCGCCTCTTTTTTTAATTATATAATTTAATTTTTAAAGTCGTCAATTATTTGAATGTTTATATTTTTTTCACTTATGAGATAAAATGCTGAGTTTAGCTTGACTTTTTTGTCTATTAGCAATAACAGTCCACTTGCAATGCTTAAAAAGCAAAACTTTTATAAGTTTTTTTAAAAGATCTATTTTATGCTCATAACATTCATTTTCTACATGAAACCATAATGAGAAATCACTACTCTCATTTGTGCACTTAATGCATTGGTCTACAATAAATTTTTGTATACACATTTGTTTTTTATTATTTTTAAAAATATTTTCAAAAACTTTAATGTGTATTTTACAAATATTAAAAAATAGATCAGATGGTGCCTTTAGTTTTCCAAAATCCGATTCTGTCGAGTAGTTTTTCTCATGTATAAAAAGCTCTGATGGAGCTGTTAAATGCTCGGTTTCTTTTAAAATTACCGATCTGCATTTATCGCAACTGGATCCCTTTGCAATATATCCAACAAAATATCTACTCGAAGTTAATTCAATGGGTATATCATTGCACAAAAAATTATCTATATTTTGGTCAAAGTACCTCTCATTGCCTTCTACAATTTCAGAAAATGATACAGAGTATTCTTGCTGCTGTATTTCTTTTTTTTCAATGCAAGGCTGATATATAATCGAATCGAACTCTATTGGCAACATTACATCATCATCTGATTCGCAATTAGAGTTTTGGGAAAATTTAAAAATGTGTAGGGAAATAAGCTTGGCAATTATTACATTAAATTCATTAACTGAAGGATTTCTGCAGTTACCACCTTTTGCTCGAACGCACGCAAATATATTTTCAAGGGGATCCTGGTTAACTCTACTTGTTAAAAAGAAAAAGTGGTCCGTGTGGTCCTTAAATATATCTTTGACGAGTCCAAATATAGCTTCAGTAGTTTGGATCAAGCCATCAAGACAATATATATTATTACCGTGATATTTTACGCTCCTTAGGTATTCCTGCATTTCCTTCAGTTTATGCCAAACAGTATTGTCTACTTGAAGTGCGCATTTCATGGGGTTTTTGTCAGTTAATACTCTGCTATTCAGGCAATCAAAGTAATCATTAACTTTTTGGACAAATGCAGCAGTAGAAGCTGCAACTTTGGGACTATTTCGATTAAATTGCTTGTTTTGGTTACAAGCTTTAATTGCCGCTGCAACTGTGTGACTAAGTGTCTAAGTTGCCAAACATACCCGCATTAGCTCAAATTTAGTTGGATTAACGTGACTCCTTGTTAATTTAGTCATTCTCGTTACTGATCCCTGATCTAATTCATAAACCTCTCGGATGACATCAAAGTCAACTCGTCCGTCAGGGGTTTCAAAATTAGCTTTTAGAAAATTATTTCTAATAGATTTGAAAAGATGCGGAATGTCATAAAACATATAATATTTCTTACTATTTAAGGTAAAGTATTTGTATATTAAAAACAAGAGAGAACGCTATAGTCGAGTTCCCCGACTATCTGATACCCGTTACTCAGCTAGTGTAAGTGCGAAGGACAGTTTTTGGCGGTTTGTGGGCGTTAGAGTGGGCGTGGCCAAAAGTTTTTTGGCGAATAGATAGAAATTTACAAGACTAATACAAAAATGAAAAAATATCAAAACATTTTTCAAAAGTGTGGGCGTGGCAGCTTTGGGCGGTTTGTAGGCGTTCGAGTGGGCGTGGCAAAAAGTTTTTTTGCAAATCGATAGAAATTTACAAGACTAATACAAAAATGAAAAAATATCAAAACATTTTTCAAAAGTGTGGGCGCTGCGTCTATGTCCCTGGAGTCTGTATGCTTAATCTCAACTTTCTAGCTTTTGTAGTTCCTGATCTCGACGTTCATACGGACAGACGGACAGACAGACGGACGGACAGACGGACATGGCCAGATCGACTCGGCTACTGATCCTGATCAAGAATATATATACTTTATATGGTCGGAAACGCTTCCTTCTGCCTGTTACATACTTTTCAACGAATCTAGTATACCCTTTTACTCTACGAGTAACGGGTATAATAATAAATTTTAGCTCTAACCTTTTTCAAAAAGCAGCAGTAGCAGCAGCACGTAGTATTAGCGCGTAAAATTACGAAATTAAGTTTAATTCAGTTAACTGAAATTTTCTCTTATTTATCACTACCAATCGCAATTTATAATTCGCACATATATTTCCATACTTTAGCAATGCAACCAAACAACTTTAATTGATTGTAAACACAATTTTAAAGCGAAATTTAAAAAAAATCGAGGAGCTCTACGTATAGTCAGCTTTAAGCAAACGTATTAAGAGAAAAAGAAAACGTATTAAAAGGAAAAAAATTGGCGCGCTTTTCTTCCCACCCATAATTGCGCGCTTTTTTAAAAACATCAAAACAAAATAAAAAAAAATAATTTATCTGAATCTTATTTTCATTTTAAATATTGAAAATTGGTAATTTTTATACTAGTAATTTGACTAAATAACTATAATAAATAATAAAAACATATACAAAGTAAATTTTAAAAACTACTGTAATTTAAAACAAAGAATTTAGAAAAAAAAAAAAGAAATTACAAATTAAAATATTATTTATAAAATAAATAAAAATATGGAATCTGTTTATTGCAAAATTGATTTCTTGAAGCACGAAGTGCGGACATAAGCACCGAAGAATCATTGTCTTCTTATATTTTTCACACGTCGCACGCTGAATACTCTAATGACAATTATTCTAATATAAAGTCATCTTTTAAAATTATTATGAATTTTTTTGTACATAGATTGTGCTATTATTATTTCTGTGTTAAATTTGAATAATTGTTATGTTAAGGCAATGCAAGACTAGAGTTTTTAAGTGGTGTCAATTTATAAAAAATAATATAGATTTAAAGTCTAAGAACTTCTAAGATGAAGGGCATATTTTGTCATTTTTACAATGCATGTGCATACGTGTGCACCAATACAGTGGTCAGCTGTCGCTGTATGCGTACAAGAGAGCTGGTGGCTCTAGAGCTCTCCGCTCTCTGGCTTTTGAATAAAATTTCGAGAGAGCGAAAAGCCACTTGAAAAGCCACCACGAAAAAATCGTGTGCAAAAAAATCGTATGGCGTTACGCATCTTGTTATTCTAATGTCTTTGGTTAAACTCTATTATCGGTATAGCTAACTGGCATCTTAGCACTGGGCGAACTTCTTCTTCCAAAACATTTGGTAACATGATGTCAGTAGTTTGCGGCCAGTCATAGCGCGGAAGCTTTAAAAAACTCGGGCCGAGTATCCATGAGCTCCGGCCAGCGATTTTCGGGGAGTTGGATGGACGAGTGGCGGCATCGGCAGTGTTGCAGGACGATGGTACCCAATTCCATTGAGACTCTAATTAATTTGAAAGTATTTCGGTTATCCGGTGGCTTACAAACGGTTTGAACTTTCTTGTCTTGGAATGAATCCACTGTAGGACGGTTTTGGAATCGCTCCAAAAAAATGTCTCCTTAATTGGGAGTTTATGATTTGCTTGTAGTAAGCGATTGCAGCTTGAAGCTCCAGTCTAGGAATAGACACGCTCGGCGTGTTTTGCCCATGATAAAGGCTATGTCGACGGCGGTAGGGAAGACTATGCGCAAATAAACAGCCGCTGCAAATGCTGCATGACTCGCGTCGACAAATATATGCATCTCCAATCGGTCGCAGCAGTGTAAGTTATGAGAGTAAACTCGGGGAACCTTAAAGTTGTGCATATTATGTATTTCAGCCAACTAACGTTTCCACTTTGTATGCAGCTCTGGCGGTATAGTTTCATCCCAATTTGTTTCAAGACTCCAAGTACTCTGAACTATGATCAATGCCGAAATATGATAGTCAGCAATCAACCCGAACAGGTCAAAAATCGCCATAACCATTCCTAATAGCTCTCTCTTTGTTGCGACTCGACTTCCATTTAAGACGTTCTGTGGAATGCGATGGAACTTGGTCTCAAATTTAAAAACATCAAGCTGTGTATTCCAAAACATGCCTAATACCTTCTCGCTTGCGATCTGACTTTGCAGATGGTTGTGAGTTTTTTGTACCTCCTGATTGTTCATGATATTCTGCAGTTTCTTCGAGTTCGAGGAGAAATTACGCAGCTTAAATCCTCCTTTTGAATGTACCGTTATGATCTCTTGACAAATCTCGATTACCTTTTCTTCAGATGTAAAACTCGACAATGTCGTCTACATAATGGTGTTCAACAATTGCTTGCGTTGCCCTTGGAAATCGATCTTTAAAGTCTTCTGCGTTTAGATTCTTGACATAATTTGCACAGAATGGCGAACATATTGCTCCGAAAATTAAGGACGTCATGGCGTAGTGTCTAATCGGTTGACTTATGTCTCCATTTCGCCACAAAAAACGCTGGGCGCTCTGTTCGTTCTCGTTTATCTGTATCTGCGAAAAAATTTCTCGAATATCTGCAGTTACACCTATTTTATTTTGCCTAAATTGCATAAGAATTGATAAGAGTGGCTTTAAATTGTCAGGGCCTTTAAGTAGCGCTTTGTTAAGCAAAATACCTTCGACTTCAGCAGCTGCGTCGAACACGATGCGCATTTTATCTGGTTTGTGAACCGACTGTACTGCAAAGTGCGGAATGTTCCATACGGGTTTGGATGTGTCAATAATTTTCGGGTAACTTAGTTTGCGAGCATAAGCTTTCTCGACATATTTAGTCATCTCTGCTCTGTATTTTTTAGCAAATTCTTGATCAGCGTGCATCTTCTTTTCAATTCCGTACAATCTTTTCTCGGCCATCACGTAACTATCCGGCATTCTTACATTTTCCTTCAATGGCAATCCGATTACAAACTGTTTTCCAATTCGAATGGTTTTTTCATCAGTTTCTTGGCTCTTACATCATCTATTGATTCTATGGGTGGTAAATTACTCATACCAAAATTCTCGGATTCTACAAACTCAGTCACTAGATCTTACCATTTATTTTCATCCATTAAAAAACACACACGGGATTTTAATGAAGATCTGATTCTTTCAAACTTTGAATTTGGACAATGGCTACTGGTTGTGAGCTTCCTGTTTCCACTATCCTTTTCGGAAGACCTAAATGTAGGTTGTCAAGTCCAATGAACAGAACTGGTTTAGCGTCAGTGTAATCCAATATTGCTACATTACCGAAATGATTATGCTGATCCTTTGCAAGCGACTGGGTTGGCAAATCGAGACTCCTTACAGTTTGTACATTCTTTAAGTTGTAGTGACCAACTCAAACTTTAAACTGCAACAACTCTTCAAGGCACCCTCGCCCTAAATTATAGCAGCTTTTGATAACCGAAAAAGTGAGAGAATTGTCTTAGACCAATCAGAACAGAATATGATCGTACGATTGTACAGCTAGGGAATGGAAAGCCTATAGCAGTGGCCACCGACATGCAGCTTCCCAGAGCTTAATTCATTATCAGATAAAACCTCTTGGCGAACGCTCATAATTTTTGTCGCTGCCCAATAAAATATTATATACACGTGGAGATATAAATTAATTATATATATCCAATATAATAAAAACAAGAGTGGGATATTCAAATAAATTTCCGTGTATGATTTGTGTGAAAGTGGAAAAGGTAAAAAGTGCGATATAGTGAGTTCCCATTTCTAACCCAGTTTTTATAGGGATTCGACCCCAAGGCGTAAGGAAGGCCAAGGCCTATATAAGGGCATTTGGTTGCTCTACAGCCGACTTCCCCCCCCCGTCTCGTCGACTCCCGCATCAGCTCATTATTTAAACCCAGCTCGCTTCAAGAAGAGGCCAAAGGTCGACATAACCTTCATCCCAAAAAGTTACGCAACCGGCCACCTGCCGAATGGTAACTGGCAAATATATTGGAAGGCTAGAGCTCATCCAGATTATTCAGCTGTGTAGAAGTTTAGACGGGCGGATCGGATTTAATTACATTTGGACATCATCAACGTTACGCAGTGAGGATCACCCCATATGACCAGCGGAGGTCTAGCTTAGTGATTCCGTCTTATCGCAGCGCAGCGTACTTGCCAGCCGTCTTATCGCTGCAGCGCTGCAGTTGCATTTCGGTGTTTTGTTTTGATTCTTGATTTTCTTTTGTATTGCAATTAATAATGAATTAAATACTCGCAGATTGACGGAACTTTTGGCATTTAAATAGGAATTTAAATTAGCACCTTTAAAATTTGACCTACAGCTCGACAATGTCAACGTGAACTTGGGCCCAACTTTACGCACATCATGGAGTGGATATTTAAGGTCGTGAGTACTAAAAAACAACAACGATAAAAACCAATTTTATGAAATACCTATATTAAAATTCTACAAAATGCCACTCGAACGTCTAATTAAAATAAAAACTGCATTTGGCTAAAGATTGTATAATATATTTGCTAATTTTATAATCCATTTCTTATATCTGTTTACTTATACTTTACTTTATATACTTATTTTTACTCACTAAGTATAAACGGAAATGAAGAGTTAGAGAATGACTAGGATAATTATACGTAGGTTAAAATTTGTTAGTTTGTAAAAGAGATTTAATGGAACAGCCTACTGAAATGAATTTATATAAATGGAATTATAATTGAAAATATATTGGAAAAGAATGAATTGTGAATAAATAGATTTAATGGTTTGTCGAGTACTTATGTTGAACACTTTCTTAAATATGTGGTAGAGTTGATTTGAACTTGGCCAAGGGACAATGTAAATATTTTAAGTAGCATTGTCATGGTAGGGAGGGTAAAGACTTAGGGAATTATTAACATCCAAATTCCCAATACTTATCAGAATCTGTAGCTTATCTTCACACGTGTCGGCGTGTATCCGTAATATCAATATAAAGCCATTTCTTTTATTAATCAATTGTCCAGTTTTGAATATTGTTTTGAATAAGACGCACTTATTAAACGTAGTAGCGTTTCGTGCTATCCTAAGCTAAAAGAACCCCGACCTACGGCGAGCTAGACCCGAGCATAGCAAGAGTGCGCATCCCTAGCGAAGGAAGTACAAGGTCCTCTTTATTAGTAATTGCCACCCACTATTAAAAGACCAGCTAGTTAAAATCTGTCGAACTACGTACACTACACATTTTGGCGCCCAGACGTGAAGCCCGACAAGTCCTTAACTTGTTATAGCACACTAAGCTCTAAAGTAATCCATCCACAGTTAAAACACAATATAACTAATTTCAATAAATTAACATATTGGATTGAGTGCATCGATTTGGAAGGGATAGTAAAATTTAGGAACATGCGATTTAATTTGAAAGAGAATTGATCGACCAAATGCAACTGTTTCGAATCCACAGAAGCTCATCACCATACGTTTCTTCACTCAACTTTATTTACAATTTGATTTTTTGGAATACATTATACTTACACTTCAATAAGTCCGTATATTGTCCGATTTTCAAGTAAACAAAAGCATGAGGCAATAGACCAGCTACAATCCACTAACAATAGAGATACAACTAAGATTCTGATAGAAGTGATCGACATAAAGAAAGACAAACCAAATAATTACAACATATCTTAATAACAAGGATATGGCAGCCAAGCATAGTGCAGGTATTGCATCTGAAGTTTCACAAGGCGTTGAAAATAGCTGTGCCGTATGCAAAGAAATCTTAGCACCAACCGTTTTGTCAGCAACAACATCATGCAGACATACATTTCATAAAAAGTGCATTATAAATCACTTAAAAAGTACACAAACATGTCCAGTTTGCAATGCAGATTGCAACGAATCGAATTTATCTCACTCTAATAACACTCTGTTCGCTGAATTAGATGCTGCCACAGCTGGTACATCTGGCGTAAGCGAATGTCAGGATAATAATGATATTTTCCCATTAAGGAGAAATACCAGATCAGGCAGGATCCGAGGTACACCTCCTAGACGAGGAGTGTCTACAAGAAATACTCACAGAGGGAATTTGGATAGGATCTTAACAGAACCTCCAACGAATTCTAGTATGGCTCTTAGTACTCACCCAGAGTTGATGAACTTTATCCAGTTTACTGTTAGCCAACAACAGGCTCAACTTATGGATAACCTTACCTCTTATTTAGGGAAGACTATAGAGACATCTATTAAAAGTCATTTGGACAACTTTCAATTACCTCAGCCCACACATACAAATTCCACACCTGACAATATCCAACCAAATACAGATTTGAGCAGGAACGTTTCCAATCAAAATCAATATTCTCATAATTTAGACAATAATGTAGAAACAAGAGGCGTAAACAGGAGCAATGCAAGCTCATATGTTAGCCCAGAAAAAGTATCAGGAATTATTCAAAAATGGGGATTAAAATTCGATGGTAGCAAAACAAGCATTAGGATAGATGAATTCATTTACAGGATATGCTCACTTACCAAACAAAATCTAGGTAATGATTTTGGACTTTTATGTGACCATTTGTACCTTCTGTTTGCAGGAAAAGCAAGCGATTGGTATTGGAAGTTTCATCGAAACAGTCCAAATTTCGATTGGAACACATTTTGTGGCGAATTTAGGAAGAGATTCGAAGATATAGAGACAGATTATGATATTTGGGAGGGAATCCGAAAACGCAAGCAAGGAGAAAATGAAACATTTGAAGACTTCCAGGAAACCATGGAACGGTTGATTGACAGACTGCAAAATGGAGTTTCCGAAGCACAATTAGTTGAGTTATTGGTTAGAAATTCGAAGCCTAGCTTACATCATGAGTTGCTGCATCTTAAAATCCCAAACAGAGCACAACTCCGATACGAAGTGCGCAGGCATGAACAGTTCTATAACAATCTCAGGACGTTTAAGCCAAAACCCTATCGCTCCTGCGTGGCAGAATTAACCACCGAAGAAGAGGAGACAGGTTTAGTAAGAGTAGATGAAGAAGTAAACCAAATTCAACGTCGTAATACCCCAACTTGTTGGAATTGTGACAAACAAGGCCACAGATTTGATGATTGTATGGCTAAAAGAATTATATTTTGTTACGGTTGCGGACTTAAAGAAAAATACAAGCCGACTTGTCCAAACTGTAATCCGGGAAACCGACAAAAGGATGTTTCTCTGAGCAACAAGATGCATCCGTAAATTCAGAAGTTGCTAAGTCAAAGTCAATCACTGAAACCCGTGAATTTCAGGAGATAGAACCTTTAGGTCAGCCTGATATTCATTATTTCTTTATACCCTTACACATAAGAATTCAAAATTACAATAATAAGCGTAGAGAAATATTTGGTAAAGTAGATAGTATAGGGACTCATTTAAAACCCAGACGATCTACTAGCCGATTGAGAGAATTTTGGAAGAAGGTTCGTCGTGACCGACAGAAACTTATTTCCGCTATAGTACTTAGCTCTGACCAAAGACTCTATACGGATATTAATATAGAGGGTCAAGATTACAAGGCTTTATTAGATTCTGGAGCAACAATAAGTTGTGTAGGCGGATTAGCTGCTCAGAACTTCCTTAAACACAACAACGTAAAAAAATGTTCTGGCGAAATTCGCGCTGCGAACGGAACAAAAAGCAAAGTAGTGTCAAAACTTACAACTTCCATTAAGTATGGAGATACGATAGACAATCTCGAATTATTTATAATACCAGAACTTCAACAGGATGTATATTTAGGCATTGATTTTTGGCAAAAGTTTGGATTATTAAATAAAGTTACGAGCAATCCGAACATTGCTGAGTTAGACATTGGTACTTTGGATGATGATGAAGATTCTCCAAAATATCATGAGCTGAACGAAGGAGAAAGACTTCGGCTGGAGACAGTAATAAAAACATTCCCATCCTTTGCTTCCGAAGGTTTAGGTCGTACTACCTTGTCCACACATAGCATTGATATAGGAAATGCGAGTCCTGTTAAACAACGGCATTGGCCAGTTTCACCTGCCGTTGAAAAGCTGATGTTCGCTGAAGTGGATAACATGCTAGCCTTAGATGTTATCGAAGAGTCAACTAGCGCTTGGAGCAGTAATTGCGTGTTAGTAAAGAAAGGAGACAAGAACCGTCTATGTCTTGATTCTAGAGAGGTAAACAAGGTTACTCAGCGGGACGCATATCCTCTACCACATATAGACAGCATCTTAAGCCGGTTACCACCAGCTAAATTTATAAGTGGTATCGACATGAAGCATGCATACTGGCAGATACCGCTCGACGAAAAGTCTAAGCAATACACTGCGTTTACAATACCGAATAGACCGCTATATCAGTATAAAATGATGCCCTTTGGTCTCTGTAACGCAGCCCAAACTCTTTGTCGTCTTATGGATCGAGTCATTCCAGCTCATCTTAGGAATAGAGTATTTGTTTATCTGGACGACTTATTAGTTTTGTCCGAGGATTTTGAATCACATATGCTTTTATTACAGGAGATAGCTTTATGCTTACGTAAAGCAAATCTCACTATCAATGTCAGCAAATCTAAATTTTGTATGAAGGAGATCATATATCTCGGTTTTATAATTGGGAATGGACAAATAAGAACCAACCCAGATAAGGTTAAAGCGATAGTAGAATTTCCGCAACCAACTTCGATTAAGCAGTTGCGAAGATTTCTAGGATTAGCGGGATGGTACCGACGGTTTGTAGAAAACTTTGCCACTATTAGTTTTCCTTTGACGGAACTTCTTAAAAAGAAGAATACGCTTGAATGGAACGGAGAGGCTCAAACCGCTTTTGAAAACTTGAAATCATGTCTTACTGCCTCGCCAATTCTCATAACACCAGATTTTTCCAAGCAATTCATTTTGTTGTGTGACGCCAGCTCTTTTGGTGTTGGTTGCGTACTGGCTCAGGAGCGAGATGGAGTAGAACTTCCGATTTCGTATATGTCCGAAAAATTGTCCAAAGCGCAACGTAATTATTCAGTTTCCGAATTAGAATGTCTTGCCGTTATAAAAGGAATTAAAAAATTCCGCGCGTATATTGAGGGCCAGGATTTCTTAGTCATAACAGACCATGCAGCCCTTCAATGGCTGATGCGGCAGAAGGATTTATCAGGAAGGTTAGCTCGATGGTCAATGAAGTTGAGAGCGTTTACGTTCACTATAAAACATCGTAGCGGTCAGAACGTCGTTGCAGATACCTTATCCAGACAGAACGACCCAGCCATCGATGAATTTTGTCAAAATGGACCCATAGTTGACGTAGATTCTCCACATTTCAAATCCACGGAATACTTGGACTTAATAAAGACAATATCTAACAATCAATCAAGATTTCCCGATCTACAAATCAGGGATGGATATATTTACAAAAGAACTACTTTTGTATCAGACGATATAAAGCAAGAAAATCCATGGAAACTATGGATACCTTCGGCTTTAGTACCCGATATATTGTTTCAGGCTCATGATGCACCAAGTTCATCTCATTGTGGCATGAGTAAAACTGTAGAAAAACTAAAAAGATATTTGTTTTGGCCTGGTATGGTTACGCAAGTACGCAACTATATATCCAATTGTGTAATTTGTCGTACCACGAAAAGTCCAAACACGGTTCTAAAACCGCCAATGGGTAAACCGTTAACCTCAGAAAGGCCATTCCAAAAATTATATATTGACCTCTTAGGCCCATACCCTCGCACAAAAAAAGGTCACATAGGTTTGCTGATTGTCGTTGACCATAACACCCGTTTCCACTTTTTGTTACCTCTTAAGAAGTTCACCGCTCCTAAAATCTGTGATTACTTAAAGGGGGCTATATTCTATACGTTTGGCGTTCCAGAAGTAATACTTTCTGATAATGGCAGTCAGTTTAAGTCAAGCTATTTCCAAGCTTTTCTTACTAGTTTTGGCGTACAGCAAAAACTTACAGCCATATATTCTCCACAGGCTAACGCGAGTGAAAGACTTAACAGATCGGTGCTAGCCGCTGTAAGAGCTTATATAGGGAAAGATCACACAAATTGGGATGATAACTTAGACGCTATTAGCGGATCTTTAAGAGCGTCGTTACATAGAAGCACAGGTTCGTCACCTTACTTCCTGACATTTGGACAAAATATGATCCTTAACGGCAAGGACTATAGTCTCCTGCGTACTCTAAATCTGTTAGCGGACGACACTCGGTTATCTAAGCCGGAGGTTTTAGAACTGCAGAGACGGCAAGCTAAACTGAACCTAAACCGAGCCCATGAAGAAAACGCAAATAGATACAATCTACGCACTCGGCAGATAGAATTTAAAAACGGCGATTTCGTTTACGCTAGAAACTTTACACAAAGTAATGCCGTAAAGAAATTCAGTAGTAAATTGGCACCCGTATTTATCCCAGCTAAAGTTTATAAGAAACGTAGCTCCTACTACTACGAACTAGAGGATGAGAGAGGAAAGAAATTAGGAGTATTCCATTTGAAGGATATACAAGCTAGAAAACAAGGAGTTTCTTCAGATAAGGCTTCCTTGAAATAGTCTCGTTACCCTTATCTGTGGGTGTAGTGACCAACTCAAACTTTAAACTGCAACAACTCTTCAAGGCACCCTCGCCCTAAATTATAGCAGCTTTTGATAACCGAAAAAGTGAGAGAATTGTCTTAGACCAATCAGAACAGAATATGATCGTACGATTGTACAGCTAGGGAATGGAAAGCCTATAGCAGTGGCCACCGACATGCAGCTTCCCAGAGCTTAATTCATTATCAGATAAAACCTCTTGGCGAACGCTCATAATTTTTGTCGCTGCCCAATAAAATATTATATACACGTGGAGATATAAATTAATTATATATATCCAATATAATAAAAACAAGAGTGGGATATTCAAATAAATTTCCGTGTATGATTTGTGTGAAAGTGGAAAAGGTAAAAAGTGCGATATAGTGAGTTCCCATTTCTAACCCAGTTTTTATAGGGATTCGACCCCAAGGCGTAAGGAAGGCCAAGGCCTATATAAGGGCATTTGGTTGCTCTACAGCCGACTTCCCCCCCCCCCGTCTCGTCGACTCCCGCATCAGCTCATTATTTAAACCCAGTTCGCTTCAAGAAGAGGCCAAAGGTCGACATAACCTTCATCCCAAAAAGTTACGCAACCGGCCACCTGCCGAATGGTAACTGGCAAATATATTGGAAGACTAGAGCTCATCCAGATTATTCAGCTGTGTAGAAGTTTAGACGGGCGGATCGGATTTAATTACATTTGGACATCATCAACGTTACGCAGTGAGGATCACCCCATATGACCAGCGGAGGTCTAGCTTAGTGATTCCGTCTTATCGCAGCGCAGCGTACTTGCCAGCCGTCTTATCGCTGCAGCGCTGCAGTTGCATTTCGGTGTTTTGTTTTGATTCTTGATTTTCTTTTGTATTGCAATTAATCATGAATTAAATACTCGCAGATTGACGGAACTTTTGGCATTTAAATAGGAATTTAAATTAGCACCTTTAAAATTTGACCTACAGCTCGACAATGTCAACGTGAACTTGGGCCCAACTTTACGCACATCATGGAGTGGATATTTAAGGTCGTGAGTACTAAAAAACAACAACGATAAAAACCAATTTTATGAAATACCTATATTAAAATTCTACAAAATGCCACTCGAACGTCTAATTAAAATAAAAACTGCATTTGGCTAAAGATTGTATAATATATTTGCTAATTTTATAATCCATTTCTTATATCTGTTTACTTATACTTTACTTTATATACTTATTTTTACTCACTAAGTATAAACGGAAATGAAGAGTTAGAGAATGACTAGGATAATTATACGTAGGTTAAAATTTGTTAGTTTGTAAAAGAGATTTAATGGAACAGCCTACTGAAATGAATTTATATAAATGGAATTATAATTGAAGATATATTGGAAAAGAATGAATTGTGAATAAATAGATTTAATGGTTTGTCGAGTACTTATGTTGAACACTTTCTTAAATATGTGGTAGAGTTGATTTGAACTTGGCCAAGGGACAATGTAAATATTTTAAGTAGCATTGTCATGGTAGGGAGGGTAAAGACTTAGGGAATTATTAACATCCAAATTCCCAATACTTATCAGAATCTGTAGCTTATCTTCACACGTGTCGGCGTGTATCCGTAATATCAATATAAAGCCATTTCTTTTATTAATCAATTGTCCAGTTTTGAATATTGTTTTGAATAAGACGCACTTATTAAATGTAGTAGCGTTTCGTGCTATCCTAAGCTAAAAGAACCCCGACCTACGGCGAGCTAGACCCGAGCATAGCAAGAGTGCGCATCCCTAGCGAAGGAAGTACAAGGTCCTCTTTATTAGTAATTGCCACCCACTATTAAAAGACCAGCTAGTTAAAATCTGTCGAACTACGTACACTACACATTTTGGCGCCCAGACGTGAAGCCCGACAAGTCCTTAACTTGTTATAGCACACTAAGCTCTAAAGTAATCCATCCACAGTTAAAACACAATATAACTAATTTCAATAAATTAACATATTGGATTGAGTGCATCGATTTGGAAGGGATAGTAAAATTTAGGAACATGCGATTTAATTTGAAAGAGAATTGATCGACCAAATGCAACTGTTTCGAATCCACAGAAGCTCATCACCATACGTTTCTTCACTCAACTTTATTTACAATTTGATTTTTTGGAATACATTATACTTACACTTCAATAAGTCCGTATATTGTCCGATTTTCAAGTAAACAAAAGCATGAGGCAATAGACCAGCTACAATCCACTAACAATAGAGATACAACTAAGATTCTGATAGAAGTGATCGACATAAAGAAAGACAAACCAAATAATTACAACATATCTTAATAACAAGGATATGGCAGCCAAGCATAGTGCAGGTATTGCATCTGAAGTTTCACAAGGCGTTGAAAATAGCTGTGCCGTATGCAAAGAAATCTTAGCACCAACCGTTTTGTCAGCAACAACATCATGCAGACATACATTTCATAAAAAGTGCATTATAAATCACTTAAAAAGTACACAAACATGTCCAGTTTGCAATGCAGATTGCAACGAATCGAATTTATCTCACTCTAATAACACTCTGTTCGCTGAATTAGATGCTGCCACAGCTGGTACATCTGGCGTAAGCGAATGTCAGGATAATAATGATATTTTCCCATTAAGGAGAAATACCAGATCAGGCAGGATCCGAGGTACACCTCCTAGACGAGGAGTGTCTACAAGAAATACTCACAGAGGGAATTTGGATAGGATCTTAACAGAACCTCCAACGAATTCTAGTATGGCTCTTAGTACTCACCCAGAGTTGATGAACTTTATCCAGTTTACTGTTAGCCAACAACAGGCTCAACTTATGGATAACCTTACCTCTTATTTAGGGAAGACTATAGAGACATCTATTAAAAGTCATTTGGACAACTTTCAATTACCTCAGCCCACACATACAAATTCCACACCTGACAATATCCAACCAAATACAGATTTGAGCAGGAACGTTTCCAATCAAAATCAATATTCTCATAATTTAGACAATAATGTAGAAACAAGAGGCGTAAACAGGAGCAATGCAAGCTCATATGTTAGCCCAGAAAAAGTATCAGGAATTATTCAAAAATGGGGATTAAAATTCGATGGTAGCAAAACAAGCATTAGGATAGATGAATTCATTTACAGGATATGCTCACTTACCAAACAAAATCTAGGTAATGATTTTGGACTTTTATGTGACCATTTGTACCTTCTGTTTGCAGGAAAAGCAAGCGATTGGTATTGGAAGTTTCATCGAAACAGTCCAAATTTCGATTGGAACACATTTTGTGGCGAATTTAGGAAGAGATTCGAAGATATAGAGACAGATTATGATATTTGGGAGGGAATCCGAAAACGCAAGCAAGGAGAAAATGAAACATTTGAAGACTTCCAGGAAACCATGGAACGGTTGATTGACAGACTGCAAAATGGAGTTTCCGAAGCACAATTAGTTGAGTTATTGGTTAGAAATTCGAAGCCTAGCTTACATCATGAGTTGCTGCATCTTAAAATCCCAAACAGAGCACAACTCCGATACGAAGTGCGCAGGCATGAACAGTTCTATAACAATCTCAGGACGTTTAAGCCAAAACCCTATCGCTCCTGCGTGGCAGAATTAACCACCGAAGAAGAGGAGACAGGTTTAGTAAGAGTAGATGAAGAAGTAAACCAAATTCAACGTCGTAATACCCCAACTTGTTGGAATTGTGACAAACAAGGCCACAGATTTGATGATTGTATGGCTAAAAGAATTATATTTTGTTACGGTTGCGGACTTAAAGAAAAATACAAGCCGACTTGTCCAAACTGTAATCCGGGAAACCGACAAAAGGATGTTTCTCTGAGCAACAAGATGCATCCGTAAATTCAGAAGTTGCTAAGTCAAAGTCAATCACTGAAACCCGTGAATTTCAGGAGATAGAACCTTTAGGTCAGCCTGATATTCATTATTTCTTTATACCCTTACACATAAGAATTCAAAATTACAATAATAAGCGTAGAGAAATATTTGGTAAAGTAGATAGTATAGGGACTCATTTAAAACCCAGACGATCTACTAGCCGATTGAGAGAATTTTGGAAGAAGGTTCGTCGTGACCGACAGAAACTTATTTCCGCTATAGTACTTAGCTCTGACCAAAGACTCTATACGGATATTAATATAGAGGGTCAAGATTACAAGGCTTTATTAGATTCTGGAGCAACAATAAGTTGTGTAGGCGGATTAGCTGCTCAGAACTTCCTTAAACACAACAACGTAAAAAAATGTTCTGGCGAAATTCGCGCTGCGAACGGAACAAAAAGCAAAGTAGTGTCAAAACTTACAACTTCCATTAAGTATGGAGATACGATAGACAATCTCCAATTATTTATAATACCAGAACTTCAACAGGATGTATATTTAGGCATTGATTTTTGGCAAAAGTTTGGATTATTAAATAAAGTTACGAGCAATCCGAACATTGCTGAGTTAGACATTGGTACTTTGGATGATGATGAAGATTCTCCAAAATATCATGAGCTGAACGAAGGAGAAAGACTTCGGCTGGAGACAGTAATAAAAACATTCCCATCCTTTGCTTCCGAAGGTTTAGGTCGTACTACCTTGTCCACACATAGCATTGATATAGGAAATGCGAGTCCTGTTAAACAACGGCATTGGCCAGTTTCACCTGCCGTTGAAAAGCTGATGTTCGCTGAAGTGGATAACATGCTAGCCTTAGATGTTATCGAAGAGTCAACTAGCGCTTGGAGCAGTAATTGCGTGTTAGTAAAGAAAGGAGACAAGAACCGTCTATGTCTTGATTCTAGAGAGGTAAACAAGGTTACTCAGCGGGACGCATATCCTCTACCACATATAGACAGCATCTTAAGCCGGTTACCACCAGCTAAATTTATAAGTGGTATCGACATGAAGCATGCATACTGGCAGATACCGCTCGACGAAAAGTCTAAGCAATACACTGCGTTTACAATACCGAATAGACCGCTATATCAGTATAAAATGATGCCCTTTGGTCTCTGTAACGCAGCCCAAACTCTTTGTCGTCTTATGGATCGAGTCATTCCAGCTCATCTTAGGAATAGAGTATTTGTTTATCTGGACGACTTATTAGTTTTGTCCGAGGATTTTGAATCACATATGCTTTTATTACAGGAGATAGCTTTATGCTTACGTAAAGCAAATCTCACTATCAATGTCAGCAAATCTAAATTTTGTATGAAGGAGATCATATATCTCGGTTTTATAATTGGGAATGGACAAATAAGAACCAACCCAGATAAGGTTAAAGCGATAGTAGAATTTCCGCAACCAACTTCGATTAAGCAGTTGCGAAGATTTCTAGGATTAGCGGGATGGTACCGACGGTTTGTAGAAAACTTTGCCACTATTAGTTTTCCTTTGACGGAACTTCTTAAAAAGAAGAATACGCTTGAATGGAACGGAGAGGCTCAAACCGCTTTTGAAAACTTGAAATCATGTCTTACTGCCTCGCCAATTCTCATAACACCAGATTTTTCCAAGCAATTCATTTTGTTGTGTGACGCCAGCTCTTTTGGTGTTTGTTGCGTACTGGCTCAGGAGCGAGATGGAGTAGAACTTCCGATTTCGTATATGTCCGAAAAATTGTCCAAAGCGCAACGTAATTATTCAGTTTCCGAATTAGAATGTCTTGCCGTTATAAAAGGAATTAAAAAATTCCGCGCGTATATTGAGGGCCAGGATTTCTTAGTCATAACAGACCATGCAGCCCTTCAATGGCTGATGCGGCAGAAGGATTTATCAGGAAGGTTAGCTCGATGGTCAATGAAGTTGAGAGCGTTTACGTTCACTATAAAACATCGTAGCGGTTCTCAGAACGTCGTTGCAGATACCTTATCCAGACAGAACGACCCAGCCATCGATGAATTTTGTCAAAATGGACCCATAGTTGACGTAGATTCTCCACATTTCAAATCCACGGAATACTTGGACTTAATAAAGACAATATCTAACAATCAATCAAGATTTCCCGATCTACAAATCAGGGATGGATATATTTACAAAAGAACTACTTTTGTATCAGACGATATAAAGCAAGAAAATCCATGGAAACTATGGATACCTTCGGCTTTAGTACCCGATATATTGTTTCAGGCTCATGATGCACCAAGTTCATCTCATTGTGGCATGAGTAAAACTGTAGAAAAACTAAAAAGATATTTGTTTTGGCCTGGTATGGTTACGCAAGTACGCAACTATATATCCAATTGTGTAATTTGTCGTACCACGAAAAGTCCAAACACGGTTCTAAAACCGCCAATGGGTAAACCGTTAACCTCAGAAAGGCCATTCCAAAAATTATATATTGACCTCTTAGGCCCATACCCTCGCACAAAAAAAGGTCACATAGGTTTGCTGATTGTCGTTGACCATAACACCCGTTTCCACTTTTTGTTACCTCTTAAGAAGTTCACCGCTCCTAAAATCTGTGATTACTTAAAGGGGGCTATATTCTATACGTTTGGCGTTCCAGAAGTAATACTTTCTGATAATGGCAGTCAGTTTAAGTCAAGCTATTTCCAAGCTTTTCTTACTAGTTTTGGCGTACAGCAAAAACTTACAGCCATATATTCTCCACAGGCTAACGCGAGTGAAAGACTTAACAGATCGGTGCTAGCCGCTGTAAGAGCTTATATAGGGAAAGATCACACAAATTGGGATGATAACTTAGACGCTATTAGCGGATCTTTAAGAGCGTCGTTACATAGAAGCACAGGTTCGTCACCTTACTTCCTGACATTTGGACAAAATATGATCCTTAACGGCAAGGACTATAGTCTCCTGCGTACTCTAAATCTGTTAGCGGACGACACTCGGTTATCTAAACCGGAGGTTTTAGAACTGCAGAGACGGCAAGCTAAACTGAACCTAAACCGAGCCCATGAAGAAAACGCAAATAGATACAATCTACGCACTCGGCAGATAGAATTTAAAAACGGCGATTTCGTTTACGCTAGAAACTTTACACAAAGTAATGCCGTAAAGAAATTCAGTAGTAAATTGGCACCCGTATTTATCCCAGCTAAAGTTTATAAGAAACGTAGCTCCTACTACTACGAACTAGAGGATGAGAGAGGAAAGAAATTAGGAGTATTCCATTTGAAGGATATACAAGCTAGAAAACAAGGAGTTTCTTCAGATAAGGCTTCCTTGAAATAGTCTCGTTACCCTTATCTGTGGGTGTAGTGACCAACTCAAACTTTAAACTGCAACAACTCTTCAAGGCACCCTCGCCCTAAATTATAGCAGCTTTTGATAACCGAAAAAGTGAGAGAATTGTCTTAGACCAATCAGAACAGAATATGATCGTACGATTGTACAGCTAGGGAATGGAAAGCCTATAGCAGTGGCCACCGACATGCAGCTTCCCAGAGCTTAATTCACTATCAGATAAAACCTCTTGGCGAACGCTCATAATTTTTGTCGCTGCCCAATAAAATATTATATACACGTGGAGATATAAATTAATTATATATATCCAATATAATAAAAACAAGAGTGGGATATTCAAATAAATTTCTGTGTATGATTTGTGTGAAAGTGGAAAAGGTAAAAAGTGCGATATAGTGAGTTCCCATTTCTAACCCAGTTTTTATAGGGATTCGACCCCAAGGCGTAAGGAAGGCCAAGGCCTATATAAGGGCATTTGGTTGCTCTACAGCCGACTTCCCCCCCCGTCTCGTCGACCCCCGCATCAGCTCATTATTTAAACCCAGTTCGCTTCAAGAAGAGGCCAAAGGTCGACATAACCTTCATCCCAAAAAGTTACGCAACCGGCCACCTGCCGAATGGTAACTGGCAAATATATTGGAAGGCTAGAGCTCATCCAGATTATTCAGCTGTGTAGAAGTTTAGACGGTTTAAACGAAGTTTAGACGGGCGGATCGGATTTAATTACATTTGGACATCATCAACGTTACGCAGTGAGGATCACCCCATATGACCAGCGGAGGTCTAGCTTAGTGATTCCGTCTTATCGCAGCGCAGCGTACTTGCCAGCCGTCTTATCGCTGCAGCGCTGCAGTTGCATTTCGGTGTTTTGTTTTGATTCTTGATTTTCTTTTGTATTGCAATTAATCATGAATTAAATACTCGCAGATTGACGGAACTTTTGGCATTTAAATAGGAATTTAAATTAGCACCTTTAAAATTTGACCTACAGCTCGACAATGTCAACGTGAACTTGGGCCCAACTTTACGCACATCATGGAGTGGATATTTAAGGTCGTGAGTACTAAAAAACAACAACGATAAAAACCAATTTTATGAAATACCTATATTAAAATTCTACAAAATGCCACTCGAACGTCTAATTAAAATAAAAACTGCATTTGGCTAAAGATTGTATAATATATTTGCTAATTTTATAATCCATTTCTTATATCTGTTTACTTATACTTTACTTTATATACTTATTTTTACTCACTAAGTATAAACGGAAATGAAGAGTTAGAGAATGACTAGGATAATTATACGTAGGTTAAAATTTGTTAGTTTGTAAAAGAGATTTAATGGAACAGCCTACTGAAATGAATTTATATAAATGGAATTATAATTGAAGATATATTGGAAAAGAATGAATTGTGAATAAATAGATTTAATGGTTTGTCGAGTACTTATGTTGAACACTTTCTTAAATATGTGGTAGAGTTGATTTGAACTTGGCCAAGGGACAATGTAAATATTTTAAGTAGCATTGTCATGGTAGGGAGGGTAAAGACTTAGGGAATTATTAACATCCAAATTCCCAATACTTATCAGAATCTGTAGCTTATCTTCACACGTGTCGGCGTGTATCCGTAATATCAATATAAAGCCATTTCTTTTATTAATCAATTGTCCAGTTTTGAATATTGTTTTGAATAAGACGCACTTATTAAATGTAGTAGCGTTTCGTGCTATCCTAAGCTAAAAGAACCCCGACCTACGGCGAGCTAGACCCGAGCATAGCAAGAGTGCGCATCCCTAGCGAAGGAAGTACAAGGTCCTCTTTATTAGTAATTGCCACCCACTATTAAAAGACCAGCTAGTTAAAATCTGTCGAACTACGTACACTACAAAGTCGTATCGCACATGATCATTCATGCCAGTAATCTTAAATCTGATCTTCTTAGAAATTTCTAAGCTTTATATCGTTTTCTTCCCTCCAGATCTTACAGGTTTCAAGCTCATGGCATTCTTTGCATAGGATGCGCTCCATTATTTGCGTGTTCGCAATAAATATAGGTTTTGAGCTTCGAGCGACGAATTGTTTTCCTGAAAGTTCCACCTCAGCTGGTAATCGGCCGACAATTCTCGCCATTGAACTCAACCATGTAGAAAATTGGCCAATAGATGGGCACATATGCCTCCCTTCAGCGCTTTAAAGCCAGTCCATCTTCAAATGGGTGGGTAGTTTCGTTACAAGTTCTTCCAATAAAATTTGGTTATTTAAGTGCTCCCTGTGGTTGGCCGCTGACAAAAAATGTACAACCACGCGAACATTTGTTGCAAAGTTAATAATCTGCTCGTTTTTGTTATATGCAACCTTCGGAAAATTTCGAATCTTTGATAATTGTGGACGAATGAGTAACTCGGGTCGACCAAACCTAAACTCCAACTCCTCGATCACATCCTGTACATTATCTGGGTAAATTAGCAGGGATGCTACAGTCAACGCGTGAGATTTTCTAAATTATTCTAAATTATTATAGAAGAATCATCATAGGTTCTTTTAAAGAGTGGCCAGTCCTCCGTATTTCCCGAGAATTTTGGCAAATCGTGTAGCTGCACGCTTTTTTGGGTAGGTTGAGCGACGACTTCCGAGATGTTAGCTTGTTTTTTACCTTCATCTTAAGTAGCATTATTTGTATTGCCCTCGTCTTTATTTGAATTTGTCTTTTCTATGAAATCGTTCTTTAAATCACGTATACACTCAAACGGTTTTAATTGACGATCGGCCCAAGACTTAATTTCACGTTGATTGTTTTGTATACCTAAACGGGCACTGTTTATATCTATTCGCATACCCTTTATGTCCGAGCTGAGTGCTTTTAACATGATTACCAAGTCATGTCTCTTTTCACTTTCACCTCGATTTTTAATCTCACTCACTGTATCGTCTAAGTTCTCCTCGTCGGATGACATTTTGCTACTTCGAAAATTATATTGACTTATTAGGCTTATTAAAAAATATGACGTCAGGCTTGTGACAGCAATACCTAATTAACTTCTACCAAACTCTGAAAATTTCATTAATTGTCCGCTATGTAAACTTTCACTTTACCACTACGGCAAAACGCACCAAAACTTGAGAACGCGTCACAACTTCGTACGACAAAATTGAAAGATGTTAAGATTCGACAAAGACATTAAATTATTTCTGTTATTTTCCATTTATTTTACGCGTTTCAATTTTGTGTTTTCTGGCGCGTCTTACTTCCCTTAGTCTCTTTCTTAGAGTGCCCAGGCGTTTTCCCTTTCAAAGTACAACTTAGGAAATACCAAATTCAAGAATACTGAACCTATCGATATCAAATATTATCTGACATTATCAAATTCAAATTTGACGTTATACTGTTTCAAATTCTTACAAGCAGTATCCAAGCGCATTTCCCTATGGCCAGCAGTATTTTGAACCTGCTCCACAGCTCGATTCTCGCTATTTTGCCGCGTTGCAAAACGACGTCGAGTATCGGCTGCTTGCTCAATTGCGCGAAGATCTGGATCCACGCGCCTTTCCCTATGGCCAGCAGTATTTTGAACCAGCTCCACAGCTTGATTCTCGCTTTTTTGCCGCCTTGCAGAACGACGTCGAGTATCGGCTGATTGCTCAATTGCGCGAATTGCAGGTTCTAGACGCCTTTGAGAACGAAACTGAGAATTAGATTCTTGCTCAATCGCACGAACAGGACGATTCAAGCGTCTCGACCTTCGCGACACTATATTGACGCCCTGTTCTGCATTCCTGACTAACGAGTCTTCCCTACGCCTACGTTGATATACTGTATTTGCCACTCTCTCTCTCTGCATATCCTTCACTTTCCCTATTTATCCAATTTCTCAACTATTGCGTTCTTGCACGTTAAGAAGCAGTGGGTCTATTTAGACAAGGCATTTCTAAGAATTATATACACAACTTAATAAAATATTTAGAAATATATTATATTTAGAAATTATTATTTATTGAACACAGGAAAAAAAACTTAATAGAAAAATAATATTATAAGAATAAGTATTTAAAAAGACTCAAGCTTATATTATTATTTTAAATATTAATATAATTTAATTAATAGTATTAGAAGTATAAGTCTTTATAAAGACTAACGCTTGCAGCACTATTAAACAAATACGTATAAATATGTATGTTTAAAAATATAAAAATTATTCTTTTAAAAAGTATAATTCCTTTATTTAAATTAATTAACTGCGAAGAAAAGGGAAATAATATGAAGTTAAAAAAAATGTCTATAAAAAGACTTAATAGTATTATAAGTACAAGTCTTCAAAAAGACTTAAACTTTTAGTACTATTAAGATTATATACGCTATGAACGTATATAAATAAAAATATAAAAGTAAGCTTTTAAAAATGCTTATAATTATATTAATGGGAAAATGTATAGAATATATTAAGATTAAATGTGAAAAAAGAAATAATAATAAAGTAAGAAGTCTTTAAAAAAACTTAAGTCTTTAATTATAAAATGTATAGAATATATTAAGATTAAATGTGAAAAAAGAAATAATAATAAAGTAAGAAGTCTTTAAAAAAACTTAAGTCCTAAATTATTATTATTTCAATATAGTATAATTATATAGTCAGTACCACTCCAAGCTTCGAGAAGTAAAGACGTGCGACTAATTAACAGCGGACCTATACGCCTTATCAGTTAAAAACCAACAACAACACTAACCATATAAAAAAATTTTTTGGACAAACAAACGACATTAAAAGAGAACAAAAAAAAAAAAGTGACAAAGCAAAAAGGGCTAGTGCCCAACAACAATGCCTCCCGAAATAAATAGACTATTTAAATCATCCGACACTGGACCCAAATTCATAATCATAAAAAGAACAGACAATGAATCATTTAAAAACGTAAGCCCATTCTTAAGGAAAAAAGTTATTGACTACGCATGCAACGGTGAAGTGGAAACAGCCAAGGTCACAAAAGAAGGATCGATGCTAATCAAAACTAAAGACACCCTACAAGCACAAAAACTTCTAAAAATGACTAACTTTCACAACTTCCCCGTAGAAGTAAGTGAGCACCCTCAACTTCTCTAAAGGAGTTATATACTCCAATGATCGTAACATCGACGTCGAAACAATTGTAAATGAACTAAAACCACAAAACGTGACAGAAATACGGAAAATTAAAAAAATTGAAAACAACGAACCTAAAGAAACTGGCCTCATCATTATCACCTTTGCATCACTAACGCTTCCAGATACACTGATGATTGGATACGAGAGAGTGAATGTACGCCCATATATTCCTCTTCCACTTAGATGCCGAAACTGCCTAGGATTCGGACATCCCACAACTGCTTGCTCATCAAACAAAATATGCATCAACTGCTCCGCAGAACAACACACAACAACAGACGAAATATGCACCAAAACTAAATTTTGCGTAAACTGCGTAAACTCGACCACAAAAAGGGCCTAATGATTTACTACTCACGACATACCCACCAACCTACTCTATACTCAACCATAACAAACAAATAACAAAAACAACAAAAGAAGCCATGCCAATCACCAAACTACCCATCGTCTTACCCAATTCACTTCAGAACGGAAAAACTACTGCCTCCACCTCTTCAGCCGCTAAACCCCCATCTAGAAACACCACAACATATGATGACCTCGACACACTAATGGACACCACCCCGATCACTGCATCTACATCAATACTGAACTCCTCCATACAAGAAGACCTAAAACTAAGAATCTAAACCAACAAACAAAACACTCTCGCCAAACCCCTTAAATCTAAAGAAAAAACTGAACAAAAACAAAAAAAAAAATAATAGCAACAAAACCCCACTTCTTAATAGCGACAGCGACAGTATCTAATACAAACAAAAATAAAATAAATACAAAAAAAGTAGAATGCAATTATACATCAAAACAGGTAAACTGTCTCTATTTCCTAAATTAATTAAAATCCCAATTTAAAAAAAATGCTTAAAGTAATACAGTGGAACATGAACGGTTACATTAACAACTACAACCAATTGCAAATTATTATAAAAAAACACAACCCTAAGAGAATATCCATACAAGAAACACACTTACACTCTACTCAAAACATACCTATTCCAATAAAGTACACCATCTATCACGAAAACACCGCCACAAACAGCTTTGGAGGAGTTGCTCTCCTCGCCCATAACTCATTACAACATCAAAATGTACAAATCAGCGCCTTTGACTTCGACACAATAGCAGTAACAATTCACTCCAAATTCAAGTTCACCATATCATCATCTTACATCCCACCCAACAAACCTTTCACAATACAAAACCTCAGAAATATATACGACAACTTACAACCACCCCTTCTAATAACTGGAGATTTTAATAGCTGGCACAGGAGCTGGGGCTCACAAACCAACAACCAAAGAGGAAACACATTATTTAAATTTATCAACCAAAACTCATTCGTAACACTTAACAACGGCTCAGAAACCCACTTTACCACACATCATACATTCACACACATTGACCTTTCCATTGGATCACCCCCTATTAACCTAAACTCAAAATGGTATACGGACAGCTCGCTTTCAGGCAGCGACCATTACCCAATTCACATAGACCTATTCGAAGAACATAACATGAACAACCCAATCGAACGACCAAGATTTAACCTTAAGAAAGCAAACTGGCCCCTATTCCAGGAAATTGCGGATAAGCTGTCTATTGAAAAGCCCCCAAGCTCCAATGTTAATAAAGAACTCGCTATTATTACAAGAATAATAATTCAATCCGCCAATGAATCCATCCCCCAATCACACCAGCTAGAAGACAGCGGAACGTTCCATGGTGGGACCAAACCCTCCAACAATTAAGAAATGAAAAGCAAACAGCATGGAAAAATCTCAACAGAAACACTAATATGACAAACGTATTATCCTACAAAAAATCCAACGCCAAACTCAAACGAGAAATAAAAATAAGAAAAAAATCAGCAACGAAAAGCTTTACAACCGAAATTAGCCCAAGCTCATCCATCGGAAAAATATGGACTAAAATATACCATTTCTGCGGCCTGAAAACTAGGCACCACATCCACTGCCTTACCGATCCCAATGACACAACACAAAGCATTATGGACAATAATGAAATCGCCAACTACCTCTGCACCCACTGGTCTAAAGCATCGCTTGACAGAAACTTCCACACAGCATTCATACAAAGGAAATCAAATCGAATCACACGTCCCATCCCCTACAGCGCTTAGCATCGAACAGGACATATCTCTTACAGAACTCCTTGCTGCACTTAACCAACTTAAAGGAAAAACTCCAGGCCGAGACCGTATAAGCTATCCTATGCTTAAAAACCTATCCGCAAACCTACATAAAAGACTGCTAAAACTTTTCAACAACATCCTTAGCTCACATATACCTCAGCAACTTAAAGTAAGCCGCGTCATACCAATACCCAAACCGAACACGGACAAAACCAACATTAACTCCTACCGACCCATATCACTCAATCCATGCATATCCAAAGTCCTTGATAAAATAATAGCAAAACGGCTATGGTGGTTTGCTTCAAATAGCAAGCTTCTAGATAACCGGCAAATGGGATTCAAAAAGGGAAAATCGGTTTCTGATTCTCTAGCTATGCTAGATTATCAGATAACTACATCCCTATCAAAGAAAAGCCACGCGTCGATCATCTCACTAGACTTCGCCAAAGCGTTTGACAGAGTGGGCATCCACAGCATCATTGACGAACTCATAGCCTGGAAAATAGGCCCAAGGATCTCCAACTACATAACATACTTCCTCACCAATAGAAAAATAACAGTCCTTTCCAACAAATCCTACTCAAACCCCCAACCACTACACAATGGAATACCGCAAGGATCCCCCTTATCTGTGATATTATTCGCAATAGCATTCAACCAATTAAACAAAATACTAGCTGCGCACAAACAAATGGATTTCACTGCTTACGCCGACGACTTCACAATAATTTACAATCTTGGGAAAAAACAAAACAACCTCAACCTAGACGCACTTCTCAACGACATAAATCAATGGTGCAACTACTCGGGTGCATCCCTCTCCACCAACAAATGCAAACATCTGCACGTTTGTAGGAAAAGAACCTGCAACTTCACACTGCATACCAACAATACCCCCATACAAAATGTTACGTCCCCCAAAATACTAGGAATGACAATAGACAGAAACTACAGATGAAACAAACACATAGAAAATCTTACTTTAGAACTAGCTAAAAGACTAGACGTCATTAAATGTCTAGCCAACAAAAAATTCTGCTGCAACACAAACACAATAATATATGTGGTCAAATCAATTATTATGTCCAAAATAGAGTACGGCGTACACATTTATGGAAATGCCCCAAAATCAACCCTGAGCAAACTAAGAACGATTTACCACTCAGCAATAAGAATCGCCTTCAATGCCTTTCGCACCACCCCAATAAACAACCTATTGCATGAAGCTAACACACTGCCAATAGAACATAGAACAACATATGCAACACAAAAAACATCAAAATCATAATCAACTCCAAGATCTCACCAATTGAAAAAATTTACAACAAAATTAAAAATTCCAAAAGAATACCAAAAGTCCCGTCTTCACTACATAACACAATAGAACAATTAAAAAAAGTAAATATTGATGTATCACCCGAAACAAGCAGGAAAAGAAAAAACCCCACACTGGCTGTGCAGTAATACAAGCACTAACACCTCACTACACAACTCATCCAACGCAGAAACGTCACCATCAATATACCAACAAAATTTCAATGAATTAAAAAACACACAAGCAGGCAGACACTTTCTTTACACAGATGGATCCAAGTCAGCTAGCGGAGTCTCATATAGCGTAACAACGGAAACTGAAATTATTTACCACCATATACTCCCACAATACTCCTCCATATATACAGCCGAAATAGCAGCAATTCTGACAGCACGCAACCACGCAAGCAAACAACGAGGAAAATTTGCAATCTGCACAGATTCCCTATCAGCCCTAAAATAAATTGAAAACATAAGAAGCCAAAACTACTACACCACCTCCATCAGAAATATCCTAAACAAATATAAGAGAAATAAAATCTTAATTCTATGGGTCCCGGGACACTGCGGGATTCCAGGAAACGAGCTCGCGGACGAAACAGCAAAAAACGCACATAACTTCCCTTTGATTACCCAAAAAAACTTCAACACATCAGACATCTTGAATCACATTAAACAAAACACTGTAACCTTTAAAACTTCAATATTTATCAACTCATCAATCCACTACAAAAATATTAGCCACGACAACACCCCGACGAAAAACATCTCACGATCAGACTCAATAAAATTCACAAGAATAAGACTAGGACATACCAATCTAACCCACAGCCACATACTCAATAAAACTCCACCACCAATCTGCACAACCTGCAACTTCAACATAACATTACAACATATATTACTCGACTGTCCTGACCTTCAGCAAAACAGATCGAATCTCTTGAAACAAACAATTAGAGAAATCACCTCATTTGAAAACATTTACCAAACAATACAATTCCTACAAAATACGAACCTTTACCATACAATATAAGCAAAAATAAAAAATCATATCCATAAATAACATAAATAAATTAGCTTTAAAAAACTATTACATAGTAATTAACCGTAAAATAAGAACCTCCCTTGTACATATAATATAACCAAACTCAACAAAATGTATATAACTTAGCTTAGGGCCCTCAGCTGCTATAGCTAATCCAAAATTCCGCATAATTTTAATCATGCGTTAATTTCTCAATAATAATAATTATATACGTAGTATATATCGTAGTATAACCATAAAGTACAGTATTAATAGTATTATAAGTGCAAGTCTTTAAAAAGACTTAAACTTCTAGTACTATTAAGTTTATATACGCTGAATACGTATATGGATAAAAATATATCAATAAGCCTTTAAAAAGGCTCAGTTCTTATATTAATATGGGTACAAATTTGATAATTTGCAATGAGCGCAGGGACGAGACAGCAGCGGGCCAAACGGCAGCGACGTCAATCGAAGCAGCAACAGCACTCACGACCGCGTTGTAATTTAAAAATATAATTTTACGTTAATGTATGCCACTTTTTATTAAAAAATGTAATCTTTACGTTAAAAATGTAGCCTAACACTTATTGGTTGGCAAAAAAAACGTTAAGAACTGGAAAAATCAATAAAAAATCGCACTCGGCTCTAAAAAGGAGTTGTAATACCCAAATGTAGTCTTCGACTGACTCCCTTCTTCTTTCTTTTTTCTTTACTATTTACTTTTTCAAGAAAAGCGCGGGAAAGCACCGTAAGCTAAGAGCGAGTTCTTCCATTTAGATTTAATATTTTCTAAGAGCAATGCTCTTATTAAAATTACATTCTATTCAACACTAGAAAAATATATATTCAATTATTGAAGAGGAGTACCTGAGAAAAGCCAAGTAACCATAACCTATGATTAAAGGCTTAATGATTGTAGCGCCTGCCAGCTCATAAGAAAAAAAACTTCAAGCTTCTAGAATTGAAATAGGAAATAGTTTAGACATATATTTTACTATAGTAAAAGAAGATAAATAAGGGGTCAGAAAGGAAAAACGGCACATATTAATAATATTATCTTTTTCAAAAACCTAGTTTCTCTCTTTATAAAGAGTGCGCATCGATTTGTATTTTCAAAGTGGAAAAGCGCCCTAAGAGAGAGAGAAGCTAAGAGTGAGATTTAACACTAAAATTCTTTTCAACACTAGATCATTATATATTGAATTATTGAGAAGTGGGAAACAAAAGCAAAACAACATATGATTTCATTTATTTATTAGAATATTATATCAGCTACTCAGATTAAGCATTGCTCCGATCAAAATTATATAATAAGATAATATTTAACAAGAGAGAACGCTATAGTCGAGTTCCCCGACTATCTGATACCCGTTACTCAGCTAGTGGAAGGGAAAAGGAGAGTCTTAAACACAGTTTTTGGCGGTTTGTAGGCGTTATAGTGGGCGTGGCAGAAAGTTTCTTGGCAAATCGATAGAAATTCACAAGACCAATATAAAAATGAAAAAATATCAAAACATTTTTCAAAAGTGTAGGCGTATCAGCTTTGGGCGGTTTGAGAGCGTTAGAGTGGGCGTGGCAAAAAGTTTTTTGGTAAATCGATAGAAAATTACAAGACTAATACAAAAGTGAAAAAATTTCAAAACATTTTTCAAAAGTGTGGGCGTGGCAGTTTTGGGCGGTTTGTGGGCGTTAGAGTGGGCGTGGCAAAAAGTTTTTTGGCAAATCGATAGAAATTTACAAGACCAATACAAAAATGAAAAAATATTAAAACATTTTTCAAAAATGTGGGCGTCGCAGTTTTGGGCGGTTTGTGGGCGTTAGAGTGGGCGTGGCAACATGAATCGACAAACATGCGTTGCGTCTATGTCCCTGGAGTCTGTATGCCTAATCTCAACTTTCTAGCTTTTGTAGTTCCTGAGATCTCGACGTTCATACGGACGGACAGACGGACGGACGGACAGACGGACATGGCCAGATCGACTCCGCTATTAATCCTGATCAAGAATATATATACTTTATATGGTCGGAAACGCTTCCTTCTGCCTGTTACATACTTTTCAACGAATCTAGTATACCCTTTTACTCTACGAGTAACGGGTATAAAAATATATTGATATGGGGCTTATTTCGTGGAGGCAGAATTATAATATTTCAAACGGTGTATTAATAATACGAATATTTTATTCGTGCACAAAATAACGCTTGAAGCATTTTTTCAGTTTTGAATATGGTTATCGTCTGCCAAAAAGCCGCTGCACCGATCTATTACGTCGTCGATTGGCTGTCTCTGACGTCATAGAACATGCTACTCCTTGAAATCTTACATTCTTAAAAACTTGTAACTTGGTGTTTTGGAAAGTCTGTGGGCGTTAGAGCAGGCGTGGCAAAAAGTTTTTTGGGAAATCAAGAGAAATTATGAAAAAATATCAAAACAATTTTCAGAAGTGTGGGCGTTGCAGTTTTGCGTGGTTTGTCGGCGTTAGAGTGGGCGTGGCAAATATTTATTTGGCAAATCAATAGAAATTTGCAACACTAATAAAACTATGAAATAATAAACAAACAATTTTCAGAAGTGTGGGCGCGGTAGTTTTTTGCGGTTTATGGGCGTGGGCGTGGCAAAAAAATTTTTTGGCGAATCGAGAGAAATTTGCAAGACTAATAAAACTATGAAAAAATATCAAAACATTTTCCAAAAGTGTGGGCGTGGCAGTTTTTTGGGCGTTATAGTGGGCGTGGCAACATGAATCGATAAACTTGGGCTGCGTCTATGTTTCTTAAATCTGCATGATGAATCTCAATATTCTAGCTTTTATAGCTTCTGAGATCTCGACGTTCATACGGACGGACAGACGGACGGACCGACGGACGGACAGACAGACGGACATGGCCAGATCGACTCGGCTATTGATCCTGATCAAGAATATATATACTTTATATGGGTGGAAACACTTTCTTCTGCCTGTTACATACTTTTTAACGAATCTAGTATACCCTTTTACTCTACGAGTAACGGGTAAAAAAAGAGAGAACGCTATAGTCAAGTTCCCGGACTATCTGATACCCGTTACTCAGCTGCTGGAAGTAGGAAGAAGACAGTTTGTGAGCGTGGCAAAAATAATTTTGACAAGTCGAGAGAGAAACAGACAGGACTAACAAATATGTGAAAATTTTCAGTTTTGTGCGTTTTGTGGGCGTAGCAAAAAGTTTTTCTGCATATCGATGGAAATTTAAAGCACTAATAAAAAATCACGCCATTCTTACGCCCAAATACGCCTCAAACCTCTACGCATTTCTAACGACATTTCAAAAAGTGTTGAAATTTCTCGTTCGCAATGCCACTAGCTGAGTTACGGGTATCTGATAGTTGTGGGTCCCCGACTATAGCATTTTCTCTTCTTATAAATAAAACAGAGCGGCATGGCTATTATATTTACCTCAACTGTATAGTCTTACTATATTAAGCATGCCAGTATACATGCTTTGTAAATTAACGTTGCCTTCATTTACATGAGCACCCTATTTATACATTTCAGCGCCATAAATTACCTTAAAGTGTTTGTGGTCAAAGTACTTACCATTTTTGTGGAATTGATAATAGAACAGAAGTTCATGTAGTATGTATAAAAGAGCGCCCATTAATTTTGGAAGCCTAGTTGCAAATTGTTTCGCAATTCGTCTATACGTTTTTATTTATTTTATTCCAAAAGAGCTAAAGATTTTACCAAACAAGTTAAAATTTAAAAAATATTATTGATTTAAAAGAATAAATCGAAAATTTTTAATAAAAATGGAGTCAACAAAAAATAAGAAATATTCTAGATCGTTTCCTGATAGTGACGGTGACGATATAGTAATATCTGGAATGGCAGGAAAATTTCCCAACTGCCGCAACATAACAGAATACCAATATAAACTTTACAACAAGGTAAATATAAAAAATGTAAAAAGCGTGCATAACCTTCACAGAACTGCATTTAAAAACGAAAGTAAACCCAATTCTCGTCTATGGCCTGATAATTAAGATAGTTATATAAATACATTTGTGTGAAATACCATGTTTATTTTCATGACCACTAAGGTATAGGTCCATGTAGTGGGGTGTGTAATTTCCAAATATCTCACTTACCATAAGACAGACAAGCAGATAGTCGAATACGGCTAGATCGATAATAAAGTATTATTTCTATATCCGCTACTGATGTTGGCGTTACTATGGTGGCCAACAAAAAATAATATCAAAATTATGAAGATACATTTTTATAGAACTTTTTGGAAACTGTCAAATGATAAAATAAATTTAATTTCAAAAGGATGGGCGTGGCATTTTCTTGAATTTTTTGGGCGTTTGAATGGGCGTGTCAACAAACTTGCGCTGAATCTGAACCGCATAAACCGCAAATAACTGACACTCAAACATTAAAAATGTTTTGATTTTTTATGGAATATTTCTATTAATATGTTAAATACATTTTATTTGACTAGCTATTTTTAATGTTTTTTTAAAATAAACCTAGTTAATGGAGGATGGATCATAATTTCGGTGATCATTAACTGTTTTTATTCGGTATAAAACACTTCTTAAATATGTTATTTCTGTAAAGGTATATAAATTTCTCCTACCAATGCTAGCGTTGTATTTGTTTTTTTTACTTTCTATTTTTCCATTTTCGCGACGCCCACTTTGACACCCCAAATCCTAAAATGTCAAGCCAACATTTTTTTAAATGTTTTAATTTTTAAAATTTTTTTGACAATGCTTATATACCGAATATAAAACAAATGGTGATACTTCCTCACACTCTCACTAGTATAGTAACGCATATAGGGTGCTTTCTGTTTATGCAAGCGTTGTTTATTCTAAAACCAATTGTGATGGATATAAGCCAGCAGGTATCACACATCCGTCAGGTATTGTGCAAGAGAAGTTGCTAGAACAGTTTTACAAGTATATAGACAATAAACCGAGTGTTTTGGGCTACTTGAAAGCTCACAGTACAGGCACAGTAGTCGGTGATCCAGAAGAATGCAAAGCAATTGATAATGTTTTATGTAGTTAACGGGATGAGCCATTATTAGTTGGCTCTGTGAAGTCAAATTGTTGACTAACGCCATTAATTTGATCAGCCCTAAGCCTCTGTTCTGGATTAGCCAATACGGCTTAACTAACATTTTAATTTGGGACACTCTCATAGTGCATGTGTTTTTTTTTGCCTGTGCTAGTTGATGTCTGAGGTTCCCTAAGACGAGTTCTTCATCACTATCACATTGCGATTTGCTTTCCCTATATGGGCCTGGGTAACTCATAATACTTAATATTTTAATTCGCCAGAATTTTAGCATCTTGGAATTGGCATCTGAAAATGTTTACTTAGAGTCGGCTAATAATAATTTGCTTTCATTTATGAGTCACATTGACAGTCGCCCTTATATTTTATATGTTAAGATTTTGGGTACATAAGTGGTTTATTTTCTCTCAGTGTAATTTGAAGTTGTCTTAGACTTGATCAGCCCACTTACATATTTTTTGGGTTGTGGATTCTGTTTGGTTGGGTGCCAATTATGTTCTATCATATACATATATATATAGGTTCTATCATATATATTGGTTAGCCAAATTGGTTGACTTCTGGGAGGTCCCACGCAGCAGTCTTTGCACGGGATTGCAGGTAGAGATCCAAATATAGAATTAGGATGATTACTTCTAGGCTTCTGGCCTAGAGTGATAACAAAACAAGAGAGAACGCTATAGTCGAGTTCCCCGACTATCTGATACCCGTTACTCAGCTAGTGGAAGGGAAAAGGAGAGTCTTAAACACAGTTTTTGGCGGTTTGTAGGCGTTATAGTGGGCGTGGCAGAAAGTTTCTTGGCAAATCGATAGAAATTCACAAGACCAATATAAAAATGAAAAAATATCAAAACATTTTTCAAAAGTGTAGGCGTATCAGCTTTGGGCGGTTTGAGAGCGTTAGAGTGGGCGTGGCAAAAAGTTTTTTGGTAAATCGATAGAAAATTACAAGACTAATACAAAAGTGAAAAAATTTCAAAACATTTTTCAAAAGTGTGGGCGTGGCAGTTTTGGGCGGTTTGTGGGCGTGGCAACATGAATCGATAAACTTGCGCTGCTTCTATGTCCCTGGAGTTTGTATGCGTTAAGACAATTGATCAGTAATAAGTCCACCCTAGAGTCCACTGATTCAATAAAGAGCACAAGCTCATAAATCGAAACACCGGCAATTCGTCGTATATTTTTATACCCGTTACTCGTAGAGTAAAAGGGTATACTAGATTCGTTGAAAAGTATGTAACAGGCAGAAGGAAGCGTTTCCGACCATATAAAGTATATATATTCTTGATCAGGATTAATAGCGGAGTCGATCTGGCCATGTCCGTCTGTCCGTCCGTCCGTCTGTCCGTCCGTATGAACGTCGAGATCTCAGGAACTACAAAAGCTAGAAAGTTGAGATTAGGCATACAGACTCCAGGGACATAGACGCAACGCATGTTTGTCGATTCATGTTGCCACGCCCACTCTAACGCCCACAAACCGCCCAAAACTGCGACGCCCACATTTTTGAAAAATGTTTTAATATTTTTTCATTTTTGTATTGGTCTTGTAAATTTCTATCGATTTGCCAAAAAACGTTTTGCCACGCCCACTCTAACGCCCACAAACCGCCCAAAACTGCCACGCCCACACTTTTGAAAAATGTTTTAATATTTTTACATTTTTGTATTGGTCTTGAAAATTTCTATCGATTTGCAAAGAAACTTTTTGCCACGCCCACTCTAACGCCCACAAACCGCCCAAAGCTGCCACGCCCACACTTTTGAAAAATGTTTTGATATTTTTTCATTTTTGTATTAGTCTTGTAAATTTCTATCTATTCGCCAAAAAACTTTTGGCCACGCCCACTCTAACGCCCACAAACCGCCAAAAACTGTCCTTCGCACTTACACTAGCTGAGTAACGGGTATCAGATAGTCGGGGAACTCGACTATAGCGTTCTCTCTTGTTTTTTGAATATTTTACAAATAATTTTTTTTTTTAATTTAACTTATTATTTAAATTATGCATAGAATTTAAGTGTAAGTAAGAATAAAAACATAAAAATTGCGGAGTCTTGTGCTGCTTCTTGTCCTACGCAGTTCGGTCCAGCTATGTTTTAGTTACTTTGGAAAATGGGTTTACATGTTACATTAACCATAAAATGAAAAATATTAGTATCATATATCATCGATAATCTAAAATGTCTTAAAACGATTTACTTTAAATTATCACTTTTGTGAGTTGTATTTGTTGTCGCTTATGAAATAAATCCATTACCTGGAATAATTAATAAATAAAATTTAAATATGATTACAACTTGGTACTCAATAATTATCGCGTCTGCTTCTCACAAAAATATGGTCGCAAGTAACGCCTTTAGAAATCCGTTAATCTATTTCTCTTATTGTTATTTTCCTTTTGATAGTCCCCGTCCCTTTAACCCACATAATTTGTCCTTGCAATCACAAATTTAATATTTCTTATGATGCCTAGAGGCAATTAATGATTTTTGATGATTTTGTTTGAAATATTATTCATCACATTAACATCGCTTTTAAATCGGTTTAAACTTTTAGGAGGGAGATCGCGCGCAAGACAGTCGGGAGAAGCAGTTGGCTCTGCTAGCGTAGCCGATGATTATGTGATGTTTTTTCTAGCGATGAGTTTTAGAACTGCAGGAAAATTTTATAAAAATATTAACTTATGTACCACCTTTTTTTATGTGTACGGAGTTGGTACTTTTTATAAAAATCCAGTATGTGCATGAAAGTTACTTCATAAAACTTCTTACAAAAAAAAAGATGGTAAGCGAGTTATGCAAGCGTTGTTTATTCTAAAACCAACTGGAATGGATACAAGACAGAGGGTATCACATATCCGTCAGGTATTGTGCAAGTGAAGTTGCTAGAACAGTTTTACAAGGATATAGACCATAAATTGAGTGACTTGGGCTACTTGGAAGCTCACAGTACAGGCACGGTAGTCGGTGATCCAGAAGAATGCAAAGCAATTATAAATGTTTCATGTAGTCAACGAAAAGAGCCATTATTAGTTGGCTCTGTGAAGTCAAATGTTGGTCATTCCGAAGCAGCTTCTGGAATCTGCTCCTTGGTAAAAGCTTGCTTTGCCTTTGAAACTGGCTTAATTGCTCCAAATATAAACTTTACGGAGGTAAAACAAGTTATTGCACCCTTAGCAGAGGGTAGGTTGATTGTTGTAAAAGACGTAATACCTCTACCAAAACCCTATATTGGGATAAACTCCTTTAGGTTTGGCGGAGCTAATGCACATGCACTATTAAAAGGTTATCCAAAGTCGAAAAATAATTTTGGAATACCTCCAGATGATGTGCCGCGGCTACTCACATGGGCAGGAAGAACAGAGAAAGCTGTTCAAGAGATTTTTAATGCAGTAGAAAAACATCCGCTGGATGATGAGTTCGTTGGATTGCTTCAAAATATACAAGAGGAAGATGTGTCTGGTGTGGTATTCCGTGGGTATGCAATTTTCGCAAAGCAAGGTACTCGACCATGCAAGTCATTGGCAACAGAAGTTCAGCATTACACTGGCCTTCAGCGTCCCATTGTTTGGGTTTATAGCGGAATGGGATCACAATGGAACGAAATGTGGGCTTCGTTAATGATAATACCTCGCCTCCGGGAATCAATCGAAATTTGTCACTAAACATTATTGCCTAAAGGCCTGGATCTTATACATATATTAACATCCAGTGATCCGGAAATTTACCTTTCGTTCGTTGAAATTACCGCTGTCCAGATCGGGATAACAGATGTCTTACGTTCTTTAAACTTGCAGCCTGATTACATTATTGGTCACTCTGTAGGTGAATTAGGGTGCGCATATGCGGATGGTGGCCTGACTGCTCAACAAATGATGTTGGCCGCATATTATCGAGGAAGAGTAAGCGTGGACCTCGAAAAAATAAGAGGTTCAATGGCAGCAGTAGGTCTAAGCTTTAAAACTGTTCTAAATATGCTGCCTAAGTCCATCGAAACGGCTTGCCATAATGGCCCGGACTCGTGCACAATATCTGGTCCACTTGAAGATGTTTCCCAATTTGTAGCTGATTTAAAAACGAAGGGAATCTTTGCAAAGGAAGTGCCTTGCTCAAATATAGCTTATCACTCAAAATATATTTCACATATGGGGCCGCCATTACATGTGTGAATGAAATTATCCCCCATCCTAAACCTAGAACTAAAAAATGGTTGAGTACTAGTGTCCCTAAAATCGACTGGAATAAGGATCAAGCAAAGTTTTGCTCTGCAGAATATCATACGAATAACCTGTTAAATAGTGTACTTTTTGAGGAAACTTTTTCGTTGTTACCTCAAAATTCATTAACTATAGAAGTAGCGCCTCATGGACTTTTAGGAGCTATTCTTAAAAGGGCAATGCCTAGTGGTGTACATATTCCTCCAACAAACAGAGAGTATGTATAAATTATATTAAAAATTTGAACTAAGTGTGGGTATTTAATTAAAACTCACCTCAAGCGTAATCTCTTGTTATACCCGTTACTCGTAGAGTAAAAGGGTATACTAGATTCGTTGAAAAGTATGTAACAGGCAGAAGGAAGGGTTTCCGACCATATAAAGTATAAATATTCTTGATCAGGATCAAAAGCCTAGTCGATATGGCCATGTCTGTCTGCCCGTCCGTATGAACGCTCCCCCATCCTAAACCTAAAACTAAAAAATGGTTGAGTACTAGTGTCCCTAAAATCGACTGGAATAAGGATCAAGCAAAGTTTTGCTCTGCAGAATATCATACGAATAACCTGTTAAATAGTGTACTATTTGAGGAAACATTTTCGTTGTTACCTCAAAATTCATTAACTATAGAAGTAGCGCCTCATGGACTTTTAGGAGCTATTCTTAAAAGGGCAATGCCTAGTGGTGTACATATTCCTCCAACAAACAGAGAGTATGTATAAATTATATTAAAAATTTGAACTAAGTGTGGGTATTTAATTAAAACTCACCTTAAGCGTAATCTCTTGTTATACCCGTTACTCGTAGAGTAAAAGGGTATACTAGATTCGTTGAAAAGTATGTAACAGGCAGAAGGAAGGGTTTCCGACCATATAAAGTATAAATATTCTTGATCAGGATCAAAAGCCTAGTCGATATGGCCATGTCTGTCTGCCCGTCCGTATGAACGCTGAGATCCCAGGAACTACAAAAGCTAAAAAGTTGAGATTAAACATACAGACTCCAGAGACATAGGCGCCACGCAAGTTTGTCGAAACATGTTGCCACGCCCACTCTAACGCCCACAAACCGCCTGAAACTTTCAGTGTTAAAGACTCTTCTTCGCACAATCACTCTTCTTCGCACAATTCTCAGCTATTTGAAGTGCGAAGGAGAGTCTTCAGCACTGACACTTTTTAGCGGTTTGTGGGCGTTAGAGTGGGCGTGGAAAAAAGTTTTGCAACAAAATCTAATCTACATCTAATTGTACGATAATAAAAAATTGAAAAAATATCAACTTATTTTTCAAAAGTGTGGGCGTGGCAGTTTTGAATCGACAAACTTGCGCTGCGTCTATTTCTCTGGAGTCTGTATGCTTAATCTCAACTTTCTGGCTTTTGTCGTTCCTGGGATCTCATATGGACGGACATACGGGCAGACAGACATGGCCATATCGACTCGGCTATTGATCCTGATCAAGTATATTTATACTTAATATGGTCGGAAACCCTTCCTTCTGCCTGTTACATACTTTTCAACGTATCAAGTATACCCTTTTACTCTACGAGTAACTGGTATATTAATACGAAAACCAATTATTTTACAAGTCTAACTCAATAACGTCAGAGAGATATACGCAAAAATGAACTGCAGACTATGCGCAATATCGGAAATAATCGTCTACATACTTGCATATTTTTATTTTCTTCATTATCTGAGTAGCGGGTATCTGATAGTAGAGTAACTCAACTTTTAAGTTCTCTTTTTTTTCGAATTTACGTCCAGCTCGGAGCTTTTGGGATCCTTATTATATAGACGATATTAATTGTTCCTAGAAGATTGCAAGTCTCTTCTCCTAGGCGCTTCAAGTTTTCGACCATTATGGTGTTTTATTATTCGCATTCTTTCCCTTCTACCGTCTCGTCATCGAATATAATAAGAAACTAATTTTGAATATTTAAATATTAATAAAAACATTGTTTAATATTTTAGATTGACATGGTTGACGATGATGAACGCCGATGGCGTCATTTCAATCCGGAGATACCAAAAAGATCTGGGAAAATTAGTGAACTTGAAAAGTTTGATGCAACCTTTTTTGGAGTTCATTTTAAGCAAGCACACACCATGGATCCGCAAACACGTATTCTAATTGAGACAGCTTATGAGGCTGTTATCGATTCTGGAGTTAATCCTAAAAGTCTACGTGGATCAAAAACTGGAGTGTACATAGGCTCTTGTATATCTGAATCTGAAAAAACTTGGTTTTATGAAAAGGTTTCTTCTGGCGGGTTCGGAATAACTGGATGTAGTCGAGCTATGATGGCTAACAGAATTTCGTACTGCTTAGGACTAGAAGGTCCTTCATTTTTACTTGATACAGCTTGTTCTAGTTCGATGTACGCTTTAGACAATGCATTCAGCGCTATTCGAAATGGTGAAATTGACGCTGCAATTATAGGTGGTTCTAATTTACTTCTTCACCCATTTGTAACTCTTCAGTTTGCACGGTAAGCCAGAAAATATGGGTTAATATATTATATTTCTTTATTAATAATTTAGGCTTGGCGTACTGGCGCCAGATGGATTTTGTCGTCCCTTTGATAAGAATGCTAGTGGTTACACACGATCGGAGACCATTAATTGCTTATTCTTACAAAAAAAAAAAGATGCGAAAAGAGTTTATGCAAGCGTTGTTTATTCTAAGACCAACTGTGATGGATACAAGCCAGAGGGTATCACATATCCGTCAGGTATTGTGCAAGAGAAGTTGCTAGAACAGTTTTACAAGGATATAGACCATAAACCGAGTGACTTGGGCTACTTAGAAGCTCACAGCACAGGCACGGTAGTCGGTGATCCAGAAGAATGCAAAGCAATTGATAATGTTTTATGTAGTCAACGGAAAGAGCCATTATTAGTTGGCTCTGTGAAGTCAAATGTTGGTCATTCCGAAGCAGCTTCTGGAATCTGCTCCTTGGTAAAAGCTTGCTTTGCCTTTGAAACTGGCTTAATTGCTCCAAATATAAACTTTACGGAGGTAAAACAAGTTATTGCACCCTTAGCAGAGGGTAGGTTGATTGTTGTAAAAGACGTAATACCTCTACCAAAACCCTATATTGGGATAAACTCCTTTGGGTTTGGCGGAGCTAATGCACATGCACTATTAAAAGGTTATCCAAAGTCGAAAAATAATTTTGGAATACCTCCAGATGATGTGCCGCGGCTACTCACATGGGCAGGAAGAACAGAGGAAGCTGTTCAAGAGATTTTTAATGCAGTAGAAAAACATCCGCTGGATGCTGAGTTCGTTGGATTGCTTCAAAATATACAAGAGGAAGATGTGTCTGGTATGGTATTTCGTGGGTATGCAATTTTCGCAAAGCAAGGTACTCGACCATGCAAGTCATTGGCAACAGAAGTTCAGCATTACACTGGCCTTCAGCGTCCCATTGTTTGGGTTTATAGCGGAATGGGATCACAATGGAACGAAATGGGAGCTTCGTTAATGATAATACCTCGCTTCCGGGAATCAATCGAAATTTGTCACCAAACATTATTGCCCAAAGGCCTGGATCTTATACATATATTAACATCCAGTGATCCGGAAATTTACCTTAATATTTTAAATTCGTTCGTAGGAATTGCCGCTGTCCAGATCGGGCTAACAGATGTCTTACGTTCTTTAAACTTGCAGCCTGATTACATTATTGGTCACTCTGTAGGTGAATTAGGGTGCGCATATGCGGATGGTGGCCTGACTGCTCAACAAATGATGTTGGCCGCATATTATCGAGGAAGAGTAAGCGTGGACCTCGAAAAAATAAGAGGTTCAATGGCAGCAGTAGGTCTAAGCTTTAAAACTGTTCTAAATATGCTGCCTAAGTCCATCGAAACGGCTTGCCATAATGGCCCGGACTCGTGCACAATATCTGGTCCACTTGAAGATGTTTCCCAATTTGTAGCTGATTTAAAAACGAAGGGAATCTTTGCAAAGGAAGTGCCTTGCTCAAATATAGCTTATCACTCAAAATATATTTCACACATGGGGCCGCCATTACTTCAATATATGAATGAAATTATCCCACATCCTAAGCCTAGAACTAAAAAATGGTTGAGTACTAGTGTCCCTAAAATCGACTGGAATAAGGATCAAGCAAAGTTTTGCTCTGCAGAATATCATACGAATAACCTGTTAAATAGTGTACTCTTTGAGGAAACATTTTCGTTGTTACCTAAAAATTCATTAACTATAGAAGTAGCGCCTCATGGACTTTTAGGAGCTATTCTTAAAAGGTCAATGCCTAGTGGTGTACATATTCCTCTCACAAACAGGGGTAACCAAAATAATGCGGCATTTTTTTTGTCGGCTCTGGGAAAGTATGTATAAGTTATATTGGAAATTGTAACTCAATATAATTCATTTCATTTATCTTGTAGAATATATTTAAATGGAGTTTTAGTACCCGTTGCAAACTTATATGAAAGAATACAGTTTCCTGTTTCACGCACAACGCCCAGTGTTAGCTCGCTTATTCGCTGGGATCATAGTGAGGACTGGTTCGTAACAAAATACGAGAATATGAAAACCAAGTCCAGCGGAGAACGTGTGTTTTCAGTTAATTTAGCGAGTGACAACGAAGAGTTCTTAAGTGGACATATAATAGATGGAAAAATCCTTGTTCCAGCTACATGCTATCTTCAATATGTTTGGGAAACATTTTCACTTATGTACCATGGACCGAGCTATATGGATGTTCCCGTTGAATTCGAGGATATACGTTTCATGAGAGCTACAAGTATGCCAGTTAATGGTAAAGTGGAGTTAACCGTTATGATTCACTATGGCACTGGCCATTTTGAGGTATTTACAATTTTATTAAATATTCACATTTTATTTATTATTCATTAATACATTTTTTAGATAACAGAATTGGGCAGTTCAGTGGTTACCGGTATTATTCGTGAGACTGAAAAACCATCTATTCCAGAGGTTTATAATTACCAAAGTAATTCGAAGTTTCCCATGATTGCCAAGAAAGACTTTTACAAGGAGCTTAAACTCCGTGGTTATCATTACAATGGCGCATTTCAAGCCGTTCATTTGGCCCGTTCAGATGGTTTGTTTGGACAGGTCCAATGGAATTATAATTGGGTTACCTTCATGGACGCAATGCTTCAAATTCAAATATTGGGAACTGATTCACGAAATCTCTTATTACCCACCAAAATTCGGAAACTTAAGATAAATGGAGTGCATCATTTCGATTTAATGACCAAAATGGATCCGGAAAATCGAGTTTTTGATGTTTATGTGGACCCCATGTACGATCGGATCATAGCGGGTGGAATAGAAATTGTCGGGTTACATGCTAGTCTAGTGCAAAGACGAAGACCTCCCGGAATTCCAGTTCTTGAGGAATATGTATTTCTCCCGTTTTCTTCATCCTCTATTCTTTCTTTACGAAATGCTGCCCGTGTTTGCGTTCAAATCGCTATTGAGAATAATCCCACCCTAAAATTGAAATTGGTAGAGGTTGGTACTGATGGGATAAATCTCATGCTAACTGAATTTATTGAAGCAATTCAAGATTTACCCGTCATTACTGGCGAATATACCCTTTTAACATCTCAAAATCTAGAAGATATTGCTGGAGTTCATATTGAAAATAATAGTTTGTCTACTCAAACTAATTGTCATATTGTTTTATTGGGAGGCTATGAAGAAGACGAATTACAAAATAAAATTACGTCTGCACACAGTGTACTAGTCGACAATGGATATATTGTGCTCCGACAAAAATCTATAAAAAATGTGTCTTGTAAAATATCGGAACATTTTCGTATAATTACAAGAATTCCGATAGATAAAACTGAAGAAAATGTTGTCCTGTTACAGAAAATTTCAAAAAAACTCGCAGTGCAGCCTATTTTAGTGAAAGTATCTCAATACGATAAAGCATTTGACTGGATTTCAGACTTGCAGACTGCAATTACAACAAAAGCCCCAGTGGTTGTGTATTCGTTTAACGAAGTATTGAACGGACTGATTGGTCTTGTAAACTGTTTGCGAAAAGAACCTGATGGTAATTTGATAAGATGCTTTTTTATTGATGATGACTGTGCCCCAGATTTTGACCTGTCTCACCCTTTTTATTCGACTCAGTATTCATTGGGTTTGGCGTTTAACATTTATCGCAATGTAAGTCTGATCTTTATATTTGTCATATATTCCTTTTCACCTAAAATATATAAATATATCTTTAATAAGGGTTTTTGGGGAAGCTATAGGCATTTGCAATTACTCAAAAATGATGAGCCATCGGAGAGACTAGATCACATTTACGGAAACGTCATTCAACGTGGAGATTTGTCGAGCTTGCAATGGATAAAAGGACCTTTAGAATCAAAAAATTGCCAGATTAAAATAGCTTTCTCTTCCTTAAATTTTCGAGATGTAATGCTAGCAACTGGTCGGTTAGCCGTTGAATTATATGGGTCAAGCCGAATAGATCAAAACTGTGTATTGGGGTTTGAATACTCTGGCATCAATATGTTAACTGGACGTCGAATAATGAGCATGGTCGTTAAAGGTGGTGTAGCTTCCTATGTACAAGAACCATCAAAACTTATTTGGGATATTCCCGATCACTGGTCATTACAAGAGGCAGCTACAGTGCCAGTGGTGTATATAACTGTATACTATGCATTCTTTATGGCAACCGATATCCGAAAAGGAAAAAGCATTCTTATACATGCTGGTACTGGAGGCATTGGTTTAGCAGCTATCCGAGTAGCATTGGCTTATAACTTGGAAGTTTTCACAACATGTAGTACTGCTCAAAAAAAAGAATTCTTATTAAACACTTTTCCGAAACTAAAAGGTAATATTAAAAAAAAATTACAATTTAATAAATATTAGCAAATGTTTGAGAATTTCTATTTTATAAAAAGAATTTTTTCTAGCTCGAAGATAAGTTTTGGCTTAGATTTAAAAACCAACCAGCACCACAAAAGTGAGGACTAGTATCAAACTGATCTTATTAGGAACTAGAACCTGAGGTTACAAGTGTTGAGCGCATGGTTACTCATATTCATTGCTGTTTAAATCAAGAAATATCTAAGCCGATACTAGACTCCGGGTTAGATTAATTGTAACATATAACAGAAATTCTTTTCAAATATTAGGTTCCCATATTGGAAACTCTCGAGATACATCATTCGAGCTTATGGTGCAGCGTGAGACGAATGGAAAAGGGGTAGACTTTGTTTTGAACTCATTATCCGAAGAAAAGCTGCTGGCTTCATTGCGTTGTCTTGGAAAGTCAGGACATTTCTTGGAAATTGGAAAATTTGATATGGCCAGCGATAACAAGATTGGATTGGGTTGCTTTTTAAAAGAAATTACTTTCCATGCGGTACTGGCTGATAGTCTTCTTGTGGCTCCTGAGGAAGATATTTGGGTAATAGGTTAATTAAAAAACATAGGAATCTAATCCCTCTAATTTATCTCTTGTTTAATAGCACTTAAAAGCCCTTATTGACTTGGACATTTCTAAAGGAATCATTCAACCGTTACCCGTTAAAGTGTTCCCGGCTCATGAAATTGAACAGGCCTTCAGACATTTGGTTGGTGGCAAACACATAGGAAAAGTTGTTATTCAAGTTCGTGAGCAGCCACACGATCCATCAACATTACCTGTCCGCGTTCTTAGCCAAGTTTATTTTAAGCCTAATCTTACTTATGTTATTCCTGGTGGCCTAGGAGGTTTTGGAATGGAATTGTCTGATTGGATGGCTCTACGTGGAGCTCGAAAGCTTTTGCTGAGCTCTAGCCGTGGCATTACAAAAGATTATCAGTTATTTAGAATTGCGTAAGTCAATTCATAATTTAATGTGTATTTTAATATATATTTAGTGATATTTTCAAATTAGGCTTTGGAAAACTTATGGCTGCGAAGTCGCTGTAAGTACCGCAGATATTGCATCAAAAAAGGGATGCGCTCAACTACTTTCTGAGGCTACTGGTATGGGCCCAGTGGGAGGAATTTTTAATCTCGCAGTTGCGTTAAAAGATAACATTTTTCCAAACCAAAATGTAAACCAATTTTTAGAATGCTTTGCACCAAAAGCTATCGCAACCAAAAACCTGGACGACCTATCCCGAATTTATTGTCCAGAGCTGGAACATTTCGTAGTTTTTTCCAGCGTGTCTTGTGGCCGGGGAAATGCCGGCCAATCAAATTATGGAATGGCTAATTCAGTTATGGAACGTATAATTGAGCATCGCAATAGAGACGGCTTTCCAGGTAAAGCTATTCAATGGGGTGCAGTCGGTGAAGTGGGCTTAGTGGCAGATATGGCAGAAGACAAAATAGACATGGAAATAGGAGGTACTCTACAACAACGAATTTCATCGTGTATCCAGGAACTGGACCACTTACTTAGCGCTGATGCATCAATTGTTTCAAGCATGGTGGTCGCTGAAAAACGCACTGTGCGGACTGGGCATGAAAGCGTTATTGACGCCGTCATGAATATAATGGGAATACGAGACTTAAAATCAGTTTCTTTAGGTACAACACTTTCAGAAATGGGTATGGACTCTTTAATGGCTGTTGAGATTAAGCAAACTTTAGAACGCGACTTCGAGTTAGTTTTGACTCCACAAGATTTACGACTGCTGACTTTTCAAAAACTCCAAGAGTTTATTGACGCTAAAGAAAAAGAGAATACAGATGACAAGAAAATTATATTTGCTTCCGACAATAAGCTTTTGGGAATGGAGCTATTAATTCGAAACTTAGGCGATGAAGCGAACTGTGACCAAGTAATAATCCCGCTCAAGACATCTGCAGCTCCCTCAAAACAGAACCTTCAACCAAACATTTTTATACCTGGATTAGAGGGTACAGCTGGAGGTGCATGGTACAAATTAGGATCAAGTCTGCAAAGCCGGGCTAGTGTTTTACAGCTCCATCAGTTTGCACATTTGGAAAATCTTAAAGATGTGGCACAGCAAAGCTTTGATGTAAATAAGATGTTATATATCATGTACAGCTTATTAACTATTGTCTTATATTTTACAGCAAGTTAAACCCATTTTAAAGCAAACAGAACCCTTTTATATAATTGGATACTCGTTTGGAACGTTTATAGCTTTACAGCTTGCTGAGTTGCTCGAAAATTCTGGGTTCCGTGGACATATTATGTTATTAGATGGAGCACCACATTTTTTGAAACGACTTACTAATTTACACTTGGGCGAAAAATTTTCGGATAACGACCTTTATGATCTACTGTTTTCTAGTATTGTTAATCATATATTTCCAGAAGAATCTAAGGAGTCTATATCCGCAGTCTTTCACCAAGTGGACTGCCTCTCAGAAAAAATGTCGCTGTTCATGGAATATGTTGAAAAACAAAATATATACAGCAAGAAATACTCTTCGACAATGGTAAAAGCCATGTTCAACAGAGTAAAAATGGCTGCTTCCTTTGATTTAGATGGTATAGCCAAAATTAAATCTCCAATTACTTTAGTTCGGCCGGCTGAGGCTTCACTGCAAGATATTGATGAAGACTATTGCATTTCGTTACTGACATCTGGGGCTGTAACACTGAAAGTAATTGAAGGAAATCATACAACTATGTTAGATAATCCAGCGCTAAGTCAGATAATTGATGATTTTGATCCAGTACTTCTGGAAGATAAACATTTTGAAGAATATATAAGAAATGACAAACCGGTTTCAGTTGTATAAAAAATTATTATAAAACTTTCAGTTGTTCCACTTATTAAAAAATATTTATGTATGTAATTTTCTTATTATTTGACAAATAAATTGCATTGATAAACTAGTTCACATTATTTTATTTCTGTCAAGATCACCTGCAGATATACTTCCGTAAATCAAGATGGAAAGTATCACGGTTGGAACTTTTTCTTATTATACCCGTTACTCGTAGAGTAAAAGGGTATACTAGATTCGTTGAAAAGTATGTAACAGGCAGAAGGAAGCGTTTCTGACCATATAAAGTATATATATTCTTGATCAGCATTAATAGTCGAGTCGATCTGGCCATGTCCGTCTGTCTGCCCGTCCGTATGAACGCTGAGATCTCAGGAACTACAAAAGCTTGAAAGTTGAGATTAGGCATACAGACTCCAGACTCCAGACGCAGCGCATGTTTGTCGATTTATGTTGCCACGCCCACTCTAACGCCCACAAACCGCCAAAAACTGCCACGCCCACACTTTTGAAAAATGTTTTGATATTTTTTCATTTTTGTATTGGTTTGTAAATTTCTATCGATTTGCCAAAAAACACAAAACGCCCGAAGCTGACACGCCCACACTTTTGAAAAATGTTTAGATTTTTTATTATTATTATTATTGAGAAATTAACGCATAATTAAAATTATGCGGAATTTTGGATTAGCTATAGCAGCTGAGGGCCTTAAGCTAAGTTATATACATTTTTTTTGGGATTGGTTATATTATATGTACAAGTGAGGTTTTTATTTTACGGTTAATAACTATGTAATAGTTTTTTAAAGCTGATTTATTTGTGTGTAGTGTTGATATTTATGGATATGATTTTTTATTTTTATTTTTGCTTATATTGTATGGTAAAGTTTTGTATTTTGTTGGAATTGTATTGTTTGGTGAATGTTTTCAAATGAGGTGATTTCTTTAATTGTTTGTTTTAAGAGGTTCGATCTGTTTTGCTGAAGGTCAGGGCAGTCGAGTAATATATGTTGTAATGTTATGCTGGTGTTGCAGGTTGTGCAGATTGGTGGTGGAGTTTTATTGAGTACGTGGCTGTGGGTTAGATTGGAGTGTCCTAGTCGTATTCTTGTGAATTTTATTGAGTCTGATCGTGAGATGTTAAATGGCGTGAGAGTGGGCGTGGCAAAAAGTTTTATTGCAAACCGATAGAAAATTACAAGACTAATACAAAAATGAAAAAATATGAAAACATTTTTCAAGTGTGTGGCCGTGGCAGCTTTTGGCGGTTTGTGGGCGTTAGAGTGGGCGTGGCAACATGAATCGACAAACTTGCGCTGCGTCTATGTCTCTGGCTTTCTAGCTTTTGTAGTTTCTGAGATCTCAGCGTTCATATACTTTATGTGGTCGGAAACGCTTCCTTCTGCCTGTTACATACTTTTGAACGAATCTAGTATACCCTTTTACTCTACGAGTAACGGGTATAATTATGTCTCCAATGTGGACAATTACTTAATAAATACATTTGGGAGATGCTGGCGGCTGCGAAACCCTACATACTTCCCGCGGTGAAGGCGTGGCTTTCAATAGTATCTTGAAGGGGTAGCAGATACAGCTTATTCACTGCCCGCTCCGTTAATCCCGTTGGTGTCCTCAGCACAGCAACTCGGTCGACTCCATATCTTTGAGAGCGCAACTTCGATCGCTGCTGCAGTAAGGTTCCTTCCTTCTATGGGAACCAGAAAATCTACTGCTGATTGAAGTTTAGCTGGTCACATCTGGCTCGTTAGACGATGAAAACGGGTCACCATTCAAAAAATGCGCTGGATTAAAACATCAAGATCAGCAGTGCTTTCTGAAATGAATATCAAGGGAAGAAAACAGTAGTGATATCTTTAATAACATCCAAATGTATCGCCTTGGTTGCAAAGCAAAAAAAAACACACAAGTAGGATTTTACAGGAGCCCTAATGCGAGCCTCAGACTTGAAAAAAAATTTCCCACAGGCGGTCCCAGTAACTTCAAACGAGATCCATCGAGAGGTTTCGTTCGAAAACACCTGACGCATTTGTTTTCGTTTTTTCTTTCCCCAATAAGGGCGACAGAAAGGCAAGTGAACTAGACGGCTGATTGTCATTCCACAAATGAGCAAGCTAAGCACCAGACGCAGGAACAGAGAAGTTCCACTTTAAACGTCAGTTTTAGTAAGCTGAATGTCGATGTCGAATGCGGTTGCAAAACTAATGGATGTATCCAAATGTGCGCTGGAAAGCAGCAAATGAGTTCGCATATTTGGAACATGCAACAATATAAGTGTACGGAGAGTGGAAGAGCTCCTCGAGAAAAAGTATCTGCCGGATTTAAGGCAGTGGGAGCGTTTCGCCATTTTATTGTACTGTTTAACTCCTCAATTGCAGCAACTCAGTTTGCAAGAAACACGTTAAATAAGGGCTCCTACTATACCCAAGAAAGCATCACAGTTAAGAAGATAACATTTTTCAGCTATAAGTCAAGCTAGAAGTTCAGCTTCGCAAAGCTCAAGTTTGTGAATGGTTAGGGTTTTCAAAGCAGCACGAGACTTTGAATACAGTTAGTGGCTGCTGTTCGATTGTCCCCTAGAAACGACATATATACAGGCTCCATTAACTTCAATGCTGGCATCGAAAAAGCCATTAATCCTAATTCAGAGGGTCAATCGTGGAAACGAGGCATAAATCTGCACAAAACTACAGCCATTTCGAATCTTGCGCCAAAGGTAGGCTTTCCTCCAAGGACAACTTACACAGCAGCTGAAGAAAAATCTTTGACTTTGTGATTACAACCAAACCAAGAGAATCGTAGAACCGTGCGATTTTGGATAAAATCGAACGTCGGTGAGACCTTGATGTTGATTGAAGGGTTGAAAATGAAAACAAAAGTTTAGCGAGAGGCTGGTACATAAATACCAGTTTCTTAGTTTAAAATTTCTTGATAGGAGTGCGGACGTCATAAAAGTCACTGCGAAGAATCTCATGCATCGACCTCACTGAACTTAAACACGCACAGATCTGCTTGAGGAGAATCTCTTCTAAAAAGCACTGGAAGTAGCTATTCTCAGGCGAAACCCTGACACACCGATACATTTTACAGATGTCTTCTGTGATTGCAAAGGGATGCAAGATGCAAGAAGAATTATTTTGGCAGAATCACTGGACCAGCCATCAGAACATCGTTTAAGGAGTATTCTGAAGAAGTATACGCCAATCCATCAAAAACGACGCGTAATTTAGGAGTGGTCTTGTTCTCTTTTATGACGCAATGATGTGGCAAGAAATACCGACAGGAATAAGATTTTCTATTGGAGTATCTGACATGTCTCATCTGCAAATACTCCTTAATAAAAGCCTTGTATGAAACCTTGACGGCTGGACGATGCTCTAGTTTTCTCTTAAGAGATAAGAATCGTTGCAGAGCTTTCTGGTAGGACTCCCCCACAAGATCTAAGCTGAACTTGACTGGCAATCGAACAGAATAATCCCCACCAGGCAAGCAAATTAAGCGTTTAAACAAATGAGTTTCACAGTAAAGCTCTTTCTTAGTAGCACGGACAATGGATTCGGCACAACCTGCCACCCTTCAAAACAACCGAAGCTGCACCTCAAGACGATCCAGTTGAGTTTTCTCATTGGACGGAACAACTGCGTACGACGATATTAAAGCCATGCCATTGGAGCGACTGCAGCCTCTTCTTAAATTATACGCAAGCCCCGCTGAAGCTTGACTTGACCAACGCACAGCAGGTCGTAAAATAGACTGGCACCAATAAATAAATCAAGGCGCTGAGGGCCATTCAAATCGGTATCTGCGAGCTTAAAGTTTTGGGATACGTTGCAGTTACAAACGTCGATGTTAAAAGTGAGCTGATGTTTGGTTATACTGGAAGCAATCACAGCAGTGATGGAAGTCAAGTACTTGGAGTTTCGAGATTGCATTGTTAAGTTAACTGACAAACCATTTATCTCGAAACTAGGGTCAACTACTTCGGTAACACAAGCAGACGATAAGAGTTGACGATGTGCCAGGCAATTCGAGTGACGAAGACAAGGCTAAGTTTCCTAAGTGATGTAGTGTGTGGTGCTAAAAATCCGCACAAAATGTTTGTATAAAATCGACGCCTGTGAAATTTTAAAATTTGAATGGGTAAGTTTAAAGTATTCCTTTAATAATGTTGTTTTATTTACCTTCGAAGGTCCAAAACTCCTTTAGATGGGGGTTATATTTATGTACAATATAAAAAGATACTGCATAATATGCGTCACAAAAATATCCTCCCGATTTTCCCTTAGGAAATTGTGAAGTGCATAATTTACAAAGATTGCCGGTATACGCATATTTCATTTAGTTCTGGGTACTATTATCGATTTCCAATATGTTAATGTGGATCCGTTTTCTTTATTTGGTTTTAATCATGGAACTATTGAACCTTTCACCAGAATCATCAATTATTTAGCGCTTGTAGTCGGCCGAATGCCTTAAGTCTGGTGGCGCCATCTACGAGGGATGTTTTGGTGGAAAATGTGCTATAACTTTGGTTACTTTCAACGTTATCTAACGATTCCTGATTAAGCTGGTCTTTATCGTCGGTGTCCATTCTTTTTCCTTAATTGGCAGTATCTGTTATGCGAAAAATTAATGGGAACAAAAATAACCGGAAAAGCGAAAAGTGCTGGCTCCTCGGGACTCGCAGGAATGACTAAATTATGCTTTAAAAGCCCAGCAAATATACATATATTTTCCTTGGTGAAAAAAATTGCGAACTTAATATCTACGAAAAGTTTTAACCGCGTTTTAAAAGCTTAAAACGATGATGGAAGAAATGTCAGAGGTCAGAAAATATAAAAAAGGGGTTTTTTGCAATCGTGAATTTTTTTCGATTACGTAAGAATCAGGCGATGTGAAGTTGAGCGAAAATAATGAGCTAAGGCAAAGTGAGTGAGAGAGATTAAGTTTTTTGTTGGTTTGAGTGATTTTTTTTGTCTTTCGCGGTTCTGCGCTTTCTTTGAGGATCCCAGGTATTATACCCGTTTCTGTTTCCGACGAATGTTAAGAGTGTCACTGAGTGGTCTTTATGGCAGTGAGGTACGATTTGCGAATTCGTCCAAATGTATTGCTTATCTGCAAGGATATGCTTTAATTTTGGATACAGCTGCGCTAGCAAGTGCGCTCCACATAATTCCAGTTGGTGTAGAAATTTTTCTTCGCTGGTGAGACTCTTGATTTTCCAGTCAACAAGTGAACAGCTAATTGGTGACAAGAGTCATTAATGTGTCAAACAGAGTCGATGCTATTGATAGTGTAATAATCCGCTTCTTTAGTGAATGCAACATAGGGCTTTCGGGCTTTCGGCTGAAGTCTTTTACTAATATGAATTTATTACTAATATCGCATAAAATAATTAGTGGTAGGCCGGCATCTGACTGAGGGGTTGGGCATGAGGCTGGATATGACTGGTTAACTGGAACCTATTTGAGATGAGACGCATTTCATGTTAGTTTTCTACCACCCCCTTTGATTTCTACAATGTTATTCTGTCATTCTAACACAGTAAATTCCGTCTTGTCGAAGTTTGATGTAAGTTTGTTCGATAACACTACGTTTTTCAAAAAGAATTTATGGCCCAATTCAATATCGATTTCCTTTGTTCCTCTTCTTTTGTCGGCTGTCTGCTTTCCCTTACATTTTTCCATTATGTCTTTATCCCTCTCCCCAGAGTAAAAGGGTTCTTGTAGATCTCCCTAATGACTGGTATTTTGTCACGGATAACCCTGTTGAACATAAGTTTTGTGGGCGCTGCCCCTGTTGTTTCATGTGGGGTTATATTGTACATGAGGACAAATTTTTGGATTTCTTCTTTCTAGTTTTCCCATTGGCTATTTTTAGGACTATGTTCGTGTTCATACAAGGGCTCTTTTCATGTTTTAAACTCCCCCGTTTGCTTGCGGCCGATACGGTGGGGTTCTAACTTGTTCAATGCCGCACGTCTTACAGTAGTTAGAGAGCTCCTCGCTATCTTCTTGGCATCCATTATCCGTTCGTAGGTACTAAGGATATCCCAGCTTACTATAGATCTCTTTCATTGCCTCTACCAAGCTCGTGGAAGATATGGGTTTAAGATACTTATGCTCCATATATCGTGAGAAATAGTCAATAAACCCCTGAACATATTAATTGTTGGGTAAAGAAACTAGAAATCTGATGCCACCTATATCCACGGGCCAGTGGGGATCGGATTTCCATTGGGACTGCCGAATGTCTTGCGAAACCAGGCAGCAATCTCTACAAGCTTTAACGAATTTCTCTCCATCTTTATCTATCTGTGGCCACCATTCTTTGGACCTCATGCGGCGTTTAATTGCTGTCTCACCGGGATGTCCTTCGTGGGCTAACTGTAGTATTCTTAATCTCAAAGATGTTGGAATGACTCAAAAAGAGCGGGCCAACCGCTGAGAGCTCGTTACGAATGTATCGGGCTTCCTGGAGTTGTTATCAAGGCAATTGATTGCGTCTATAATCTCTTCATTCTTCTTGGAAGATTCAGCTATATCAGGGACTGTCATAGATCTTGGGATAGTGCTCTGCATAAGGCGTAGGATGCTGTGTTGGGGCAGAGCGCTGTCGAAAGGTGGAGTAGAAGAATTTTTTACTGTTTATACTTTTATTCACTGCACGTGTCGCAAGAAGAAGATGAGCCAAATCTTTTCGGTAGTGATCGTACATATAAAAAATACTTCCTAGCGATGGTACGTATAAAAATACTCAAAAATAAATCGATAACAAATTGGACCGTTTCCACTGGACTTATTCGGAAAAGTTACTAATACTATTGAACATCCCGCCCTCCTTGAAATATAATTGTAATAGTGCAGAGACGGAAGGGGGCGACTGGTCGATCAGCCACTGCAGGAACCGGAAAGAACCCACCCGAAGATGGTGTTTTGCGTCTATAGGGCCTTCGAGGTCCCGGGTATGGCTCCGGGCAGTAGCACTCGATTGTTAACATCAGCACCAAGCAAATGGTTCTTGGCTTGAAAAAGCGGTCATTTGCCACTGTCACGCTAGCGAAGGACTCCTTAAGCCCTTCTGACAATTCCCTGCACGGGTTACGGAGTTGGTGCTGGGTTTCCGTCTTGAGGATCACTTCGAGCTTGGTGGCTTCCGTCACCGGAGAGCGTATAACCGCCAAGCACGCCCACTCCGGGTCAACTCGCGCTACCGTTAGGCCGAACGCCGTTGCCATTGAGGCGTTGATGCGGCTCAGAGGTGAGCATGGATCCAGCATGGCTGTGGAAGGTCTTGGTCCGGCTGTCAAAGAAAACGGTCGCCGTCGGTAGGATGCTGACGCTTCTTATTTGTATGAGAGATGAGAGGGTGATCCCAGAAGCGGCCCTTGGCTGTCTAGCTGTTGACCGTTGCCGTGGGGTCCTCTCAATTCTAGTACCAATCGGTCGGCGCGTTTCATCGCCGGTATCCAAGTGGAGGAGCGTGTGGTGGCCCCGTGGCACACACGCTAGAATCCGTTGACCGGCAGGATCTTCCGGAATGCTGATGGGTCAGACAATTTGGCCCCGGAGTCGCTTCTCTGCGCTTAAAGTGAGGAAGCTTTTGCACTTCCGCAGTGCAAGCACTCGCGACTTCAGGATGGGAGTTGTTGTTGTTGCGTGATCGTGGAGTCATCTTGTAAATTATCATCTGATGCATTAGGCTGTTAAAACATTCTTGCGACACTTGTTCTGGTGTCGGGGTATCTTGATGTCTTAGAAAGGTCTCCGAACGTTCTTCTGAACTTGCCTGGTACCGTGGCAGCATGCTGGAGCCTAGCGGTAAATCCATTCCTCCGGCTGCTTCTTCAATCGTGCTTTCAATCTGTTCGGACAAGTGTCCTACCTCTTTCGGCTGGTTTTCGGCGTTGGTGACTACAACTGTTAAAATAAGGTAGGTAAGCTGGGGTGCTGTTACGCCATTAATAAGTCTCTCCTCAGTCAAAAACTCGTCCGGTATTTAAGCCCCAAAAAAACAAATAACTACCCGGAGATGTTGGGCCCTGACATGGTTACACCCGGCCAACATGACTCCGTCTTCCACTGCTTAGGGAACTTTTACTAGGTTTCGTACGCGAACTGGCCCGCTTTCTCCTGGGCAGCTTTTACTATGGTTCTGTACGTGAACTGGCCCTCTTTTTTTCCTGGTGAGCTTTTACGATGGTTCCATATGTGAACTGACCCACCTTATCCTGGGGAGCTTTTACTATGGTTTTATATGTGAACTGGCCCATCTTTTCAAGAGGAGCTTTTACTTGGTTCCATATGTGAGCTGGCCCACCTTCTCCTGGAGAGATTTTACAATGGCTCCATATGTGAACTGGTCCACCTAAGACAGTGTATGTCCGAATACCCCCTCCCGCGAGTCGTCGGAGAATCAGCCTGTTTGACCAATATTTGCGGACTCCACAACCTGCTCAAACGGTCAGTTCCCCAACCCCCTCTGTACTGGATCGTCAAATAACACCGCTAAATGCGTTACCATCTGCGCTCCTATCTTTGGACTAATCCTTCTCGAACGATCGGCTACTTGGCCTAATACGTTGGAAGCGTAAGCCAACCTCAAATTATATTTACGTGATTTACAAAAAAATGGTCGATCGGCAATTAGTTGTTTGATATTATAACAAGGAAATCTCTCACATTTTTGAATTACGGAATTTTTTTAAACCAATTTTTTTAATGACAAAACAAAGGACTTACGATTTTAAAAGGATAACAAGAGAGAACGCTATATTCGAGTTCCCTGACTATCTGATACCCGTTACTCAGCTAGTAGAAGGGAGGAGGAGAGTCTTAAACACCGTTTTTGGCGGTTTGTAGGCGTTACAGTAGGCGTGGCAGAAAGTTTTTTGGCAAATCGATAGAAGTTTACAAGACCAATACAAAAATCAAAAAAATATCAAAACATTTTTCAAAAGTGTGGGCGGCTGTGGGCGTTAGAGTGGGCGTGGCAAAAAGTTTTTCCACAAATCGATAGAAATTTACAAGACTAATACAAAAATCAAAAAAATATCAAAACATTTTTCAAAAGTGTGGGCTGTAGCAGCTTTGGGCGGTTTGGAAAAATATCAAAATATCAAAAATATATATACTTTATATGGTCGGAAACGCTTCCTTCTGCCTGTTACATACTTTTCAAACGAAAGTCATCTCAAAGTCATACCTCTATTCTGAACCATTTACACGTGATTTCGGTTGCAGAAGTTGGGGACTTTAATTTATGCTAAATAGTAAAAGAGTTAGTAAGCGTACTTAAGTCCAATATTCTATACATAGTCAAATTAGTTAGGACATTGAAAGCTAGAGTTCATGCCTATCTTTCGTTGAAACTAATGACACTATTCCTTAACAAATATGACAAATCCTTTCGTTGGGCGCCAATTCTGTTACGTCGGTGTATTCGTGCCTGTGTCCTGGGAAAGGACTTAGGCCGAGGGAGGGGCATCCGATGTTCAGGCACCAAGATGCCGGCGTAAGCTAGTCGATTGTTCGTCGTGGGATCTTGGAAAGCCCCTCACGTCTCCAACATAACGAGAATAAATATTAGTAGTCCCTGAATAAGTTTGTACCGTTTGTCAGACAGCAATCCTCACTGCCCCACCAGCTGTAGCTTGATCGTAAAACGATCGGGCAATGTTTTGGCCACGTTCCCTCCCCTTCATGCATCCGCATGCCTGATGGATCGTCGCGGGCCGCGCAATACGATCCCCTTTTGTCAAGGTTGTCCGTCAAACGTTATGTCATCGTTTTTGACCTACTCCACTTCTCGCGTCAGCACCCCTTCTGGAAATGTTTACCTTCTCATTTTGTTGTAGTTACAATAATAGCATAATTTTATTGAGTAAAAGATTGTTGGCTAGTGCCATGTAATACAAAAGAAGAATTAAAAAGCTAGCATACAAAATTTATGATAAGTTGGCTATAACTGTTGTTAGCGAGGAGTATCGAATTCATCACCAAGCAAAGGTGCACATGTCAACAAAAATTGTTGGCTATTCACGACTACAAACGTCGCTCTGAGGAATCTTGTTTTTGCATATCCGAGGCGGATACTGTTCGCTGAAAAGTAATTTTTATTTATTTAAAACAATATAGAACACAAAATATTTAGCTCCTATTAATGAAATAAATTGCCTGGAAGAGGCTAACAATAAGATAATTTTCTTTAAACCTGATACAAATATACTTATACTTACTACTGGTGTATAAATAAAATGCACACGAGAATATATGTATATATATATGGATATAGAGAAAACTCGGAAACAGGGTTCCGTCAAACTTACCCCACTTTAATCCGGAGCGATGAGATCTCGACGCGTTGGATCCTGGGTATTGCTATATACATATATATAGTGATGGAGTTATACATACATATACCTTCGTGCACCAATTAATTGTAGCTGAACAATAATAAGATATACACAAACACAATATAAAAAAAATTCATTAAGTGAAGTATGCATATATATTTTCTTTTCTTTTGTGGCTTGATCGTAAAACGATCGGGCAATGTTTCGGCCACGTTCTCTCCCCTTCATGCATCCGCATGCCTGATGGATCGTCGCGGGCCGCGCAATACGATCCCCTTTTGTCAAGGTTGTCCGTCAAACGTTATGTCATCGTTTTTGACCAACTCCACTTCTCGCGTCAGCACCCCTTCTGGAAATGTTTACATTTTCATTTTGCTGTAGTTACAATAATAGCATAATTTTATTGAGTAAAATATTGTTGGATAGTGCCATGTAATACAAAAGAAGAATTAAAAAGATAGCATACAAAATTTATCGAATTCATCACCAAGCAAAGGTGCGCACGTCAACAAAAATTTTTGGCTATTCACGACTACAAACGTCGCTCTGAGGGTTCTTGTTTTTGCATAACAAAAACAAGGCGGATACTCGTCGCTGAAAAGTAATTTTTTTTATTTAAAACAATATTGAACACAAAATATTTAACTCCTATTAATGAAATAAATTGCCTGGAAGAGGCTAACAATAAGATAATTTTCTTTAAACCTGATACAAATATACTTATATTTACTACTGGTGTATAAATAAAATGCACACGAGAATATATGTATATATATATGGATATAGAGAAAACTCGGAAACAGGGTTCCGTCAAACTTACCCCACTTTAATCCGGAGCGATGAGATCTCGATGCGTTGGATCCTGGGTATTGCTATATATATATAGTGATGGAGTTATACATACATATACCTTCGTGCACCAATTAATTGTAGCTGAACAATAATAAGATATACAGAAACACAATATAAAAAAAATTCATTAAGTGAAGTATGCATATATATTTTCTTTTCTTTTGTGGCTTGATCGTAAAACGATCGGGCAATGTTTCGGCCACGTTCTCTCCTCTTCATGCATCCGCATGCCTGATGGATCGTCGCGGGCCGCGCAATACGATCCCCTTTTGTCAAGGTTGTCCGTCAAACGTTATGTCCTCGTTTTTGACCTACTCCACTTCTCGCGTCAGCACCCCTTCTGGAAATGTTTACATTTTCATTTTGCTGTAGTTACAATAATAGCATAATTTTATTGAGTAAAATATTGTTGGCTAGTGCCATGTAATACAAAAGAAGAATTAAAAAGATAGCATACAAAATTTATGATAAGTTGGCTATAACTGTTGCTAGCGAGGAGTATCGAATTCATCACCAAGCAAAGGTGCGCACGTCAACAAAAATTTTTGGCTATTCACGACTACAAACGTCGCTCTGAGGGTTCTTGTTTTTGCATAACAAAAACAAGGCGGATACTCGTCGCTGAAAAGTAATTTTTTTTATTTAAAACAATATTGAACACAAAATATTTAACTCCTATTAATGAAATAAATTGCCTGGAAGAGGCTAACAATAAGATAATTTTCTTTAAACCTGATACAAATATACTTATATTTACTACTGGTGTATAAATAAAATGCACACGAGAATATATGTATATAGTAGCATAATATGCTTCTCATATTATGCTTACATAAACTTAAACCTAACAAAAACAACGCGCATACAATCTTGCGCGTGCATAAATACACAGCATAACGTAACGAAACTTGAATCCACAAAAAAGTAAAGCGCATGATTGTTGTATAACTTCATCATTCTTTTTGCATGCACTTAAACACAAATAAATAAAAATGCTGACAAACATATTTCCGTTTCTCGCGACTCACTTCGAGCCGATCAAAACTCTGTACATTCAGTCTTAAGCTGACAGTTTTAAAATAAAGACGCTCACCGAAATCGTTCGTGTTTTAATTTATACTTGGCTTCAGCGTTGATCTTTGTCTTCGTTACAGACGGATCATTTATTTGACTCAAGAAAATAGTAACTACGTAAGTGGCGCAGTCGGTAGGATGAAACATTGTTGATGCGATAGAAACCCTATTCAATTCTTCAATCATCATCCGCTAAAGAACTTTCGCAAATCGCGTCGGTAATATCGGTACAATCGGTTCACAACAAAAAGTGCCAACCAACGGTGTACCTAATCCCACAAAGTGATTGTGAACGTGAAACAACTTAAAATTATAAAAATTTTAAGAAGACGCCTTTGAATTCGCTGAGTAGTAAATCCACAAAAGGTTACTCAAAACAAAGCGAAATAGCAAAGTGTGCAACAAATAATAACAGCTAAACTAAGTGAAAACCAAATAAACGTAAATACAACTAAGTGAACTACAATAACAACAGTTAACCTAAGCGAAAAATAAACTTAACCAGAAATAAACGAAAAATAATAATAACAGTGTAACTTAGTGAAAACTAAATAAACTTATTTACAACTAAGTGAACCATAATAATAACAGCTAAATTAAATGAAGACTAAATAAACTCAATTACAACTAAAACGAATTATAACGAATGAACAGTGCAACTAAGTGAAATATTATAATAATAAGTGAGCGAACTACAAGAAACCCTACCCAAGTTACGAACCGACAAATAAACCAACAGCAAATACACAAACATTAATCAAAATTCAAAGCCAACAAACCACAATGGCAGTAGCAGCGCCAACACAAATAGAACTGTCTGACTCGAATATGATTCAAGTCGAAAGACAAATACACGCAATCGAGGTTTTCAACGGAGATCCTAACACCTTGTACACTTTCATCAGTCGCATCGACTTCATCTTGGCTCTTTATCAGACTACAGATGAAAGGCAGAAGTTAATAATCTTTGGACACATCGAACGGAACATCAGTGGCGATGTTATCCGCGCCCTCGGAGTGACCAACCTCAGCAACTGGAGTGAACTCAGGACTCAACTTATACTTAACTACAAGCCCCAAGCACCGAACCACCAACTTCTAGAGGAATTCAGGAACACACAATATCGAGGTAACATTCGTCATTTCCTTGAAGAAGCCGAAAGAAAACGGCAGATACTTATAAGTAAATTAGAACTAGAAAACAATATTACTGAAACCACTCTATATACTAGATTAATACAAACCAGCATCGAAAATCTAATTCAAAAACTTCCAAGCCACATTTATCTCAGAATAATTAACTGTAATATTCCAAACCTGAGATCATTAATAAACATATTACAAGAAAAAGGTCTTTACGAGGCACCAACCTCAAGTAAAGATAATATAAAGCCAACTTCAATTCCAAACAAAGTAACAAACACTCCCCAAAACAGGCAAATGAGCTATCAAACCAGACCCCTTGCACCCTTCCAACCATTCTATAACAACGTCTATCAACCCTATCACCAAGCATATTCTCATGTACCCAGGTTTAACACAAATCCGATACCTCAATATCAAAATAGACCTATCTACCCACAACCTAACATACCTCTGACACAAGCACCCAGACCAAACACAGCTTTTAACCGACAAAATATTTTTGACCAAAATCGCTTTGGACCTAGCCACACTCACATGCCTACAACATATCCACAAACCGGAAACGTACGGACTAATAACCCAATAAAAAGACAGAGACCATCAGACAGCGGACAGTCTAAAATGAGCACAGAAGAGATAAGATACCAGGAAGTATCGTCTAATCAACCCGAATATCCTTATAACTATAATTACTATTATCCCTACTATCCAGAATATTTTCAACCTCAGCCTTATCCCTATCAATCGAACTATACCCCAGAATTAATTCAATGTCCCCCTGAACAGAACTATGACAATTCAGAAACAACAGAAAAGGAGACACCGACAACAAATGACAACGAACCAGACGACCCCGAACAAGCAGAAAATTTTCGGCTAGTAGCCCCAGATCAAGCCAATATATAACGATCAAACATAATAATACCGAATTGAAATGTCTAATTGATACAGGATCTACGATAAATATGCTCACGCGAAATATTTTTCAAACACCAACACAAGAAACCAATTACCTAATCCACACCAGTAATGGCCCGTTAATAATTAATGAACTTACGAATATACCACCTAACAACTACTTCCCTATTGCCCAAGAGTTCTTGATCCACCAGTTCTCAGATCATTATGACATGCTGATTGGACGCAAATTGTTGTCCGAAGCCAAAGCAATAATCGACTATAAAAAGAAAACTGCCACTCTATTTAACAAAATATACAAGATAAAAGACGGTAACAACATTACAGAACAGAACCATCTTCAAATGGACACTTCATTTCCACAAGACCCCACTTACTTAGAAACCTCCACACTTCAGGAGAACTTGTTCCGATTAGAACACCTTAACGTAGAAGAAAAACTAAAACTAACCAATCTACTGACAAAATACCAAGACATCCAATTTCGCGAAGGTGACAAGCTCACGTTCACAAACCAAGAAAAACATATTATTAACACCACACACAATATCCCCGTTTACTCTAAAGTTTATAGTTTCCAACAGACATATGAAAAGGAAGTAGAAAAACAGATCCAGGATATGTTAGAACAGGACATTATCCGAGAAAGTAATTCACCATACTGTAGCCCCATTTGGGTCGTACCTAAAAAACTAGATGCTTCTGGACAGCAGAAGCTTCGCATCGTAATAGATTATAGGAAATTGAACGAAATAACAATAAACGACAGATACCCCATACCAAACATAGATGAAATATTAGGGAAACTGGGGAGGTCAAATTATTTCACAACAATAGATCTTGCAAAGGGCTTTCATCAAATAGAAATGGACTCAGAGTCAATAGCCAAAACTGCCTTCTCTACAAAATATGGACACTACGAGTACACACGAATGCCATTTGGGCTTAAAAATGCCCCCGCTACATTTCAAAGATGCATGAACAATTTACTCCGTCCACTTTTAAATAAATGCTGTCTAGTATACCTAGACGACATCATAGTTTTCTCCACATCTTTAGAAGAACATCTTCAAGCCTTACAAGCTGTTTTCGAAAAATTATCACAGGCAAACTTAAAATTACAACTAGATAAATGCGAGTTCTTAAAACAAGAGACAACTTTCTTAGGACATGTTATTACTAAAGACGGGATTAAACCAAACCCGGATAAAATCAAAGCTATAGTTAAATATCCGTTACCAAGAAAAACTAAAGAAATTAAAGCCTTTTTAGGACTTACAGGATATTATAGGAAATTTATACCTAACTTTTCAGACATTGCCAAACCCCTGACCAAGTGCCTAAAGAAAGGAGCAACAATAGATATAAACAGTTTAGAATACTTAGAAGCATTCCAAAAGTTAAAATTATTAATCTCTGAAGATCCGATCCTAAAATTACCGAATTTCGAGAGGAAATTTACATTGACAACAGATGCCAGCAATGTAGCTTTAGGAGCTGTTTTATCACAAGACGGACACCCTATTAGTTACATCAGCAGAACACTAAATGAACATGAAATCAATTACAGCGCTATAGAAAAGGAATTATTAGCAATAGTTTGGGCAACCAAAACTTTCAGACATTATCTATTAGGGCGACACTTCGAAGTAGCTTCTGACCATCAACCATTGTGCTGGCTACACAAACTAAAAGAGCCTAACTCCAAGTTGACTAGATGGAAGATTAGACTATCGGAGTACGACTTCGACATAAGGTACATCAAAGGGAAAGAAAACCATGTCGCGGACGCACTGTCTAGAACCAAAATAGAACAGACATTTTTCGGAGAATCCACGCAACATAGCACGGAAGAAGATAGTAGCGGACTAATAGGACTATCTGAAAAAGCAATAAACTACCATAAAAGACAAATCATTTTTTCGAAAGGCCCCAATAATAATACAGAATATGAAACCTATTTCAAGAAACAAATAGTACGTATCTCCTATGCAGAAATGACCTTCGAAACAGCCAAACAATACTTACTCAACCACTTTTGTTCGAAGAATAGCGCCCTTTACATCGAAAGCGATGCAGACTTTGAAGTGATTCAAAGCGCGTACACAGAAACCATGAATCCAAAGTGTACAAAGATTTTCCGAAGTCTCGTCTTATTAAAAAACATTCCTACTTATGCAAAATTCAAAGAATTAATCCTAAAAACACACGAAAAGTTATTACACCCAGGAATTCAAAAAACTGTAAAACTCTTTAGCGAAACTTACTACTTTCCTAATAGCCAACTCCTTATTCAAAATATAATCAATGAATGTCAAGTTTGTAACTTAGCCAAGACAGAACACCGCAATACAAAAATGCCAATGAAAATTACCCCTAAACCCGAACATTGCCGCGATAAGTTTGTAATAGATATCTATTCTTCTGAAGGGAATCACTATTTGAGCTGTATCGATGTTTACTCCAAATTCGCCACTCTCGAACAGATAAAGACAAAGGACTGGATAGAATGTAAAAACGCCTTAATGCGTATATTTAATCAGTTGGGGAAACCTAGACTTCTTAAAGCAGACAGAGACGGCGCATTCTCCAGCCTAGCCCTTAAACGTTGGCTCGAAACCGAAGACGTAGAATTACAACTTAACACTACGAAAACAGGTGTCGCTGACATAGAGAGGCTACACAAGACTATAAATGAAAAAATTCGCATCATAAAAAATTCTGACGACAACGAGACCAAGTTAAGTAAAATAGAAACAATCCTTTACATCTACAATCACAAGACCAAACACGACACTACTGGACAAACCCCCGCTCACATATTCATTTATGCCGGACAACCAATTCTAGATACACAACACGATAAGGAAGTTAGAATTAACGAAATAAACAAAAACAGAACCGAATACAATGTTGACACTAGATACAGAAAGGGACCATTACAAAAAGGAAAATTAGAAAACCCTTTTAAATTAACAAAAAACGTCGAACAAACTGACGAAGACCATTATAAAATCACCAATAGGAATAGAGAGACACATTACTACAAAACTCAATTTAAAAAACAGAAAAAAATTAATGAACTTCCCATTCTGCAGGCCCCTGGTTCATCATAATACTCCTCCTCACGTCTACAAAATTATGCCAAACCCAACAACTTCAAATCAACAACATTGACACTAACCACGGATACCTCCTATTTTCCGATAAATCGATTCAAATCCCTTCAGAATACGAACATCATTGTCTTCGCGTAAACCTTTCCGATATAGATAACCTAACCCACTATTTTAACAATAAGATAACTAACTACACTAATATTCCCCAAATTGACCTTTTGTACAATAAAATGCGAAGAGAACTTAGCGGAATAACTTTACACCAGACAAATAGACAGAAACGAGGACTAATCAACATAGTAGGATCAGCGTTTAAATATTTATTTGGAACATTAGATAACAATGACCGAACAAAGATTGAAAAACAATTAGAATCAGTAGCAACAAGTTCAATAAATCTACATGAAATAAATGACATAATTCAACTCATTAACAGAAACATACAAAGAACAAAAGAATTCTTAGACGAACATAGTAACAGAGAACAGTTAATATACGAACTTATCCAATTTACCGAGTATATAGAAGACATTGCAATGGGAATGCAACTTTCACGACTAGGACTATTTAATCCCAAATTACTCAATTACGACAGACTAGAGAACGTTGACAACAGTAACATCTTACAAATTAAAACATCAACCTGAATTAGTACTAACCAAATACTTATCATAGCACATATCCCCATTAAGCAAAAAACTGTCCACACAATTAACATAATACCTTACCCAGATAATAACGGGTACCAACTCGATCACAACGAAAAAGATACTTATTTTGAAGAAAATGGAAAAATTTATAATCAAAATAGTAAAGAAATAAGTAACGAATGTATTAAGAACATTATAAAAAGAACTAAACCAATTTGCAATTTTGTCCCCACAACAGTTAACCAGATAATTAAATACGTTGAACCAAACAATATCCTTACTTGGAACATAAAGAATACTATTATAGAACAAGATTGCCAAGAAATAAATAAAAATGTAACAATTAACGGCAATAAAATAATAACAATAAAACAATGTAAAATTAAAATAGGAAAGATAACATTAAACGAAAACCAGCTAAATCCCGAAATAAATCTAACCCCATTGTACACACCAATTGAACTAATAAAAATAAAACCAATAGAACATAAGGACATTGTAAAACTAATATCAAATAATAATATTACAGTCTCTATTATTGTATCACTCATTAGCCTCACATTTTGTATAGTTTGTATCTACTTAAAACTAAAAACAACAAAAACAATTATGGAAACACAGGATACAAACCCAACTGCATTACCAAGATTATATACGTCAACCCCAATAGAAGCATAAGCTTCCTTTTAAGGGGAGGGAAGTAGAATAATATGCTTCTCATATTATGCTTACATAAACTTAAACCTAACAAAAACAACGCGCATACAATCTTGCGCGTGCATAAATACACAGCATAACGTAACGAAACTTGAATCCACAAAAAAGTAAAGCGCATGATTGTTGTATAACTTCATCATTCTTTTTGCATGCACTTAAACACAAATAAATAAAAATGCTGACAAACATATTTCCGTTTCTCGCGACTCACTTCGAGCCGATCAAAACTCTGTACATTCAGTCTTAAGCTGACAGTTTTAAAATAAAGACGCTCACCGAAATCGTTCGTGTTTTAATTTATACTTGGCTTCAGCGTTGATCTTTGTCTTCGTTACAGACGGATCATTTATTTGACTCAAGAAAATAGTAACTACGTAAGTATATATATATGGATATAGAGAAAACTCGGAAACAGGGTTCCGTCAAACTTACCCCACTTTAATCCGGAGCGATGAGATCTCGACGCGTTGGATCCTGGGTATTGCTATATATATATAGTGATGGAGTTATACATACATATACCTTCGTGCACCAATTAATTGTAACTGAACAATAATAAGATATACACAAACACAATATTAAAAAAAAATTCACTAAGTGAAGTATGCATATATATAAATGTTTTCTTTTCTTTTGTGGCTTGATCGTAAAATGATCGGGCAATGTTTCGGCCACGTTCCCTCCCCTTCATGCATCCGCATGCCTGATGGATCGTCGCGGGCCGCGCAATACGATCCCCTTTTGTCAAGGTTGTCCGTCAACGTTATGTCCTCGTTTTTGACTTACTCCACTTCTCGCGTCAGCACCCCTTCTGGAAATGTTTACCTTCTCATTTTGTTGTAGTTACAATAATAGCATAATTTTATTGAGTAAAATATTGTTGGCTAGTGCCATGTAATACAAAAGAAGAATTAAAAAGATAGCATACAAAATTTATGATAAGTTGGCTATAACTGTTGTTAGCGAGGAGTATCGAATTCATCACCAAGCAAAGGTGCACATGTCAACAAAAATTGTTGGCTATTCACGACTACAAACGTCGCTCTGAGGAATCTTGTTTTTGCATATCCGAGGCGGATACTGTTCGCTGAAAAGTAATTTTTATTTATTTAAAACAATATAGAACACAAAATATTTAGCTCCTATTAATTAAATAAATTGCCTGGAAGAGGCTAACAATAAGATATTTTTCTTTAAACCTGATACAAATATACTTATATTTACTACTGGTGTAGAAATAAAATGCACACGAGAATATATGTATATATATATGGATATAGAGAAAACTCGGAAACAGGGTTCCGTCAAACTTACCCCACTTTAATCCGGAGCGATGAGATCTCGACGCGTTGGATCCTGGGTATTGCTATATATATATAGTGATGGAGTTATACATACATATACCTTCGTGCACCAATTAATTGTAGCTGAACAATAATAAGATATACACAAACACAATATAAAAAAAATTCATTAAGTGAAGTATGCATATATATTTTCTTTTCTTTTGTGGCTTGATCGTAAAACGATCGGGCAATGTTTCGGCCACGTTCTCTCCCCTTCATGCATCCGCATGCCTGATGGATCGTCGCGGGCCGCGCAATACGATCCCCTTTTGTCAAGGTTGTCCGTCAACGTTATGTCCTCGTTTTTGACCTACTCCACTTCTCGCGTCAGCACCCCTTCTGGAAATGTTTACATTTTCATTTTGCTGTAGTTACAATAATAGCATAATTTTATTGAGTAAAATATTGTTGGCTAGTGCCATGTAATACAAAAGAAGAATTAAAAAGATAGCATACAAAATTTATGATAAGTTGGCTATAACTGTTGCTAGCGAGGAGTATCGAATTCATCACCAAGCAAAGGTGCGCACGTCAACAAAAATTTTTGGCCATTCACGACTACAAACGTCGCTCTGAGGGTTCTTGTTTTTGCATAACAAAAACAAGGCGGATACTCGTCGCTGAAAAGTATTTTTATTTATTTAAAACAATATTGAACACAAAATATTTAACTCCTATTAATGAAATAAATTGCCTGGAAGAGGCTAACAATAAGATATTTTTCTTTAAACCTGATACAAATATACTTATATTTACTACTGGTGTAGAAATAAAATGCGCACGAGAATATATGTACATATATATGGATATAGAGAAAACTCGGAAACAGGGTTCAGTCAAACTTACCCCACTTTAATCCGGAGCGATGAGATCTCGACGCGTTGGATCCTGGGTATTGCTATATACATATACATATATAGTGATGGAATTATACATACATATACCTTCGTGCACCAAATAATTGTAACCGAACAATAATAATATATACACAAACACAAAATGGAAAAAAAATACTCTAAGTGGAGTATACATATGTATAAAAGTATGGATGAGTTCGCTTTCTTTTCTTTTGTAGCACGCTTTGGCTGCAATTCGGCTCTCAGGTTACTTGGAGCGAGCACTTGTTGTTTGTTTTTGCTGATGTTCACATTAACGGCCATGTACCGGTACTTTTATTTTTAATTGTTTTGCCGTTTTGCCGTATTTTTAATTAAGCACTTTGTGGGACACCGGATGCAATCCTGTCTAGAGCATGGTGAAGGTCCCTTCTCTGCTGTACGGATCTCTTGTACATTTTTACGATCTTTAACAGAGCCAGGAAGATCAGTTTAGCAGCGATGAAATCCAGGGTATGTTGTACTCCTTCTATTTCCTGTTGGTGGTCGACAGCCTCCACGGTGTTTATCACATTTGCTGTGTTGTCGAAGGCCTTAGACTCCTTGCCGCCTGAGAGTTTTGTGGAACTATCGTCTTCCTTCAAAGTGTGTTCATTGTTAGTCCTGTTATTTCTTTAAAAGGATGCTAGTGTCCTTGCTCCTTGACGTTTTTCTTCGAGACTGGAGTTATCCCTGAGTCTACCCCTCGATGGACAGAAGGATCATTGCCCGGGTATTTGATGTACGGATGACTACCTCTGGGTATTGACTACGGATGTTTTCCCGGGTACCGACGGACTACGGGTGTTTACCCGGGTACTGACTACGTGTGTTTTCCCCGGTACTGACTATGCGTGTTTTCCCCGGTGCTGACTGACCTTTCATCGGTGAGCCATGGTCTTCTTATACCGCCATAGAGTTTTTTTCTGATCTATAGGTCTTCTATGCCAAGTGTTCCCACCGCTGTTAAGTAACTCTGGACAGTGCGCTGAAAGTGTTTCTTCACTGCACCCGACTCATGCGAGATGTTTGGTCGAAAAAGACTTTCAGTTGGCTACTGGTTTAAAACGTTTATTTTCAAAACGTTGTGTCATATTTGACCAATCCGAAACGAAGCCATCATTTGTGAGTGGGGATTTGGAGACGATGTTGAAATGGAACAGTTTCTCATCAGTCAGCCCTGGATTGTTTATATAAATGGCTGTGAACCGGTCTCGGAAGGTGGTCCAGCGCAAATAGTCGCCACTGAAAATCTCAGTGTCGCAAAGGGGCTGTCGGTACCCACTGGAAGTTACAGTAGTCACTGCCTGCTGTACTCTGGGAGTTGTAGCATCGATTTGATCACTAAGATGAGTTGCACAGCTTTCATAGACAAAATAAAAATAGTCATATTTGGTTTGCATGGCTGTCATTGTCTCATCTGTCCCTTTTCCAGTAAGAATGGAGGAACAGGTCTCGTATTCCTGCTCAACCTTTTTCCAAAGAGCCCGAAACTGATCAAGACGAATGTTGCAAGTCTGTCGCGAAGGGGGAACAGTGCCGCGCCTCCTCTCGGCACGATCGCTGACGGCAATAAATTTTGAAATCTGTATTGGGTCATTTTGATGGCTAATCTGGTGGTAACTACTCGGAGGGTGCAGATGATTCGCTATTCGGTGTGACTCTACTGAAAGTCTTCGCTGAAGGTACGGACAACCTGGGCTTGCTCTTGTCGCTATTTCCACAAAACTCTCTTAGAAGCGTCCAATGATGAGGAAACACTGCCGGGTTGTGCTGATGACTTGGAGCCCTTTGGCGGAACGAAACGGATCCGGCAAACACGCAAATTAAATGCACACACGTATATACACACAGTCGACCTGAAGAGGGACGTCTTTCGATAGCGCTGCGCAAAAATTTCGTTTTTAACGTGGTTGTGCCGAACAGTGATAGCGGCAAATCTGCAAAATACACGGTGTACTGAATGAATCGTTAAGTTGGCAATTTCTGCAGCTGATAAAACAGTTGACAGCGCTGCCAACTTATCTCGGAGGCGATCTTGAGCGAGTGGCGTTGCCAGATCAACGGTGAGACCAATGCTGAGGTGAGCGTACCGTTGCCGTCGTGGGTACCCTTTGCAAAGTTGGTGCTCCATATTGGTAAGCCTAGGAATTCTATATCGTAGATGGACAGCGCATTGGGAGGCAGCCCCCCGATCCCAATGATCGTTTCAGGAGAAACTCCAGACTGTCGAGATCGCCGACTAGAGGAGTCAGAAATCCGGTTCTGGGAGACGGAACAGCAGTTCCGGCGGTGGCAAGGGGTGCCCGCCACCGGTGTCTAGCGACTGCAGAGCTGCTGTGGATGTGGCCCCCACAGCTTCTACTACCGCGACAAGTCATAAATCGATGGACCACATCCCCGTGCCATCGCAAAAGGCGGCAGCGAAGTCCCAAGCTGGATCGCCACACCGGTATTTGGACCAAATAACTCCAGGACGAGGACCTGAAGAGCATTCTTGCCAGGATGAATGGCAAGATCAACATACTGCTGTCGGCGTTTGAGACCCAGCGACACATCACCAGGGAGACCAAGGGTGCAGTCACTGAACTCGCGGCTCTTAACAACAGGGTGGTCGAGCAAACGAGCACCGTAGGGCGAGCGTTTCTACCCAGACGGAGGCCCAAAAGCGTACCAAAAAGGCTACGCAAGATGAGCAGGTGCTAAATTGGCTAGTCCCAAAGTGCAGGCTGCCAAAAAGAGTATCTACGGAGGAAAAAGAGTGACAGCCGGGACAAAGAAGCCCAAGCTGGACAGTTAGGCATCGGTCGCCAAGAGCGGTGGCACGAGCGCTGAATAGACCAAGGTGAAGCCTAAGCGCCTGCGTAAAAGGCCAAAAGCACTTATCGTAAAGAAGACGGCTGAGGCTTGTTACACAGAGATGCTCGGGATTATGCTAGACCACAAGCTATCGTTTAAGGACCACGCGGGACACGCTGGCCAGACTCATGCCCATCGTTGGAGGACACAGAAACCCGGCCAGGAAACTTCTGGTGACGGTAGCAAAGGCATCGATGCCATGGCTCTAACGCTCATTAGAGGTCTCAGGACCACATCCGAAGACGCAGCTCTAGCCCTGGCTGGCATGCCACCAATCAACTTTGTTTCTTTCAAGGCGCTTTGTTTAATCCGGAATGGCGCAACCCGGCTAGAGGCCCACGAGCGGCTGATGGGAGAGTGGCAGATTAGGTGGCAAACGTCGCAACGGGGGAGGTGGTCCTACCAGCTTATCCCTGAACTGGCGGTGTGGTCAGAGCGTCAACACAAATGCGCGGGTGGCCAACAGAACTGGTGGCTAAAAACAAATACGTGGTGGCGGGAGAAGAATACTACCTCAGCGTACCTGGCTTGTCGTATAAGGCGACTAAAGGGTGGAAGGAGGAGCCCCCCATGGCCAACTACTAAGGAAGGGAGTGCCTTAGCTCGCAATTCCGGTGAGCGAGAAAGGACTGAAGAGCACACGGAGGTTTTGGCTCTACCGTATGCAGTTGACAAGCCAAGACAGGGCATCTGATGTGTTGTTTTTTCCGGATTTATATATAACGGTGAACCTATATGCCTGGAGTCGCAGCAGCTACCTTTCAATGCGGGCTTTGAGTTTGGTTTGAAAATAGCTTTTGAGAGTTTGTGATCAGTCACTCCCCGACGTAGGTTTCCAGACCGAGAAAACTCCGTGTTTCCTCTTTGTTCTATGGGTTTCTGAAAGATCGTATGACGACAATTTTCTCGGGATCGACTTCTATTCCTTTGTCGGATAAGATATGTCCGAGGAATTTTAACTTGGTTTTTTTCCAGACGCACTTCTCTCTATCCCTTTTCCCTTTACCAGCTGAGATTGGTCCTTGTGGCTAATTAGGTTAAATTTGCAGCCCGAGTCGATGATTAAGGGAATTTCACGGCCTCCCACTCGGCATTTTATGAACTCCTTTTCATCTTCGCTTGAAACTTTAAAGCAGTAATCATTGTTTTTTTTTTATTTGAAGGCTGGTGGCCTTATATATACACGGTATGTATACGTATGAGGTTTTTTTTAAGTTCTTACCGTCGGACTTCAGCATTTCCTGGCGATGTGTCCATCTTCGAGCATTTATTGCAGCTGGCATTTCGTGCAGGACATGATGGGTCATTGGATGCGTGACCAAACTTTCCGCACCCTGAGCATTCCCCAGTTAGCTTGAAACCGCGATTTGCAATTTTACAGATTCTTTTGATTCCCTTGTCAAGGGAGACCCGCAAAGTTAACAAAACGAGAGGTCGTAGTGTTTTTGGGGGACCACAGTTTCCGTTGATATCTTTATTTCGAATGATCATTGGCTTAACTCTCTAAAAACTTAGAAGCTATGCGGAGTAGCCGTCAGAGCACATAAAGCTCTCTCATAAATATTGCAAGAAAGTGTTACAATGTGCATGTATGCATGTTAAAGATGTATATTATATGTATTTATATGTGCATACTACACCTTGTTGATCTCTTCCTCAACCTGACACGCTTCGATCACTTCTTCTAGTGAATTTTCCTTTCCCAGGAAGGAGGTCTAAAGGTGCCCACACATCTATGATTTTATCTTTAGGGCATATGTCCTCAATCTCCGATTTTGAAGTTACGACGTACATCTTTGCATTTTCTGACGGAGTCGCAGCAAGCTCTCCGTGTTTAAAGGTGTCAGGCCTCTATATATATGTCGCTCAAACGTTAAGTTTTGCTTCGGTGAGAAGTGTTTATTTAGATGGTCGATAAGGAGCATCTCTTAGATCAATAACTTGACTTGTAAATAGTACCCATCCTCAGTTAATAATATACCCATTTTACATATGGGGTTTATTTGATTCCGTTTGTTTGTTTTTCTTCTTTGACTTGTGGAGGGCAGCCTAACCTGCTCCACTCGACCTTTATATTTTTTTATTTGGCGTGCCAAGATCGGTCAACAAACTTGCGCTGCGTCTATGTTTCTTGAGTCTGCATACTGAATCTCAACTCAAATAGCTTTAATATTTCCTGAAATCTCGATATTATTAGATAATAGCTTCTGAGATACGGACGGATAAACGGACATGACGAGATCAACCAGATTGATGCTGACCAAGAATATATATACTTTATACAGTCGAAAACGCTACCTTCTGTCTGTTACATACTTTTTAACGAATCTAGTACGCGCTTTTACTCTACGAGTAATTGGTATAAAAATATAAGAATAGTACTTTTTTAAACACTTGCCTACAAGGCAATCACTTTAGAATTAATTATGAAATTATTGGGAATAGCGGAATAAGTCTGGAATTTTCGGGAATTTCATTTCCAATCGAAAAGTATTGGAATTGGAAAAATATTTTTGAAATTGATTATTCTGGTGAGAAAGTCATTAGTTCCACTATTAAAACCAAATGTAGAAAACGGAACCACATTAACATATTGGAAATCGATAATAATACCCAAAACTGAATGCAATGCGTATATGCGTATACCAGCAATCTTTATAAATTATGCTCTTCACAATTTCCTAAGGAAAATCGGAAGGATATTTTGGTGACGCATACGCCTTATGCAGTATCTTTTTATATTGTACATAAATATAACCCCCATCTAAACGAGTTTTGGGCCTTCGAAGGTAAATAAAACAACATTATTAAAGGAATACTTTAAACTTACCCATTAAAATTTTAAAATTTCACAGGCGAAACATTTGTAAATTTTGTAAAAGTCTCTGCCGTGCGGATTGTTAGCAGCCTTGTCTTCGTCACTCGAATTGGCTGCCACATCTTCAACTCTTATCGTCTGCTTGTGTTACCGAAGTAGGTGACCCTAGTTTCGAGATACATGGTTTGTCAGTTAACTTAGCAATGCGATCTCGAAACTCCAAGTACTTGACTTCCATCACTGCTGTTATTGCTTCCAGTATAACCAAACATCAGCTCACTTTTAACATCGACGTTTGTAACTGCAAAGTATCCCAAAACTTTAAGCTCGCAGATACCGATTTTAATCGCCCTCAGCGCCTTGATTTATTTATTGGTGCCATTCTATTTTACGACCTGCTGTGCGTTGGTCAAGTCAAGCTTCAGCGGGGCTTGCGTATAATTTAAAAAGAGGCTGCAGTCGCTCCAATGGCATGGCTTTAATATCGTCGTACGCAGTTGTTCCGTCCAATGAGAAAACTCAACTGGATCGTCTTGAGGTGCAGCTTCGGTTGTTTTGAAGGGTGGCAGGTTGTGCCGAATCCATAGTCCGTGCTACTAAGAAAGAGCTTGACTGTGAAGCTCATTTGTTTAAATGCTTAATTTGCTTGCCTGCTAGGGATTATTCTGTTAGATTGCCAGTCAAGTTCAGTTTAGATCTTATGGCGGAGTCCTACCAGAAAGCTCTGCAACGATTCTTATCTCTTGAGAGAAAACTAGAGCATCGTCCAGCCGTCAAGGTTTCATACAAGGCTTTCATTAAAGAGTATTTGCAAATGAGACATGTCAGATATTCCAATAGGAAATCTTATTCCTGTCGGTATTTCTTGCCACATCATTGCGTCATAAAAGAGAACAACACCACTCCTAAATTACGTGTCGTTTTTGATGGATTGGCGTCAACTTCTTCAGAATACTCCTTAAACGATGTTCTGATGGCTGGTCCAGTGATTCTGCCTAAATAATTCTTCTTGCATCTTGCATCCCTTTGCAATCACAGAAGACATCTGTAAAATGTATCGGTGTGTCAGGGTTTCGCCTGAGAATAGCTACTTCCAGTGCTTTTTATGGAGAGATTCAGTTAGGTCGATGCATGAGATTCTTCGCAGTGACTTATATGTTGATGATTTGAATTCTGCCGCCAGCTCCAAAGAAGAACCCATCAACGTAATGCAGCTGACGTCCCCACTCCTATCAAGAAATTTTAAACTAAGGAACTGGTATTTATGTACCAGCCTCTCGCTAAGCTTTTGTTCTCATTTTCAACCCTTCAATCAACATCAAGGTCTCACCGACGTTCGATTTTATCCAAAATCACACGGTTCTACGATTCTCTTGGTTTGGTTGTAATCACAAAGTCAAAGATTTTTATTCAGCTGCTGTGGAAGATGTCCTTGGAGGAAAGCCTACCTTTGGCGCAAGATTCGAAATGGCTGTAGTTTTGTGCAGATTTATGCCTCGTTTCCACGATTGACCCTCTGAATTAGGATTAATGGCTTTTGCGATGCCAGCATTGAAGCTAATGGAGCCTGTATATATGTCGTTTCTAGGGGACAATCGAACAGCAGCCACTAACTGGGTTCAAAGTCTCGTGCTCCTTTGAAAACCCTAACCATTCACAAACATGAGCTTTGCGAAGCTGATCTCCGAGCTTGACTTATAGCTGAAAAATGTTAATTGAACGTATTCGAACGGAAATTCTACTTCTTAACTGTGATCCTTTCTTGGGTCTAGTAGGAGCCCTTAAAATTTAACTTGTTTCTTGCAAACTGAGTGGCTGCAATTCAGAAGCTAAACAGTACAATAAAATGGCGAAACGCTCCCACTGCCTTAAATCCGGCAGATACTCTTTCTCGAGGAGCTCTTCCTAGAGAGCTTCACGAGTCTTCTTTGTGGGCGCATGGGCCGCCCAATAACTGAATGGTCACAAACAGTATTAACCGAGAAGCCAATACTGGAACTTCAGCAAATAGTCTTGGTTGTAAAGTCTCCGTACAATTATATTGTTCCATGTTCCAAATATGCGAACTCATTTGCTGCTTTCCAGCGCACATTTGGATACATCCATTAGTTTTGCAACCGCATTCGACATCGACATTCAGCTTACTGTAACTGACGTTAAAAGTGGAACTTCTCTGTTGCTGCGTCTGGTTTAGCTTGCTCATTTGTGGAATGACAATCCATCCTTGCAGACCAAAAGGGAAGTACAGCCGTCTAGTTCACTTGCCTTTCTGTCACCCTTCATTGACCAAGTTGGATTAGAGATCTCTTCGTTGGATTTGAATTGCCGCCACCCAATCATGCTACCGAAGGATCACCCATTTACTGTGGCCTTTATAAATCACGCTCATGAACGCAACCTACAACTGGTCCTCGCGCTCTTCTCAGCATAATAAGGTTTTAATATTGGCCTATTGGGAAAAGAAAAAACGTAAACAAATACGTCAGGTGTTTTCGAACGAAACCTCTCGATGGATCTCGTTTGAAGTCACTGGGACCGCCTTCTGTGGAAAATTTTTTTTCAAGTCTGAGGCTCGCATTAGGGCTCCTGTAAAATCCTACTTGTGTGTTTTTTTTGCTTTGCAACCAAGGCGATACATTTGGATGTTATTAAAGATATCACTACTGTTTCTTTCGTGCACGCCCTAAAACGGTTCATATGCACAAGAAGGAGGCCACGACAGATTTGGTCCGACAATGCAACTAACTTGCGCAAGGAATGAGTGACAACACTAAAGCAGTGTTGGATTTCTGCCTGGCGGAAGAAATCGGGTGGCGTTTCATTCGTCCTCACTCACCTCATCTTGGTGGTATTTGGGATGCAGCAGTCAAGACAGCAAAGCTGTGGGCTCTTTCATTTTGACCTTCGATGAGCTGAGAAACATTCTTAGTTAATTCTCGACCTTTAATATTCATTTCAGAAAGCCCTGCTGATCTTGATGTTTTAATCCAGCGCATTTTTTGAATGGTGACCCGTTTTCATCGTCTAACGAGCCAGATGTGACCAGCTAAACTTCAATCAGCAGTAGATTTTCTGGTTCCCATAGAAGGAAGAGTTTTTAACCTTACTGCAGCAGCGATCGAAGTTGCGCTCTCGAAGATATGGAGTCGGCCGAGTTGCTGTGCTGGGGACACCAACGGGATTAACGGATCTCGCAGCCGCCAGCATGTCCCAAATGTATTTCTTAAGTAATTGCCAACATTGGAGACATAATTTGTCTATATAGATCAGCTGCTTCAGCATCTAAGCTCTCGTCTGTCACGGGCTCTCTCTCGCTTTAGTTCTCTCGCACCTACAGCTTTGGATTGGCGTTCTGCTGTTTGCTCTGCAATCTATTCTATTCTCGCTTTTGCAACCAAAGCATGTGCGAATTATCTTCTGTATTGATGGTAATCTTTCCTTTGCCTCGTGGATATTGTCTACTTCTTTCAACAAAGTAATGAACAGCAGATTTAATCCCAGATTTTCTTTATTACTTCTCGGTTTCACAAATAACTTAAGACTGTAACTCGAACAGAATGGAATAATGTTTTATTCTCAGTTGTCGTGCCGCGAATCTGCTGGCCCAGTAGTTTCTTAGTTGGTCTTTGCTGAGTTGTTTCCGGCAAGAACTAACAGTTGAGACGTGGTGGCTTACGGGGCTGGGAAGTTGGCCTAGAGACTGTTGATGTGGTAACTCCTCTCCCCTAAGCTTGAAGGGGGCTAGTATGACACACGATGTATAGGTCAGGAATTGAAGATTTATCGTAGAATCCTTGACTATACTCCAAGTCAAGAAAAGAATATTATTTGTGTTTGTTCGGATTCTATTTCAATGTTGAGATGTCTTTAACTATGCCCTTCTGAGTTGATTGAAAAATTTTGTTATTTAAAGACCTGAGCAAATATTCTAAGTTATTCTATTGCTAAAATGAAATTTGGAATTATATTAAACTTGGCCAACAATATGCTGTTGGCTAAATTGTGTATGTAATTTTGTAGAATATCTATATATATCCATATCCATTCTACACCCACAACTCCCCAACCACACATACTGTAACAACTCACACACACACACATTAATGTCTAAGTACAATATGTAATCAAAGATTGAGAGCCCTTTGATTAAGGTTAGTTGTTATTTACCCACAGCATCATGTTCGAAACTCTAGAGTCTGAGGCGAGACAACGTCCCCTAAACATTCGATCACTTGGCGAGCCAACTGAAATAACAAAAACTTCCGCCCACGCAATCGTCTCAGGATTCTCCAATTACTCATATTTTTCGGGAGCTTCTTTCTTCAAGGCAGAATAGACGTTAATAAATTTATTCTCTTAAGCTATCCCAATCTGCCTATATAAACGCAAACATGTCTCCATGAGTTAGTTCAATACTGAGTACGCTATCAATTACGATAGCCCTGCTAATTCCACTTCAAATTCGAAGTCCATTATCCAACCTATTGATAATCTTAAGGCTCTAGTTCTTCCTTTACTGGAATTAATAAAGAAAAACGTTTAATAATACATTATAAGCCAACTATGTTCTTTTTTTTATTAATATCTTAGTCTCAGTTCGTAAATGGCGCAGTCGGTAGCATAAAAAGAAAATACTGTGCCAGTTTCCACATAATTCCCCTGACTAAGGGTAACATTCATGAAACAAAAGTGCAAGTCAAAACGGAAGTAAACTTCAGAGCGCTTACCAAATACCTCAACGATGCCAAGAAAAACTTTTATACGTACCAGCTAAAAAGCAGCAAGGGACTAAAAATAGTTATTAAAGGCTTTGAGCCTAAAATAAATCCTGAGGAAATATCAGGAGCCCTTATAGAACAAGATTTTAAGCCGAAATCAGTTATCAACATGTTTAACATAGATAAAAGCCACAACCTTTTTTTCAAGTCGAACTTGAAATGACTCTTGGTCATTGAAGAAAAACGAGAGTCACCCCATTTATAAGCTGCAATATCTCTTACACCGTAGAATCTCTGTTGAAGAGCCGCATAAGCGCAAAGGACCCGTACAGTGTGCAAATTGCCAAGAATATGGTCATACAAAAACTTATTGTACCCTTCGCACTGTATGTGTAGCTTGTGGTGAGCTTTACTGCTCTGTTAACTGCCCATCGCAACTAACCACATCGCAAACTACAGAGGTTGCCCTGTATATAAGGATCTAAAAAACCGGCTACACCAAAAAGTAACTATGATGCGTGGGCAAAGCACGCCGAGCACAATTATACCCTCAAAACATACACCTAATGTCCACTTAAACAGTCTGACCAACAGGAACGTAACATTTGCAAGTGCGCTTAAATCAGGGCTTGGATCTACAAATTCTACAACTCCATCCCCACTCGCTAAACAAAACAAGGTAAATGCTGATCAGCCAACAGGACAGCCACAAAGCAATATTGAAACAATGATCTTTAACTTGCAACAAAAAATGAATATTCATGACATTTATGAGAACAACCATGGAAAATCTTATACGTAATCAGGATCTATTGATCCAGATTCTGGTATCGCAGCAGTCAAAATAATCAATGGCTCCCTTACGTATAACTGTATGAAATGCCATTGACATAGCAGCACCACTAAACTTTTGGAGTCTGTCCTTGTTGCAGCAGCCCTTGCCTCAACCCCAAAAAACAAGCTGTACAGTACATGCAACGTAGGACAAATATTCAAATTGAGCAGCTTGTCTTGGAAAAGCGCCGCCTACGACGAGAATGGCATTCTTATAGATCGCCATTTGCAAAACAAAGACTCAAAAACGCAACTCGTAGATTGAGAATGGAGCTAATCAACGAGCAGGAATGCGCACAACGCCGCTACATAAAGCAATTATCACCTCTTAGCACAAAATACCCATTATCTTAGCCCACCGGTAGAGTCTGTTGTGCCAATAAGAAGTTCTGCAGGTAAATGGGTCCGCAGCGATAAACATATGGCTTCTATTTTCGCGGAGCACCTTCAAAACGTGTTTCAACCAAACCCCGCAACGAATAATTTCGTATTACAAGAGCAAACAGTTGTAAGCCAAACGACACAGGATCCAATAGAATTTCGACCAACTGAAATTGCTAAAATCATTAAGGAATTAAAACCTAATAAGAGCCCCGGCAGCGATCTAATAACACCTAAGATGATCATCGAACTGTCATTTTGTGCCGTCCAAACTATTTGCCAGCTCTTCAATTCAATAAATAGAATTGGTAATTTCCCTTCGTTATGGAAAAAGTCGATCATCATTATGTTACCGAAAGCGGGAAAGGATCACACAGTTCCATCATCATACAGACCTATAAGTTTACTACCATGTATAATATATCAAAACTCTTCGTAAAATGTCTGCTGACCTTTGTTATACCCTATCTGCGAACTTTTAACTAAATACCGGAGCATCAATTCGGTTTTCAGGAGAAACATGGAACAATCAAACAAGTCAATCGAATCACATCTGAAATTCGAACTGCATTCGAAAAGAGAGAGTACTGCACTGCCATTTTCCTCGACGTGGCCCAAGCATTTGACAGAGTCTGGTTAGATGGCCTAATGCATAAAATGAAGTCAACACTCCCTGAATGCTCCCATAAGCTTTCTCAGCTGTTCTCAGTTATATGCGGCACTGTTACGTCTGAAGACCACATCATAGAAGCTGGAGTTCCGCAAGGTAGCGTACTTGGCCCAGCACTATATCTACTATATACAGCCGATATACCAACATCGAGGCAGCTACCAATATCTACATTTGCCGATGACACTGCAATCCTGAGTCACTCTAAATGTCCACGGCAAGCTACTGCACAACTCGCTCTCTACCTGGAACATATTGAAAAATGGCTTTCTGACTGGAGAATAAAAGTCAATGAACAGAAATGTAAACACGTAACTTTTACTCACAACAGACAAGATTGACCTTAGCTCATACTAAAAACACTGTTATTCCAAAATTAAATGAAGTTACGTATCTTAGTATACGCTCTCCCCTAAGACTAGAATATAAGGTCTTACTCTACAACTCCATCCTAAAACCGACCTGGACCAATGGCTCCCAGCTATGGGGAAACGAAAGTAACGAGCCCAATCGAAATTCCTGAGAACCATCGCCGGCGCACCGTAGTACGTTCGAAGATAACTTATAGAGGGATTTATTCATACTTTCGGTCAGAGATAAAATAGCCAAACAAATGGAAAAATATCGCAATAAACTACGTGCCCATCCGCACAGGCTTGCGAGAGACGACTTCGTCGTAATGATATGCCAACCCAACGTTAATTATTAGGGCCATACAAACTCATATCAGTTGCAATAGTGACTGTTAGCTAAGTACTTTTTAGGATTTGCAAACATATTGTTAGTCTCATAACGAGAAGCTTTAATAAACAAAGCAACGCATAAAAAAAAAAGAAAACATATCTTGTAATACAATTTTGTCCGCAAAAGAACTACGTATAATCGGTGGTTTACACACAATAGACAAACCTACTGCATACGATCAATAAAGGTGAAAAAACAAAAATAAAAAAAAAACTCAAAATAACTACGTATAATCGGTGGTTGGCACACAATAGTCAAACCTACTGCATACGATCAATAAAATTGTAAAAACAAGAAACCCAAAAACTCTGCTAAAACAACAAATTAACCATGGCAACCGAACAAGTCCAAATGTTATCGGAAACCCATCTGAATCAAGTTTTAAGTCAAATTAGACAAATACCAACATTCAGTTGTACACCCAAGAGCTCAGTGCTTTATCTGAAGGATCGAGTTCATACTCGATACTTTACCCATCAACCCACCGACACCAGACAAAGATTCTTCTTGTATTCTTCAGCGCAATTAAGATGCAACGTGCAAAAGATGCCTAACGAGTATCCAAGCTATCTGGAGCAACAACCTGGCCAACCCTAATGAATGCGCTCATCAGCGAATATTGTGAGGAGTTGAAACTCCGCACAAATGCGAATGGTGATCGCATAAGGAGAGCCTCCCGTTGCCAGTTACGCAACAAGGCAACAACGCGTAATAACGGCAGTGCGAAGCCCAGAGAAAGAGAGTTTGGAGACTTTGGGCTGGAGAAAGAGAGTTTGGAGACTCCAATAGAAGAGAGTTTGGAGACTCTGGAAATGGAGAGAGAGAGGGTGGAGACTCCGGACTTATTGAAAAGAGAGTTTGGAGAGTAAGCAGGTTCAAAGGCAAATAACGGAACAAGTCGAACTTTGGACCCGGCCAACGGTAATGTCGGGGACTTTGGATACGGAGACTGGAGACCAAAGGGATGAACCGTTAGAGGAGGCCTATATAAACAGGCCGAGCGCTGGAAGCGACAGACAGTCGAGGAGAACAAGTGTACGAGTCAACAACGTTAGAACGAAGTCAGCAGAGGAGCTACAGCCGTGGTAGTCAACAAGGAGCAAGATCGCTATGTCAAGACGTTCGGGACGAGAGAAGTCTCCGAATTGAGACGCAGGTAGCTGAGCTCCAGTACGACGAAGCACGAGTAGCCCAGAAGCACCCAACAGGCGAATCCTAAACTATCGAGGGCACAGGATTAGCGGCAGGGATTGTGGTGTAGACCCGGTGAACTCTGTAGGAGACCGCGAACTTTAACCAGGCGATCGCCTAGGTGTGTCCGTGCGATCTAAGCAGGCGTGATACCGGCGACACCAGTCCGAACCAGACGTGGGGTTGACTTGTTGCTGTTCTACAGGCGTTTGCCTTGGGGATCACAGCCGTTGGCTGCCGTGAGTCTGCGTAAGACAACAACTCTCAGCCCAAGTAATGAGCGCCCAGCAACGAAGGTCAGCGCCACTCAGGACGACAGGAGCGGCGAGACAGCACAAAGGCCGGATAATCAGATTTCTTTGTAAGTCCAAGCACACATAAAGATCCAAGAACGAAACTGCAAGTGTTATTACCGGGTGATCACGTTATTCTATAAATTTGGTGGACGAACGCACAAACTCTACTGAGCAGACCAAGAAAATCAGTTCGTAGCACCGTAGAACCTCACCGTGATTATCCCGGCAGTAGACACAAATAAAGCAGTATGGTTAGAAGTTTGATCAACCGTCTTAAAAAGGAAGTTTTCGCATACGTTGCACAGAGGTTGCGCATATTGCTGTCCGGAAGGACAGAGGACATGCGAAAGGCCCTAGCGGAGTACTACGCAGAGACGGAAAACGACCCACAGCTCGCAGCAGTCTGGACAGTATTGGAGGCGGCATATCCAGACAGACCAGGTCCAAGCGTAAAGCTGACAAACCCCTCATCGCAAGTTTGAGCATGGAGGAAATGCAGCGGAAAGGTCAACGGAGGAGACGAGAAGGGAAAGGAGGCCAAGTACAGAAAGACCCAGGCCCAGCCAGCCGGACTACGCAAAAGTGGCGAAACAAGTTAGAGAATGGTCTTTTCGTTTTGACGGAGAAGAAAAACCCCTCGAATTCCTGGAGCAGGGTGAGTGGTCTGCAAACACGTACGGTTTGGACCTGAACATGATTCCCCGAGCCATGCCCGAATTAATGCAGGGAAAGGCTCTAAAGTGGTACATAGCAAACAACAAGCACTGGAGGACTTGGGTCGAGTTCATAGACAGTTTCCAGACGTATTTCCTGCCCAGGGGATACTTCACGAAGCTCGCGGTGAGACAAAGAAAGCAAGTGTTTAGGGAGGCATTCAAGGACTACATGGCCGAGATTCAGACCCTGATAAGACCCCTTGGGTATATGAAAAAGGAAACGCTGGAACTCATCAAGGAGAACTGCACGCCTGGCAGATGAGTACGAGGAACTGCACAGGGAACGGGAAGCCTTTGCGGAAAAACACAAATACAGCCGCAACAAAGCCCTTGCCGCAACGAACGTCACCTGCAGAAGGTGTGAGGACTCAGGAGAGCTAGGCACGCAGTCCCAGGAACAGTGGTCACAATATGCCCCGGGTCAGTCTAGGCGAAGTACGGAATGCTGTCAGAGAGCGGGAAATGGGCAGCGATCTCAGCCGCAGAGAGGCGAGCAGGGGTCGCAGGGTGCCGCCTCTCCAAACTAACTAGAAAGTTAATCGAGGAGGAGCAGCAGTTGTCCCCAGCGGTAACGATCGGTGGGGACACATACAAGGCCACGATCGACACCGGGGCAACAGCAAGCTTCATAAGTGAAGAGCTGGCGGACAAGCCCGCAAGCGATTACAAGGATACGACGGCAGGTTACGTTGGCAGATGGAAGGTGCAGCAAAATCAACGCAAAGCTCGAAATAGGAGTAGAGTTCGGCAACAGACGACTCGTCATGAGTCTGCTGATATTACCAGGGATAGTGGATGCGTTGGTGCTGGGGTGGAATATCCTCACGCACGTCGGGGCCGAGATCAAGTGCGCCGGTCAGGAAATCCGAATAGCGGGCAGAGGCATACACAACGGGTGGCTCGAGGAGAAGTTGTCGGTCGCAGTAGTCCAAAGGGAAGACGAAGAGGACGACATGAAGAAATTCCTGGAAACAGAGCTCGCGGAGTTTCACTCCATGATCGAGTATAGCCGAGCACACGATAACCATGTAGGACGATAAACCAATCAAGCAGAGATACTACCCCAAGAATTCAAAGATTCAAGGGGAGATCAACGCGAAGGTGGACGAACTGCTGGAGATGGGGATGATAGAGCATTCAAGGATCTCGTACAGCTCACCCATAGTCATGGTGAAGAAGAAAACGGGAAAATGGACACTATGCATGGAGTTCAGGCAGATAAACGCGCAGTCCATAAAGGATGCCTACCCGATGCCACGGATAAAGTACATCCTCGCCCAACTAAGGGAGGCGCGCTTCATAAGCAGTAAAGGATGGGTATTGGCAAATACCGTTGGAAGATTCAAACCGGGGCTTCGCGGCTTTCACGGTCCCAGGGAAAGGGCTGTTCCAATGGAGAGTGATGCCATTTGGGTTACACTCCGCGTCGGCCACCGGAAATGTCGCCACATGCATTTGCGTATCAAGACGACATCATCGTGATTGGCCGCACCCTAGAGGAACACAAGAGAAACCTCGGAGGGTATTCCGTCGCTTGAAGAACGCGAACCTGAAAATAAAGCCAGTTCTTCAAGTAAGAACTTCTGTACCTAGGGCACCGCGTCACAAGTCAAGGGATAGGCACGGACCCAGAGAGCAGCCATAGCACAGCTAGAACCACCGTCATCGGTCCGCGAGCTGAACAATACCTTGGAGTCGCATCTTGGTACCGACGTTTCGTGCCTGACTTCGCGCGCATTGTAAGCCCACTCAACGACCTCAAGGGTACCAAGTGGACATGGTTACAGGATCACCAGCAAGCCTTCGAGGAGTTAAAAGCCAGATTGGTTACCGTCCCAGTCTTGGCGTGGCCCGACTTCGGGAAAATGTTCATCCTGCAAACGGACGCCAGTGACTACGGGATCGGGGCGATTCTCACACAGAACATGGAAGATGGCGAATACGTCATTTCATACTCCAGCCGGACACTAAACGGAGCCGAGAAGAACTACTCGACAACAGAGGAGGAGTATTTGGCAATTGTCTGGGTTATTCGGAAGCTAAAGCCGTATCTTGAGAGCTACCACTTTAAGGTAGTGGCGGATCATATGGCACTGAAGTGGCTGAACAGCATAGAAAGCCCTTCGGGAAGAATGGCCAGATGGGCGTTGGAGCTGCAGCAGTATGACTGCGAGGTAGCATACAGGCAGAGTCGGTCTCAGCAGAACCGGAAATGCTAAGAAGAACGTAGGACAAGGAGGCCGAATCAGAGTGCAGATGGATCAAGGAAAAGCGAGAAAAGATAAAAGCACATCCTCAAAAGTTCCCAGACTACGTGTGGGAGGGTAGCGCCCTTTACAGGCGGATTCCGCATAGAGCAGGGAGCGAAGATGTGTTCCGCGGCAGCTGAGAGAAATTGTCTTGCGCGAAAACCACGACTCCCCAGCAGCCGGTCATGTAGGCAGTCGGAAGACGATTGCACGGCTTGTAGCCCGGTACTACTGGCCAGGAATGCAGAGAGACGCAAGGGCCTACGTTCGAAAATGCGAGGACTGCGCAAGGTCCAAACCGAATCAGCGGTAGGCGGCGGGAAAGATGTTGACACAGATCCCGGAGGAACCCTGGGCGACAGTGTGCGCAGATTTCGTCGGATCACTACCAAGATCGAAGCACGGAAACAGTATGTTGTTGGTGCTGATCGACAGGTTTTCAAAGTGGACGGAGTTGGTGCCTTTGCGAACAGCCACGGCGGAAACGTTGCAGAAAGCGTTCAGGGAACGCATAGTCTCACGATTTGGAGTACCGAAGGTGGTGATCACGGACAACGGCGTGTAGTTCACGAGCAGGGCTTTGAAGAAGTTCCTTAACGGCATGGGGATAAAGCAGCAGTTTACGACGCTGTATACCCCACAAGAGAATCCGACGGAGAGAGCTATCCGCACTGTGAAGACAATAATAGCGCAGCTTGCCGGACAGAACCAGAGGAATTGGGATGAAAGATGTCCCGAAGTGATGCTGGCTGTGAATTCCAGTGTTTCAGATTCTACAGGCTACTCACCGGTATTTTTGACACAGGGCCGCGAAACAAGACTACCGAACGCACTCTATGACAGAGAAACCCTAGGTACAGGAAAGCAACCAGGGTCACCGGAAGGAAACGCTGAAAAGATGAGAGAGGTCTTCCAGATTGTGCGGAGGAACCTAGAGAAAGGTTTCCCAGGACCAAGCAAGGCATTACAACCTGCGGAAAAGGCAGTGGAAGCCAAGGATTGGTGAAGTGGTGTGGGCCAAGGAGCACCATTTGTTGAAAGCGGCTAAAGGGTTTGCGGCCAAACTAGCTCCGAGGTTCGATGGGCCGTACCTAATTGTGAATTTCATATCGCCGGTGATATGTAAGATTTGCCACCTGAAGAGTAAAAAGGAACGCTCGGTACACGTCAGAGGACGAGAACGTGGATGCAGATCCCTCGGAAGAGAGAAGGGAAGGCATGCGAAAAAACGACGGCACCTGAGAACGGACGGGGTTCGGCAGCCGTGCTAGCGTCAGGCCAAGGCGAGAGTCAATTATCGATCTAGCTAAAGGTTTCCATCAAATTCAAATGGACCGACAATCAATATCCAAAACAGCATTTTCTACAAAACATGGACATTATGAATATACTCGTATGCCCTTTGGTCTGAAAAGTGCACCAGACACATTTCAACGTTGTATAAACAATCTTCTAGAAGACATAATCTATAAAGATTGTTTAGTTTATTTAGATGATATTGTCATTTATTCCACTTCATTGAAGGAGCACATAATGTCATTAGCCATACCTCTTGAAGTTAAAAGAGCTATTTTACGCATATTCAACGACATGGGTAAACCCATAGAATATAAGCCGACAGAGGCTTTGCTTTCATGTGCATTGCACTTAAACTCTGCTTAAAATCAGGAGTGACTCTAAATGTAATAACAAGTAAAAATGGAATTTCTGACATTGAGCGATTTCATAAAACTGTTAATGAAAAATTAAGAATAATAACAAGCGAAAATTAACCTGAAAATTTATTCACAAAATTCGAAAAAAAAAATTTACGTATACAATCATAAAACAAAAAAATACAACACAACTGGTCGAACTCCAAATGACATCTTCATTTTTGAAGGAACCCCGGCCTACTAAACAAAATTGACAAACTCAATGCCGGAAATATAAATATATCGAATAATATTTTTGAAATCGATATATTTATATCGCGATATTGATTTTGGCGATATATCAAATGGTCAATAATTTTTTGGGATGTATTTGATACTTTCTAATTTTCCGGGAAGTTCGGTACCCTGGTAGCGACTTCATTCGGCAATCATATGTGCTGTGTGTGATACACATATTCGGATTCTCACATCATGCAACGTGTATTTTTAGAATCATTTAAATCCAAGTATTAATTAAATTAAGCATTTAACTATGTCTAAAATGAAATTCAAAATATTTTTATTTTGTGTAAATTACGTGTAAATACACGCAATGTTTCTATTTTGATCTTATTAATATTAAATTAAATTTCATTTCAAATTAATATTAACTAAAACAAGTTTAAAATGAAATTAAAATTAAATTTAATCGGTTATTTAAAAATATATGTTGTAGTATGCGCATATGTAATATTAAGAACATTAAAATCATAAACATAAATCATAAAGTCAATAAACTCCAAGATGGATGTAACATGATCGTCCACTAGAAGGCTACAAAGTATAAGTGCATGGTCAGCATTCCCACGCCGACCAAATGCACAATACATATGTGCATTACTCACTCTCGCGATAAGCAAGGATATATAAGATATACATAAGAGAGCCGCTCCGCTGCTGGCGTATCCGGCAGCGCAGCTACGCGGTTTAGGCTTAGCCGAAATATACTTAAGATTGAATATGCAGATACTTGTAAACCGTTGAACGGGCAGAACCATTTCTGCCCTAAAAAGAAATCAACACCAAACCTATTATTTGTGGCATTCACTACATGGCGACAGTCGTCCAACGTCGGATATACTAATGGAAGAGCACAAATACGTTGGGCACTGATGAAACTGACGGAACCGCAATTCAACTGAGAACGAATCTGAGTGAGTAGAGTTGTATTTAGATATGGAAAAACACCGTGGCGGTTTAAAGACCAAGTTAAACAAACGTATAGCCCACGTAAGGTGGCTAATATACGGTCAACAAACGCCACCGGTTTGGTCGAAAGCTCTAAAGCTACATGCAGAGCTAGACCACTTGCTGCAATACCAGCAAGAATTGAAAACCCAAAAACTCGAGAAAACTCACTCAGAAAATAAAAAAAATATAACAGTCATTAATGAAGTTCCAAAACCGACAGCATGTCCCGCACCAGCAGCGGCACTAACAAAGCCTAAGAAGACTTGCCCACAGGACTGCGAAGGAGTCTGGAGTCCTCATTGCCTAGGAACTTGTGAGCAGCCCTTAACATCATCAGCAGCCCAGATATAGACAGCAGCGAGGGAGTGTCAGCATGCCACCCCCGGCGACGACCAGCTGCAGTAAAAAACTAAAATATATTAATTATATAAAAAAATAAATTTGTAAAATGGAGCATATACTATTATGCCCTGTTAACCCAATATGGCCCGTGAAGCCATAGCTAGAATCAGGCAGGCAATGATGTAAAACATAATCAATTTTGCTAACACGCTAGAATTTGGAAAGGAAATAATTACAAATATAAATGTCCATAGAGACAAATAGAATAAGCCAAACTGAAATAATATATAAAAATAAAGAAAATTTTTTACAAAACTTTGAAATTAGTATACCCAAAATGGGTTTGATAGACACTAAAACTGTTGACTCCACAGCAAATGTTATAAATAAAGTGGAAGTCTAAAATGCAGACTTGTTCTGGATAACAATATTACTAATTGTAATTGCTCTAATTATGGTATCCAATGCATTAATAAAACAAGAGAGAACGCTATAGTCGAGTTCCCCGACTATCTGATACCCGTTACTCAGCTAGTGTAAGTGCGAAGGACAGTTTTTGGCGGTTTGTGGGCGTTAGAGTGGGCGTGGCAAAAAGTTTCTTTGCAAATCGATAGAAATTTTCAAGACCAATACAAAAATGTAAAAATATTAAAACATTTTTCAAAAGTGTGGGCGTGGCAGTTTTGGGCGGTTTGTGGGCGTTAGAGTGGGCGTGTCAACATGAATCGACAAACTTGCGTTGCGTCTATGTCCCTGGAGTCTGTATGCCTAATCTCAACTTTCTAGCTTTTGTAGTTCCTGAGATCTCGACGTTCATACGGACGGACAGACGGACAGACGGACGGACGGACAGACGGACAGACGGACAGACGGACATGGCCAGATCGACTCCGCTATTAATCCTGATCAAGAATATATATACTTTATATGGTCGGAAACGCTTCCTTCTGCCTGTTACATACTTTTCAACGAATCTAGTATACCCTTTTACTCTACGAGTAACGGGTATAAATATACAATCTACATAACAAGTGTCTCAGAAAACAATACCGTTACGCTGCAAACGGTTTAGATAATATTTAAGGAAAGTTTACTCATACATCGAACTCAATTATGAATGAAATATAGAAGTTTAAAAAAAAAACACGTAATATTGCTTTTATCTAAATAAGAATCCAGAAATATATATCAATAGCCAACCATGACTCAAACGCGCTCAAACACAGCGCACTATAGATAAAGTCTATGAACATGACCCAGATTTTAGGAATAAAGCATTGAATATTATAAGTAATATTCAAATGTCTATTATTGATTTCGAAAATTTATATATGAGTACATACGAATTAGCATACACCTCCCCGTTATACCCTTGTAATGGTTACATACAAAAGGCAATTGTACTTACGACATTGCCAGGTGTAAAAGTAAAATCAGAATTATAAGATTTTGGCATACTAGGTAAAAGTATCGTTTTTTTTTAATTTAATGGACAAAAGATCCGTTTACAACGATTCATAAAGGCAATCAAATTGGTAGACTTAGCTAAGGGATAATTTGAAGACATTGGAGTTGAGGTCATTAAGTCAAAAATAGTTGGCACAATTTTGAACTCAGTTGGCAATGAAACGACAATTCCAGCAATTATAAACAAATTGCAGAAAGTAGTCGTGAAACATCCGGTAATGTCAAAGCAAAGCTATTAACAGTTCAGCAAAGAGGTAAAACTGCAACGCAATTTACCGCTGAAGTTGATAGACTGAGAAAGCTATTAGAAGCTTTTTTTATGCGGGTATACCTTTAGAACATGCCACTAGTCTAAGTACTAGAGAGGCAATTGACACCATGATAAATCGCGCTGAGCACGAAAGTGTCAAAACAGTACTAGAAGCAGGGACTTTCACAACTATGGATGCAGCGATAAGCGCATACATAAGAACGAGTGCAAGAGTTACCGGTGACATTAATAAAGTGATGTACTTTAGAGGTAACAGATCTAACAGAGGATACGACAATGCCAATAGAGGTCCTAACCGCGGTAAAGGCTTCAATAACAATGGTTATAGACGCAACTATAATAACGGTTACCAAAATAACGGTTACCAGAATAACGGTCATCAAAACCGCAATAATGGAAATAATAACCGCTATAATGGCAACAATAGAGGCCGCAATAATGGAAACCGAGGCCGTAACAACAACAACCAGAATAACAATAACGGCAATAATGCCAATGTACGAGTAACCCAAGATCAGGGAAACTCGCAACAGCCTTTAGGTACCCAGTAGGAGAAGATCGTAGAGTATACGCCATCAATTAGAATCTCAATATATTTACCACATTTATTCATGTCAAAACAGGTGTAAAACTAGTTTTCCTTCTTGATACAGGTGCAGATATCTCTATTCTCAAAGAGAATTCTACAAATTTTCTAATATTCAAATAATTAACAAAATAAATATTCAAGGCATAAGCCAACAGATATTTCAGTCTCAAGGACAGACTTTTATTGAGATACAGACAGGTAAATACATTATTCCACACGATTTTCATTTAGTAGATACAAATTTTCCCATACCGTGTGATGGAATAATAGGAATAGATTTCATTAAAAAATATAATTGCCAAATTGATTTCAAACCAGCAGAAGATTGGTTTATACTTAGACCCAACAATTTGAAATTTCTCATTTATGTTCCAATAACATACAACTCTGGTAATAACACAACCCTATTACCAGCAAGATCCCAAGTTGTCCGAAGATTAATAGTATTATTAAAAGATGATAACATTTTTATTCCGAACCAGGAAATACAAACTGGTATTTATGTTGCAAATACAATTGCAACATCTAGTAATACAATTGTCCGAATTTTGAACACAACAGATTCTTATCAATTGGTCAATAGACACTTTAAAATATGAGCCACTTTCGAACTACAATGTAGTTCAGGCAAATAGCAAAAACAGAAATAAAACTGTTTTATCTCAATTAAAGAAAAATTTCCCAAAATTTTTTAAATTACAATTAGAAATCTTATGCAGCAAATATACAGATATATTTGTATTAGAATCAGAACCAATAACGGTTAATAATTTTTATAAATAACAGTTGAGATTAAAAGATGATGAGCCCGTATACACAAAAAATTATAGAAGTCCTCATAGTCAAGTAGAAGAAATACAAGGCCAGGTACAGAAATTAATAAAAGATAAAATAGTTGAACCATCAATTTCAGAGTACAATTGCCCTTTGCTATTAGTACCTAAAAAGTCAAGCCCAGGTTCAGATAAAAAGAAATGGAGATTAGTAATATACTATCGCCAAATTAATAACAAACCTTTACCTGACAAATTTCCACTACCGAGAATAGATGATATTTTGGACCAACTTGGTCGAGCAAAATATTTTTCTTGCCTTGATTTAATGTCAGGTTTTTTATCAAATCGAGTTGGATATAGCATCTTTCTCAACCAACAATGGCTCATATCGATTTGGCCATTTGGTTTAAAAATAGCGACTAATTCATTCCAAAGAATGATGACTATAGCATTCTCCGGAATAGAACCGTCTCAGGCATTCCTTTATATGGATGACTTAATAGTCATCGGTTGTTCCGAAAAGCATATGCTAAAAAACCTCACTGAAGTTTTTGATAAATGCAGGGAATACAACCTAAAGTTACATCCCGAAAAATGTTCATTTTTCATGCATGAAGTCACATTTTTAGGACATAAATGCACCGACAAAGGAATTTTGCCGGATGACAAAAAATATGATGTCATTCAGAACTACCCAGTTCCACATGATGCGGACAGCGCTAGACCTTTTGTAGCATTTTGCAATTACTACAGACGTTTTATCAAAAATTTTGCCGACTATTCTCGGCACATGACAGGATTATGTAAAAAGAATGTTCCATTCGAGATGACAGATGAATGCCAAAATGCATTCATATATTTAAAATCGCAGCTAATAAACCCAACACTCTTGCATTACCCAAACTTCAGCAAAGAATTCTGCAAAAATGCATTCATACATTTAAAATCGCAGCTAATAAACCCAACACTCTTGCAGTAACAGATGCAAGCAAGCAAGCATGTGGCGCAGTTTTAACTTAAAACCACAATGGCCACCAACTCCCAGTTGCTTATGCATCAGGAGCTTTTACGAAAGGTGAAAGCAATAAGAGTACAACCGAACAAGAGTTAACAGCAATTCATTAGACAATAGTTCACTTCAGACCATACATTTACGGAAAACACTTCACTGTGAAAACAGATCATAGACCATTGACATATTTATTCTCAATGGTAAACCCCAGTACTAAATTAACAAGAATAAGGCTTGAATTAGAGGAATATAATTTTACGGTAGCGTATCTAAAGGGCAAAGATAATCATGTAGCTGATGCGTTATCAAGAATAACCATCAAAGAGCTAAGAGAAATTACTGGAAATATATTAAAAGTCACTACAAGATTTCAAAGTAGACAATAATCCTGCGCAGGACAAAGAACAAAAAAGATTTGCATGAGCAAACCAAAGAAAAAGCTTCAGAGCCCAACGTATACGTAGTCATAACAAATGACGAGGTACGAAAAGTAGTGACATTGCAATTAAATGACGCGATATGTTTATTTAAACATGGAAAGAAAATCATTGCAAGATATGATGTTGGTGATCTTTATACTAATGGAGTTCTTGATCTAGATCAATTTTTCCAAAGGCTTTAATAGCACATTTCAATAGATGAATTTTAAAAATTTAAAAAGACATTTTTACTGGAAAAATATGAGTAAATACATAAAAGAGTACGTAAGAAAATGCCAAAAATCAAAAACAACAAAGCATACAAAGACCCCAATGACTAACACAGACACACCAGAACATGCTTTCGATAGAGTTGTCGTGGACACAATTGGTCCACAACCTAAGTCAGAAAATGGTAACGAGTACGCAGTCACTCTCATATGTGATTTCACCAAGTACTTAATTGCCATTCCAATAGCAAATGAAAGCGCAAAAACAGTGTAAAGCTATATTTGAATCTTTTATTCTAAAGTACGGTCCAATGAAGACGTTCATAACGGACATGGGAACAGAGTATAAGAATTCAATAATTACTGACCTATGTAAATATTTGAAAATTAAAAATATAACATCACCACCAGACAGTTGGAGTGGTCGAACGAAGACATAGAACTTTGAACGAGTATATACGGTCCTATATATCGGCGGACAAAACCGATTGGGACGTATGGCTTCAATATTTCGTATACTGCTTCAACACGACCCCATCTATGGTACATAATTACTGTCCATATGAATTAGTTTTCGGTAGAACAAGTAATTTATCAAAACATTTTAATAAGTTACATAGCATAGAAGTAGGCGATAAAGTTTTATTAAGAAATGAGGTAGGCCATAAATTAGACTTTTACCCAGAGCCCAATAAGATAGAAAGCATAGGAGATAATAATAATATTACGTTACTTACAAATAAAAACAAGAAACAAATAGTTCATAAAGATCGATTAAAGAAATTTCATTCATAACTGATTTTACACTTATATTTTTCTTAATCATTTATACAAAATTTTTATTTCTTATTACAAAATTCACTTTTATAATACTATTGTTCAAGCTGAGCAACAATATAAAAAAAAAATAATAATAAAAAAAAATAAGATATAATATGCATTCATGTAGTATGCGCATACGTAATATTAAGAACATTAAAATACAATAAGCATACAAACGCATAGCAGCACTTTGTTTCTATGTTTATGTCAATAAACTCCAAGACGGATGTAACATGATCGTCCACTTGAAGGCTACAAAGCATAAGTGCATGGTCAGTATTCCCACGCCGACCAAATGCACAATACATATGTGCATAACTCACTCTCGCGATAAGCATAGATAAATAAGATATACATAAGAGAGCCGCTCCGCTGCTGGCGTACCCGGCAGCGCAGCTACGCGGTTTAGGCTTAGCCGAAATATACTTAAGATTGAATATGCAGATACTTGTGAACCGTTGAACGGGCAGAACCATTTCTGCCATAAAAGGAAATCTTAATAAAGAATCAAAACTTATCACAACACCAAATCTATTACTTGTGGCATTCACTACAATGTACATATATCTTTTTATCGTTGGGCGGATAGCTTTTTGTTGGTATTAAAGAAAAAATTAAGAATATCGAAAATATCTGATATATCGATATTTTAAAAAGAGATATTTTATACCATATTAAACTTTTTTGTATATCGAAAAAATCATCGATACGATATTTTCAAAATTTTTGGGAACTCTGATGAAAATAGACAAGACTTAAACATAAACACAAAATTCAGAGAATCCCCTCTAGTTAGATCAAAAACAACTAACCCATTCAAAAAGACAGAAAATTTATGAAATAAACATTTCGAAGAAACAAAAAGAGCTAGAAAGATAATACACTATAAATCAAAGTTTAACAAGAGAGAACGCTATAGTCAAGTTCCCCGACTATCTGATACCCCTTACACAGCTAGTGGAAGTGCAAAGGAGATTCTTCAACACTTACAGTTTTTGGCGGTTTGTGGGCGTTAGAGTGGGCGTGGCAACATGAATCGACAAACTTGCTCTATTACTCTGGAGTCTGTATGCTTAACCTCAGCGTTCATACGGACGGACAGACAGACGGACAGATAGACGGACAGACAGACGGACAGACAGACAGACAGACGCACATGGCAGGCCGATCGCTCGTGACAGCAAAGTGCTGACACTAGCAAAAACAGCAATATGTATGTATGAAGTTCATACTCGATAACCAATGGGAGTCAAGTGCCTCCGTACTTGCCTCCGTCCAAATAAAACTAAGCAAGTCTCTAAGTACGTTCGAGCCGCACACAGTTGAGAGGAATCCTGCTTAGAGTCCGTCCTGGCTCTGAACACAGTTGCCCATGAAGCTCTGTGTCAACCCTCGCATGAACCTCACTACGTGCATAGGGACCCATGGGGACGCTTCAGGACTACTGCACATATGCGGGGAGATTGCGGCCTAGAGTTTGGACCAACTCACACAAGATGATCAACACACAACGAAAGAAGGACATTTAAGGAGACGTATTCAGAAAAAACGGGCTGATGGCAAGAACACCGGAGAACAACGCGACGACGATGACCAACCCTAGACCTAACTTCGGTGTATTCGAGCGTGTGTCCTGGGAAAGGACTCAGGCCGAGTGAGGGGCATCCGATGTTCAGGCACCAAGATGCCGGCGTAAGCTCGTCGATTTTGGGTCGTGGGATCTTGGTAAGCCCCTCACCTCTCCAACATAAGGAGAATAAATATTAGTAGTGCCTGAATAAGTTCGTACCGTTCGTCAAACAGCAATCCCATTGCCCTACAAGCTGTAGCTTGATCGTAAAACGATCGGACAATGTTTCGGCCACGTTCCCTCTCCTTCATGCATCCGTATGCCTGATGGATCGTCGCGGGCCGCGCAATATGATCCCCTTTTGTCAAGGTTGTCCGTCAAACGTTATGTCCTCGTTTTTGACCTACTCCACTTCTCGCGTCAGCACCCCTTCTGCAAATGTTTACCTTCTCATTTTGTTGTAGTTACAATAATAGCATAATTTGATTGAGTAAAAGATTGTTGGCTAGTGCCATGTAATACAAAAGAAGAAATAAAAAGATAGCATACAAAATTTATGAAAAGCTCTATAACTGTTGTTAGCGAGAAGTATCGAATTGATCACCAAGCAAAGGTGCGCACATTAACAAAAATTTTTGGCTATTCACGACTACAAACGTCGCTCTGAGGGTTCTTGTTTTTGCATAACAAAAACAAGGCGGATACTCGTCGCTGAAAAGTAATTTTTATTTATTTAAAACAATATTGAACACAAAATATTTAACTCCTATTAATAAATATTAATAAAGAGGCTAACAATAAGATATTTTTCTTTAAACCTGATACAAATATACTTATATTTACTACTGGTGTAGAAATAAAATGCGCACGAGAATATATGTATATATATATGGATATAGAGAAAACTCGGGAACAGGGTTCCGTCAAACTTACCCCACTTTAATCCGGAGCGATGAGATCTCGACGCGTTGGATCCTGGGTATTGCTATATATATATAGTGATGGAATTATACATACATATACCTTCGTGCACCAATTAATTGTAACCGAACAATAATAATATATACACAAACACAAAATAGAAAAAAAATACAGTAAGTGGAGTATACATATATATAAAAGTATGAATGAGTTCGCTTTCTTTTCTTTTGTAGCACGCTTTGACTGCTATTCGGCTCTCAGGTTACTTGGAGCGAGCACTTGCTGTTTGTTTTGGCTGATGTTCACATTAACGGCCATGCACCGGTTCACTTGTTCTTTTATTTTTAATTATTTTGCTGTTAGTATTTTTAATTAAGCACTTTGTGGGACACCGGATGCAATCCTGTCCAGAGCATGGTGATGGTCCCTCCTCTGCTGTACGGATCTCTTGTACATTTTTACGATCTTTAACAGAGCCAGGAAGATCAGTATAGCAGCGATGAATTCCAGGGTATGTTGTACTCCTTCTATTTCCTGTTGGTGGTTGACAGCCTCCACGGTGTTTATCACATTTGCTGTGTTGTCGGAGGCCTTAGACTTCTTGCCGCCCATCCTGAGAGTTTCGTGGAACTATCGTCTTTCTTCAAAGTGTGTTCATTGTTAGTCCTGTTATTTCTTTTAAAGTATGCTGGTGTCCTCGATGGACAGAAGGATAATTGCCCGGGTATTTGATGTACGGATGACTACCTCTGGGTATTAACTACAGATGTTTTCCCGGGTACCGGCGGACTACGGGTGTTTACCTGGGTACTGACTACGGGTGTTTTCCCCGGTACTGATTGACCCTTCATCGGTGAGCCATGGTCTTTTTATACCGCCATAGAGCTTTTTTCTGATCTATAGGTCTTCTATGCCAAGTGTTCCCACCTAGGAATCATATTTCTCGCTTTCCTCTATTTTGGGGAGTCGATACCCCCTTCGGTGAAGTGTGCCCGGAACTGGTGTTGATTTTCTTTACTTTCTGCAATCTATTGCGGCCGCTGACCGGGTGTTTGGAGACTCGTTTATTGTCGACTTGCATTTTTTTTGTCGCAATCCAACTGAGTCAACAGGGTGATTCCACTGATTTTAGATTATGCTTTTGAATCTTCAAAGTCTTACGATCTCCCGAAAAGGGTGTACGCAACAGGCTCGAAGTGATCGATGCGGTTACGCAAGGAATGACTTTGCAAAAAGAAAGACCGTACGCCATTTTCTTGTATGTTTGTTGTTTCTTTTTCCTTTTTCTTTTTTTATAGCTTGTTCTCACTATGCGCCCATAAACGTGTAGCTTCGACCCACGACACTCTGCTGACTGCGCTAGCCGGGCTATTATGTAAAGTTAGATGTTATCGATTGTGATTTCTTTTTCTTCAAGAATGCTTCTGCTATTTTTCAAATACAACTCGTACGAGCAACTCGTTGTTCTAGGTTTTTATGTGTTTGATAATTCTGCGTGAGCTTACGGTAATTTATGGGTATGACGAATTTCCCGGTTTATCGTCCTTACCGGACTTCTGGCAAAAACGACAAGTGGACTCATGGAATCGAGACGTGCACGGATTCTTGTTTCCGGGATTTGGCTGTAAAAATCCACTCCGTATCCACACGTATAGCAAATCATATTGTGCAAAGAGTTTCCGCACCCAGGCGCTGTTCTGTTGGACTCGCGGCTGTCTTTCGGTCTGCTTTGGAATTCTTCCACAAGGACACCATCGGGAATACGTCCTTGCCTCTCTGAGCGTTGGATCTCATTTACAGGTCTACCTCGCATCGGTTTCCCATGGTTTCTTAACCACCGATCCACTCTGAGCCCCTCCTTTTTAAGCTCTGTCAGAGACTTTATTGGGGACGTCAACAGTAACCCACATATTTGGGAGTTCAGGTTGTCCTTCAAAAGTTCTACAAATTCACCCTCGGCGATCTTGTGTTCTATCTTTTATTGCTGAAGGACACCTTGTACACTTGTTTTTTATCCATCAGTTCTTTGTTGTACTCCTTCTATTTCCTGTTGGTGGTCGACAGCCTCCACGGTGTTTATCACATTTGCTGTGTTGTCGGAGGCCTTAGACTCCTTGCCGCCCATCCTAAGAGTTTCGTGGAACTATCGTCTTCCTTCAAATTGTGTTCATTGTTAGTCCTGTTATTTCTTTTAAAGGATGCTAGTGTCCTTGCTCCTTGACGTATTTCTTCGAGACTGGAGTTATCCCTGAGTCTTCCCCTCGATGGACAGAAGGATAATTGCTCTTTTGGCGGAAAAAACGAAATGGATCCGGCAAACACGCAAATTAAATGCACACACGTAATACACACAGTCGACCTGGAGAGGGACTTCTTTCGATAGCGCTCTGCGAAAATTTCTGCAAAACACACGGTGTACTTGTACCATAGTTCCGCGCGTATCCTAGGCGTGCTGAATGAATCTTTAAGTTGGCAATTTCTGCAGCTAATAAAACAGTTGACAGCGCTGCCTACTTATCTCGGGGGCGATCTGGAGCGAGTGGCGTTGCCAGATCAACGGTGAGACCAATGCTGAGGTGAGCGTACCGTTGCCGTCGTGGGTACCCTTTGCGAAGTCCCAAACTGGATAGCCACACCGGTATTTGGACCTAATCACGGCACTCCAGGACGAGGACCTGAAGAGCATTCTTGCCAGGATGAATGGCTAGATCAACATACTGCTGTCGGCGTTTGAGACCCAGCGGCACATCACCAGGGAGACCAAGGGTGCAGTCACTGAACTCGCGGATCTTAACAACAGGGTGGTCGAGCAAAGGAGCAAACGAGCACCGTAGGGCGAGCGTTTCTACCCAGACGGAGGCCCAAAAGCGTACCAAAAAGGCTACGCAAGATGAGCAGGTGCTAAATTGGCAAGTCCCAAAGTGCAGGCTGCCAAGAAGAGTATCCACGGAGGAAAAAGAGTGACAGCCGGGACAAAGGAGACCAATCTGAGCAGTTAGGCATCGGTCGCCAAGAGCGCTGGCACGAGCGCTGAATGGACCAAGGTGAAGCCTAAGCGCCTGCGTAAAAGGCCAGAGGCACTTATCGTAAAGAAGACGTCTCGGGAAAATGCTAGACCACAGGCTATCGTTTAAGGACCACGCGGGACACGCTGGCCAGACTCATGCCCATCGTTGGAGGACCCAGAAACCCGGCCAGGAAACTTCTGGTGACGGTAGCAAAGGCATCGCTGCCATGGCTCTAAAGCTCATTAGAGGTTTCAGGACCATATCCGAAGACGCAGCTCTAGCCCTGGCTGGCATGCCACCAATCAACATTATTTCTTTCAAGGCGCTTTGTTTAATCCGGAATTGCGCAACCCGGCTAGAGCCCCACGAGCGGCTGATCGTGGAGAGTGGCAGATTAGGTGGCAAACGTCGCAACGGGGGAGGTGGTCCTACCAGCTTATCCCTGAACTGGCGGTATGGTCAGAGTGTCAACACGGGAGAAGAATAATACCTTAGCGTACCTGGCTTGTCGTAAAAGGCGACTAAAGGGTGGAAGAAGGAGCTCCCCATGGCGAACTACTAAGGAAGGGAATGCGACCTGGCCTCACATCCTGCTTATCGAAGTCATACCATAGCTCGCAGTTCCGATGAGCGAGAAAGGACAGAAAAGCACACGGAGGTTTTTATACTATACTATACTATACTATATTGTGGAAATCCGGCTCGAAGCACCAAAGATGGTGCAAGTCTACTTTTGCTAATAAAGTTGCAAAAGGCATCTGATATGTTGTTTTTTCCAGATTTATGGATAACGCTAACCCTATATGCCTGGAGTCGCAGCAGCCACCTTTCTATGCGGGCTTTGACTTTGGTTTGAAAATAGCTTTTAGGAGTTTGTGATCAGTCACTCCCCGACGTAGGTTTTCAGACCGAGAAAACTCCGTGTTTCCTCTTGTTCTATTGGTTTCTGAAAGATCGTATGACGTCAATTTTCTCGGGATCGACTTCTATTCCTTTGTCGGATAAGATATGTCCGAGGAATTTTAACTTGGGTTTTTTCCAGACGCACTTCTCTCTATCCCTTTTCCCTTTACCAGCTGAGATTAGTCCTTGTGGCTAATTAGGTTAAATTTGCAGCCCGAGTCGATGATTAGGGGAATTTCACGGCCTCCCACTTGGCATTTTATGAACTCCTTTTTATCTTCGCTTGAAACTTTAAAGCAGTAATCATTATTTTTTTTTTTTAAAGTCTGGTGGCCTTATATATATGGTATATATGGTATACGGTATATATACGTAAGAGGTTTTTTTTAAGTTCTTACCGTCGGACTTCAGCATTTCCTGGCGATGTGTCCATCTTCGAGCATTTATTGCAGCTGGCATTTCGTCCAGGACATGATGGGTCATTGGATACGTGACCAAACTTTCCGCACGCTGAGCATTCCCCACTTAGCTTGAAGCCGCGATATCTTATTGGTGCCAGTCTATTTTACGACCTGCTGTGCGTTGGTCAAGTCAAGCTTCAGCGGGGCTTGCGTATAATTTAAAAACAGGCTGCAGTCGCTCCAATGGCATGGCTTTAATATCGTCGCACCCGGTTGTTTCGCCCAATGAGAAAACTCAACTGGATCGTCTTGAGGTGCAGCTTCGGTTGTTTTGAAGGGTGGCAGGTTGTGCCGAATCCATTGTCCGTCCTACTAAGAAAGAGGTTGACTGTGAAGCTCATTTGTTTAAACGCTTAATTTGCTTGCCTGGTGGGGATTATTCTGTTCGATTGCCAGTCAAGTTCAGTTTAGATCTTGTGGGGGAGTCCTACCAGAAAGCTCTGCAACGATTCTTATCTCTTAAGAGAAAACTAGAGCATCGTCCAGCCGTCAAGGTCTCATACAAGGCTTTTGTTAAGGAGTATTTGCAGATGAGACATGTCAGATATTCCAATAGAAAGTCTTATTCCTGTCGGTATTTCTTGCCACATCATTGCGTCATAAAAGAGAACAAGACCACTCCTAAATTACGCGTCGTTTTTGATGGATTGGCGTCAACTTCTTCAGAATACTCCTTAAACGATGTTCTGATGGCTGGTCCAGTGATTCTGCCAAAATAATTCTTCTTGCATCTTGCATCCCTTTGCAATCACAGAAGACATCTGTAAAATGTATCGGTGTGTCAGGTTTTCGCCTGAGAATAGCTACTTCCAGTGCTTTTTAGAAGAGATTCTCCTCAAGCAGATCTGTGCGTGTTTAAGTTCAGTGAGGTCGATGCATGAGATTCTTCGCAGTAACATTTATGTTGATGATTTGATATCTGCCGCCAAGAAATTTTAAACTAAGAAACTGGTATTTATGTACCAGCCTTTAGCTAAGCTTTTGTTCTCATTTCAACCCTTCAATCAACATCAAGGTCTCACCGACGTTCGATTTTATCCAAAATCACACGGTTCTACGATTCTCTTGGTTTGGTTGTAATCACAAAGTCAAAGATTTTTCTTCAGCTGCTGTGTAAGTTGTCCTTGGAGGTAAGCCTACCTTTGGCGCAAGATTCAAAATGGCTGTAGTTTTGTGCAGATTTATGCCTCGTTTCCACGATTGACCCTTTCTTCAAGCTCTGAATTAGGATTAATGGCTTTTGCTATGCCAGCATTGAAGTTAATGGAGCCTGTATATATGTCGTTTCTAGGGGACAATCGAACAGCAGCCACTAACTGTGTTCAAAGTCTCGTGCTGCTTTGAAAACCCTAACCATTCACAAACTTGAGCTTTGCGAAGCTGAACTCCTAGCTTGACTTATAGCTGAAAAATGTTAACTTCTTAACTGTGATGATTTCTTGGATATAGTAGGAGCCCTTAAAATTTAACGTGTTTCTTGCAAACTGAGTTGCTGCAATTGAGGAGTTAAACAGTACAATAAAATGGCGAAACGCTCCCACTGCCTTAAATCCGGCAGATACTTTTTCTCGAGGAGCTCTTCCTAGAGAGCTTCACGAGTCTCCTTTGTGGGCGCATGGGCCGCCCAATAACTGAATATTCACAAACAGATTTAACCGAGAAGCCAATTTACTCGTAGAAAAAGGGTATACTAGATTCGTTGAAAAGTATGTAACAGGCAGAAGGAAGCGTTTCCGACCATATAAAGTATATATTATTCTTGATCAGGATCAATAGCCGAGTCGATCTAGCCATGTCCGTCTGTCCGTCTGTCTGTCCGTCTCCCTGTCTTTCCGTATGAACGTCGAGATCTCAGGAACTATAAAAGCTAGAAAGTTAAGACTAAGCATACAGACTTCAAAGTCATAGACGCAGTTTGTCGATTCATGTTGCCACGCCCACTCTAACGCCCACAAACCGCCCAAAGCCTACACTTTTGAAAATAATGTAATATTTTTTCATTTTTGAATTGGTCTTGTAAAGTTTTATCGATTTGCCAAAAAACTTTTTGCCACGCCCACTCTAACGCCCACAAACCGCCTAAAGCTGCCACACCCACACTTTTGAAAAATATTTTGATATTTTTTTCATTTTTGTATTGGTCTTGTTAAATTCTTTTGATTTGCCAAAAAACTTTTTGCCACGCCCACTCTTACGCCCACAAACCGCCCGAAGCTGCCACGCCTACACTTTTGAAAAATGTTTTGATATTTCGTGCACGCCCTAAAACGGTTTATATGCTCAAGAAGAGGAGGCCACGACAAATTTGATCTGACAATGCAACTAACTTGCGCAAGGAATGAGTTGCTTGAACTTGCAGTCAAGACAGCAAAACTGTGGGCTCTTCCATTTTGACCTTCGATGAGCTGAGAAACCTTTTTAGTTATTTCTTGACCTTTAATATTCATTTCAGAAAGCCCTGCCGATCTTGATGTTTTAATCCAGCGCATTTTTTGAATGGTGACCCGCCTACATCGTTTAACGAGCCAGATGTGACCAGCTAAACTTCAATTAGCAGCAGATTTTCTGGTTCCCATAGAAGGAAGAGTATTTAACCTTACTGCAGCAGCGATCGAAGTTGCGCTCTCGAAGATATGGAGTCGGCCGAGTGCTGAGGACACCAACAGGATTAACGAAGCGGGCAGTGAACAAGCTGTATCTGCTACCCCTTAAATATGCTATTGAAAGCAACGCCGGGGAGTATGTCGGGTCTCGCAGCCGCCAGCATCTCCCAAATGTATTTCTTAAGTAATTGCCAACATTGGAGACATAATTTGTCTATGCAGATCAGCTGCTTCAGCATCTAAGCTCTCGTCTCTCACGGGCTCACTCTCGCTTTAGTTCTCTCGCACCTACAGCTTTGGATTGGCGTTCTCCTGTTCGCTTTGCAATTTATTCTATTCTCGCTTTTGCAACCAAAGCATGAGCAAATTATCTTCTGTATTGATGGTAATCTCCCTTTTGCCTCGTGGATATTGTCAACTTCTTTCAACAAAGTGATGAACAGCAGATTTAGTCCCAGATTTTCTTTATTACTTCTCGGCTTGACAGATAACTTAAGACTGAAGCTCGAACGGAATGGAATAATTTTTTATTCTCAGTTGTCGTGCCGCGAATCTGCTGGCCCAGTAGTTTCGTAGTTGGTCTTTGCTGAGTTGTTTCTGGCAAAAACTTACAGTTGAGACGTGGTGGCTTACGGGGCTGGGAAGTTGGCCTAGAGACTGTTGATGTGGTAACTCCTCCCCTCCTAGCTTGAAGGGGGCTAGTATGACACACAATGTATAGGTCAGGAATTGAAAATTTATCGTAGAATCCTTGACTATACTCCAAGTCAAGAAATCTACGACTTTATTTTCCTGAAGATGTAATACCATTTTGCCCAAGCTCAGATCTTTCAACGTTGTATTTATTGATATGTTCTTTGTTCTAGGTAAGGATAACTTGATCTTTTCCTCATAGAACAATTCGGTATCATCGTATTTGGTTCATTCTATTACTATCAAACAATTAATGGAACAATCGTTGTTCCTTCAATGTTAAATTATTCGGAGCAACTTGATTCGGCTCTTGTTTGATTCCTACTGATAACGACGTTCCCCAGCTATTCCAGTTCAATTATAGTCCAGTCCGTGTCGATGATTTTGGCCTCGAAAGAAGGGTTCATTCCGTGCATTATTTGTCTTACGCATTCCTTGTTGTCCATGATGTTATCTGCTCATCTGGGGTCGCAGATGTAGATGCCATAAATCGTTGGAAATTTTTTTTGAAAACTTATAATATGATTATGCATGTCATCATATAGTGTGTTATAGTAGAATTAGAAAGATTGTGCCATTGATGGGTAACTTAATTAAATGTGAGAATTTGTAAGTGTTTATGTATTTGTGTGTATTTTATGTGAAATATTATTTGTGTTTGTTCGGATTCTATTTCAATGTTGAGTAGTCTTTAACTATGCTCTTCTGAGTTGATTGAAAAATTTCCTAAGTTATTCTATTGCTAAAATGAAATTTGGAATTATATTAAACTTGGCCAACAATATGCTGTTGGCTAAATTGTGTATGTAATTTTGTAGAATATCTATACAGTAACATATGCATTCTACACCCACAACTCCCCAACCACACATACTGTAACAACACACACACACACACACATTAATGTCTAAGTACAATATGTAATCAAAGATTGAGAGCCCTTTGATTAAGGTACGCTGTGATTTACGAAAAGCATCATGTTCGAAAGTTTAGAGTCTGAGGCGAGACAACGTCCCCCCCAAACATTCGATCACTTGGCGAGCCATCTGAAATAACAAAAACTTCCGCCCACGCAATCGTCTCAGGATTCTCCAATTACTCATATTTTTCGGGAGCTTCTTTCTTCAAGGGAAAATATACGTTAATAAATTTATTCTCTTAAGCTATCCCAATCTGCCTATATAAACGCAAACATGTCTCCATGAGTTAGTTTAATACTGAGTACGCTATCAATTACGATAGCCCTGCTAATTCCACTTCAAATTCGAAGTCCAGTATCCAACCTGGTGATAATCCTAAGGCTCTAGTTCTTCCTTTACTGGAATTAATAAAAAAAACGTTTAATAATACATAAAGTGCCAACTATGTTCTTTTTTTTATTAATCTCTCAGTCTGAGCTCGTAAATGGCACAGTTGGTAGCATAAAAAGAAAATACTGTGCGAGTTGTTTACTTATATCAATCTAGTGACAAAAGTACCTTGTACGACCAAGCGTATCTTTTAAGATTCAACTACGTGACTCATAACATAACAAAAAAAAGTTTCAGCGCCCTCGTAAACAAAATAATGAACCTTATTGGGAAAGACAGTTTCCACATAATTCCCCTGACTAAGGGTAACATTCATGAAACAAAAGTGCAAGTCAAAATGGAAGTAAACTTCAGAGCGCTTACCTAATACCTCAACGATGCCAAGAAAAACTTTTATACGTACCAGCTAAAAAGCAGCAAGGGACTAAAAATAGTTATTAAAGGCCTTGAGCCTGAAATAAATCCTGAGGAAATATCAGGAGCCCTAATAGAACAAGGTTTTAAGCCGAAACCAGTTATCAACATGTTTAACATAGATAAAAGCCACAACCTTTTTTCAAGTCGAACTTGAAATGACTCTTGGTCATTGAAGAAAAACGAGAGTCACCCCATTTATAAGCTGCAATATCTCTTACACCGTAGAATCTCTGTTGAAGAGCCGCATAAGCGCAAAGGACCCGTACAGTGTGCAAATTGCCAAGAATATGGTCATACAAAAACTTATTGTACCCTTCGCACTGTATGTGTAGCTTGTGGTGAGCTTCACTGCTCTGTTAACTGCCCATCGCAACTAACCACATCGCAAACTACAGAGGTTGCCCTGTATATAAGGATCTAAAAAACCGGCTACACCAAAAAGTAACTATGATGCGTGGGCAAAGCACGCCGAGCACAATTATACCCTCAAAACATACACCTAATGTCCACTTAAACAGTCTGACCAACAGGAACGTAACATTTGCAAGTGCGCTTAAATCAGGGCTTGGATCCACAAAACCTACAAATCCATTCCCACTCGCTAAACAAAACAAGGTAAATGCTGATCAGCCAACAGGGCAGCCACAGGGCAATATTGAAACAATGATCTTTAACTTGTAACAAAGCATGAAAATTTCATGACATTTATGAGAACAACCATGGAAAATCTTATACGTAATCAGGATCTATTGATCCATATGCTGGTATCGCAGCAGTCAAAATAATCAATGGCTCCCTTACGTATAACTCTATGGAATGCCAACGGCGTTTCCCCACACAAGCACAATGTCTCAATTTCTCCAAGACAACCATATCGATGTAATGCTTCTTTCTGAAACTCATCTTACAGACAAGTACAAGATTAAAATAAATGGATATATATTTTACGGCACCAGCCGTGATGGTAAAGCACATGGAGGCACTGGATTCCTGATTAGAAGCCGCATAAAACATACTCTCCGCAACCACTTTGCTACCATACTTACAGGCAACATCTTTAAATATACAGCTGAGTAACGGACAAATAACACTTGCTGCTCTATACTGCACACCTCGCTTTACGATATCCAAAAACCAATTTTTGGATTTCTTCAACTCACTAGGGGATCGCTTTATAGCTGCTGGTGACTACAATGCTAAGCATACGTACTGGGTATCTCGTCTTGTAACCCGTAAGGGAAAACAATTGTACAATACAATTATTAAAGTAAGCAACAAGCTTAGTTGCGCCTCTCCGGAAAAACCTACATATTGGCCAACGGACCCCAGAAAGATACCAGACTTGATTGACTTTGCTGTTACAAGAAACATCTCATATAATCATACAAACACCAAATCCCTCCCAGACCTATCTTCTGATCACTCGCCGGTGCTCCTTAATTATTTTCAATGTCCGGATCTGAAAAATTCACCCTGTCGATTGACATCCAATAGAACTAACTGGTTAAAATACAAGAAATTCGTAAGATCGCCATCGAACTGAACCCAAGAATGATCAATAAGGTTGACATAGCAGGACCACTAAACTTTTGGAGTCTATCCTTGTTGCAGCAGCCCTTGCCTCAACCCCAAAAAAACAAGCTGTACAGTACATGCAACGTAAGACAAATATTCAAATTGAGCAGCATGTCTTGGAAAAGCGCCGCCTACGACGAGAATGGCATTCTTTTAGATCGCCATTTGCAAAACAAAGGCTCAAAAACGCAACTCGTAGATTGAGAAAGGAGCTAATCAACGAGCAGAAAGGCGCACAACGCCGCTACATAGAGCAATTATCACCTCTTAGCACAAAATACCCATTATGGAGAGCACACCCATCTCTTAGCCCACCGGTAGAATCTGTTGTGCCAATAAGAAGTTCTGCAGGTAAATGGATCCGCAGCGATAAACATAAGGCTTCTATTTTCGCGGAGCACCTTCAAAACGTGTTTCAACCAAACCCCGCAACGAATAATTTCGAATAAGCCAAACGACACAGGATCCAATAGAATTTCGACCAACTGAAATTGCTAAAATCATTAAGGAATTAAAACCTAATAAGAGCCCCGGCAGCTATCTAATAACACCTAAGATGATCATCGAACTGTCATTTTGTGCCGTCCAAACTATTTGCCAGCTCTTCAATTCAATAAATAAAATTGGTAATTTCCCTTCGTTATGGAAAAAGTCGATCATCATTATGTTACCGAAACCGGGAAAGGATCACACAGTTCCATCATCATACAGACCTATAAGTTTACTACCATGTATATCAAAACTCTTCGTAAAATGTCTGCTGACCTTTGTTATACCAAAGACATTATAATAACAAGATGCGTAACGGCCATACATTGGTTTTGCACTATGCAGCCACTTTTTCTCTTTTCGCTCGCCTAAAATCGAGAGCGTTAAAATCTAAAAATAGAATTGTCTTGCTTGTATGAGTAAAAACAATAAAGAAGATCGTGTGCATGTGTGCGTGCTTATGCTAGAATACGATTTTAGGGCCGAAATCAATTTTGATCTAAGAAACAAATTTGATTAATGTTTTGGTCAATTTCGATTCGTAACTCTTATGGTTTGAAAGAAGTTTTTTATACCCGTTACTCGTAGAGCATTTCTTACCACCCATAATTGCGCGCTTTTTTAAAATTATCAAAATAAAAGTATTTTCAGAAAAAAAGAAATTACCTTTAAAATATTTCATAAAAATAATTCAAAAACTAAAATATTATTTATAAAATAAATAAAAATATGGAAACTCTTTATTGCAAAATTGATTTCATTGATGCACGAAGTGCGGACATAAGCACCGAAGAATCATTGACGTCTGATATTGTTCACACGTCGTACGCTGAATACTCTAATGAAAACTATTCTAATATAATATCATATGTGAAAATTATTATGCATTATTAGGTACATAGATTGTGCTATTATTATTTCTATGTTGAATTTAAATAATTGATATGTTAAGGCGATGCAAAACTAGAGTTTTTAAGTGGTGGCAATTTATAAAAAACAAGAGAGAACGCTATAGTCGAGTTCCCCGTCTATCTGATACCCGTTACTCAGCTAGTGTAAGTGAGAAGAACAGTTTTTGGCGGTTTGTGGGCGTTAGAGTGGGCGTGGCCAAAAGTTTTTTGGCAAATAGATAGAAATTTACAAGACTAATACAAAAATGAAAAAATATCGAAACATTTTTCAAAAGTGTGGGCGTGGCAGCTTTGGGCGGTTTGTGGGCGTTAGAGTGGGCGTGGCAAAAAGTTTTTTTGCAGATTGACAGAAATTTACAAGACCAATACAAAAATGAAAAATTATTAGAACATTTTTCAAAAATGTGGGCGTGGCAGTTTTGGGCGGTTTGTGGGCGTTAGAGGGGGCGTGGCAGCATGATTCGGCAAACTTGCGCTGCGTCTATGTCCCTGGAGTCTGTATGCTTAGTCTCAACTTTCTAGCTTTTGTAGTTCCTGAGATCTCGACGTTCATACGGACAGACAGACGGACAGACGGACGGACAGACGGACGGACAGACGGACAGACGGACGGACAGACGGACATGGCCAAATCGACTCGGCTATTGATCCTGATCAAGAATATATATACTTTATATGGTCGGAAACGCTTCCTTCTGCCTGTTACATACTTTTCAACGAATCTAGTATACCCTTTTACTCTACGAGTAACGGGTATAATAATATAGATTTAAAGTCTAAGAACTTCTAAAATGAAGGGCATATTTTGTCATTTTTACAATGCATGTGCTTACGTGTGCACCAATACAGTGGTCAGCTGTCGCTGTATGCGTACAAGAGAGCTGCTAGCTCTAGAGCTCTCCGCTCTCTGGCTTTTGAACAAAATTTCGAGAGAGCCTGGAGCCACTTGAAAAGCCACCACGAAAAAATCGTGTGCAAAAAAATCGTATGGCGTTACGCATCTTGTTATTATAATGTCTTTGGTTATACCCTATCTGCGAACTTTTAACAAAATACCGAAACATCAAACATGGAACAATCCAACAAGTCAATCGAATCACATCTGAAATTCGAACTGCATTCGAAAAGAGAGAGTACTGCACTGCCATTTTCCTCGACGTGGCCCAAGCATTTTTTAGGATTTGCAAACATATTGTTAGTCTCATAACGAGAAGCTTTAATAAACAAAGCAACGCATAAAAAAAAAAGAAAACATATCATGTAATACAATTAACTCTATTTTGTCCGCAAAAGAACTACGTATAATCGGTGGTTTACACACAATAGACAAACCTACTGCATACGATCAATAAAGGTGAAAACACAAAAAAAAAAAAAAAAAACTCAAAATAACTACGTATAATCGGTAGTTGGCACACAATAGTCAAACCTACTGCATACGATCAAAAAAATTGTAAAAACAAGAAACCCAAAAACTCTGCTAAAACCACAAATTAACCATGGCAACCGAACAAGTCCAAATGTTATCGGAAACCCATCTGAATCAAGTTTTAAGTGAAATTAGACAAATACCAACATTCAGTTGTACACCCAAGAGCTCAGTGCTTTATCTGAAGGATCGAGTTCATACTCGATACTTTACCCATCAACCCACCGACACCAGACAAAGATTCTTCTTGTATTCATCAGCGCAATTAAGATGCAACGTGCAAAAGATGCCTTACGAGTATCCAAGCTATCTGGAGCAACAACCTGGCCAACCCTAATGAATGCGCTCATCAGCGAATATTGTGAGGAGTTGAAACTCCGCACAAATGCGGATGGTGATCGCATAAGGAGAGCCTGCCGTTGCCAGTTACGCAACAAGGCAACAACGCGTAATAACGGCAGTGCGAAGCCCAGAGAAAGAGAGTTTGGAGACTTTGGGCTGGAGAAAGAGAGTTTGGAGACTCTAATAGAAGAGAGTTTGGAGACTCTGGAAATGGAGAGAGAGAGGGTGGAGACTCCGGACTTATTGAAAAGAGAGTTTGGAGAGTAAGCAGGTTCAAAGGCAAATAACGGAACAAGTCGAACTTTGGACCCGGCCAACGGTAACGTCGGGGACTTTGGATACGGAGACTGGAGACCAAAGGGATGAACCGTTAGAGGAGGCCTATATAAACAGGCCGAACGCTGGAAGCGACAGACAGTCGAGGAGAACAAGTGTACGAGTCAACAACGTTAGAACGAAGTCAGCAGAGGAGCTACAGCCGTGGTAGTCAACAAGGAGCAAGATCGCTACGTCAAGACGTTCGGGACGAGAGAAGTCTCCGAATTGAGACGCAGGTAGCTGAGGTCCAGTACGACGAAGCACAAGTAGCCCAGAAGCACCCAACAGGCGAAGCCAAACTTTTGAGGGCACAGGATTAGCGGCAGGGATTGTGGTGTAGACCCAGTAAACTCTGTAGGAGACCGCGAACTTGAACCAGGCGATCGCCTAGGTGTATCCGTGCGATCCAAACAGGCGTGATACCGGCGCCACCTGTCCGAACCAGACGTGGGGTTGACTTGTTGCTGTTCTACAGGCGTTTGCCTTGGGGATCACAGCCGTTGGCTGCCATGAGTCTGCGTAAGACAACAACTCTCAGCCCAAGTGATGAGCGCTCAACAACGAAGGTCCGCGCCACTCAGGACGACAGGAGCGGCGAGATAGCGGAACGAGGCCGGTGGACAATCCGTCCAGCACAAAGGCCGGATAATCAGATTTCTTTGTAAGTCCAAGCACACATAAAGATACAAGAACGTAGACACAATTAAAGCAGTATGGGTAGAAGTTTGATCTACCGTCTTAAAAAGGAAGATTTCGCATATGTTGCACGGAGGTTGCGCATATTGCTGTCCGGAAGGACAGAGGACATGCAAAAGGCCCTAGCGGAGTACTACGCAGAGACGGAAAACGACCCACAGCTCGCAGCAGTCTGGACAGAATTGGAGGCGCCATATCCAGACAAACCAGGTCCAAGCGTAAAGCTGACAAACCCCTCATCGCAAGTTTGAGCATGGAGGAAATGCAGCGGAAAGGTCAACGGAGGAGACGAGAAGGGAAAGGAGGCCAAGTACAGGAAGACCCAGGCCCAGCCAGCCGGACTACGCAAAAGTGGCGAAACAAGTTAGAGAATGGTCTTTTCGTTTTGACGGAGAAGAAAAACCCCTCGAATTCCTGGAGCAGGGTGAGTGGTCTGCAAACACGTACGGTTTGGACCTGAACATGATTCCCCGAGCCATGCCCGAATTAATGCAGGGAAAGGCTCTAAAGTGGTACATAGCAAACAACAAGCACTGGAGGACTTGGGTCGAGTTCATAGACAGTTTCCAGACGTATTTCCTGCCCAGGGGATACTTCACGAAGCTCGCGGACAAAGTGAGACAAAGAAAGCAAGGGTTTAGGGAGGCATTCAAGGACTACATGGCCGAGATGCAGACCCTGATAAGACCCCTTGGGTATGGGAAAAAGGAAACGCTGGAACTCATCAAGGAGAACTGCAACAAAGCCCGTGCCGCAACACACGTCACGTGCAGAAGATGTGAGGACTCAGGAGAGCTAGGCACGCAGTCCCAGGAACAGTGGGCACAATATGCCCCGGGTCAGTCTAGGCGTCAGAACACAACCTTATGGAGGCCACCAGTCACCACCCAGAGACACACTGGAACGACTTTTGCGGGCATCTCGGGTCAACACCCAACCCATGTTGCGAATCCGGAAGAAGCTTGTCGCAGGTGCGGTGGACACGACCATTGAGCAAGAAGCTGCAGACAACAGAGGCTGCTGTTCTGCTGGATGTGCGGAAAAATAGGAGTCCGAAGAACGGAATGCTGCCAGAGAGCGGGAAATGAGCAGCGTTCTCAGCCGCAGCCGCAACTATCTGGAAAGTTAATCGAGGAGGAGCAGCAGTTGTCCGCAGCGGTAACGATCGGTGGGGACACGTACAAGGCCACGATCGACACCGGGGCAACAGCAAGCTTCATAAGTGAAGAGCTGGCGGCCAAGCTGGGTTAGGTTGGCAGATGAAAGGTGCAGCGAAATCAACGCAAAGCTCGAAATAGGAGTGGAGTTCGGCAACATCGAGTATAGCCGAGCACACGATAACCATGAAGGACGATAAATCAAGATGGTTAGGTTAGGATAGGTTTTACCGGCCGTCGGTTATCCGACGCACTTAGACCATTAGAGGTCCGTTGTGATACCGTGTATGTTTTCCCCTTTAGCCCGCAGAGGTTCGTGTGAAGTTAGCAGTTTCCCCAGCCAGAGGCGCTTGTGAATTTTTTTATCCGATGTGGATCGGAGTCGGTTAGATCGGACGTGTCTATCAGGAATCAGCTTCCAATTGAGCAAGTCTTTTCACTTGCAGTGCTGGACAGTGGCATAGTAGATGCTCTAATGTTTCTTCCATTTCTTCGTCCCTACAGCTACGACAGAAATCATTATACGGGGAATTTAGTCTTCTGGCATGGGTGCCTATCAACCAATGCCCTGTGATGACTATCATAGTAGTGCTGAGGTAGTGCCCTCTCGAGCTAGTTCATCTGCGTTGCAGTTGCCTTCTATGTCCCATATAAGGCTGATTACGAATAGTTATGTCATCTCGCGTAGAGATGATCGGCAATTCGATACTGTTTTCGAGTGACTAGAGATTGAGCCAATCGATTTGATCGCTGCTTGGCTGTCACTGAAAATGTTTACATGTGAGCCTTCCGGCTTTAGTGATTTTATGTGTTTTAGGACCTTCCTTATTGCTGCCACTTCAGCCTGGAAGCCGCTGCAATGATCGGGGAGTCTGAACGAGGTGCGTAGGCCTAGCTGTTCGGAGTAAACTCCTCCTTCTACTCTGTTCTGTAGTTTTGACCCGTCCGTATAGGAGCATATAGCATTCTGGGGGCCAGGTATTTGTGAGTTCCAATAATCCCTCTCTGGGATGATTATGTGGAAAGGTGTTTGTATGTACTCCGTAGGAGGGCAGTAGTCTGTCCTGAAGGGGACTATTTGAATGTTTTGTAGGATACATGAGTGACCCGCTTCTTGTGGGTTCCACTGTTTGGTATCTCTAAGCCTGATTGCCGCTACTGTGGCCTGTTCTATGCCAGCTAGTTCTGGGCTTAGGAGGTTGAGTATGGCATTTAAGGCTTTGTTTGGTGTGGTGCGTAAAGCACTGCTGATGCAGAGTGCCGCAGCTCTTTGCATTTTTGCTAGCATTTTTATGCTGGATTTCTTTTTCAGAGTCAGCCACCATACTACGACCTATACAGTAGTATTGGCCTGAGGATGGCCGTATATATCCAGTTTACTATATAGGGTGTTATGCCCCATTTGAGTCCTATTGCTTTCTTGCACGTGAAAAGTGCAATTGAAGCTTTTTTATATTTGTCTGTGAGGTTCCGGTTCCAGATTAGTTTCCTGTCAAGTATTACGCCCAGTTATCGTGCGCTGTTACTGAAGGAAGGTCTTTGATTGTTGAGGATGGGTGGGACTAGGTCTGATATGTTATACTTCCTAGTGAAGAGAACCAACTCGGTCTTTGAGGGGTTAATTCCTAATCCGTTATTTTTCGTCCAGCTGGACAAAACACTGAGTTTTTCGCTCATGAGATGGCATAGCGTTTGGGGGTATTTACCTGTGAAGATGATAGCAACGTCATCCGCATAGGCTATCATCCGGCAGCCCCCCCCTTCCATGTCGCATAGAATCGAGTTGACTGCTATGTTCCATAGAAGTGGGGAGAGGACGCCTCCTTGCGGAGTGCCTTTGCTGACGTGCCTAGTGAGGGTTGACGCGCCTAGTGAAGACATAACCTTCCTGCAGGTGAGCAGTTGGCTTATGAGTCCCACCAAGTGGCGGTCCACCCCAAGGTCTGTCAGGGCTCCGGTAATCGCCGTTGGGATCAAAAAATCCAAAAATCCAAAGATTCAAGGGGAGATCAACGCGAAGGTGGACGAACTTCTGGAGATGGGGATGATAGAGCATTTAAGGATCCCGTACAGCTCACCCATAGTCATGGTGAAGAAGAAAACGGGAAAATGGAGACTATGCATAGAGTTCAGGCAGATAAACGCGCAGTCCATAAAGGATGCCTACCCGATGCCACGAATAAAGTACATCCTCGCCCAACTAAGGGAGGCGCGCTTCATAAGCAGTAAGGGATGGGTATTGGCAAATACCGTTGGAAGATTTAAACCGGGGATTCACGGCTTTCACGGTCCCAGGGCTGTTCCAATGGAGAGTGATGCCATTTGGGTTACACTCCGCGTTGGCCACATTTCAACGGGCCATGGATAAGGTGATTGGACCGGAAATGTCGCCACATGCATTTGCGTATCAAGACGACATCGTCGTGATTGGCCGCACTCTAGAGGAACACAAGAGAAACCTCAGGGCGGTGCTAGCGTCAGGCCAAGGCGAGAGTCAATTATCGATCTAGCTAAAGGTTTCCATCAAATTCAAATGGACCGACAATCAATATCCAAAACAGCATTTTCTACAAAACATGGACATTATGAATATACTCGTATGCCCTTTGGTCTGAAAAGTGCACCAGGAACATTTCAACGCTGTATAAACAATCTTCTAGAACACATAATCTATAAAGATTGTTTAGTTTATTTAGATGATATTGTCATTTATTCCACTTCATTGAAGGAGCTCATAATGTCATTAGCCATACCTCTTTAAGCTAAAAGAGCTATTTTACGCATATTCTATGGGTAAACCCATAGAATAAAAGCCGACAAAGGCTTTTCTTTCATGTGCATTGCACTTAAACTCTGATTAGAATCAGGAGTGACTCTAAATGTAATAACAAGTAAACATGGAATTTCTGGCTTGTTTTACTGTAATAATTGTTATTCTTTTTTATGTTTTTAATATAACATTTATTAAAAGAGATTTTTCATTAGATATCCAGTGTATTTGTAACTTCTGTTAAGACTGCTTAAGATTCGTTTTAGACATGTTGAAGACTCTTAGACTCTTTTTGCTTGATCTTGAAGAGTCCAAGCTAGCCAAATGCAATCCGTCTGCGCCGGCAGAGAGGCCGTCGGCAGAGACGTTGCTTTGCTCTTATGTACTTAACTTTGGCAGCGAGAGCGCCGCTGTCTAAGAGAGTCATGTGCACATAAAGATCGAGCAGTCGCGCATGCTAATTATGCCGACTCTGCACTTTTGGTCTGAATAGCATTCTTGTGTGGTCAGATTGCTGAGCACTCAAGATATGCCTGGGAACTGAAAAGTCTTACATAAACATTGTTGCAAAAGTGCTACAATGTGATTGTTCCCAATGTTCTGATTTGATACAGTGCTTATTCGATATGTGTGCACATTACATCTCCCTCCTTTTGGAAAATAACGTAATTTTATGAAGTTATTTTATAATTTAAAATTTTTTTTTTTTTTTTTGTTTGTTACGTTGATAGTAAATTTACAAAAATAATTTTTTTTTTTTTTTATATTAAGGAAGTAATTTTAATGTTAAGGAAATTTAAGGAACATTCTGTACAAACATACGTGTTCTTGGGTTTTTAAATTCAAAAAATTTTTTTTTTTGTTTATAATCGTTCAACCATCAAAGATGATAAAATAAAAATGTTTTCTTACATTCAATGCACTTATGTGGGGTTAACTCTTTTCTCTCTATATATATATATATATATATATATATTTTTCTTTTTTTTTTTTTTTTTTTTTTTTACTGCTGGTGGCCACCATATTTTTAAGAACTAAACAATTTTAACCTATCCTTATGTACCGTTTGTGGTTTTTTCTTATCATTTGATATTACTATATTATCCCTTTCATCAATCTTTACTACCGTATATGGTCCAGTATATTTGAAATCTAATTTATGTCCGGTCTCGTTTTTTAATAACACCTTATCTCCTATTGATATACTTATATCGTTTAATTTTAAGTCATATAATTCCTTATTCTTTTTCTTCTGTTCTTCGAGCATAATTCTTGCTCTGTTATATGCTACTTTTAACCTATATTTACTTTCTTTAGCATAGTCTTCTATATTATAAATGGGTTCTATTCTATCCGTGCTATTAAAATGCTTTGGTAAATTGCATGTTTTACCAAAAATCATTTCATACGGACAATAATTATGCGCCATAGAGGGTGTAGTATTAAAACAAAATTCGAAATATTTTATCCATACGTCCCAGTCAGTTTTATCAACCGATATGTATGACCGGATGTATTCGTTAAAAGTTCTATGACTTCTTTCCACTGTTCCTACCGTCTGATGATGGTGTGCTGAAGAAGTTATATTTTCTACTTTCAGGTATTTGCATAAGTCTTTGATAATTGAATTTCTGTATTCAGTTCCCATGTCCGAAATGAACGTCTTCATTGGACCGAACTTTAGTACGAAAGATTCAAATATTGCTTTCGCTACTGTATTTGGGCTTTTATTTGCGATTGGAATGGTTACCAAATATTTTGTCAGGTCGCATATAAGTGTAACAGCATATTCATTACCGCTTTCTGACTTTGGTAGTGGACCTATCGTATCCACTATGACTCTGTCAAATGCGCTTATTGGTGTCTCTGTAATTGATAAAGGAGTTTTTGTGTGTTTCATAATTTTAGCTTTTTGGCATTTTGGACATTTCCGTATGTACTCTGTTATTTCCCGAGTCATACCTTTCCAAAAGTAATGTCTTTTAATCCTGGCCAGGGTTTTTGTAATGCCTGCGTGTCCTCCTTGTGTTGGATCGTCGTGGTGTGTAGACAGGATTGCTTCTTTTTCTTTCTTTGTATTCACTAAGGTCACCGGGTTGAGTAGCGCTACTCTTAATAGTTTTAATGTTTTATTGCCCATTTTCTTAAATGTATCTATTGAAATGTTATCAAAGATATTTTCCCACGGTGCCATTTTAAGTTGATTGATATTATGCATACCGGCCTGCTTTTCAAGCCTGTGGAAAAATTGACCTAAGTCGAGAGTTCCATTAATATACAAATCTTCAACGTTGTATCATGCAGTAATTTTTTTTCCATGTTTAAAAAAACATATCATATTATTTACATGCAATGTCACTACTTTGCGTACTTCGTCATTATTAATGACTCCGTATACTTTGGGCTTAGAAGCTTCTTGAGTAGTTTGCTTAGGCAATTCTACTTTATCATTTTTATTTCCTTTTCCTGCGCAGGATTCCTGTCTACTTTGATTTCTTGTAGTGACTTTAAGTACTTGTTTGGATATATTTTTTAGTTGGTCGATGGTTATTCTGGATAACGCATCTGCTACGTAATTGTCTTTTCCCTTAAGATATTCCACAGTAAATTCATATTCTTCTAAATCAAGCCTCATTCTGGTCAGTTTTGAGCTTGGATTAACCATCGAGAACAAGTATGTTAACGGTCTGTGATCTGTTTTGACGGTGAAGTGTCTACCATATATATATGGTTTGAAATGATTTATCGCCCAATGTATTGCTGACAACTCTTGCTCTGTTGTTGACTTGTTGCTCTCACCCTTAGTGAAGCTACGGGATGCATAAGCTACTGGCAAATGGATACCATTATAGTTCTGGGTCAATACCGCTCCGCATGCCTCTTTGCTAGCATCAGTTATAATACAGAACTCTTTGCTAAAGTCGGGGTATTTCAGCAAAGTTGGATTCATTAGTTGTTTTTTCAGGTGTTCGAAGGCATGCTGGCAATCAGCTGTCCATTCGAACTTTACATTTTTCTTACATAATCTTGTTATGTGACGGGAATAATCTGCAAAATTTTGTATAAAACGTCTATAATAGTTACAAAATTCTACGAATCTTCTGGCACTGTCTGCGTCAGTAGGAACTGGATATCTCTGTATAGCATCATATTTAGTATCGTCAGGCAATATGCCTTTATCAGTACATTTGTGTCCAAGAAAGGTGACTTCACTCATGAAAAATGAGCACTTATCTGGATGCAGTTTGAGGTTGTTTTTCCTGCATAGTTCAAAAACATTTGTAAGATTCTTAGTCATGTGTTTTTCAGAACAGCCTATGACAATTAAGTCATCCATGTACAGAAATGCTTCAGATGGTTCTAGACCTGTAAATGCCATTGTCATCATTCGTTGAAAGGAATTTGGAGCTATTTTTAATCCGTATGGTAGTCGCGTGAAGCGATAAGAGCCACTGCTCGTAGAAAAGGATGTTATATTTCGAGAATCTTCTTCTAACTCTATTTGATGGAATCCCGACATAAGATCCAGGCACGAGAAATATTTTGCTCGGCCTAATTATTCGAGTATGTCATCTATTCTTGGCAAGGGGAACTTGTCAGCTAATAACTTTTTATTTATTTGGCGATAGTCTATCACTAAACGCCATTTTTTTTCTTTTGAATCCGGTAAGGATTTTTTCGGAACTAGCAATAATGGGCTATTATATTCAGATACAGCTGGTTCTACTATCTTGTCTTCTATTAATTTAGTTACCTGTCTCGATATTTCGGCTTGTTGTGAATGGGGTGTTCTATAGTTCTTAATATAGCTTGGTTCATCATCTCTCAATCTTATCTTTTGTTTGTAAAAATTATTTGTAGTGATTGGCTCTGTCTCCAATCCAAAAATATCAGTATATTGTGAACACAGTTCGGTCAACATTTTCTTATGTGCAGATGGAAAGTTTTTCTTTAATCTGCTTAAAATTGATTCGGCTCTTATGGAGTCGTTTAGATCTGCTATTTTGTAGTTAGTTAATGGTTCAAAATTGATTTTGCTTACGTTTAAAATTTTATTGCTGTTAGTTGTGTTTAGTATTCGGATGTACGTGTTTTTTGAATCTGATATCGAACTTCCGACAAATACACCATCTTCTATTTCCTGATTGGGTATTAGAATTTGGTTATCCACCGAACTTACGGTAATTTGCCTGATAACCTCACAACGAGATGGTATGGTTATCTCAGTGTTATCGATATTATGAAAAATTGGTATTTGTATCGCTTGTTTAATATTGTTTGGTCTTAGAATGAAAAAATCACTTTCTGTAGTAAAATCTAATTGGCAATTGAATGTTTTTATGAAGTCGATTCCAACTATTCCGTCACCAGGGATCGGAAAATTGTCGTCCACAACATGAAAATTGTGCGGTACTATATAGTTACCGGTTCTCATCTCGAGAAGTGTTAAACCTATTGAATTTATTGAACCCTTTCCAATTCCTGTAATTTGTGTTATATTATTATGATCAAGATTCAAAAGTTCATCTGAGTTTTCTTTAATGACTGATATATCGGCGCCTGTGTCTACTAGAAATGTAAGTATCTTATTTGTGTGTTCATTTTGTACTTTAATGAAAATATTTAGATTAAGATTGATGGTATGAACCTTTTGTTTTACTGTGCTTGATGCCCTAAGGGAGCCTGCTGGTTTTCCGACGTGCCTTGTGCATGTCTGACATTACCATTTTGGCTATAACTTGGGAAATTGCGGTTTTGGTTGTTATAGTTACCACCGCCTCTGTTCTGGCAGTTATTTCCTCTATATCCTCCTCGTCCTCTGCCATTGCTATTGTTATAATTATTATAGTTGTTGTATTGGCCGGTGTTCTGGTTATAATTATTTCTATTATTACCACCTCGACCATTTCCTCGTCCTCGGTAGTTACCTCTGTTGTAACTTCCTTGTCCTCTCTTGTAAAACAAAACGGAACTTGCACTTCCTGTCATCTCAGTGCTGCAATGGATGTATATACTTATTGCTTCGTCCATTGTCTTAAATGATCCTGCCTCTAGGATTGTTTTCAATTTTCCATGATTGCAATTCTTTGTCATTGTATTGATTGCTTCCTTTGTGCTAAATTTGATAGCATGTTCTGGTTGCAATCCTTCATCTATATATGAAGATTCAAGAGACTTGCGTAGGTTTTCAATTTCATTTGTAAATTGTGTGGCTGTTTTACCTTTTCGGTAAACATTTGCCATTTTTGCTCTTACTACGTCCGTTGTTTCTCCTACGACCACTTCTTCTAATTTCCTGATTATGGCATCAATTGTAACTTCATTCTGTACTCTATAGAGTGTTGTTCCGATTATTTTCGATTTAATCACTTCAATGGCAATAGCTTCATGTGGTCCCTTAGTCAGGTTAACCAACTTGATTGCCGTGATAAATCTACGCAAATTGATCTTTTTTCCGTCAAATTCCGGAATCGCTGTTGATATGTCTTTTATGTATGCCCTCTGGGCACTTGCTTCGTCCACCATGATGAAAGATTTTGTTTCTGTTTCTTCTATGTCTGACTCAGCCAATTCTTCCTCCGTCAATTCAGCTAGTGTTAGTATAGCTGGAATTGTTAGGTTATTCAAATCTTCATCTTCTATTTCTGTTTCTGTTTGTTCGTCCGATTCTATTTTTATTGGCGAATTTAAAATGGTTGGTATTGATATATCCAAACCAAGTTTCAATTTTACAGATAACAAGTTCGATCTAAGTTTTATGAGAACTTTCGATACTTGAGACCAATGATCTGGATTTAGTCTTTCCTTGTTATCATACACTAGTATTCGTGCTTCGTTGAAGGAATTTACCAGAATATTAGCATGTTTCTTTATTGTCGGTCCTAAAATAGGTCTATTTTGTGACAAACATTTATGAGATTTTTCAAATTCGTTTCTTATTCTTGTTATGTTTTTGCATAACTCGTTCCATTCCATACTATTTTATATATTCCTACTTGTTAGTATATATTTATATACTCATTCTTTATTTTTTTTTTTGTTTCTTTTTTTTTTGATAATATATATATTTTTTTGTGTATAGATAATTTTTTTTCTAAACCCTGTCTAGATTATTCGCCCTACTCATATATCTTCTTTTTAATATTTTGTTGTGTTTTACGTACAACGTCAGAAGGAACTGGGCCACACTGGTAATTGTCAAAATTAGGAGTAAAACCCACAGTGCTTGAATATCTTCAGTGTGATCTACTATTTTGACATTGTTCACGACATTAGCCGTGTTGTCTTTGGTCTGACTATCGTCAGATCCGAACCAGCCCATAGTTGTTAATTGAACTATTATTTTTTTTTTTTTAAATTTTGATTAAAAATTGTATATTTCTATTATTTCTTCCTACACGTATGCTTGTCCAAGAAAAAGTTAGTTAGAGGGCATGTGTACGGTTTACAATGTTTTGCTCTATATAATTCAATACCGTACACATGTTTTTTAGTAAAAGCCTAACAGAGATTAGTAGTTTTCAAGCAGCGTTTTCACGCATCGGCTTGAGGTATTTATTCTTAATATTAAGGCAGATTGGGGCATTGGTATTAAATACAGCCTCAACTGCGTTATTGCGCACCACTGCACAACTTGGCTTCGATCGCTTCCAGATTTTTGGTTTGGGCTATTATTTCTTCTTCAGTAGTTGCCGTCTTTATAAGGTCCTTTATTAACCTCCGTTGTTGAAGCAGCTTGATCCTTTTGCCGCTTCTTTTCTTCTTAATTTTTGGTTTTGGCTGTCTTCTTGCCCTATACTCAGCTATTGTAAGTGGGCGTGGTCCATCGTTTGGACACACCTCTAGTGCCTCTTGTAGAGTAGGTGCGTCCCTTTGCTCGATAGGAGCAGAGTCCTCCAGTTTGCGCCTGCTGTTGTCTTTGATCAATTGTGGTATTATATTTCTTCTTTATTGTATTGTATTGTGCACATTACAATATTATTGTTATATTATTGCCATGTAATAATTGTTGTTTTACAGGCTTAAGTGACCATGTCACGGTCGCCATGTAATAATTGTTATTCTTTTTTATGTTTTTAATATAACATTTATTAAAAGAGATTTTTCATTAGATATCCAGTGTATTTGTAACTTCTGTTAAGACTGCTTAAGATTCGTTTTAGACATGTTGAAGACTCTTAGATGACTGCTTTTTGCTTGATCTTGAAGAGTCCAAGCTAGCCAAATGCAATCCGTCTGCGCCGGCAGAGAGGCCGTCGGCAGAGACGTTGCTTTGCTCTTATGTACTTAACTTTGGCAGCGAGAGCGCCGCTGTCTAAGAGAGTCATGTGCACATAAAGATCGAGCAGTCGCGCATGCTAATTATGCCGACTCTGCACTTTTGGTCTGAATAGCATTCTTGTGTGGTCAGATTGCTGAGCACTCAAGATATGCCTGGGAACTGAAAAGTCTTACATAAACATTGTTGCAAAAGTGCTACAATGTGATTGTTCCCAATGTTCTGATTTGATACAGTGCTTATTCGATATGTGTGCACATTACATTACATTAGAATTATTTATGATTAATTGATATTTAAACTTTAAACTTCTTTAAATTAAGAGATCTAGATATACGATTAATTAAGGCAAAGTATTTTTAGCACTCTATTTAGGAATATCTGGCTTTATATATGCATGTGTGTTTTTATTATTTTTGTTTGTTCACGGCTATGCCGTACTTACGCACTTTCCATCGATGTCAGCAGGCCTGATGACTGTTGATGATTTGCTGTATGTATTAATATAAATTGGGAAAATCACATATATATATTTGTCAGATCTCCCATAAGTTAAGCTAAATTAGAATCGTAGAGGCTTATAAGTAAATATTTTCAGGCAAAATTAACACATATATGAAAAACTATTCTAAAGATACTCAAGAATGGACACGATCATTCGTGTTGTGGCGCCTTCAGGTTCGCAAAACCAGCAGCCTGGGCCTCGTGTTGGGAAAATGGAGACTATGCATGGAGTTCAGGCAGATAAACGCGTAGTCCATAAAGGATGCCTACCCGATGCCACGGATAAAGTACATCCTCGCCCAACTAAGGGAGGCGCGCTTCATAAGCAGTAAAGGATGGGTATTGGCAAATACCGTTGGAAGATTCAAACCGGGGCTTCACGGCTTTCACGGTCCCAGGGAAAGGGCTGTTCCAATGGAGAGTGATGCCATTTGGGTTACACTCCGCGTCGGTCTCACACATTTCAACGGGCCCTGGATCAGGTGATTGGACCGGAAATGTCGCCATATGCATTTGCGTATCAAGACGACATCATCGTGATTGGCCGCACCCTAGAGGAACACAAGAGAAACCTCAGGGCGGTATTCCGTCGATTGAAGAACGAGAACGTGATAATAAAGCCAGTTCCTCAAGTAAGAACTTCTGTACCTAGGGCACCGCGTCACAAGCCAAGGGATAGTCACGGACCCAGAGAGCAGCCATAGCACAGCTAGAACCACCGTCATCGGTCCGCGAGCTGAGGCATTACCTTGAAATCGCATTTTGGTACCGACGTTTCGTGACTGACTTCGCGCGCATTGTAAGGCCACTCAACGATATCCTCCGCAAGGGTACCAAGTGGACATGGTCACAGGACCACCAGCAAGCCTTCGAGGTGTTAAAAGCCAGATTGGTTACCGACCCAGTCTTGGCGTGGCCCGACTTCGGGAAAATGTTCATCCTGCAAACGGACGCCAGTAACTACGGAATCCTCAAACAGGACATGGAAGATGGCGAATAGGTCATTTCATACTCCGGCCGGACCCTAAACGGAGCCGAGAAGAACTACTCGACAACAGAGAAGGAGTACTTGGCAATTGTCTGGGCTATTCGGAAGCTAAAGCCGTATCTTGAGGGCTACCACTTTAAGGTAGTGGCGGATCATATGGCACTGAAGTGGCTGAACAGCATAGAAAGCCCTTCGGGAAGAATGGCCAGATGGGCGTTGGAGCTGCAGCAGTAAGACTGCGAGGTAGCATTCAGGCAGAGTCGGTCTCAGCAGAACCGGAAATGCTGAGAAGAACGCAGGACAAGGAGGCCGAATCAGAGTCCAGATGGATCAAGGAAAAGCGAGAAAAGATAAAACCACATGTTGAGACAGATCCCGGAGGAACCCTGGGCGACAGTGTGCGCCGATTTCGTCGGATCACTACCAAGATCGAAGCACGGAAACAGTATGTTGTTGGTGCTGATCGACAGGTTTTCAAAGTGGATGGAGTTGGTGCCTTTGCGAAAAGCCACGGCGGAAACGTTGCAGAAAGCGTTTAGGGAACGCATAGTCTCACGATTTGGAGTACCGAAGGTGGTGATCACGGACAACGGCGTGTAGTTCACGAGCAGGGCTTTGAAGAAGTTCCTTAACGACATTGGGATAAAGCAGCAGTTTACGGCGCCGTATACCCCACAGGAGAATCCGACGGAGAGAGCTAACCGCACTGTAAAGACAATGATAGCGCAGCTTGCCAGACACACCCAGAGGAATTGGGATGAAAGATATCCCGAAGTGATGCTGGCTGTGAATTCCAGTGTTTCAGATTCTACAGGCTACTCACCGGTATTTTTGACACAGGGCCGCGAAACAAGACTACCAAACGCACTCTATGACAGAGAAACGCTAGGTACAGGAAGGCAACCAGAGTCATCGGAAGGAGAGAGGACTTCGAGGTTGTGCGCAGGAACCTAGAAAAGGGTTTCCCAGGACCAAGCAAGGCATTACAACCTGCGGAGAAGGCAGTGGAAGCCAAGGATTGGTGAAGTGGTGTGGGCCAAGGAGCACCATTTGTCAAAAGCGGCTGAAGGGTTTGCGCCCAAACTAGCTCCGAGGTTCGATGGGCCGTACCTAATTGTGGATTTCATATCGCCGGTGCTATGTAAGATTCGCCACCTGAAGAGTAAAAAGGTGCACGTCAGCGAACTAAAAAAGCAGGGTCAAGAGGTCAATGAGGACGAGAACGTGGATGCAGATCCCTCGGAAGAGAGCAGGGAAGGCATGCGAAAAAACGACAGCACCTGAGAACGGACGGGGTTCGGCAGCCGTGCTAGCGTCAGGCCAAGGCGAGAGTCAATTATCGATCTAGCTAAAGGTTTCCATCAAATTCAAATGGACCGACAATCAATATCCAAAACAGCATTTTCTACAAAACATGGACATTATGAATATACTCGTATGCCCTTTGGTCTGAAAAGTGCACCAGGAACATTTCAACGCTGTATAAACAATCTTCTAGAACACATAATCTATAAAGATTGTTTAGTTTATTTATATGATATTGTCATTTATTCCACTTCATTGAAGGAGCTCATAATGTCATTAGCCATACCTCTTTAAGCTAAAAGAGCTATTTTACGCATATTCAACGACAACGGTAAACCCATAGAATAAAAGCCGACAAAGGCTTTTCTTTCATGTGCATTGCACTTAAACTCTGGTTAGAATCTCACTCACTCTAAATGTAATAACAAGTAAACATGGAATTTCTGGCTTACTTTACATTAGCATTATGTATGATTAATTGATATTTAAACTTTAAACTTCTTTAAATTAAGAGATCTAGATATACGATTAATTAAGGCAAAGTATTTTTAGCACTCTATTTAGGAATATCTGGCTTTATATATGCATGTGTGCTTTTATTATTTTTGTTTGTTCACTGCTATGCCGTACTTACGCACTTTCCATCGATGTCAGCAGGCCTGATGACTGTTGATGATTTGCTGTATGTATTAATATAAATTGGGAAAATCACATATATATATTTGTAAGATCTCCCATAAGTTAAGCTAAATTAGAATCGTAGAGGTTTATAAGTAAATATTTTCAGGCAAAATTAACACATATATGAAAAACTATTCTAAAGATACACAAGAATGGACACGATCATTCGTGTTGTGGCGTCTTCAGGTTCGCAAAACCAGCAGCCTGGGCCTCGTGTTGTGCACAAATATTCTCGAAATGCGCACGGATTAAGAAGAAGTGACGCTGATCCGATGTGTGCGACAAGGTCGGCACCGCAATGCAATGTGTGCGATGAAAACGAAGAAAAGATGCACACCAAGCCGATGTGTGCATAAAATGGGTGCACGGCGATCTGCTCTTTGCTCACGGCGATGAAGAGTAGAAAAGGAATGCCAACTCGGGGGGGGGGGAGTGGCCTGCGATCTGCACTTGGTTGGCAGCTGAAAAGGACCAGCCCAGCTTTCCGCTGCACGCGGCGGGTGCTCCTGATGCAAGCAGTTGTGAAACTTTCTGCGGTCGATGATGCCACAGTAAAGCCACACGTGGTCAAAAGTTGAGGGTGAAAAACAATGCAAGCCTTGGCGACGCGGCCAATAAGACTTCTACCTCCAAATGTGGGACAGGCAGCAGACGCTATTTTGGAAATCATTTTTTTTGGGCCCTGGAGACCGTACGCACTCGAAATCTTACCAGTTTAAGTTAGATCACGATTTAAACTATCACTTGGCAGTACTTGCCTTGAAAAACTCTTATCCGGTCTACACCGGATCATGCCCTCGATCACGCCTTCCAGAAAAGAGAATGAGAGTATGAAAATCAAGTGTGACCGTAGCTTGCCACAATCCTACTCGGGAATTTTGTGGTATTTTATAGGGCAATATTCAATTTTGCCAGGATTTGAATTTGGCTACCAAATGAGTGCGATAGCACATATAAGGTTGCCATTTTGGCTCGACTCCCACAACCACAGATTTGATTTTTAGTCCCTGTGACTAACAATAAAAACTGAAAAAGGAGTCAAAAGCAATTACCAAATGTCCACAGATTTGATTTTTAGTCCCTGTGACTAACAATAAAAACTGAAAAAGGAGTCAAAAGCAATTACCATATGTCCTTGGCATGAAATCTAACAAGTTCCTTGCCGTTTATGTCCTCTAAGAGATATATTTACTGACCAATCCTTTCTTTGACTCGGGCCTTAATACCGACAGGAGCGAGTTTCGCGTTAAAATTATTCAATGCATTACTTAGTACGAAATTTCTTTTAACAACTTCTTGACCAACCTCAAAAGATCGGGGTCGTGCTCGGAGATTGTAAGACTTTTGGTTTGTCTCATAAGCCTTGTTCAAATGTTTGGCAATGTTGGAGCGAATTCTTTGAAATTCGTTAGTCCTTGATAATTTTACGTCACCTTCTGCGAGTAAATTAAGTTTGCGCAACAGTTTATAGTCATTACCGTGGGATATCATGTGTTTAGCGAAAACAACATGATAGGGCGATATACCAATAGATTGGTGAATCGAGTTACGAAGAGAACAGTAGATGCTACTGAGGAACACGTCCCATTCGCGTTGGTCAGAGCGAATGTAAGCTCTTAAAGCAGCATTTATAGAACGGTTAACTCTCTCAGCTCCGTTGGATTGTGGAGCATATGCACCAGTAAACATATGACGAACGCCATATTTCGAAAGAAAGTCAGAGAGATCACGGCTTTTAAATTGAGTTCCGTTGTCACTCACGACTGTTTCGGGTACACCAAAGCATGAAAATATTTCATCCCGCAATATACTGATGATCACTTTAGTGTTAAACTTTTTTACGGCTTTTAAATTTGGAAAAGTGATCCAGGATAATCAATATACCAATGTTGCCGGATTTCGATCTGGGAAATGGGCTGATAAAATCAAGATAAAGTCTGAAAACTTGTGTCGCTTTGCACTTGTACTCCCATTGGTGGTTTTAAAGAACGATTGGGATATTTAGTGGTCTGACACGTCTCGCAATTTCGAATGTAATCACGAACGTTGATAACCATGTTTGGCCAGTAGAAACGCCGTCTAATACGCTCTAAGCATTTAGTCATTCCACAATGTGCAGATGTTGGTTGATCATGAGCCGAACTCATTACGCTATGACGCAACGACTCAGGTACAAGCAATTTCCAGCAATCGTCTAGTGAAACGTCAGTACAATTGGGGAATGTTGCACTGGAAGATAAATCAATTTCAGGATGGATTTCAAGGTCTATTGCAGCAATATCGTCAACATCCTCGAACGATTGAGACAAAGCGTCCGCAACCACATTTTCTGTTCCCTTGCGATGCTCGATTTCGAAGGAATAACCCTGAAGTTTGATTGCCCATCTTGCCAATCTCCCGCTTAAATCTAATTGGTTCATTAGCCATCGAAGACTTGAGTGGTCGGTGACTACTTAGAAACTATGACCGTCAATGTACATTCTGAACTTCTTAATTGCCAGAACTACAGCCATGCATTCGAGTTCTGTAACTGTATAGTTACGTTGGGCTTTATTCAGCTTCTTAGACATGAATTCTATTGGACGTTCACAACCGGAATCATCACATTGAGCTAGAACTGCACCCACTCCATGTAGTCAAGCAATACACTGCAGGATAAATGGTTTGTCATAATTGGGGTGAATGAGACAAGGAGCAGAGCATAACTTGTCTTTGATATTGTCAAAAGCTTCTTGAGCATGATCGTTCCAACTGAAGAATTTGCCACGCAACAGTTCTGTAAGATTGAAAATGACTGTGGAATAATTAGATATGAATCGCTGGTACCAACCAGTCATACCAAGAAATCGTCTTAGTTGTTTTTGGGTCTTTGAAACCGGAAATTCGCTCGCAGCAGTGATTTTGTTTGGATTTACTTGTAGTGCCTTCGCCAACCAGGTAATCGAGATAGTCTACTGTTTTCAGGCAGAACTGACTTTTCTAGACATTAATTGTCAATCCAGCTTTACGCAATTGGGTGGCTACTTCAGACAAATCTTTTTTGGTCTTCGAAATTGTTTGACAAAACAAGCAAATCATCGAGGTAGACTAATACATGCGATTTTAATTGATAGGGCATAACGAGGTCCATCAAACGGCACATGGTTTGTGGAGCGTTTGACAATCCAAAAGGCATTCTCTTGAACTGATAAAGGGGCCTATTTGGAACGGTGAAAGCAGTCTTGGCACGGGATTCTTGATCTAAACAGATCTGCCAAAAGGCATCTTTGAGGTCAATTTTGGAAATGCAATGTACCGGTGGAAGGCGACTTAGCAGTCCATCCATAATTGGGATTGGGTATGCGTCCTTTACTGTGACTGCATTTAATTTTCTTGCATCGAGACAAAATCGCACCTTGCCTGGTTTGATATGCAAGGGAGATGACCAAGGCGATAAAGGTGCCTCTTCAATGACATCCATCTTAATCATGCGATCGATTTCTATACACAAAAGTTTTTCTTTAGCAGGCGAAAGTGGATAAAATCGTTGTTTGATTGGTTTCGCATTGGATGTATCGATATTGTGCTCTATCAGGTTAGTCAATCCTAAGCCCTCGTTCTCGAACGATGGCAAAAAGTCTATTACTTTCTGCAATTTTGATTTTTGTGAATCAAACAATCGTACGCGAGTAGAGTCTTCTTCGGGTTCAAAGTTAATTTCGTTGATCTAAATCTGTTTGCTTAATAGAAATTCCAAACGTATACCAGAAATCCATTCCGCATATTACGCTTTCCTTTATGGAAGGAACTATTAAGAATTCGAAGTTATTATCAACGGAGTTGTAAGTCAAGGGAATTTATATAGTCCCTGCAACATTTTGCGTTTGGCCATCAGCAGTTCGTACAACCGATTTAAATTTATTAAATGGCTTAGTTGATATTAATTGTTGTGCTAGCCACCACCTATAACACTTTTGTTGGCACCACTGTCTAGGAGAGCTAAATGCGATTGACCAAATATGTCAATGTGTGTGAAAGGTCGAATATCGTTCTTATTGTGAACGATTGATAAAATCGTAAAACGGTTGAGTAATCGTTTACGAATCCAAAATTTGCGAATTCGCTGTGATAACACTATAACACTTTTGTTGGCACCACTGTCTAGGAGAGCTAAATGCGATTGACCAAATATGTCAATGTGTGTGAAAGGTCGAATATCGTTCTTATTGTGAACGATTGATAAAATCGTAAAAGGGTTGAGTGATCGTTTACGAATCCAAAATTTGCGAATTCGCTGTGATGATCGATGTTTCCGATGATGAAGTAAATTTCCCCTAAATATTTGCCATTTACGATTTGCGTACTCCAGCAATCGCAAATGATATGGTTTAAAAGTTTGGGGTAATGTTACGTCAGGTTGAGTTGAAGGCAGAATGGAATGAACATCATTTGCCACAGAATCTGGTTTTGTTTGTATTTTTTTGTGCTACCCTGTTTGCGGCGACGCATAGCAATTTTAATTTCACGATCAGATCTCTTATCTTGATATCTTTCCTTTAAACGCCTACATAACACGTTCCAATTCATGTTATCCACCGATCTATGAACACGCAAATAAAATGCTAAGGCCGGTCCTGCAAACAGTAAATTAGCGAATTGGGAAAGAAGTTCGAAGTTTCCGTTCAGGCTTTGCGAAGTGAGACAATTTACGCGGTAAATAAAATCCTCAATGGCAACGTCGTTGGCTGAACCGCTGAATTTAATACGCCAATTTGATATAATGTTGGAAATCCTATCAGGTCTATACAAAGAAAGATCACTTCGATCGCTACGAAAGTCTGGTGAAGTCCTAACATGTGAATTGTTATTTCTTTCTGAGTTTATTTCGGGAACGTCTCGACCGAAATTATTTTGTATGTCTTGCTGCAGCTCACTCTGTCCATTATTTACAAATGTGGATTTATTCAATTGAGTGAACGCCATGGTGATTTGTTCTGTCACTGATTGTAGCATGCTTGCTTGAAAGGCCTGCATTGAACTTTGGATTATTTGCTGAACACGGTCTTTTGTCACAACTCTGGAATCTGAACTATCCCCGCTACAAATTTCCTGTTGGGAATTTGGATCAGACTTCTCATTCTGTTTGGCTGTATTCGGAGAACCTGAACGGGTCATCATCTTGTTACCTTGAGATTTAGTTGACAAAGGCAAATGAGATCCTAACTCGGATTGAGAACATGGCTGGCCACATATGGGGCATTTGTCATGGTTCTTATAGTAATTGTCAAGGCAATGTTTGTGAAAAGAATGTTTACAACGGGTTTCAACCAAATCCAGATTACGTACTGGCCCGATGGTGCATGTCACCGACGCATCAGTCTCTACGTCAACTAAATTTTCATTACTTCGCATCATCATTTTCGAAGCTTTTAGAATACAAGCTGGTAAATATATAAAGTCTAGCAATTCCTCTCCTTAGAACAAAAATAATAAGCGATAAGATTAAACGATCAATAGTAGGCAAAAACGGTAAGATCCAACGATCAAAGATAAGCGAAAAATGATAATGAGTAAGCGCTAAGATCCAACGATCAACGCTAAGCGACAAAAAGATAAAAGTTAAGAGACCAAAAAGGTAAATGCGGGTCTTACCCTGAGTAGTAAAGCAGTAGGTTGTATAATTCAATAGGTACGAAAAGCTAACAGGGTGTGAATAAAGATTTGTAAAATAAATGTCATTCATTTATTTATGAACTCTTACCAATTAGAAGAGTAACTAGCCGAATCTATCCACCTAGAAAAATCTCGATCCTAAATGATAAGAAGGTAATTTTTGATAGTGACATCCTGGTATAGAACCGACTTTAAATCAGAACTATAATTCCTAAGCATCAGTTACTCAAATTAGAATAGTTTTTTTTAACTATAATGTTCGATTATTACCGAACTGATAGAAAAAAAAACATATAAAAGCATAACATTTCCTCCACCTCAACACACTCTTGTTCATCTTAACACAAAACCCAGAGCATGCCGGTCAAAATAGTAGACAGAGTATGTTGAGGTGGACAACGCTCTATGAGTGTGTTCGTTACAGTTATAAAGCAAAAATAAACCTGAAAATCAATTCACAAAATCCGAAATAATACTTTACGTATACAATCATAAAACAAAAAAATACAACACAACTGGTCGAACTCCAGCTGACATCCTCATTTTTGCACCCGGCCTACTAAACAAAATTGACAAACTGATTGAAAATTAGGGATGCCGGAAATATAAATATATCGAATAATATTTTTGAAATCAATATATTTATATCGCGATATTGATTTTGGCGATATATCAAATAGGCAATATTTTTTTGGGATGTCTTTGATACTTTCTAATTTTCCGGAAAATTCGGTACCCTGGTAGCGACTTCCTTCGGCAATCATATGTGCTGTGTGTGACACACATAGTCGGATTCTTACATCATGCAACGTGTATTTTTAGAACCATTTAAATACAAGTATTAATTAAATAAAGCATTTAACTATGTTTGAAATGAAATTCAAAATATTTCTATTTTGATCTTATTAATATTAAATTAAAATTAATTTTCATTTAAAATTAATATTAACTAAAACAAGTTTAAAATGAAATTAAAATTAAATTTAATTAAATTAAATGTATATGTACATACATTTTTTTATCGTGGGGCGGGTATATTATAATAACTTTGTAATAACTTGAGAATCACTCCGTTCGAGTGATTTTATTCGAATAATCGTAACATGCTGTCACCGGGTGCAGCTAACACGCACATGGTATGCTTAAGACTATGTACTGTATATTTATGTATGTTATGTATGGCTTGACCAATTGGGCTGCTAAATGCATGCTCAGCATTCTCACGCTCCGTGATCAGCTTATGTATATGCGTTAGATCGCAATTCAAGAGCTGGAGTGCTTGTGTAATGCTTGGTGGGCTTTTTGCGTAGTTTGTATTAATTATTTATAATGACAAAGTGTCACAAAGTATTTACTCTACATAGTGGAAGGGTAGATACACTACACCTCAATTTTTAAAGAAATGACTACATATATTGCGTCATTAAAAAAAAATTTTTTTTTTTGAAAAAGTTTTAAAAAGTCTTTAGCGTAATGACAATTTCTCCCTTTGTTTTTTTTTTAAATTACTTTATGCATCTATTTTCAATTTTCTTAGAAGAAGACACTTTTTTTTTTTTTTTTTTTGAAACGTTTTATTGATTATATATCTTTAACCTATCCTTATGTTCTTTGTTCTTTTTATTTATAATTACTATGTTATTATTCTTTTCTATTCTAAATACTTCAAATGGTCCTAGATACTTTCGTTCCTGTTTATGACCTGTTTTGTTTTTTATTAAGACGTTATCTCCTACATTTAGTTTAAAATCGCTAACTTTCTTATCATAATTTTGTTTTTGTTTTATATTATTTCTTTCTAATAATATGCGTGTTTTTTTGTACGCGTTTTCTAGTCTAAACTTAACTTCTCTAATCATCTACGTTATATAGGGTCTATATTATCTATGTTACTAAGTTGTTTCGCTAAGTTACTAGTCCTACCAAATACAAGTTCATATGGACAGCAATTATGCGTTATGGACGGTGTAGTTGTTGCGTACACCCTTTTTGGAAGATCGTAAGACTTTAAAGATTCAAAGCCGGAATCTAAAAGCAGGGGAAGGGGTACCATCACCCCGTTGACTCAGTTGAATAACGACAAAGAAAATGCAAGTCGGCAGTAAACGAGTCTCCGATGACCCGGTCAGCGGCCGCAATAGATTGCAGAAAGTAAAGAAAATAAACACCAGTTCCGGGGTAGTCAATAGACTACCCAAAATAGGGGAAAGTGAGAAATTTGATTCCTAGGTGGGAACACTTGGCATAGAAGACCAATCGATCAGAAAAAAGCTCTGTGCCGGTATAAAAAGACCGGCTCACCGATGAAAGGGCAGACAGATAGAGAGTCAGTACCCGGGTAAACACCCGTCGTCCGTCGGTACCCGGGAAAGCATCCGTACGTCAGACCCGGGCAATCATCCTTTTGTCCATCGAGGAGAAGACTCAGGGATAACTCCAGTCTCAAAGAAAAACGTCAAGGAGCAATGACACTAGCATCCTTTAACGGAAATAACAGGACTAACAGGGAACACACTTTGAAGGAAGACCATAGTTCCACGAAATTCTCAGGATGGGCGGCAAGAAGTCTAAGACCTCCGACAACACAGCAAATGTGATAAACACCGTGGAGGTTGTCGACCACAAACAGGAAATAGAAGGAGCACAAAATACCCTGGAATTCATCGCTGCTATACTGAACTTCCTGGCTCTGTTAAAGATCGTAAAAATGTACAAGAGATCCGTACAGCGGAGGAGGGACCATCACCATGTCCTGGACAGAATTGTCTCCGGAGTCCCTCAAAGTGCTTAATTAAAAATACAAACTGCAAAACAATTAAAAGGTCAAGTGAACCGGTGCAGGCCGTTAATGTGAACATCAGCAAAAACCAAACAACAGCAAGTGCTCGCTCCAAGTAATCTGAGAGCCGAATAGCAGCCAAAGCGTGCTACGAAAGAACAGAAACCCAACTCATTCATACGTTTATATATATGCAAATTAATATTGATGTTAAAAAATTATTTAAAAAAATATTTTATTTTTATATTTTAATAAATTTATTGGTGATAAACTTTTTCATTTAAACAATATTACAAGACACTATTATCTGATTTTATCTTCGATCGTTCTCGATCCGATCCCGAAACAGACTGACTGCTAGATTCTAAATCCTGATCCATTCAACCTCGGCCAGAAGCTTTTCTTTGGAGACTTCTTGAACTTTCAATTATGTTTAGAATAAAAGCTTGATGCTGAAATTATTTCTCTGCATTGTGAAATTCAAGTATGCTGACCGATGCAGTTTGATTGAAGCGCAATAAGTTGACCATGGTTTGGTCTCCAAGCGGAAGCTGTGTTTTTTTGGAGTTTGATTGTTTATCTAAGCGGGTAGCTAAGCGCTGGCAAAGGCAATGACAAAATCAAAGACAAAGGAAATGCCGCCTAGATTGAAATTTAAAATTTGTTTATAAACTGGGATAGAGTGCTATGTTTACAGGTTGGATAACTCTCCCGCGTCCCGCTTCATTACGAATTTCGTTTAAACGTTCATTTAATTCTGTTAAAAATACTTCCTCATTATTTGGTTTTTCTAGCTCTGGCTCCGTTTTTGTTTGGTTACAAATAAAAAATATCTGAATTTTACTATTAATGTAGTAATCAAATACAAAATGAATAAAATTAATAATGTAAAATAAAGTGATATCTTGGTATTACTTATTTTAATGAAGGGATTTAAAATGTTTATATTATCTAGAGAGAGTTCCGAGTTATTAGACAACATGTAATCGGATATTTCATAATCTGTAAAATGGTTTGTGGTTATGTATTCAAGAATTTTACTTTCTAAATTGGTATATGAAATGTTGTTTATTGTGGTTGTTCCGTTAAATGTTATTAGAAATGACCCATTTAAGTGGGAGTTGTTAACAATATTGTAACCATTTATAAAAATGGCACCATCTTGGATGATATCTATTTCCTTATTTTTTTCCCTTATTTTCTTACAAGTGGATTTTTCTCCATTTAATAATTTGGTAAAACAGGTTTTTTCCTTACTTATACTACAGTAATTGTTAAAAAGTTCGGTCTTAAATGTAGACATTTCATAATATGTATTGTCGCATTTTGCGACTTGATTGCTTATTACTAGTTTTCCATCGCCTTTTGAAATCGCTCTAGCATAGTATATTTCGCATCTGTTATAAACTATAGGGTATTTTACATAAATTATTAAGAGTTCTTTATGTAATACGATTTTGAACACAGAGATATCCATTAGGTCTGCAATGATTACTGGTCTTAATTCGTGACTTAATATTTCTTTTACTTCTTTATGGTTTAAAATTTTAGTATTAAAGACATACATTTTAGCTAATGTGATAGTATAGATTAAATTTTGCAGGTCAAATGTTAAAAGTTTTAGGCGATGTTTTCTTAATGGTAAATCTTGGTCCATAAATACATTTTTAAAATCATCAGAAAGAGATTCTATTTCTTTAAACAATTTGGAATTGATAATAAATTGTTTTTTATTATCTTCTATTAAGTCATTTATTGTATTTTGAATTTTGACGAAGTCGCCATGATCGGGAGTTCCAGCTAACCACTTCCACACGGTGCCTAATTCATTAATTCCCCTTTTAGATCTAGATGATATTAACTGTGATAAAATTAGTTCGATAACTTCTAAGTCGTATGTGATTTCCCATTGTGATCTTTTGTTAGTGTCTCTCTTTATGTTTTCTGACTCAACATTGATTATTTCTTTATAAAAACTTAAATTGGTTACGTGGAATAAATCGTTATAGGACTCGTAAATAAGAACATCCTTTTTGTCTTTGAACAGGAAAAATTCGTGATTGGAGTAATCAATTATTTCTGAAGTGGCTATCATTACGAATGGTATTAGAAGTAACAAGAAATGCATTGTCTGTAAATTTAAAAGAAATATAATATTTGTTAAAACTTAATATTGTCTTTGTGAATAGTTCTGTTTCTACTATTGATTACTATTTTGTTAGGTAGGTTTTCCTTAACAATCTGTTTTTTTATATTGTTTTTAGCTTATTTCTTTCCCCATGTTTCATTTCATAAACAACCTGTCCTACATGATATTCTTTTTCTTTACGACCTTCATTATGTGTTTCTAACATTTTTTCATGAGTGTTCTTTAGAATGTTTGGAATGTTTTTGTGTTCAATTTTATTATAGAGAATATCATAAGGTTTTTGGTTTGTTGTAGAATGAATACTCTGTTTGAATTCTTTTGCGGCTCTAATAATTATTTCAGAATAGTCAATGAGATTAAATTCTTCTTTTATGCTAGCTAATTCTGTTAATGTCGAATGTGCCTTTTCAATTTGTCCGTTCGAGGTACTGTGTCTGGGGTCTGCGAAATGTAGAGTTAAACCACATCTTTGTGCAAAGGATTTAAATTGAGCAGAGGTAAAGCTCGGTTCATTATCGGTCATAATTACTTTGGCGTGTGGAAATTGTTGAAGTAATTCCATTACTTTATTCTCGATGTTTAGTTTATTTTGAATTTCTTTTACTACTAGGAATTTTGAATATGGGTCAATACAAGTTAAAGTAATAAATATCGATGTGTAAATTTTCTCCCTCTTTAGTTGGGATAGGAGCTTCCCCAATAGGAATTTTAATTGGATGCCTGTTATATTTATTTTCGTTGCAAATTGTACAATTTTTTATGTATTCCCTTAATTTGGCCAATAATATAATCTATTGATTTGTTTGTAGTTTTCGTCTAGTCCTCTATGAGCTCGACAATGTGTTTCTTCTATTATAATCGCTCTATCTTCATTTTTTTCCACGTCTTGTAGAAATGGAGTGGGCGGAGTTGTTGTCCAAGATAATTTGGCTTCTGACGTCGTTGTTGTTGCTGTTGCGGCTGCTGCTGATAAGTTCCTCCAGAAATGAAAAGTCACGGGATCGACTTCAATTTCGCACTTTATTACAACACTTGTAAATTAAGACTAACTTAAACCTAACATTGGGAATACCGCGGGACCGCGGAGTGGTGAATACCTTGAGGACCTCGTGCATGTGGAGTAGAGTGTGGTGGTCTCCTCCACACTTCTTGCATCCGTCTTGGCTGTGGCAGTCTCCTCCTGAGTGCTGATGGGCGAGGCAGTTCGAGCAGTACTTATTAATAAGTACTGCCCGAAGGCGCTTTTCAGCGCTCAGTTTGTGGAACCTCTTGCACTTCCGAAGAGGATGGATTCCAGAGCAGACTCGGCAGCGGTAGGATTTAATACCTCGAGTACGTCTGCTCTCCAACGACTGGGTGGCATGAGGACGAGGAGCCATTATTTTAGGAAGTGAGTAGTAAGTCTGCCAATAAAAGAAATATAAAGCTTAGTATGAGCCGACTACTATTTGGGCCCCGGAATGGGGGAAGTGCCCTAATCCCTAGGAACGGAGGACTCTTTGTCCTCCATCGGTGGACAGGGCGTTTTATGGTGCCGCGAGACGTACGGATCTCAACGACTCGAATGCGGTCGTCGGCTCCTGGAAAGGCAGAAACGATTCTGCCGAGCCGCCATTCGTTCGGTGGTAGATTGTCCTCCTTGACAACTACCATATCGTCGGCTTGGAGGTTCCTGGTCGGAAATTGCCATTTGTTTCGTTTATGGAGTTCTTTAAGATACTCCTCTTTCCACCGTGCACTAAACTGCTGATGTTGTGCCTTGAGGTGTTGCCATCGATTTATTATCGACTTGGCTTCGCCCTTTATCTCGGGTTCCGCTGTGGAAAGCCACGGCCCTCCAATAAGGAAATGGCCTGGTGTGAGGGCCAGCAAATCTGAGGGATCTTCGGACATAGGGGAGAGGAGTCTAGAGTTGAGGCAAGCCTCAATCTTAGCGAGAAGCGTCGCCAGCTCCTCAAATGTGTATTTGCGGGCTGACGTCGATTTAAGGAACAGGGTTTTGAAGCTTTTCACCCCTGCTTCCCACAAACCCCCCATATGTGGAGCCCCTGGTGGGATGAACCGCCATACGAGTCCCTGATGGCTATATGCATCAGTCACGGACTCTTTGGTGGCTTGGAGAAAGTCCCTGGAAGTCAAAGTTGCCACCCCCACAAAGAAGTTACCATTATCCGAATGGACCCGCTGAGGACAACCGCGCCTTGCTACGAAACGAGCAAAGGCCGCTAGAAATTTCTCGGTCGTTAGATCGGAAGTGGGTTCCAAATGGATAGCCTTCGTGGAAAAGCACACAAACACACAAATATATCCCTTCGTTATGAGACACGCTCTCCCTGTATAATTTTTTATTACGAAAGGGCCGGCATAGTCGACACCCGTGTAGGTGAACGCCCTCGAGAAGGAGACTCTATTTGTCGGGAAATCGCCCATCAGCTGTGTTTGGAGTCTCTTCTTGTAAAACGTGCAAATCTTACACGGATTGACCACAGCCTTCACCAGATTTTTGATTTTAGGAATCCAATACTTCGATCGGATCAGGCGTACGATCAATTGACTACCGCCATGAAGAGTAATCTGGTGGGTGAATTGGACGATGAGGCGCGACAGTCTACAGTCATAGGGGAGAATAATCGGATGACGTTCATCATATTGCAGGGTTTTGGAGGCAGTGAGACGGCCGCACGCCCTTAAAAGGGTAAAAGCTGAAGCTCTTGGCCATATGCTCTGCGCTGCGCAGTGGAGGTCAGAGTTCGTTCTGCCTCCCTGATCTCTTCACTTGTAGGCCGTGAATTGGGCAAGAACTAACCTTTGCGGCAGCGTTTAAGGAAGCGTTGAACACAGGCCAGAACTCGCAGGGCCTTGTCCGCGCTGATCTAGCTCTGTCACTGGAAGAGTGTCGCTTTGTGCTGGCCATATCTCTCGTGGCCTTTGCAGCCACTCTGGTCCGTGCCACCAGAGATGGTTTTCTGCCAATTCATGTAGGGATACGCCTCGACTGGCTAGATCGGCAGAGTTTTGTTCTGAGCGAACGTGTGCCCAACAGTCGACTGGCGTCGCCTGCGTGATCTTGGCAACTCTGTTGGCCACAAATGTGGTCCAGTTGCACGCTTTCGTAGCCAGGCTAAGACGATTGTGGAATCTGTCCAGCAGCGGATATCTGAATTGGCGGAGGGCATGTGCGGAAGGATTGCTGTCACCATTTCGGTTAACAGCACGGCACCACAGAGCTCTAGCCGAGGAAGGGAGACGGTTTTTACCGGGGCCACTCGTGTTTTGGCTGTAAGCAGGCGAGTCAGGATCTTTTGCCCCATCTCGACGCGGATGTATATAGCCGCTCCATAGGCTCTCTGAGACGCGTCACAGAAACCGTGGTGCTCTATGATTACCTCAGGCTGGTACCAGATCCATCTCGGAACGCGGATCTGGTTGAGGTCGGAATACTCGTCTAAAAACGATTGCCACCGCTGACTCATTTCAGTGGGAAGCTTATCGTCCCAGCCTAAGTTCTGCAACCAAATCTGCTGCATGAACATTTTTGAACGGATTATGAACGGCGCGAGCCGCCCGGCAGGATCGAACAACCTAGCGATTTGGGACAAAACTTCTCGCTTTGTATAGGAGGGTTCCACAACTATTTCGGGGGGAACGAAATAGAATTCGTCGGACTTTGCCCTCCACCGAATACCGAGCGTCTTGGCCGTGACCTCTGGCAAAACAATTCAGACATAGCTGCTTCTTTTTTATATAGCCGGAGCGCGAGTCAACAGACATTTGAAGAAAACGCGGGCACAATCTTACCGGATGGTTCTCCTTAGAACATAAGTCACACCCTTTCTGTTTGGTGCTGACCTTTGTCTCGAAGGATTGAAGCCTTTTTGGAACTGCCTGAGTTGGTTTCATATCTTCGATGGCTTCCAATGTCCGATACCTTTCGCTCAGGAAGGCATTCATTTCTTCCCAAGCTGGGATCACGGATTTGGCAGTTAGCGACTGTTCCCATAAGGACAAAAAGGAGCTTGAGCTGGCTGTTGACTAAAAGTCGCTTGTTTTGGAACCGATCTCGCAGCGCCTTCCACGCCGAAGAAAAACCAGCGGCTGAGTCGCTTGCGCGACTTGAGGCGCACTGTCGACTGAGGTGCTCTGTCGACTGTTTCGCAAATGTGTGCTGCACATGACTCGTATACTGAGTAGCAGTAGTCATATTTGGCCTGGAGAATAGGCACTGTGTCGAGGGATCCTTCGTGGGCCATTAGGTCAGAGCATGTTTCGTACTCTCTTTCCACTTTGTCCCATAAGGCTCGCACCTGTTGCAGACGGACTTGTAACGTGTGTAGGGACGGAGAGGCTTGATCAGGAGTGTTGATCTTCGCTTCGAAAAGGCTTACGCGATCGCTGACGGCGATGAATTTATGCAACGCTGCGTTTGCGGGCGTTGGCTGCTCAGAGGATGCCATTTTCTTTGTGGTAGAGCGTGTGACGCGGCGGAAATCAGTCCCGACAGCGGAGGGACTCTCGGATTTTCTCGATAGAGAAGACTCACTAGACGCTCGCGTCACTGGTCGGGAAATGACCAACCTAGGAGTTGTCTTCGAACTGGTCGATGGCAAAACCTTTGCTTTCGGAGTGGGAGTCGCGGTTTTGACCCTGGGACTAACGGACTTGGGTGCTGGCTTACCGCGAGTGGATAGCGGAGATTGCGGGTTGAACTTTTGTTCTTTTCCAGGTGCAAGTGTCTTTTTCTTGTCTCCCTCTAGGGGCATGCTCAGCTATGCCCTAGGAGAAGGAAGTCAAGAGGGCCTGCACGCCGCAAAAAATGTGGAATTGAAAAAGAACCAGACACAGAGGGCACCCAAATCTGGATGGACAAAGAATACCGTCGGAATTCGGGAGAAAGTTGCAATTGGAATCTGGAAACAATAGCTCAAATTTATAAAAAAAAAACTATGAATTGCAATTTCTAGAAAAATATCTATATATATAATATAATATAATATAAAAATATTATCCGCGATTGTAAAAGATAAAGATTGATGGTCTGTTTGTATTTCTATACCGATTACTCCATATAAATAATTTCTGAGATTTTTAAGAGCCCAAACTATGGCTAACAATTCTTTTTTATTTGTGGCGTAAAGTTGTTCGGTTTTATTTAAAGTTTTGGATATGAAAGTAATTGGTTTATTATCCTTTGATAAAACCGCTCCGATAGCTACATCTGATGCGTCTGTTGTCAAAGTGAATTTTTTGTTGTTATCTGGTTGGACTAATTCCACTTGTGCTATTAAATTGTCTTTTAGTTCGTTAAAAGCTTTTACAGCTGGATCATCTAACTGTATTGTAATTTTTGTAGATATTCTTCCAGAAATTTTACCATTATCTCCTCCTAAGTATTTGGTAAAGGGCTTGGCAATTTTTGCATAGTTTCGGACAAATTTTCGGTAATATCCAGTGAGTCCTAGGAAACTTCGAAGTTCTCTAATGTTTTTTGGAATCGGATACTTCATAATTGTAGAAATTTTTTCAGGATCCGTTTTAATTACATTGTGAGAAACGATATAACCAAGAAATGCTGTTTCTAATTTAAAGAATTTCGATTTTTCAAGAGAAATTTTCATAGTATTAGCTTGTTGTAAAATATTAATTATTTGAATTAGATCAGTATAATGTTGTTCAATTGTATTTGAAAAGATTATTATGTCATCCATATAAACATGACAAGTTTTTCCGACTTGTTCTCTTAATATGTCGTCCATTGCTCTTTGAAATATTCTGGGGGCGTTTGTTAACCCAAAAGGCATACGTAAGAATTCAAATTTCCCGTTATTAATAGAAAAGGCTGTTTTTTCAATATCTGACTCTTTCATTAAAATTTGGTGGAATCCTGATTCCAAATCAATTGTTGAGAAATATTTTGACTTTCCTAAGTTAGATAGTATTACAGACGGGTCTTGCATCGGGTATCTGTCCGGTATTGTGCTTTCGTTTAATTTTTTATAGTCGATAACTAGTCGGTGTTTTAGAGTTCCATCTTCGTTTTGACCCTTTTTGGGTACTACTAAGACTGGTGAATTATAGGGGCTTCTACTAGGTCTTATTATTTGTTCTTTTAACATTCTATTGATTTCATTATTAACGAAATCTGAGACTGACATAGCATAAGGATATTGTTTGCTATAAATTGCCCTGTCATTGACAGTATTTATTTCTCCTCGAATATCGGTTCGAAAAGGGATTTATTTTAGAATGCTCCTTTTCAATTTTATTCATAATTTTATTTTCGAAATCTTTTAGTTGATTTAAATTTATTATTAGATTATGAATTTTTTCTTTGTCGGAAAATTCAACGACGGCGTGTTCAGGATTTGTGGATCCCAAACTATTAGTTTTATTGTTGACGGATAATTCAACGTCGGAGTGATCAGGATTTTTTGATCCCAAGCTTTTTGATTATAATTTGACGGAAATAACATCGACGGCTTGTTCAGGATTTTTTAATCCAAAACCTTTCAATTGTAATTTGACGGAATTAACATCGTCGGCTTGTTCAGGATTTTTTGATCCCAAACTTTTCAATTGTAATTTGACGGAATTACCATCGTCGGCGTGCTCGAGATTATAAGATCTCCAGCTATAACTACTTCTTTCTGCAATGTCCGTCTGTCTGTCCGTCCGTATGAACGCTGTGATCTCAGGAACTACAAAAGCTAGAAAGTTGAGATTAAGCATACAGACTCCAGAGACATAGACGCAGCGCAAGTTTGTCGATTCATGTTGCCACGCCCACTCTAACGCCCACAAACCGCCCAAAACTGCCACGCCCACATTTTTGAAAAATGTTTTAATATTTTTTCATTTTTGTATTGGTCATGTAAATTTCTATCAATTTGCAAAAAAACTTTTTGCCACGCCCACTCTAACGCCCACAAACCGCCCAATGCTGCCACGCCCACACTTTTGAAAAATGTTTTGATATGTTTTCATTTTTTTATTAGTCTTGTAAAATTCTATCGATTTGCCAAAAAACTTTCTGCCACGCCCACTATAACGCCTACAAACCGCCAAAAACTGTGTTTAAGACTCTCCTTCTCCCTTCCACTAGCTGAGTAACGGGTATTACAAACCGCCCAATGCTGCCACGCCCACACTTTTGAAAAATGTTTTGATATGTTTTCATTTTTTTATTAGTCTTGTAAAATTCTATCGATTTGCCAAAAAACTTTCTGCCACGCCCACTATAACGCCTACAAACCGCCAAAAACTGTGTTTAAGACTCTCCTTCTTCCTTCCACTAGCTGAGTAACGGGTATTAGATAGTCGGGGAACTCGACTATAGCGTTCTCTCTTGTTCTTAATAGATTGTATCCAATTAATAAGTCGGATTCTAAACCTTCTATTTCATAAAATATATGTTTCGCTTCAAATATTGTTAGTATATGGTAATATTTTATAATTGATACTCTCTTGTAAATTGGTAATTTTTTTTTATTTTTATAAATCCCTTAATTAATATTTTTAGTTGTTTTTTTGTATTTCTGTCTATTCTTGTTATATGAGGCATTCCTCTGTAGGACCTTGATTTAAAAAATGATCCTCATCAATGTTATTTATTCTCATACCTTTCTGGGCTGGTTGACTTACTGTCCCAGTTGCTTCCCTTTTTAATGGGATTTGTGATTTAATTTTTTGTGCTTGGTTATGATTATAATTATATCTTTGTGCAAAATTATTATAATTCTGTCTGTTATTATTATACCCCCTGTTGTAATTATTACTCGGACGATACTTTATGGAACTTTCGACTTCCATTGGTTCTGGTGGGGGTTGTACCTTAGAATTGTTATTTGATTTCCAATTATTATTTTGCCCAAAGTTCCCGTTTTGCGGCCAATTATTATTCAGGTTGTTATTCCAATTATTATTCATTCTGTTATTATTATTATTATAATTAATATTATTATTGTTATTATTATTATTATTATTCTGTCTGGAATTAACTGTATTAAATCTTAAGTTGTTTCCCTGACCTTTATTTTCATTCCTAAATCCATAATACCTATTTGTAAATTGGGCTCGAAAGTTGTTAGACTCTAATTCTTGACACTTTGCCAAAGCATTTGGCAAGTCTGGTGGGCTTAGAGAAAATAATGTTTCTGAGATTAAACCGTTCAATCCAGAAATAAAAATTCTAAGAGCGTTGCTCCTAATTGTTTTATTTGTTTCTTTGGTTATTTCGCTTTCTTTTTCATATGTCATTATGGTTTTATTTATCAGTAATGTCATTTTGTTGTTTACCTCGTTGTAGAATTCTGTATTGGTCATACGTCCCTGCCTAAGGATGCTTAATTCTGATTCGAGAATATGGATTGGTCTTTTATCGTTATAAATAAAGTCCAATCTGGAAAGAATTGCTTGAAAGTTTAAAAATGTACCATGGTTAGTTAGAGCATGTTAGAGCATGTGCTGCTCCCATGATTTTATTACGTAGAATTGTTAAAGCGATAAAATATTGTTCGCTTCGAATTTTGTATAGACTCATGGCAGTTTCTGCCGCTTCTCTCCAGCCTACATATTGGGTTAGTTCTCCTGTGAATTTTGGTAAAGATTTAACAACCTCTAGGGTAGTTTCACATTTTATAGTTGGGTCGATTGTTTGGATTTTATAATCTTCCACTACATTTTTGCTAGCGATTATCTGGCCTTCTATCCCTTCAATTTTTCTGGTCACTTCACTTAATTGTACACTTATTAATCGGTTAATTAATTCCATCGTCAGATTGCTGGCGTTGGATATCCCCCCGCAGAGAGGATTGGTGCTGAACCTCCGGTTGCCATTGTTAAATTTAAATCTTCAAAACTTTTTATTAAATTTTCCAGATTGTTTTCCTTTTTTTTTTATTAAATTGTTTAAAGACTTAATATTATTTTATTCTGCTCACGATACTTTCCGTTGTATTCTTCCTTCAGTTTAGTTGTCCTAATTATTTTCTGTTGGGGTCTTCCTTCAAAAATTTTTTTTGTATTCAGCTGTGGCGGGGGATGGCTCTCTGCTCTTTCTTCCTTCTTGGTGTTGATTTTTTATTATATTTTTGTAAATATTTTGGTTATAGTTTTTGGTTTGGTTTCATTTCTTTTTGTTGTTGAGTTCTGGTTTTGTAGAGTTCTGTTTTTGTTGAGTTCTGTTTAGTATCGTGTTCTTGTAATTTGTATTAAGTATTCAGTCCACCTTTTTTTTTTAACTTCTTAATTTAATTATTGCATTAATTAATTTCCAATTAAGTTTTTCCACGATCACTGTCACAGTAGTTAGATGTCGTTGGATTAATGAGGATGTTTTAATTTTTCCTCTAAAAATATGGGTTGTTGGCGGCGCGAGTTCCGTTTTATATTTATTGGTGATAAACTTTTTCACTTAAACAATATTACAAAACACTATTATCTGATTTTATCTTCGATCGTTCTCGATCCGATCCCGAAACAGACTGACTCTTAGATTAGATTTAGCTTGATGCTGAAATTATTTCTCTGCATTGTGAAATTCAATTATGCTGACCGATGCAGTTTGATTGAAGCGCAATAAGTTGACCATGGTTTGGTTTCCAAGCGGAAGCTGTGTTTTTTTTGGAGTTTGATTGTTTATCTTAGCAGGTAGCTAAGCGCTGGCAAAGACAATGACAAAAACAAAGACAAAGGAAATACCGCCTAGATTTAAATTTAAAATTTGTTTATAAACTGGGATAGAGTGCTATGTTTACGGGTTGGATAACTTGGATGCGCCAGGGAAGATCTGGTAAGCTTTAGTCTGATTAGGAAATTTGTATGCTGTGGCAGAGAAAAAATGCTAAGCGACTCCATCCGTTTCCGTGCTAATTTCTATTCCCTTTGAGATCCGGTAGAGTGCAAATCTTTGCAGTTGCCGATAAGATATATAATAATCACATAGTGCCAGTGTCCACGCGGATTGTGAAAATCTGGTGGCGGGAAAAAAAAAGTATTCGGCGAAAGCCTAACCAAACTCAAGTGAGTAAAGCCGTTTTCATTAGCATACAGATGGATAACCTTTTGTTGCCCAGGTCACGGAAAGAGTGTCCACGGAGGCAACCAGGCGGCGGACTGACAGCCAGTGCCATAGGCCCGTCTGGGAAACCCTTATATTTCATCGGGGCTCAACCAGCGGATCTAGCCCAGCAAGCCGAGTTTGCGTCCGAGGAGCACCCTGGGAGGGGCAGGATGGACTACTAAGGGAACAGCAGCAAAAGCAGTAGGAGAATGATCGGCAAATAACCTCAAGTGCAGTTTAATTGGCCAACAGCGCGCATGCGCAATAGCCTACAGTGGCCAGCTTTGGCGTTTTATGGAACATTTAATGGAAATTGGCAGTGCCAAAAGTGACCCAATAATTTTGACACCAGTTGACCCCAGTACCCATTTGGGATTAACCTAAAGAGATTCAGAAAGTGAACCTAACCCCAAGGGGTAGTGTAGATCCGAGCATCCGATGTCCCAATATAAATATTCTTGTGCATTAAATCAAAACCATTAAATGGCCTTTAACCCAGTTCTGCCGAATTAAAATTTCTTGCCATTTTCGCCACAAATTGGTCATAACCTGTATCGAGTTACCTAACTTTTACGACACTCATATAAAATGTTTTGTGAATTTGATTCTGGTAATAGAAGCCATGAATAGTAAATGAAAAACCTCGGAAAAATTAGAATACATTTATTTTTATAATTTAAGTAAAGTTAGTTAAAATCTAAGAAAATTTCTCTTGTTGCGAAGTGAAACGAATTGTGTAGAAGAATGCCTTTTTGACTCTTTTGTTTAAACTAATGCCTTCCACCTTCGAGGGAGATCGATCTTTCGCCGATGTATAAGATGCGTGAGTTGATATAAACTTGTTTTAAGTGCTAACCCAAAACTTAAGAGAAATTAATTAAATGGCAATGATATAAAAGAAGTTGAGAAACGAATTAAATGCCGCAACAACTGAAATTTGGCTATCGCTGTAAATTAAATATTTTTTTTAAATTTGTCGTGAATTATAATGAAGTTTAATTGAATTTAATTAAAAGAAATTTCACAATGGAATTAAAGAAGAAGTTGTCTACCAATGAATTAAATTAGATAATCGAAACTATTTCTCATTAATTTAATTCTTATCACAATTAACATTTATATCTAAATCCCCACATTTATACTACATATTATATACTACCTATATACGATGCTAGTCTTAATTACTTTATGTTTATTAAATTTAATGTTTAACGAAATCATGAGCAACTAAACATTTCCTTTACCGACTCTACTGATGACTCCACGGTCGTAAGGTTTCAAGGGATCATCGGAGCCATGCTCCTGCGGAAGATGATCATAGGTTGGGTGGGCCTCAAGCAAGCACAACAACATCCGTGTCTTCGCAAATTATAGTTTCCTCTCTGTCTTTTCCTCTATCTTTCGTCCTTTCTTCTAACTTTCATTTTTCTAGAATTTATTTTATTTATTTTCTTCCGGTTTAGTTCTAACTCCAATTTTTTGTCGCAAGCATACTCAATTCTTGTCCTTATTAATAGTGATGTGTAGTCCGTGTCCGAGATCTGGGTGAGCAAGACCACCACCCCCAAAGCCGAAGAGCTAGAGCCGGAATCTAAAGCGTGCCCCGCAGCTCAGATCCTCGAAAGCCTGCTTAACGCGAGGAGTTATAATTCCTTCTTGTATTGAGAACATTGGCGCACTACGTTACACACTACACTAGCGTAGTCAGCAGAGTGTGGTGGGTCGAAGCCACACGTTGGCTTATAATGGGCGCAGAATGAGAACCACATACCAAGAAAAAAAAAAAGGAAACAAACAGAATACAAGATAATGGCGTACGTCCTTTCTTTTTGCGAAGTCATTCCATGCGTAACCGCACCGATCACTTCGAGCCTGTTGCGTACACCATTTTTGGAAGATCGTAAGACTTTAAAGATTCAAAGCCGGAATCTAAAAGCAGGGAAAGGGGTACCATCACCCTGTTGACTCAGTTGGATTACGACAAAGAAAATGCAAGTCGGCAGTAAACGAGTCTCCGATGACCCGGCAGCGGCCGCAATAGATTGCAGAAAATAAAGAAAATCAACACCAGTTCCGGGCACACTTCACCGAAGGGGGTATTGACTACCCAAAATAGGGGAAAGTGAGAGATTTGATTCCTATGTGGGAACACTTGGCATAGAAGACCAATCGATCAGAAAAAAGCTCTGTGCCGGTATAAAAAGACCATGGCTCACCGATAAAAGGGCAGGCAGATAGAGAGTCAGTACCCGGGTAAACACCCGTCGTCCGTCGGTACCCGGGAAAACATTCGTACGTCAGACCCGGGCAATCCTCCTTTTGTCCATCGAGGAGAAGACTCAGGGATAACTCCAGTCTCAAAGAAAAACGTCAAGGAGCAATGACACTAGCATCCTTTAACGGAAATAACAGGACTAACAAGGAACACACTTTGAAGGAAGACCATAGTTCCACGAAATTCTCAGGATGGGCGGCAAGGAGTCTGAGGCCTCCGACAACACAGCAAATGGGATAAAGACCGTGGAGGTTGTCGACCACCAACAGGAAATAGAAGGAGTACAACATACTCTGGAATTCATCGCTGCTATACTGATCTCCCTGGCTATGTTAAAAATCGTGAAAAATTCGCTTGTTGTTTTGTCAACCTTGACATGAAGGGGAGGGAACGATCAACCTACAGCTTGTGGGGCAGTGAGGACAGCTGACTGACGAACGGTACGAACTTTTTCAGGCACTACTAATATTTATTCTCGTTATTTTTTTTTTTTTGTTTTAACGTGCAAGTCCCACGGCCACACCTCCCGCCCAACCGACCGAGGGGCGCTGCCGTTTATCGTACGGCTCAAATCGCGGAAAGATAGACGCGATATAGAAGACAGTAAAGGACGAGCAAATATATATATAATAGTAAGATCTAAGAATTCGTTAGAAACGTTAGTATTGATCGCTTTAAGAACGGCAGAGAGTCAGAATTAGATATAATAGGATAGAATCTTTTATAGTCAGAACATAATGCTCTGTAGGGATCATGCAACTCATAGTTAGATCTAAATTGATTTAAAATTAGGGGTACGTAATTTCTAGTGAATCTGCTTGGAACAGTAAAGTTTAAGGTTAAAAATAAAGACTGTTCCAAGCATCGTTCTACGGTTAGCTAAGGGGGGGCTACTGGAATAAGAAGGTAATCTAAGGTTTGCATCCCAATTAAGGCGTCGAAAGGCAAAAAGTTGAAGTTCTTTTGAATTGATTCAATGCGGTCCGAGTAAACTTTATATTGTGGACACCAAACAGGTGATCCATACTCATGGATCGCACGGACTAGACATATACATAAGGTTTTGGTCATTTAAGGATCATCATATTCCTTTGACCACCGTTTTATAAAACCAAGCACACTCCTGGCCTTATTGACAATAGACGAAATATGGTTTGAAAATTAAAGTTTAGGGTCCAGAAGAACACCAAGACCATGAACATGTGTTATTCTATGCAAAGAGCAGCCACTTAGAGTGTAAGTCGCGTGTATTGAGTTGGCACGACAAAATGTCAAAACTTTACACTTAAAGCCATTTAAGTTTAATACGGTATCACGGCACCAGGTTTGAAAGCTATCTAGATCGGATTGTAAGTCCAAATGGCGAGAAATGTCCTTATACTGGAGAAATAATGTTACATCATCAAGTAATTACACGCGAATTCTTTATTATTAAGGGAAGGTCGTTAATAAATAAGGTAAAAAGGAGCGGACCTAGGTGGCTCCCTTGTGGGACACCGGATGTGACTCGGAGAATACGAGAATTTTTAAAGAGGACCCGTTGCGTCCTGCCATTCAGATAACTAAGAATCCAATTTAGGAGATCAGCAAGGAAACCTAATAAATCAAGTTTTTTTTAATAGAAGTAAATGATTAACAGAGTCGAATTCTTTACTAAAATCCGTATAGATGACATCTGTTTGAAGATTCTTTTTGAAGCCCTGTACTACAAGGGAAGTTAGCAGGGAAGTTAGGGAAGTTAGCACCAGAAAGTTAGTAGTTATTAATCTGCAATTTATGAACCCATGCTGACATGGTGATATAATTGACCTAGGGCTGGTTGACTTACTGTCCCAGTTGCTTCCCTTTTTAATGGGATTTGTGATTTAATTTTTTGTGCTTGGTTATGATTATAATTATATCTTTGTGCAAAATTATTATAATTCTGTCTGTTATTATTATACCCCCTGTTGTAATTATTACTCGGACGATACTTTATGGAACTTTCGACTTCCATTGGTTCTGGTGGGGGTTGTACCTTAGAATTGTTATTTGATTTCCAATTATTATTTTGCCCAAAGTTCCCGTTTTGCGGCCAATTATTATTCAGGTTGTTATTCCAATTATTATTCATTCTGTTATTATTATTATTATAATTAATATTATTATTGTTATTATTATTATTATTATTCTGTCTGGAATTAACTGTATTAAATCTTAAGTTGTTTCCCTGACCTTTATTTTCATTCCTAAATCCATAATACCTATTTGTAAATTGGGCTCGAAAGTCTTGACACTTTGCCAAAGCATTTGGCAAGTCTGGTGGGCTTAGAGAAAATAATGTTTCTGAGATTAAACCGTTCAATCCAGAAATAAAAATTCTAAGAGCGTTGCTCCTAATTGTTTTATTTGTTTCTTTGGTTATTTCGCTTTCTTTTTCATATGTCATTATGGTTTTATTTATCAGTAATGTCATTTTGTTGTTTACCTCGTTGTAGAATTCTGTATTGGTCATACGTCCCTGCCTAAGGATGCTTAATTCTGATTCGAGAATATGGATTGGTCTTTTATCGTTATAAATAAAGTCCAATCTGGAAAGAATTGCTTGAAAGTTTAAAACTGTACCATGGTTAGTTAGAGCATGTTAGAGCATGTGCTGCTCCCATGATTTTATTACGTAGAATTGTTAAAGCGATAAAATATTGTTCGCTTCGAATTTTGTATAGACTCATGGCAGTTTCTGCCGCTTCTCTCCAGCCTACATATTGGGTTAGTTCTCCTGTGAATTTTGTAAGATTTAACAACCTCTAGGGTAGTTTCACATTTTATAGTTGGGTCGATTGTTTGGATTTTATAATCTTCCACTACATTTTTGCTAGCGATTATCTGGCCTTCTATCCCTTCAATTTTTCTGGTCACTTCACTTAATTGTACACTTATTAATCGGTTAATTAATTCCATCGTCAGATTGCTGGCGTTGGATATCCCCCCCGCAGAGAGGATTGGTGCTGAACCTCCGGTTGCCATTGTTAAATTTAAATCTTCAAAACTTTTTATTAAATTTTCCAGATTGTTTTCCTTTTTTTTTTATTAAATTGTTTAAAGACTTAATATTATTTTATTCTGCTCACGATACTTTCCGTTGTATTCTTCCTTCAGTTTAGTTGTCCTAATTATTTTCTGTTGGGGTCTTCCTTCAAAAATTTTTTTTGTATTCAGCTGTGGCGGGGGATGGCTCTCTGCTCTTTCTTCCTTCTTGGTGTTGATTTTTTATTATATTTTTGTAAATATTTTGGTTATAGTTTTTGGTTTGGTTTCATTTCTTTTTGTTGTTGAGTTCTGGTTTTGTAGAGTTCTGTTTTTGTTGAGTTCTGTTTAGTATCGTGTTCTTGTAATTTGTATTAAGTATTCAGTCCACCTTTTTTTTTTAACTTCTTAATTTAATTATTGCATTAATTAATTTCCAATTAAGTTTTTCCACGATCACTGTCACAGTAGTTAGATGTCGTTGGATTAATGAGGATGTTTTAATTTTTCCTCTAAAAATATGGGTTGTTGGCGGCGCGAGTTCCGTTTTATATTTATTGGTGATAAACTTTTTCACTTAAACAATATTACAAAACACTATTATCTGATTTTATCTTCGATCGTTCTCGATCCGATCCCGAAACAGACTGACTCTTAGATTAGATTTAGCTTGATGCTGAAATTATTTCTCTGCATTGTGAAATTCAATTATGCTGACCGATGCAGTTTGATTGAAGCGCAATAAGTTGACCATGGTTTGGTTTCCAAGCGGAAGCTGTGTTTTTTTTGGAGTTTGATTGTTTATCTTAGCAGGTAGCTAAGCGCTGGCAAAGACAATGACAAAAACAAAGACAAAGGAAATACCGCCTAGATTTAAATTTAAAATTTGTTTATAAACTGGGATAGAGTGCTATGTTTACGGGTTGGATAACTTGGATGCGCCAGGGAAGATCTGGTAAGCTTTAGTCTGATTAGGAAATTTGTATGCTGTGGCAGAGAAAAAATGCTAAGCGACTCCATCCGTTTCCGTGCTAATTTCTATTCCCTTTGAGATCCGGTAGAGTGCAAATCTTTGCAGTTGCCGATAAGATATATAATAATCACATAGTGCCAGTGTCCACGCGGATTGTGAAAATCTGGTGGCGGGAAAAAAAAAGTATTCGGCGAAAGCCTAACCAAACTCAAGTGAGTAAAGCCGTTTTCATTAGCATACAGATGGATAACCTTTTGTTGCCCAGGTCACGGAAAGAGTGTCCACGGAGGCAACCAGGCGGCGGACTGACAGCCAGTGCCATAGGCCCGTCTGGGAAACCCTTATATTTCATCGGGGCTCAACCAGCGGATCTAGCCCAGCAAGCCGAGTTTGCGTCCGAGGAGCACCCTGGGAGGGGCAGGATGGACTACTAAGGGAACAGCAGCAAAAGCAGTAGGAGAATGATCGGCAAATAACCTCAAGTGCAGTTTAATTGGCCAACAGCGCGCATGCGCAATAGCCTACAGTGGCCAGCTTTGGCGTTTTATGGAACATTTAATGGAAATTGGCAGTGCCAAAAGTGACCCAATAATTTTGACACCAGTTGACCCCAGTACCCATTTGGGATTAACCTAAAGAGATTCAGAAAGTGAACCTAACCCCAAGGGGTAGTGTAGATCCGAGCATCCGATGTCCCAATATAAATATTCTTGTGCATTAAATCAAAACCATTAAATGGCCTTTAACCCAGTTCTGCCGAATTAAAATTTCTTGCCATTTTCGCCACAAATTGGTCATAACCTGTATCGAGTTACCTAACTTTTACGACACTCATATAAAATGTTTTGTGAATTTGATTCTGGTAATAGAAGCCATGAATAGTAAATGAAAAACCTCGGAAAAATTAGAATACATTTATTTTTATAATTTAAGTAAAGTTAGTTAAAATCTAAGAAAATTTCTCTTGTTGCGAAGTGAAACGAATTGTGTAGAAGAATGCCTTTTTGACTCTTTTGTTTAAACTAATGCCTTCCACCTTCGAGGGAGATCGATCTTTCGCCGATGTATAAGATGCGTGAGTTGATATAAACTTGTTTTAAGTGCTAACCCAAAACTTAAGAGAAATTAATTAAATGGCAATGATATAAAAGAAGTTGAGAAACGAATTAAATGCCGCAACAACTGAAATTTGGCTATCGCTGTAAATTAAATATTTTTTTTAAATTTGTCGTGAATTATAATGAAGTTTAATTGAATTTAATTAAAAGAAATTTCACAATGGAATTAAAGAAGAAGTTGTCTACCAATGAATTAAATTAGATAATCGAAACTATTTCTCATTAATTTAATTCTTATCACAATTAACATTTATATCTAAATCCCCACATTTATACTACATATTATATACTACCTATATACGATGCTAGTCTTAATTACTTTATGTTTATTAAATTTAATGTTTAACGAAATCATGAGCAACTAAACATTTCCTTTACCGACTCTACTGATGACTCCACGGTCGTAAGGTTTCAAGGGATCATCGGAGCCATGCTCCTGCGGAAGATGATCATAGGTTGGGTGGGCCTCAAGCAAGCACAACAACATCCGTGTCTTCGCAAATTATAGTTTCCTCTCTGTCTTTTCCTCTATCTTTCGTCCTTTCTTCTAACTTTCATTTTTCTAGAATTTATTTTATTTATTTTCTTCCGGTTTAGTTCTAACTCCAATTTTTTGTCGCAAGCATACTCAATTCTTGTCCTTATTAATAGTGATGTGTAGTCCGTGTCCGAGATCTGGGTGAGCAAGACCACCACCCCCAAAGCCGAAGAGCTAGAGCCGGAATCTAAAGCGTGCCCCGCAGCTCAGATCCTCGAAAGCCTGCTTAACGCGAGGAGTTATAATTCCTTCTTGTATTGAGAACATTGGCGCACTACGTTACACACTACACTAGCGTAGTCAGCAGAGTGTGGTGGGTCGAAGCCACACGTTGGCTTATAATGGGCGCAGAATGAGAACCACATACCAAGAAAAAAAAAAAAGGAAACAAACAGAATACAAGATAATGGCGTACGTCCTTTCTTTTTGCGAAGTCATTCCATGCGTAACCGCACCGATCACTTCGAGCCTGTTGCGTACACCATTTTTGGAAGATCGTAAGACTTTAAAGATTCAAAGCCGGAATCTAAAAGCAGGGAAAGGGGTACCATCACCCTGTTGACTCAGTTGGATTACGACAAAGAAAATGCAAGTCGGCAGTAAACGAGTCTCCGATGACCCGGCAGCGGCCGCAATAGATTGCAGAAAATAAAGAAAATCAACACCAGTTCCGGGCACACTTCACCGAAGGGGGTATTGACTACCCAAAATAGGGGAAAGTGAGAGATTTGATTCCTATGTGGGAACACTTGGCATAGAAGACCAATCGATCAGAAAAAAGCTCTGTGCCGGTATAAAAAGACCATGGCTCACCGATAAAAGGGCAGGCAGATAGAGAGTCAGTACCCGGGTAAACACCCGTCGTCCGTCGGTACCCGGGAAAACATTCGTACGTCAGACCCGGGCAATCCTCCTTTTGTCCATCGAGGAGAAGACTCAGGGATAACTCCAGTCTCAAAGAAAAACGTCAAGGAGCAATGACACTAGCATCCTTTAACGGAAATAACAGGACTAACAAGGAACACACTTTGAAGGAAGACCATAGTTCCACGAAATTCTCAGGATGGGCGGCAAGGAGTCTGAGGCCTCCGACAACACAGCAAATGGGATAAAGACCGTGGAGGTTGTCGACCACCAACAGGAAATAGAAGGAGTACAACATACTCTGGAATTCATCGCTGCTATACTGATCTCCCTGGCTATGTTAAAAATCGTGAAAAATTCGCTTGTTGTTTTGTCAACCTTGACATGAAGGGGAGGGAACGATCAACCTACAGCTTGTGGGGCAGTGAGGACAGCTGACTGACGAACGGTACGAACTTTTTCAGGCACTACTAATATTTATTCTCGTTATTTTTTTTTTTTTGTTTTAACGTGCAAGTCCCACGGCCACACCTCCCGCCCAACCGACCGAGGGGCGCTGCCGTTTATCGTACGGCTCAAATCGCGGAAAGATAGACGCGATATAGAAGACAGTAAAGGACGAGCAAATATATATATAATAGTAAGATCTAAGAATTCGTTAGAAACGTTAGTATTGATCGCTTTAAGAACGGCAGAGAGTCAGAATTAGATATAATAGGATAGAATCTTTTATAGTCAGAACATAATGCTCTGTAGGGATCATGCAACTCATAGTTAGATCTAAATTGATTTAAAATTAGGGGTACGTAATTTCTAGTGAATCTGCTTGGAACAGTAAAGTTTAAGGTTAAAAATAAAGACTGTTCCAAGCATCGTTCTACGGTTAGCTAAGGGGGGGCTACTGGAATAAGAAGGTAATCTAAGGTTTGCATCCCAATTAAGGCGTCGAAAGGCAAAAAGTTGAAGTTCTTTTGAATTGATTCAATGCGGTCCGAGTAAACTTTATATTGTGGACACCAAACAGGTGATCCATACTCATGGATCGCACGGACTAGACATATACATAAGGTTTTGGTCATTTAAGGATCATCATATTCCTTTGACCACCGTTTTATAAAACCAAGCACACTCCTGGCCTTATTGACAATAGACGAAATATGGTTTGAAAATTAAAGTTTAGGGTCCAGAAGAACACCAAGACCATGAACATGTGTTATTCTATGCAAAGAGCAGCCACTTAGAGTGTAAGTCGCGTGTATTGAGTTGGCACGACAAAATGTCAAAACTTTACACTTAAAGCCATTTAAGTTTAATACGGTATCACGGCACCAGGTTTGAAAGCTATCTAGATCGGATTGTAAGTCCAAATGGCGAGAAATGTCCTTATACTGGAGAAATAATGTTACATCATCAAGTAATTACACGCGAATTCTTTATTATTAAGGGAAGGTCGTTAATAAATAAGGTAAAAAGGAGCGGACCTAGGTGGCTCCCTTGTGGGACACCGGATGTGACTCGGAGAATACGAGAATTTTTAAAGAGGACCCGTTGCGTCCTGCCATTCAGATAACTAAGAATCCAATTTAGGAGATCAGCAAGGAAACCTAATAAATCAAGTTTTTTTTAATAGAAGTAAATGATTAACAGAGTCGAATTCTTTACTAAAATCCGTATAGATGACATCTGTTTGAAGATTCTTTTTGAAGCCCTGTACTACAAGGGAAGTTAGCAGGGAAGTTAGGGAAGTTAGCACCAGAAAGTTAGTAGTTATTAATCTGCAATTTATGAACCCATGCTGACATGGTGATATAATTGACCTACTTGCAGCACCTTGCAAGTAAGGAGTGATAACGTTTTAGCAGGGATAGCAGACAATTTGGAGATTCCTCTGTAATTGCTTGCATCCGATTTTCTACCTTTTTTATGGAGAGAGATCACAAAGGACTCCTTACATATGAAGGTTCCAGAGAAAAGTTTCAGGAGAGGCATGCACGAGGCTTCCGTACAAAATCTAAGCACACAGCCAGGAATTCCATCGGAACCTGGCGAATAGACAGGCTTAACTCGCTGAAGAACATAAAGAAGGCGAATATTGAATTTGACTTTGATACCGCGTAAGAGTAAGGCTGTACGGAATGAGGTAACGTACAATATGTGGTTTAAAAAAAATAGATCGGCTATTGCCTGATCCGATGTTACCGTAGTATTTTCAAAAAATACCGAGAAAGGGTAACTGGTTGTTTTGCGCTAAGTGTTAACAAAATTATACAACTGTTTGGGATCCTGTGGGAACTGGAACATACAACGGTTTAAATAATTCTTATAACACTGAGCATTAGACACGATAAAATTTAACTGATCACTTACATATTTAGAAAATATAGATTGAGAACCCGTATTTTTAAATTTAATATAAAGTCTGGACTTAACATTTCTTAGATATGTCAACTCTTTATTAAACCAAGGTGGTTTGTTAAAGATGGACGGATAGTCGGAACACAAGAGTTAAACAAGATTTAAATGCGGTATAAATTTATATGTATATATATGTTTATACTTATGGCATCGGCCATTATGTTGCAAGAATACAGATCGGACCAATTAAAGCCAGATATAAAATGATTTAGCCTCAGAAATGTTTGCCTTACGAAAACAATGAATTCGTTTGGTTGACTTATCTGGACTCCTTTTTATTACGGAACCTGTGTCACTTCGAAAGTTGGGTGATTTGGATCTTCTGGTTGACTAAGAGAGTCAGATAGACACTTTCAGGACTTGTAACAAAGCATAGATCCAATAATCGACCAAGAGAATTTCGAATATAATTAACTTGCGACAACGATTTGTCGAGCAAGCCGTCAATAAAGTCATGCTGATCTGTAGGCAGAAGAAGGTTCGACTGTCCTTCTGTGGACCACTTAGTGCCTGGTATATTAAAGTCACCCAGAACAACCAGTTGGTCCCTATCGGACAGTCTATTTGAAACGGATTGGATAGCGGACAAATGGTTTATATATTTAGAAAATTCATAAGATGACGGAATTTAAAAGCACGTAATATAAACATAGCTATCAAAAATCAAATAGCCAAAAATCGCCAGAACCTGTATTGTTGAGAATAGCTCATAAGGGACATTTATCTTGGAAGATGAGATGTTGTCGGCTTTCGTTTTGTCTTGTATATAAGACTATATGTACATCAAATGATGTCTGATCAGGGGAAAGCCGAGAAACGAAAATTGTTTTTTTTAGTGGAAGCACCGAGAGGGGATTTGGCACTGCAGGTTGTATTTCTGAAGTGCCAACTTGTGCCGGTAGTCCGGACTTAATATTCCTTTGTGGTGGTAAACTATTCGGGACGGGTGTAAACACCGGTTGAGAAACCAGTGCGGATAAAACGGAATCTATAGCAAATCCAGGCTGAGCTACCTCCACAACGGATAGATCGGATTGCTCCGAATCTTTTTTAGCTGCCGATCTAAGCAACATGATCAGCTGTGGAGTCCTGTTGATCACTTACCAGAGGTTGCGGGGCATTCCCCTTAGGCAGCCAACCACCAGCGGCTTTCTTGCGCTTTGGAGATTCCTCTAATAGCTTGAGGCTATTAAACTGTAAATCTAGCGCAGAAAGAAGATCATCGGCTATTAAATTGTCTTTTAGTTCGTTAAAAGCTTTTACAGCTGGATCATCTAACTGTATTGTAATTTTTGTAGATATTCTTCTAGAAATTTTACCATTATCTCCTCCTAAGTATTTGGTTAAGGACTTGGCAGTTTTTGCATAGTTTCGGACAAATTTTCGGTAATATCCAGTGAGTCCTAGGAAACTTCGAAGTTCTCTAATGTTTTTTGGAATCGGATACTTCATAATTGTAGAAATTTTCAGGATCCGTTTTAATTGCATTGTGAGAAACGATATAACCAAGAAATGCGGTTTCTAATTTAAAGAATTTCGATTTTTCAAGAGAAATTTTCATATTAGCTTGTTGTAAAATATTAATTATTTGAATTAGATCAGTATAATGTTGTTCAATTGTATTTGAAAAGATTATTATGTCATCCATATAAACATGACAGGTTTTTCCGACTTGTTCTCTTAATTTATCGTCCATTGCTCTTTGAATTATTCTGGGGGCGTTTGTTAACCCAAATGGCATACGTAAGAATTCGAATTTCCCGTTATTAATAGAAAAGGCTGTTTTTTCAATATCTGACTCTTTCATTAAAATTTGGTGGAATCCTGATTCCAAATCAATTGTTGAGAAATATTTTGACTTTCCTAAGTTAGATAGTATTACAGACGGGTCTTGCATCGGGTATCTGTCCGGTATTGTGCTTTCGTTTAATTTTTAATAGTCGATAACTAGTCGGTGTTTTAGAGTTCCATCTTCGTTTTGACCCTTTTTGGGTACTACTAAGACTGGTGAATTATAGGGGCTTCTACTAGGTCTTATTATTTGTTCTTTTAACATTCTATCGATTTCATTATTAACGAAATCTGAGACTGACATAGCATAAGGAAATGAACTGTTGATACTCTCTTATAAATTGGTAATTCTTTTTTATTTTTATAAATTCCTTTTTTGATATAGCAAGAAGAGGCTCCTGTGTCAATTAATATTTTTAGTTGTTTTTTTGTATTTCTGTCTATTGTTGTTATATGAGGCATTCCTCTGTAGGACCTTGATTTAAAAAATGATCCTCATCAATGTTATTTATTCTCATACCTTTCTGGGCTGGTTGACTTACTGTCCCAGTTGCTTCCCTTTTTAATGGGATTTGTGATTTAATTTTTTGTGCTTGGTTATGATTATAATTATATCTTTGTGCAAAATTATTATAATTCTGTCTGTTATTATTATACCCCCTGTTGTAATTATTACTCGGACGATACTTTATGGAACTTTCGACTTCCATTGGTTCTGGTGGGGGTTGTACCTTAGAATTGTATTTGAATTCCAATTATTATTTTGCCCAAAGTTCCCGTTTTGCGGCCAATTATTATTCAGGTTGTTATTCCAATTATTATTCATTCTGTTATTTTATTATTATAATTAATATTATTATTGTTGTTATTATTATTATTCTGTCTGGAATTAACTGTATTAAATCTTAAGTTGTTTCCCTGACCTTTATTTTCATTCCTAAATCCATCATACCTATTTGCAAATTGGGCTCGAAAGTTGTTAGACTCTAATTCTTGACACTTTGCCAAAGCATTTGGCAAGTCTGATGGGTTTAGAGGAAATAATGTTTCTGAGATTGAACCGTTCAATCCAGAAATAAAAATTCTAAGAGCGTTGCTCCTAATTGTTTTATTTGTTTCTTTGGTTATTTCGCTTTCTTTTTCATATGTCATTATGGTTTTATTTATCAGTAATGTCATTTTGTTGTTTACCTCGTTGTAGAATTCTCTATTGGTCATACGTCCCTGCCTAAGGATGCTTAATTCTGATTCGAGAATATGGATTGGTCTTTTATCGTTATAAATAAAATCCAATCTGGAAAGAATAGCTTGAAAATTTAAAACTGTACCATGGTTAGTTAGAGCATCATGTGCTGCTCCCATGATTCTATTACGTAGAATTGTTAAAGCGATACAATATTGCTCGCTTCGAATTTTGTATAGACTCATGGCAGTTTCTGCCGCTTCTCTCCAGCCTACATATTGGGTTATTTCTCCAGTGAATTTTGGTAAAGATTTAACAACCTTTAGGATAGTTTCACATTTTATAGTTGGGTCGATTGTTTGGATTTTATAATCTTCCACTACATTTTTGCTAGCAATTATCTGCCCTTCTATCCCTTCAATTTTTCTGGTCACTACACTTAATTGTACACTTATTAATCTGTTAATTAATTCCATCGTCAGATTGCTGGCGTTGGATATCCCCCCCGCAGAGAGGATTGGTGCTGAACCTCCGGTTGCCATTGTTAAATTTAAATCTTCAAAATTTTTTATTAAATTTTCCAGATTGTTTTCTTATATTAATGGTTTAAATAGATTTTAAATTTTTTTCTTTTTTACACTTTATAGTATTTTGTATATCCTGATCTTGTTTTATTAAATTGTTTAAAGACTTAAAATTATTTTATTCTGCTCACGATACTTTCCGTTGTATTCTTCCTTTAGTTTAGTTGTCCTGATTATTTTCTGTTGGGGTCTTCCTTCAAAAATTTTTTTTGTATTCAGCTGTGGCGAGGGATGGCTCTCTGCTCTTCCTTCCTTCTTGGTGTTGATTTTTTATTATATTTTTTTTTAAATATTTTGGTTATAGTTTTTGGTTTGGTTTCATTTCTTTTTGTTGTTGAGTTCTGGTTTTGTAGAGTTCTGTTTTTGTTGAGTTCTGTTTAGTATCGTGTTCTTGTAATTTGTATTAAGTATTTAGTCCACCTTTTTTTTTAACTTCTTAATTGGATTATTGCATTAATTAATTTCCAATTAAGTTTTTCCACGATCAATGTCACAGTAGTTTGATGTCGTTGGATTAATGAGGATGTTTTAATATTTCCTCTAAAAATATGGGTTGTTGGCGGCGCGAGTTCCGTTTTATATTTAACTTATTATCGTTAATATTTATTTAGAACTTTTAAATGACACCGCTCCACGTTGGGCGCCAATTAAAATTGATGTTAAAAAATTATTTAACAAAATATTTTATTTTTATATTTTAATAAATTTATTGGTGATAAACTTTTTCACTTAAACAATATTACAAGACACAATTATCTGATTGTATCTTCGATCGTTCTCGATCCGATCCCGAAACAGACTGACTGCTAGATTCTAAATCCTGATCCATTCAACCTCGGCCAGAAGCTTTTCTTTGGAAACTTTTTGAACTTTCAATTATGTTTAGAATAAAAGCTTGATGCTGAAATTATGTCTCTGCATTGTGATATTTAATTATGCTGTCCGATGCAGTTTGATTGAAGCGCAATAAGTTGACCATGGTTTGGTCTCCAAGCGGAAGCTGTGTTTTTTTGGAGTTTGATTGTTTATCTTAGCGGGTAGCTAAGCGCTGGCAAAGGCAATGACAAAAACAAAGACAAAGGAAATGCCGCCTAGATTGAAATTTAAAATTTGTTTATAAACTGGGATAGAGTGCTATGTTTACGGGTTGGATAACTTGCATACTCCACTTAGTGTATTTATACCCGTTACTCGTAGAGTAAAAGGGAATACTAGATTAGTTGAAAAGTATGTAACAGGCAGAAGGAACTGTTTCCGACCATATAAAGTATATATATTCTTAATCAGCATCAATAGTCGAGTCCATGTCCGTCTGTCCGTCCGTCTGTCTGTCCGTCTGTCTGTCTGTCCGTCCGTATGAACGCTGAAATCTCAGAATTCTCGATTCATGTTGCCACGCCCACTCTTACGCCCACAAACCGCCCAATGCTGCCACGCCCACACTTTTGAAAAATGTTTTGATATTTTTTCATTTTTGTATTGGACTTGTAAATTTCTATCGATTTGCGGAAAAACTTTTTGCCACGCCCACTCTTACGCCCACAAACCGCCAAAAACTGTCAGTGTTGAAGACTCTCCTTCGCACTTCCACTAGCTGAGTAACGGGTATCATATAGTCGATACTCGACTATAGCGTTCTCTCTTGTTTTTTCTTTATTTTGTGTTTGTGTATATCTTATTATTGTTCGGTTGCAATTAAGTGGTGCACGAAAGTATATGTATGTATAACTCCATCACTATATATGTATATAGCAACACCCAGGATCCAACGCGTCGAGATCTCATCGCTCCGGATTAAAGTGGGGTAAGTTTGACGGAACCCTGTTCCCAAGTTTTTTATATTCCTCTATATAAGTGTTTGCCATAGATATATGGTCGAAAATGTAATATTGCCCAGTGTATCGCTGCTCACTCTTGTTCTGTTGTGCTCTTATTACTTTCACCCTTTGTGAATGATCTAGATGCGTATGCAACTGGAAGTTGGAGTCCACTATGGTTTTGAGTTAAAACTGCTCCGCATGCTTGCTTACTTGCATCTGTTATTATGCAAAATGCTTAGCTAAAGTCTGGATATTGTAGCAAGGTTGGATTCATTAAAGCTTGCTTTAATGATTCGAATGCGTTCTGGCATTCTTCTGTCCATTCAAAAGTAACATTCTTTTTACATAATCTCGTTATGTGCCGCTGATAAGCATTTATATGACTTATCGACTTTAATTTTTATATTTTTAACTGATGTGTAAATTTCATGCCATTCCATGCTCTAATGTATTTAATTTGGATATTCAACATTCTAATTAAACCTTATCCAGATCTAATGCTTGGCTAAAGTATCTTTTCTTGACGCACTTATTGTGTAATTTATATAGTTTTGTTATCACACCCACACCTTTTTTTTTTTAATTCCTTCTATTTCTCTCGGGAAGCTAGGGCTCCAACGAGAGCTGAATTTCTCGTATTAGTTTCAGTAATCGTAAGTTTTTCGACCGATCTGGTGATTGGTGGGGTGCTGCCACCTGTCGCCATCGGGGATTGGCGTCTACGGTGTTGTGTTGTTATTCGTAGAAAAGCGAAATGTCTGGTAACGCGCTCGCCCTGCTGGGTGTTGTTGCTGTTCGCAGAAAAACACAGGGTGCACTTGGTAATTTGTGGGTGCCCCCGTTTTTGTCTCCCATGTACTGAGGAGGGGGGTGGGGCGTTGGGGCAAGTGGAGGTTGCCGAAAGTGCCACACCTAGCAGTACTACTATTATTATGAGGAGTACTGTAATTGTTTTAAGTTTAGGCTGTGATACCTCAACTGTATTAATTACATTTGCGGTGGAGTCCGCTACATTGGAATTATGGTCTAGCATATTAGACGGTTCAGTAGTTATTGTTTTTGGGGAATCTATTTTTGATATGGTATTATTGCTTATGCCCATTCAATTAAGGTTATAGAATTTATAAAATTTACTTAATCGTCTGGGTTTATGACGTTTTCAAATGCCATTCGACGTCTTCGTCGAGGCGAGCTATTTCTTGCAATTCTTCTGCGTTTATGGTAAGCCAACAGTAGGCAGTAAATCTGACTGATATAAAAATGCGTGAGTAGAAACGCCCTAAAATGGTTGCGCCAATATTGTTATTCTGATATATGTATGTCTGTAATCATGTATATTTAATGGAACGTTTATTTAAATTGGTATTGGTAAAATGGTATTGTAAATTATGTATTTTCTTCTAAAAAATTTATTTTAATTGTCATTAGCAGAATTGTTTGCATCTGAGTCTATATATGCTCAGTGCCGGAGACATGGAAGTACTAGGGTTGAAATGTGGTTGGCTCACAATTCAATGTTACAAATCAATAAAGGAAAACAAAAATCTCCAACCACATTTCCTAATAAAAACCCATCAAAAATTTTTTGTTAGTAGTTAGTAGTTGTAAGCAGCGGTTTCCCGCCTCGGCTTGGGTTTATTTCTAAATAGTAAGGCAAATTGGGGCATTTGCGTTTAAGCAGCCCGTTCGCGTTTCTTCGCACTTTGGCGAAGCTCGTTCTCAATTTTTTCAAGACGCTCTATGTAGCGTTGCCGGGCCGTCTCCTCTTTTGCCAACTTGGTCACCTCCATGACGAGTCGGCGTTGCTGAAGCAGTTTTACTCTTCTTCCAGAGCGTTTGTGTTTTTTCACCTCCTTCCTTTCATTTCGTGCCCGATACTCAGCAATTGTGAGCGTGGGCGTGGTCCATCGGCAGGGTTTTGCTGGAGCGCTTCTTCCAGCGTTGGCAGGTCCCTTTGTATTATGGGCTGCGCATTAGAAAATTGTGGCTCATCTGCCATCAATTGCTGCTTTGTGTTATTGTGTTTTTATATATTGTTTTGCACATGGTAGTACACAACACAACACAGCAGGACTCGAGACCGACCGAGTCACGGTCGCCATATAATAACTTTGTAATAACTTAAGAATCGAATTTAGTTTTAGTAAGGAGCGTCTGCTCCGTTCGAGTGATTTTATTTGAATAATCGTAACATGCTGTCATCGGGTGCAGCTAACCCGCACATGGTATGCTTAAGACTATGTACTCTATATTTCGCATACGTATACATGTGTATGCAGAAGGCATGTGTATGCAGAAGGCAAACATATGTATGTTATGTATGGCTTGATCACTTGGGCTGCTAAATGCATGCTCAGCATTCTCACGCTCCGCGATCGGCTTATGTATATGCGTTAGATCGCAATTCAAGAGCTGGAGTGCTTGTGTAATGCTTGGTGGTCTTTTTGCGTAGTTTGTATTAATTATTTATTATGACAAAGTGTCACAATGCATTTACTCTACATAGTCGAAGGGTAGATACACTACAATATTTTTGTTGGAATTAAAGAAAAAATTAAAAATATCGGAAATATCTGATATATCTGATATATCAATATTTTAAAATGAGATATATTATACCAAACTAAACTTTTTTTAATATCGAAAAAATCATCGATACGATATTTTCAAAATTTTCGGCAACCCTAATGAAAATAGACAAGACTTAAACATAAACACAAAATTCAGAGAATCCCCTCTAGTTAGATCAAAAACAACTAACCCATTCAAAAAGACAGAAAATTTATGAAATAAACATTTCGAAGAAACAAAAAGAGCTAGAAAGATAATACACTATAAATCAAAGTTTAACAAGAGAGAACGCTATAGTCAAGTTCCCCGACTATCTGATACCCCTTACACAGCTAGTGGAAGTGCAAAGGAGATTCTTCAACACTTACAGTTTTTGGCGGTTTGTGGGCGTTAGAGTGGGCGTGGCAACATGAATCGACAAACTTGCTCTATTACTCTGGAGTCTGTATGCTTAACCTCAGCGTTCATACGGACGGACAGACAGACGGACAGATAGACGGACAGACAGACGGACAGACAGACAGACAGACGCACATGGCAGGCCGATCGCTCGTGACAGCAAAGTGCTGACACTAGCAAAAACAGCAATATGTATGTATGAAGTTCATACTCGATAACCAATGGGAGTCAAGTGCCTCCGTACTTGCCTCCGTCCAAATAAAACTAAGCAAGTCTCTAAGTACGTTCGAGCCGCACACAGTTGAGAGGAATCCTGCTTAGAGTCCGTCCTGGCTCTGAACACAGTTGCCCATGAAGCTCTGTGTCAACCCTCGCATGAACCTCACTACGTGCATAGGGACCCATGGGGACGCTTCAGGACTACTGCACATATGCGGGGAGATTGCGGCCTAGAGTTTGGACCAACTCACACAAGATGATCAACACACAACGAAAGAAGGACATTTAAGGAGACGTATTCAGAAAAAACGGGCTGATGGCAAGAACACCGGAGAACAACGCGACGACGATGACCAACCCTAGACCTAACTTCGGTGTATTCGAGCGTGTGTCCTGGGAAAGGACTCAGGCCGAGTGAGGGGCATCCGATGTTCAGGCACCAAGATGCCGGCGTAAGCTCGTCGATTTTGGGTCGTGGGATCTTGGTAAGCCCCTCACCTCTCCAACATAAGGAGAATAAATATTAGTAGTGCCTGAATAAGTTCGTACCGTTCGTCAAACAGCAATCCCATTGCCCTACAAGCTGTAGCTTGATCGTAAAACGATCGGACAATGTTTCGGCCACGTTCCCTCTCCTTCATGCATCCGTAAGCCTGATGGATCGTCGCGGGCCGCGCAATATGATCCCCTTTTGTCAAGGTTGTCCGTCAAACGTTATGTCCTCGTTTTTGACCTACTCCACTTCTCGCGTCAGCACCCCTTCTGCACATGTTTACCTTCTCATTTTGTTGTAGTTACAATAATAGCATAATTTGATTGAGTAAAAGATTGTTGGCTAGTGCCATGTAATACAAAAGAAGAAATAAAAAGATAGCATACAAAATTTATGAAAAGCTCTATAACTGTTGTTAGCGAGAAGTATCGAATTGATCACCAAGCAAAGGTGCGCACATTAACAAAAATTTTTGGCTATTCACGACTACAAACGTCGCTCTGAGGGTTCTTGTTTTTGCATAACAAAAACAAGGCGGATACTCGTCGCTGAAAAGTAATTTTTATTTATTTAAAACAATATTGAACACAAAATATTTAACTCCTATTAATAAATATTAATAAAGAGGCTAACAATAAGATATTTTTCTTTAAACCTGATACAAATATACTTATATTTACTACTGGTGTAGAAATAAAATGCGCACGAGAATATATGTATATATATATGGATATAGAGAAAACTCGGGAACAGGGTTCCGTCAAACTTACCCCACTTTAATCCGGAGCGATGAGATCTCGACGCGTTGGATCCTGGGTATTGCTATATATATATAGTGATGGAATTATACATACATATACCTTCGTGCACCAATTAATTGTAGCCGAACAATAATAATATATACACAAACACAAAATAGAAAAAAAATACAGTAAGTGGAGTATACATATATATAAAAGTATGAATGAGTTCGCTTTCTTTTCTTTTGTAGCACGCTTTGACTGCTATTCGGCTCTCAGGTTACTTGGAGCGAGCACTTGCTGTTTGTTTTGGCTGATGTTCACATTAACGGCCATGCACCGGTTCACTTGTTCTTTTATTTTTAATTATTTTGCTGTTAGTATTTTTAATTAAGCACTTTGTGGGACACCGGATGCAATCCTGTCCAGAGCATGGTGATGGTCCCTCCTCTGCTGTACGGATCTCTTGTACATTTTTACGATCTTTAACAGAGCCAGGAAGATCAGTATAGCAGCGATGAATTCCAGGGTATGTTGTACTCCTTCTATTTCCTGTTGGTGGTTGACAGCCTCCACGGTGTTTATCACATTTGCTGTGTTGTCGGAGGCCTTAGACTTCTTGCCGCCCATCCTGAGAGTTTCGTGGAACTATCGTCTTTCTTCAAAGTGTGTTCATTGTTAGTCCTGTTATTTCTTTTAAAGTATGCTGGTGTCCTCGATGGACAGAAGGATAATTGCCCGGGTATTTGATGTACGGATGACTACCTCTGGGTATTAACTACAGATGTTTTCCCAGGTACCGGCGGACTACGGGTGTTTACCTGGGTACTGACTACGGGTGTTTTCCCCGGTACTGACTGACCCTTCATCGGTGAGCCATGGTCTTTTTATACCGCCATAGAGCTTTTTTCTGATCTATAGGTCTTCTATGCCAAGTGTTCCCACCTAGGAATCATATTTCTCGCTTTCCTCTATTTTGGGGAGTCACTACCCCCTTCGGTAAAGTGTGCCCGGAACTGGTGTTAATTTTCTTTACTTTCTGCAATCTATTGCGGCCGCTGACCGGGTGTTTGGAGACTCGTTTATTGTCGACTTGCATTTTTTTTGTCGCAATCCAACTGAGTCAACAGGGTGATTCCACTGATTTTAGATTATGCTTTTGAATCTTCAAAGTCTTACGATCTCCCGAAAAGGGTGTACGCAACAGGCTCGAAGTGATCGATGCGGTTACGCAAGGAATGACTTTGCAAAAAGAAAGACCGTACGCCATTTTCTTGTATGTTTGTTGTTTCTTTTTCCTTTTTCTTTTTTTATAGCTTGTTCTCACTATGCGCCCATAAACGTGTAGCTTCGACCCACGACACTCTGCTGACTGCGCAAGCCGGGCTATTATGTAAAGTTAGATGTTATCGATTGTGATTTCTTTTTCTTCAAGAATGCTTCTGCTATTTTTCAAATACAACTCGTACGAGCAACTCGTTGTTCTAGGTTTTTATGTGTTTGATAATTCTGCGTGAGCTTACGGTAATTTATGGGTATGACGAATTTCCCGGTTTATCGTCCTTACCGGACTTCTGGCAAAAACGACAAGTGGACTCATGGAATCGAGACGTGCACGGATTCTTGTTCCCGGGATTTGGCTGTAAAAATCCACTCCGTATCCACACGTATAGCAAATCATATTGTGCAAAGAGTTTCCGCACCCAGGCGCTGTTCTGTTGGACTCGCGGCTGTCTTTCGGTCTGCTTTGGAATTCTTCCACAAGGACACCATCGGGAATACGTCCTTGCCTCTCTGAGCGTTGGATCTCATTTACAGGTCTACCTCGCATCGGTTTCCCATGGTTTCTTAACCACCGATCCACTCTGAGCCCCTCCTTTTTAAGCTCTGTCAGAGACTTTATTGGGGACGTCAACAGTAACCCACATATTTGGGAGTTCAGGTTGTCCTTCAAAAGTTCTACAAATTCACCCTCGGCGATCTTGTGTTCTATCTTTTATTGCTGAAGGACTCCTTGTACACTTGTTTTTTATCCATCAGTTCTTTGTTGTACTCCTTCTATTTCCTGTTGGTGGTCGACAGCCTCCACGGTGTTTATCACATTTGCTGTGTTGTCGGAGGCCTTAGACTCCTTGCCGCCCATCCTAAGAGTTTCGTGGAACTATCGTCTTCCTTCAAATTGTGTTCATTGTTAGTCCTGTTATTTCTTTTAAAGGATGCTAGTGTCCTTGCTCCTTGACGTATTTCTTCGAGACTGGAGTTATCCCTGAGTCTTCCCCTCGATGGACAGAAGGATAATTGCTCTTTTGGCGGAAAAAACGAAATGGATCCGGCAAACACGCAAATTAAATGCACATACGTAATACACACAGTCGACCTGGAGAGGGACTTCTTTCGATAGCGCTCTGCGAAAATTTCTGCAAAACACACGGTGTACTTGTACCATAGTTCCGCGCGTATCCTAGGCGTGCTGAATGAATCTTTAAGTTGGCAATTTCTGCAGCTAATAAAACAGTTGACAGCGCTGCCTACTTATCTCGGGGGCGATCTGGAGCGAGTGGCGTTGCCAGATCAACGGTGAGACCAATGCTGAGGTGAGCGTACCGTTGCCGTCGTGGGTACCCTTTGCGAAGTCCCAAACTGGATAGCCACACCGGTATTTGGACCTAATCACGGCACTCCAGGACGAGGACCTGAAGAGCATTCTTGCCAGGATGAATGGCTAGATCAACATACTGCTGTCGGCGTTTGAGACCCAGCGGCACATCACCAGGGAGACCAAGGGTGCAGTCACTGAACTCGCGGATCTTAACAACAGGGTGGTCGAGCAAACGAGCACCGTAGGGCGAGCGTTTCTACCCAGACGGAGGCCCAAAAGCGTACCAAAAAGGCTACGCAAGATGAGCAGGTGCTAAATTGGCAAGTCCCAAAGTGCAGGCTGCCAAGAAGAGGAAGGAGGAAAAAGAGTGACAGCCGGGACAAAGGAGACCAATCTGGGCAGTTAGGCATCGGTCGCCAAGAGCGCTGGCACGAGCGCTGAATGGACCAAGGTGAAGCCTAAGCGCCTGCGTAAAAGGCCAGAGGCACTTATCGTAAAGAAGACGTCTCGGGAAAATGCTAGACCACAGGCTATCGTTTAAGGACCACGCGGGACACGCTGGCCAGACTCATGCCCATCGTTGGAGGACCCAGAAACCCGGCCAGGAAACTTCTGGTGACGGTAGCAAAGGCATCGCTGCCATGGCTCTAAAGCTCATTAGAGGTTTCAGGACCATATCCGAAGACGCAGCTCTAGCCCTGGCTGGCATGCCACCAATCAACATTATTTCTTTCAAGGCGCTTTGTTTAATCCGGAATTGCGCAACCCGGCTAGAGCCCCACGAGCGGCTGATCGTGGAGAGTGGCAGATTAGGTGGCAAACGTCGCAACGGGGGAGGTGGTCCTACCAGCTTATCCCTGAACTGGCGGTATGGTCAGAGTGTCAACACGGGAGAAGAATAATACCTTAGCGTACCTGGCTTGTCGTAAAAGGCGACTAAAGGGTGGAAGAAGGAGCTCCCCATGGCGAACTACTAAGGAAGGGAATGCGACCTGGCCTCACATCCTGCTTATCGAAGTCATACCATAGCTCGCAGTTCCGATGAGCGAGAAAGGACAGAAAAGCACACGGAGGTTTTTATACTATACTATACTATACTATATTGTGGAAATCCGGCTCGAAGCACCAAAGATGGTGCAAGTCTACTTTTGCTAATAAAGTTGCAAAAGGCATCTGATATGTTGTTTTTTCCAGATTTATGGATAACGCTAACCCTATATGCCTGGAGTCGCAGCAGCCACCTTTCTATGCGGGCTTTGACTTTGGTTTGAAAATAGCTTTTAGGAGTTTGTGATCAGTCACTCCCCGACGTAGGTTTTCAGACCGAGAAAACTCCGTGTTTCCTCTTGTTCTATTGGTTTCTGAAAGATCGTATGACGTCAATTTTCTCGGGATCGACTTCTATTCCTTTGTCGGATAAGATATGTCCGAGGAATTTTAACTTGGGTTTTTTCCAGACGCACTTCTCTCTATCCCTTTTCCCTTTACCAGCTGAGATTAGTCCTTGTGGCTAATTAGGTTAAATTTGCAGCCCGAGTCGATGATTAGGGGAATTTCACGGCCTCCCACTTGGCATTTTATGAACTCCTTTTTATCTTCGCTTGAAACTTTAAAGCAGTAATCATTATTTTTTTTTTAAAGTCTGGTGGCCTTATATATATGGTATATATGGTATACGGTATATATACGTAAGAGGTTTTTTTTAAGTTCTTACCGTCGGACTTCAGCATTTCCTGGCGATGTGTCCATCTTCGAGCATTTATTGCAGCTGGCATTTCGTCCAGGACATGATGGGTCATTGGATACGTGACCAAACTTTCCGCACGCTGAGCATTCCCCACTTAGCTTGAAGCCGCGATATCTTATTGGTGCCAGTCTATTTTACGACCTGCTGTGCGTTGGTCAAGTCAAGCTTCAGCGGGGCTTGCGTATAATTTAAAAACAGGCTGCAGTCGCTCCAATGGCATGGCTTTAATATCGTCGCACCCGGTTGTTTCGCCCAATGAGAAAACTCAACTGGATCGTCTTGAGGTGCAGCTTCGGTTGTTTTGAAGGGTGGCAGGTTGTGCCGAATCCATTGTCCGTGCTACTAAGAAAGAGGTTGACTGTGAAGCTCATTTGTTTAAACGCTTAATTTGCTTGCCTGGTGGGGATTATTCTGTTCGATTGCCAGTCAAGTTCAGTTTAGAAGGACAATGAAGGAGACGTATTCAGGAAGAGCGGTCTTATGGCAAGAACACCGGACAACAACGCGACGATAATGACCAACCCTAGCCATAACGATGTGGACAAGGACAAAACAGAGGCCGAAGGTGTAATTACCCCCCACCCGCCGCAACCGACTGGCCTGTTCACACAGACCTCGAGGTCATGCTCCCCACGACAGGAGCTGATATATAAGATACAGGCGTTAGAAGAGAAGTCCTTATCGCAATGCAAAGCTATTCTAAGGAAAATGAAGATAGCAATGCAAAAGCAACGGAACATCAGCAAGGACGTCAAGAATGGCACCTCAGAAATGAGTGAGCTCTTTGATGTCATAGAAAATTACCGATCGAGCTGGAAAGCTGCTGAACTAGAGCGCTTAAAGGAATCGAGGAAGGCCAAAGAAAATACATCCGGCAATTTATTGAGCGAAACACCAGTTTCGACACTCAAGAAGAGGACGGCCACTAGCCCGGCTGCGCAAGAGCCGAGCAAGAAAGTCCGAAATAAGCAGACAAATGACGGATTTCAAACGGTCACATATAAGAAGGGGAAAAGGAAAGTAACACTAAAGAAGCGGACGTAAGGCACAGTGGAGCTGAGAAAACAAACCACAAGCCTAGCGCAAGAACGCCCTGAAGCTGTGCTAGTCAGACCAGCAGAGGGAAAGAGCTATGCCGAGGTGTTGTGCAACCTGCGAAAAAACCTAAAAGCAGAGGATTCCGACAGTAATATACAGTCGGTTAGAAAAACCAAGTCAGATGATATGCTTGAGTTGGAGACTTCCTAAAATCGGACGTGTTTTTGATACGCTGCGCGAAAAAATCCTTTATCACGAAGATGGCTGGGCGAGTTTGGCGGAATAACTGCCCAAAGCCACTCGGTGCTAATGTGCATCATTTCAGCGCGATAAACAGTGAAAAAAAAAACGCGAGCGATAGGTAAATTGCCTAATTTTTATGACTTTGCAATTCAGTGCAGCTGAGAACAACAGCTGACAGCGCTGCCAACTTACGTCGGCAAGTGATCGGAGCTTAGTGGCGTTGCCAGACCATCGGCACTGCCAGGGCTGCTCCAACAGCCGAATCTTGTACCTGTACCTAAATAATAATATTCAAACAATAACTAATTTGAATTTATTGTTTGAATCGAAACAGTGAAGTGAACCAAAATCATAAGTGAAAAGACGCTCAGTGCAATGCCTGCACATATAGATTTTCTAACAAATCCATAAGATATTAATCTTCAATTAACTAATTACAAATATAAACAAACTAACCAAAAACAATGAGTGAAAACGAAGCTCGCGCGCAGCGTCAACGTCAATAACTAAAACAAAACCGATGGCGACTTCCCGCTCAACACATACAAACACAACGAAAGCTGCGCAGAGAGCAAAACAAACTGCAACAAACGAAAAAGAAAACGCAATGCCGACCATACAGACTGCAGCGGAGCATGGCGGAGTTTATGGCGTTTATGCGGACAACCGCAATCAAAATATGTTGATACAATTGCTTGTATCACAACAATGGCCTCGCTAAGAATCTCTACGTGGAACGCCAATGGCGTTTCAGAGCACAAACTTGAGCTAGCTCAATTCCTACTCGAAAAGCACATCGACGTAATGCTACGAGTATTTTCGGAAACACACCTCACAAACAAATATAACTTCAACATAAGAGGATATATTTTCTACGGAACCAATCACCCTGAGGGTAAGGCCCACGGCGGGACCGGGATTTTGATAAGAAGCCGTCTCAAGCACCACTATCATATTGAGACTGCCAAAAACTATCTACAAGTAACATCATTAAAAATGCATTTGGATAATGGTAACCAGCTTACTTTAGCCGCTGTTTACTGCCTACTCGTTCCACTTTATCTGAAGACCAATTTATGGTATTCTTCAACTCACTTGGAGAACATTTTATAGCAGCTCGTGAATCGACTCGTGAATCCCAAAGAAAAACAGATCTACAACGACATTATAAAAGCAAACAACAAGCTCGATCACGTTTTTCCTGGCACATCTACATACTGGCCTACTGACCCCAAAAAACTACCTGATCTAATTGATTCGCAGTCACCAAAAACATTCCCCGTAATTTGATAAGCGCCGAGTGCCTCTCAGACCTATAATCTGACCACTCGCCCCTCCTAATAAATCTGCTCCGACACCCAGAAACAGCAAACCTCTCTTATAATTTGACTTCAGAAAAAACCAACTGGCTCAAATACAAAAAATACATAAGCTCACACATTGAGCTTAACCCACCTCTCGAAGCTGAAACTGACATTGATAGTTTTGTTAACTCTCTGGAGGGAATCTTCGTTGCTGCAGCTCGCTGCTCAACGCCGCAAACAGTAAGCAAAATTACAAATCACAAAAAGACCAACCTGCAAATCGAAATACTTGTTCTCGAAAAACGACGCCTACGGCGAGAACGGCAGTCCTCCAGATTACCGTCGGCAAAACAAAAGTTAAAAGACGCCACACGCAAACTTACAAAAGCTTTAAAGCAAGAAGAAGAGCTTGCCCAACGTACTTATATTGAAAAATTATCAACATCCAGTACAAAAAACTCACTGTGGAAAGCTCACCCAACTCTTGGCTCACCCACAGTACCAGTGGTCCCTATTAGAAACCACACAGGTGGTTGGGCCCGTAGCGACAAAAATAGAGCCAGCACATTTGCCACTCATCTACAAAAAGTCTTCCAACCGAATTCTGCAACAAACACGTTCGAAATTCCGCCCGCAACAGACGACTCCCAGCTTCATCATGCACCAGTTGTGTTTCGCTCAAACGAAATCTCAAAAATCATCAAAGAACATCTGAACCCAAAAAAATCTGCAGGGTGCGACCTAATTTCCCCTAAGATGATTATTGAGCTGCCTTACTGCGCCGTATGCAGCATTACCCAGCTCTTCAACGCCATCAACAAACTTGGCTATATGGAAAATGTCAACAATAATAATGATACCAAAGCCGGGAAAAGATCACACTGTTCCATCGTCGTACAGACCCATAAGCCTTCTATCCTGCTTATCGAAACTTTTCGAAAAATACCTACTGTCTCTGACTATTACTCCATTCCTGAACACGCACAACACAATACCAGAACACCAATTTGGCTTTCGTGAAAAAAAAATAACTATTGAGCAAGTTAACCGCATAACATCAGAATTACGAAACGCATTTGAAAAACGGGAATACTGCTCTGCGATATTTCTAGATGTTTCGCAGGCATTCGACAGAGTTTGGCTGGACGGTCTGATGTACAAAATCAAAACAACGCTTCCAAACAACACTCATAAACTTCTAAAATCGTACCTCTACAACAGGAAGTTTGTAGTGAGGTGCAACACTGCGATATCCGACGAACACAGTATTGAAGCCGGCGTCCCACAAGGCAGCGTACTAGGACCAACACTATACGTCCTATACACAGCAGACATCCCTACAAGCAGCAACCTGACAGTTTCAACATTTGCGGATGACACAGCTATTCTCAGCCGCTCCAGATGCCCAATCAAAGCATCATCTTAGCTAGCCATCTACCTGGTCGACGTGGAAAAACGGTTATCCGACTGGCGTATAAAGGTAAACGAACAAAAATGCAAGCAAGTAACCTTCACCCTTAACAGGCAAGATTGTCCACCGCTCACGCTGAACAACGTCGCACTTCCAACAGCAAACGAAGTGACGTATCTGGGAGTACACCTCGACAGAAGACTAACTTGGCGCCGACACATCGAAGCCAAGAGAACTCACTTAAAACTGAAGGCCAACAGCCTTCATTGGCTTATCAACTCCCGCTCACCACTCAGTTTGGACTTCAAGGTGCTGTCCTACAACTCAGTGCTAAAACCAATCTGGACTTACGGCGAGGAGTCTAACAAGGCTAAGCAGCCGATCACGCCTACGTCGAAACGACTTGCCAACCCAGCAGTGATTTTTTTTTTTACGGCCGCTTTTATAATACAGTTCAAGAAATGTACTGGTAATTAGTATTTACAATTAAGATTTGTTAACTTGTTGTTAGTTTTCGGTACTGAAAAGATACAACAAATAAAAGTTCCAAACTGTTAAAAAAAAAAGACTTGACCCCAAGTGACGATATTCAGACTATCCAGACGAAACTTGAATGTAATGAAGACAACGCCAGGCAAATAAGAGGCGACCTTATAATAGCAGGTGACTTTAACTCAAGAGCTATAGAATGGGGTATGCCCTCAACCGACTCTCGAGGCCGTAGAGTTCTCAATATGGCAGCAAGAATCGGAATACTCACTGCAAATGTAGGAGCAACAGCAACATTCAATCGACTAGGGAACAAGGGTACAATCCCTGACATAACACTAGTGCCAGAAAACGGCGCACACAAAATCACAGACTGGAAAGTTCTTGACACCTACAACGGAAGTGACCATAACTATATAACGTTTAACACAGCAGAAAACGCAGTAACTACAGTAGCACCGAAGAGAAAAGGGTGGAATGTTAAGCGGTTCGACAAAGCACGGCAGATACTAGAGATCGACGCAAGACAAAACCGACAGAGTGGCGGAGACATTGTCAACCACAACATGGTAACAATCAAACAAGCGTGCAAAGCTGCAATGCCAAAAATGGGCAGTCCTCGAAAACAAGGCCAAAAAGTGTACTGGTGGACAGATGAGATAAAAGCTCTCAGTGAAGCGTGCATCAGAAACAGACGCCGTTTTACTGAAGCTAGACGGAGAGGACAATTTACAGAACAGGGAAGTCCGTTTAAGAAATCCAAGAAGGACTTGACCACTGCCATTCGGAGAAGTAAAACGGAGAAATAGAAAAGCCTCTGCAACGACGTCAATACTGACCCATGGGGTATGGGGTATAAAATTGTGATGAAGAAGCTTAAAACAAGAAGAAGGGCAAATGGGCCACATAGTTAAAGCACTATTGCCCGACCACTCATATAGTTTTTCGAGAAGTACCACACCAATAGCAGCAGAACAAATCGAGCTCTTCACAGTAGATGAACTGCAAAAAGCTTTACCAAACAAATGCAGGAGAGAAATGTATAGACATAACTTCAGGAGCAGCTCAAGGCTCAATACTTGGACCGGAACTATGGAACATTGGTAACGACAAAATCATTCATCTAGAAATGCCGCGACACGTTTATCATGGGCTACTCAGACGACATAGTCGCAGTCATTACGTTCGAATCGATCGCCGACGTGTGAAGACGTGTTTTTATCGAGTTCCGCACAAAATCAGTTGTTTTGAATGAAGTGAACGACTAATAAAATAAACTAAATAAAAAATTCGAAAGCGAAAGAAACGCTCTATGCGATGCAAGTCGCTTAAATAGATATAGTGATTCGTTATCTTACATAATAAAAATATAAGTCAGAACGACACTCGCGCTCAGCGTTAGCGTGAGCAAGACGAACGCCGGCTCACAATTCAACGCAACAACGCGTACTTTTCCTACGTCTCACCGACAACCCCCAACGCAGACATCGAGCGGTCAATAACCCATAGCTCAAGAAACCTTCTTCTACCAACAAATCAAGAAAGAGCGCGCTCTTGCTCTTCCGCTCTTTTAGCTCCGACACAAGCCCCGCTATCTTCAACAACAACAGCTGGAGCTATACCGACAGCCCGCTCTATTTCGTCGTCTGCTGCACCCGCTCACGCTCTGACTGAGTCAGCGAAAGTAAAACCGCAAGCAACAAACGGTACTGCTGTACTAAAAGCAAAACAAAACGAAAACGTAAACAAAAAAGCTGGGTCGACCTGGCCGACTGGAATGGACCGCTACATTACTATAAAGCGAAAGTTCAGCCCGGAAAATTCAGATTTGGAAAACAAGCCGAAAAATACACGCGACAACTCTACCCTGATCAACAATGTAGCCCCCGCAAATACTAACAGATTTGCCTTGCTGGCAGATACCACTGAGGACGTGCCGCTGGGATCCGTTGATATCGAACCGAAGAAAACAAAGCCTCCGCCAATATATATCCGCGAGAAGAGCACAAGCGGTTACACAAAACACAATACTTTGATTGGCCTTATTGGGAAAGATAGCTTTTATATAATTGAATGAAATGAAATCAAACTTCAAACGAAAACGGAGGACAACTACAGAAAAGTCACAAACTACCTTACCGCACAAAAAATAGGCTTCGACACCTACCAGCTTAATTGCAGCAAGGGCCTGCATATTGTACTGAAGGGCATTGAGTCTGATGTTACGCCCGAAGAGATAAGTGAGGCGCTAAAGGAAAAGGGATTTCTCGCCAAAAGCGTGTTCAATATCAAAAACAAAAACAGGCAGATTGAGGCAGATTGAGCTTGAACCTGAAAACAAGCCTCCTAAAAAAACGAGGTTCATCCATTTTATAAACTCCAGCTCCTTCTGCACCGTAGGATCACAGTAGAAGAGCCGCATAAACGTAACGCTCCTGTAAAATGTACAAACTGCCAAGAGTATGGCCACACGAGGTCGTATTGCACACTTCACCCGGTGTGCGTAGTCTGTGGAGGTCTCCATGACTTCACACACTGCCAAACTAATAAAGAAAATGCAAACGAGCAAAATTGCAATAACTGTGGGGGTAATCACACAGCAAACTACAGAGGCTGTCCAATCTACAAAGAGCTGAATAGCCGTCTTCACAAAAGAATGAACACGGCGCGGGCACACCAAGGAACAGCTACGCTGACACCATCAGAAACAAATCCTGAAGTACTTTTTTCGAAAGCAACCAGTTTCGCTCACTGATCTACACCCAGCACTAACAAGATAACCTTTGCAAATATTTCAAAATCAGGTATGACGCCTCCAACCCAAAATACTCGAACCCCACATGAAGTGCATACAAAATTAGACACACAACAAAACTATAACCCAGCTACGCAGCAAGAAACAAAAACTCAAGCTATGATGCAAGCCCTACAGGAGAGCATGATGGAATTTATGACATTTATGAAGACCACCATTCAAGACATGATGCGTAATCAAAACCTTTTGATACAAATGCTTGTAGCCCAACAATCAAATAAATAATGGCTACCTTACGCATAGCTACGTGGAACGCCAATGGCGTTTCACAGCGCTAACTTGAGCTAGCTCAATTCCTACATGAGAAGCACATCGACGTAATGCTTCTTTCGGAAACTCATCTCTCAAGCAAATACAATTTTCAAATAAGAGACTACCATTTCTATGGTACAAATCATCCCGACGGAAAAGCACACGGTGGCACCGCCATACTCATAAGGAACCGTATGAAGCACCACTTTTACAAAGAATTTGCGGAAAATCATCTTCAGGCCACATCTATCAACATTCAGCTGGAGGACAACACTCTCTTCACACTAGCGGCCGTATACTGCCCTCATCGTATCACAGTATTGGAAGATCAATTCCTGGGTTTCTTCCAAGCACTAGGGCCACACTTCATTGCAGCAGGCGACTACAACGCTAAACATACACACTGGGGATCGCGACTTGTGAACGCAAAAGGAAAACAGCTTTATAAGACCATAATAAAAGCCACTTATAAACTTGACCATGTTTCCCCCGGGAGTCCTACATACTGGCCATCAGACCTCAATAAGCTGCCTGACCTGATCGACTTCGCAGTTACGAAAAATATTTCCCGCAGTTTGGTTAAAGCTGAATGTCTGCCGGATCTGTCATCTGATCACTCGCCTGTACTAATTCACCTCCGCCGGTACGCAGAAAACGTGAAGCCACCATACAGATTGATTTTCACAAAACAAACTGGCTCAGGTATACAAAATATGAACTTATATATTTTTTATACCTGAGCCAGTTTGTTTTGAGCTAAGCCCAAAACTCATTACTGAATCTGATATAGAGAGCTGCACATGTGCATTGCAATCCATCCTTACTGCAGCAGCTCTTACTGCAACACCCAAAATAACAAATACTACAATTAATTCAAAAAAGACCAACGTACATATCGAGCAATTAGTCCACATAAAACGACGCTTACGCAGAGAATGCCAATCTTCTAGATCCCCAACAGCAAAACAAAAGCTAAAAGTAGCCACACGGAAACTGGCCAACGCCCTGAAACAAGAGGAGGAAGACGATCAGCGCCGATACATAGAGCAACTCTCACCAACAGGCACAAAACAAAAGTCACTGTGGGGTTGCCACTCAACTCTTCGCCCACCGAATTGAACCGTTTTGCCGATAAGGAATTCCGCAGGCGGCTGGGACCGTAGTAATGCAGACAGAGCCACCACATTGTCCGCTCACCTACAAAATGTGTTCACCCCAAACCAGGCTACTAGCACATTCGCGCTACCGTCCTCACCCGTAAGCTGCCCCCAGCAACACACCCCAATTGTGTTTCGTCCTAAAGAAGTAACTAAAATTATCAAAGACAATCTCAGCCCGAAAAAATCCGCCGGCTGCGACCTTATAACACCGGAAATTATCATCTAGCTGCCACACTTTGCAGTTCACTACATAACCAAGCTCTTTAATGCCATCACCAAACTTGGTTACTTTCCACAACGATGGAAGAGGTCAATTATCATAATGATTCCAAAGCCTGGTAAGGACCACACAGTCCCTTCATCTTACAGACCAATAAGTCTACTCTCATGTATTTCGAAACTATTCGAAAAATGCCTGCTGGTCCGACTTTATCTACATCTGAGAACCCACAACATAATCCCAGCCCATCAATTTGGATTCCGCGAAAGCCACGGAACCATTGAACAGGTGAATCGTATTACAACGGAAATAAGAACTGCATTTGAAAATCGCGAATACTGTACAGCAGTATTTTTAGACGTATCCCAGCATTCGACAGAGTCTGGCTCGACGGCTTAATGTTTAAAATTAAAACAGCCCTACCCGAAAGCACACACAAACTTCTAAAGTCTTACCTCTATGACAGAAAATTTGCAGTGCGGTGCAACAATGCCACTTCCACAATCATACAATTGAGGCTGGAGTCCCCCACGGCAGCGTTCTTGGGCCAACCTTACACCTCATCTATACAGCCGACATCCCTACAAATAGTCGCTTAACGGTATCCACATTTGCCGACGTTCAAGGTCCCCTACCCAAGCTACAGCACAGCAATGCACCTCATCGACGTTGAGAAGTGGCTCTCTGACTGGCGAATAAAAGTAAACGAGCACAAATGCAAGCACGTGACGTTTACGCGAAACAGACAAGACTGCCCACCGCTCTTGTTGAACAACATACCACTCCCGAAAGCAGATGAGGTAGTGTACCTAGGAGAACACCTTGACAGAAGACTCACATGGCGCAGGCACATTGAAGCCAAAAAAACCCAACTGAAACTCAAAGCCAACAACTTACACTGGCTTATCAACACTGGTTCTCCGCTCAGCCTAGATCACAAGGTCCTACTCTACAATTCTATATTGAAACCTATCTGGACCTATGGCTCACAGTTATGGGGCAATGCCAGCAATAGCAATATTGACATCATACAGCGAGCACAATCAAAGATTCTGAGAACCATCACTGGGGCACCGTGGTACGTTCGGAATGAAAACATCTAAAGAGACTTAAATAGCCCATCAGTTATCAATGCAGTTACGGAACTTAAGGAAAAATACCATAGCAAGCTTTACTCGCACCGCAACCACCTAGCTAGAGGTTTGCCCCAGACCTACAGACCCAGCGAAGAAATTTTTGGGGCCGTTTAATCATAGAACTGTTGGAAAAATTAAATAAAAGATAATACAACTGTTCAGAAAAAAATACTTGTTATAGTTAAGATTTTTAAACTTATTGTTAGTTCTTAAACAAGAAAATTTAATAAATAAAAGCAAAAAAATAAAAAAAAAACGCTCGATATACCGAGTACGCACATCGCAAGTTGACACAAGTAATGACGAGAGTAACAAGTGGCTGACGAAAAAACCGAGCTCCTGCTAGTTACCAGAAAACGGATCCCATTAGAAATAGATTTGAGTGTTGGGGAAAACGTAATAAGGACGCGGAAGGATATAAAGTACCTAGGAGTTAGACTGGACTCAAAACTGACATTTAGCTCACACATACAATAGACGAGGAAACGTGCAACCGCGATGACTAAGTCGCAGACTTATGGCAAACATAGGCGGCCCTTTACAATTAAGGCGGAAACTCTTGATGTAGGTGAGTAACGCAATCATGTTGTACGGATGTGAGGTCTGGGCTGGAACCCTGGAGACCGCCAGCAGGTCAAAACCTTTACTGGAGGTGCAAAGAACCATGGATCTACGAATCGCGAGGGCGTATCGAACGGTATTCGTCCCTGCTGCATCAGTAATCGCAGGCGCGATACTAATCGATCTAGTAGCCAAAGCGAGAAAACGGATCTATGAGATGAGACAGGCGGGAGAGACGACGAGAGCGTTAATCGCACGAAGCAGAGATGAAACACTCCAACAATGGCAAGAAATATGGGCAGCTGAAGAAAAAGGAAGATGGACAGCTAGACTGATACCAAACCTGGTAGCATGGACTGCAAGGGAGCACGGAGAAGTGAACTACTACATTACCCGGATGCTAACAGGACACGGTTACTTTGGTGCGTTCCTACATTCTATAGGAAAAAGAAATGACGCCAGATGCGTATATGGAGATGCGGAGATGGACAATGTTGAGCACACCATTTTCAAGTGCGGAAAGTTCGGATCGGCACGTAGATGCCTGAAGGAACTTGTTGGAGCAATAACCCCAGAAAATATTGTTCCAAAAATGATAGACAGCGAATCAGAAACATATCGCAGGATTTGTAGAGACCATTCTCAGAGCTAAAAAGCCTGATTTGGATTCTGGACGCAGAAAAAGATGAGGGCGCATAGCGCTTAACTGGCACCACCTCGATGTAATGGCGAAAGCTTTTCTGGGATGGAAAAACGGCCAAAGGCGAGCAGAGGTTTGGTGGGTGCAAGCCCCACATACCTTTTTTGCGACGGCAAACGGGAGATGCGTAAGGCATTCAACGCAAAAAAAAAAAAAAATTATTATTATTATTATTCCCGCAAGAGCACCCCAACCGGGTGACGGGCCTGACACACCCACGATCCCTAGTCACGGCACGACCATGAATACCACTAGGACTAACGATTAGATATAACCTACTTGAGGTATTTTGTTACCTTAGTAAGTAAGAATGACATCTCGCTGAACAGGCTTTCAGGATAATGCCTCACTTGCCTCCGTCCAAAGTCTCTAAGTACGTTCGAGCCGCACACGCTTTGAAGAAGAAAGTGGCTGAGTTACAAGCCACCCAAACCTTTTCCGAACAACGAAGAATGGCCCCACCACCTGGACTACCCTGAAACCCCACAGATAGCTTTTTAAGACATCAAGATACCCCAACACCAGAACAAGTTTCGCATGAATGTTTTAACAGCCAAATGCATACACCGGGGACCAGCCGAGCAGAGGCCAGCCACCAACTGCACCCCGAGTTAGATCATAGTCTAACGTTTCAAGCGTCAGCACAAAAGGGTGTTTGGCTAGATAAATGGAACTTGAAATTTGACGGAACAAGACGCGGTATGACCGTTGAAAGTTTTTTATTCCGTGTGGAAAGACTACAAGAATTATATGGCATATACCGACAGCAAGTGTTCAGAGAATTTTATAGTCTGCTGATCGGCACAGCCAGCATGTGGTATTGGCAACTCATGGAGGATCGAGCCGAGGATTACGATTTCGATTACTATTCGCTCACCAGGGAAGTGAAACGCGCTTTTTCTACAACTGGAGGTGACCCAATGAAGATCAAAGAATTGATGGATAGAAAACAAGGGTACAGCGAGTCCTTCAGCGATTATGTCGCCGATATACCCAACCTTCACTTTAAGTTAAAACACAAGATCGCCGAGGGTGAATTTGTAGAACTTTTGAAGGATAACCTGAACTCCCAAATGGCTGGGTTACTGTTGACGTCTCCAATAAGGTCTCTGGCAGAGCTTAAAAAGGAGAGGCTCAGAGTGGATCGGTGGTTAAGAAATCATTGGAAACCGATGCGAGGTAGACCTGTAAATGAGATCCAATGCTCAGAGAGGCAAAAACGTATTCCCGATGGTGTCCTTGTCGAAGAAATCCAAAGCAGACCGGAAGACAGCCGCGAGTCCAACAGAACAGCGCCTGGGTGCGGAAACTCTTTGCACAATATGACGTGTGGATACGGAGTGGATTTCTACCGCCAACACCCCGGGAACAAGAATCCGTGCACGTCCCGATTCCATGAGTCCACTTGTGGTTTTTGCCAGAAGTCCGGTAAGGACTATAAACCGGGAAATTTGTTATACCCATAAATTACCGTAAGCTCACGCAGAATTATCAAATACATAAGAACCTAGAACAACGAGTTTCTCGTACGAGTTGTATTTAAAAAATAGCAGATGCATTCTTGAAGAAAAAAAAAAAACCTTTTTCCTAATAGCCCGGCTAGTGTAGTGGCGACTGAAGAGCCGCTAAATAAATTTTAGATAAACAATAAAAGATATAAACATTTTCTGCCTAGAAGTATGCACTAAATTATGTGATACTCTGAGCCTGGCTTTACGCGACAGGAATAACGTCGATGCATTTCAGTAAAAGCTTTACGTAGTTTAAGCTGAGCTTTAATGCACATGCATTTTTAATTAGCTAGCTGCATTTCAGCCAGAACAGAGTTTTGGACACAAATACCAGATAGCTCATGGAAATAAAAATTGATGTTAAAAAATTATTTAAAAAAATATTTTGATTTTATATTTTAATAAATTTATTGGTGATAAACTTTTTCACTTAAACAATATTACAAGACACTATTATCTGATTTTATCTTCGATCGTTCTCGATCCGATCCCGAAACAGACTGACTCTTAGATTCTTAATCCTGATCCATTCAATCTCGGCCAGAAGCTTTTCTTTGGAAACTTCTTGAACTTTCAATTATGTTTAGAATAAAAGCTTGATGCGGAAATTATTTCTCTGCATTGTGAAATTCAATTATGCTGACCGATGCAGTTTGATTGAAGCGCAATAAGTTGACCATGGTTTGGTCTCCAAGCGGAAGCTGTGTTTTTTTTGGAGCTTGATTGTTTATCTTAGCGGGTAGCTAAGCGCTGGCAAAGGCAATGACAAAAACAAAGACAAAGGAAATGCCGCCTAGATTGAAATTTAAAATTTGTTTATAAACTGGGATAGAGTGCTATGTTTACGGGTTGGATAACTCTCCCCCTTCTAAAATGACGCGTCCCGCTTCATTACGAATTTCGTTTAAACGTTCATTTAATTCTGTTAAAAATACTTCCTCATTATTTGGTTTTTCTAGTTCTGGCCGTTTTTGTTTGGTTACAAATAAAAAATATCTAAATTTTACTATTAATGTAGTAATCAAATACAAAATGAATAAAATTAATAATATAAAAGAAAGTGATATCTTGGTATTACTTATTTTAATGAAGGGATTTAAAATGTTTATATTATCTAGAGAGAGTTCCGAGTTATTGGACAATATGTAATCGGATATTTCATAATCTGTTAAATGGTTTGTGGTTATGTATTCAAGAATTTTACTTTCTAAATTGGTATATGAAATGTTGTTTATTGTGGTTGTTCCGTTAAATGTTATTAGAAATGACCCATTTAAGTGGGAGTTGTTAACAATATTGTAAACATTTATAAAAATGGCACCATCTTGGATGATATCTATTTCCTTATTTTTTTCCCTTATTTTCTTACAAGTGGATTTTTCTCCATTTAATAATTTGGTAAAACAGGTTTTTTCCTTACTTATACTACAGTAATTGTTAAAAAGTTCGGTCTTAAATGTAGACATTTCATAATATGTATTGTCGCATTTTGCGACTTGATTGCTTATTACTAGTTTTCCATCGCCTTTTGAAATCGCTCTAGCATAGTATATTTCGCATCTGTTATAAACTATAGGGTATTTTACATAAATTATTAAGAGTTCTTTATGTAATACGATTTTGAACACAGAGATATCCATTAGGTCTGCAATGATTACTGGTCTTAATTCGTGACTTAATATTTCTTTTATTTCTTCATGGTTTAAAATTTTAGTATTAAAGACATACATTTTAGCTAATGTGATAGTATCGATTAAATTTTGCAGGTCAAATGTTAAAAGTTTTAGGCGATGTTTTCTTAATGGTAAATCTTGGTCCATAAATACATTTTTAAAATCATCAGAAAGAGATTCTATTTCTTTAAACAATTTGGAATTGATAATAAATTGTTTTTTATTATCTACTATTAAGTCATTGATTGTATTTTGAATTTTGACGAAGTCGTCATGATCCGGAGTTCCAGCTAACCACTTCCACACGGTGCCTAATTCATTAATTCCCCTTTTGGATCTAGATGATATTAACTGTGATAAAATTAGTTCGATAACTTCTAAGTCGTATGTGATTTCCCATTGTGATCTTTTGTTAGTGTCTCTCTTTATGTTTTCTGATTCAACATTAATTATTTCTTTAAAAAAACTTAAATTGGTTACGTGGAATAAATCGCTATAGGACTCGTAAGTAAGAACATCCTTTTTGTCTTTGAACAGGAAAAATTCGTGATTGGAGTAATCAATTATTTCTGAAGTGGCTATCATTACGAATGGTATTAGAAGTAACAACAAATGCATTGTCTGTAAATTTAAAAGAAATATAATATTTGTTAAAACTTAATATTGTCTTTGTGAATAGTTCTGTTTCTACTATTGATTACTATTTTGTTAGGTAGGTTTTCCTTAACAATCTGTTTTTTATATCTTGTTTTTAGCTTATTTCTTTCCGCATGTTTCTTTTCATAAGCAACCTGTCCTACATGATATTCTTTTTCTTTACGACCTTCATTATGTGTTTCTAAAATTTGTTGTTGAAACTGATTTAACAGTTTACGGGTCTCTTGTATTACATTTTCAAAACTACTTTCGGCAGAATGCTGTGTATTTTGATCTGAGCTTGATTGTTCTGTATCGCTGTCTGTAAGGTTATTTAATTTTATTCGAGATAATGCGTCAGCGACGACATTTGTTGTTCCGGGCTTATATATTATTTTTGGGGTGAAACTTTCTATAAAAGAATACCATCTTTTCATTCCTATGTTCGGGTTTTTATCCGAGACTGTAAAAGATAAAGATTGATGGTCTGTTTGTATTTCTATATCGATTACTCTATATAAATAGTTTCTGAGATTTTTAAGAGCCCAAACTATGGCTAACAATTCTTTTTTATTTGTGGCGTAAAGTTGTTCGGTTTTATTTAAAGTTTTGGATATGAAAGTAATTGGTTTATTATCCTTTGATAAAACCGCTCTGATAGCTACATCTGATGCGTCTGTTGTCAAAGTGAATTTTTTGTTGTTATCTGGTTGGACTAATTCCACTTGTGCTATTAAATTGTCTTTTAGTTCGTTAAAAGCTTTTACAGCTGGATCATCTAACTGTATTGTAATTTTTGTAGATATTCTTCCAGAAATTTTACCATTATCTCCTCCTAAGTATTTGGTAAAGGGCTTGGCAATTTTTGCATAGTTTCGGACAAATTTTCGGTAATATCCAGTGAGTCCTAGGAAACTTCGAAGTTCTCTAATGTTTTTTGGAATCGGATACTTCAGAATTGTAGAAATTTTTTCAGGATCCGTTTTAATTACATTGTGAGAAACGATATAACCAAGAAATGCTGTTTCTAATTTAAAGAATTTCGATTTTTCAAGAGAAATTTTCATATTAGCTTGTTGTAAAATATTAATTATTTGAATTAGATCAGTATAATGTTGTTCAATTGTATTTGAAAAGATTATTATGTCATCCATATAAACATGACAAGTTTTTCCGACTTGTTCTCTTAATATGTCGTCCATTGCTCTTTGAAATATTCTGGGGGCGTTTGTTAACCCAAATGGCATACGTAAGAATTCAAATTTCCCGTTATTAATAGAAAAGGCTGTTTTTTCAATATCTGACTCTTTCATTAAAATTTGGTGGAATCCTGTTTCCAAATCAATTGTTGAGAAATATTTTGACTTTCCTAAGTTAGATAGTATTACAGACGGGTCTTGCATCGGGTATCTGTCCGGTATTGTGCTTTCGTTTAATTTTTTATAGTCGATAACTAGTCGGTGTTTTAGAGTTCCATCTTCGTTTTGACCCTTTTTGGGTACTACTAAGACTGGTGAATTATAGGGGCTTCTACTAGGTCTTATTATTTGTTCTTTTAACATTCTATTGATTTCATTATTAACGAAATCTGAGACTGACATAGCATAAGGATATTGTTTGCTATAAATTGCCCTGTCATTGACAGTATTTATTTCTCCTCGAATATCGGTTCGAAAAGGGATTTATTTTAGAATGCTCCTTTTCAATTTTATTCATAATTTTATTTTCGAAATCTTTTAGTTGATTTAAATTTATTATTAGATTATGAATTTTTTCTTTGTCGGAAAATTCAACGACGGCGTGTTCAGGATTTGTGGATCCCAAACTATTAGTTTTATTGTTGACGGATAATTCAACGTCGGAGTGATCAGGATTTTTTGATCCCAAGCTTTTTGATTGTAATTTGACGGAATTAACATCGTCGGCTTGTTCAGGATTTTTTGATCCCAAACTTTTCAATTGTAATTTGACGGAATTACCATCGTCGGCGTGCTCGAGATTATAAGATCTCCAGCTATAACTACTTCTTTCTGCAATGTCCGTCTGTCTGTCCGTCCGTATGAACGCTGTGATCTCAGGAACTACAAAAGCTAGAAAGTTGAGATTAAGCATACAGACTCCAGAGACATAGACGCAGCGCAAGTTTGTCGATTCATATTGCCACGCCCACTCTAACGCCCACAAACCGCCCAAAACTTCCACGCCCACATTTTTGAAAAATGTTTTAATATTTTTTCATTTTTGTATTGGTCTTGTAAATTTCTATCAATTTGCAAAAAAACTTTTTGCCACGCCCACTCTAACGCCCACAAACCGCCCAATGCTGCCACGCCCACACTTTTGAAAAATGTTTTGATATGTTTTCATTTTTTTATTAGTCTTGTAAAATTCTATCGATTTGCCAAAAAACTTTCTGCCACGCCCACTATAACGCCTACAAACCGCCAAAAACTGTGTTTAAGACTCTCCTTCTCCCTTCCACTAGCTGAGTAACGGGTATTAGATAGTCGGGGAACTCGACTATAGCGTTCTCTCTTGTTCTTAATAGATTGTATCCAATTAATAAGTCGGATTCTAAACCTTCTATTTCATAAAATATATGTTTCGCTTCAAATATTGTTAGTATATGGTAATATTTTATAATTGATACTCTCTTGTAAATTGGTAATTTTTTTTTATTTTTATAAATCCCTTAATTAATATTTTTAGTTGTTTTTTTGTATTTCTGTCTATTCTTGTTATATGAGGCATTCCTCTGTAGGACCTTGATTTAAAAAATGATCCTCATCAATGTTATTTATTCTCATACCTTTCTGGGCTGGTTGACTTACTGTCCCTGTTGCTTCCCTTTTTAATGGTATTTGTGGTTCAATTTTTTGTGCTTGGTTATGATTATAATTATATCTTTGTGCAAAATTATTATAATTCTGTCTGTTATTATTATACCCCCTGTTGTAATTATTACTCGGACGATACTTTATGGAACTTTCGACTTCCATTGGTTCTGGTGGGGGTTGTACCTTAGAATTGTTATTTGAATTCCAATTATTATTTTGCCCAAAGTTCCCGTTTTGCGGCCAATTATTATTCAGGTTGTTATTCCAATTATTATTCATTCTGTTATTATTATTATTATAATTAATATCATTATTGTTATTATTATTATTATTATTCTGTCTGGAATTAACTGTATTAAATCTTAAGTTGTTTCCCTGACCTTTATTTTCATTCCTAAATCCATAATACCTATTTGTAAATTGGGCTCGAAAGTTGTTAGACTCTAATTCTTGACACTTTGCCAAAGCATTTGGCAAGTCTGGTGGGCTTAGAGAAAATAATGTTTCTGAGATTGAACCGTTCAATCCAGAAATAAAAATTCTAAGAGCGTTGCTCCTAATTGTTTTATTTGTTTCTTTGGTTATTTCGCTTTCTTTTTCATATGTCATTATGGTTTTATTTATCAGTAATGTCATTTTGTTGTTTACCTCGTTGTAGAATTCTCTATTGGTCATACGTCCCTGCCTAAGGATGCTTAATTCTGATTCGAGAATATGGATTGGTCTTTTATCGTTATAAATAAAGTCCAATCTGGAAAGAATTGCTTGAAAGTTTAAAACTGTACCATGGTTAGTTAGAGCATGTTAGAGCATGTGCTGCTCCCATGATTTTATTACGTAGAATTGTTAAAGCGATAAAATATTGTTCGCTTCGAATTTTGTATAGACTCATGGCAGTTTCTGCCGCTTCTCTCCAGCCTACATATTGGGTTAGTTCTCCTGTGAATTTTGGTAAAGATTTAACAACCTCTAGGGTAGTTTCACATTTTATAGTTGGGTCGATTGTTTGGATTTTATAATCTTCCACTACATTTTTGCTAGCGATTATCTGGCCTTCTATCCCTTCAATTTTTCTGGTCACTTCACTTAATTGTACACTTATTAATCGGTTAATTAATTCCATCGTCAGATTGCTGGCGTTGGATATCCCCCCCGCAGAGAGGATTGGTGCTGAACCTCCGGTTGCCATTGTTAAATTTAAATCTTCAAAACTTTTTATTAAATTTTCCAGATTGTTTTCTTTTTTTTTTTTTTTACACTTTATAGTTTTTGTATATCCTGATCTTGTTTTATTAAATTGTTTAAAGACTTAATATTATTTTATTCTGCTCACGATACTTTCCGTTGTATTCTTCCTTCAGTTTAGTTGTCCTGATTATTTTCTGTTGGGGTCTTCCTTCAAAAATTTTTTTTTGTATTCAGCTGTGGCGGGGGATGGCTCTCTGCTCTTTCTTCCTTCTTGGTGTTGATTTTTTATTATATTTTTGTAAATATTTTGGTTATAGTTTTTGGTTTGGTTTCATTTCTTTTTGTTGTTGAGTTCTGGTTTTGTAGAGTTCTGTTTTTGTTGAGTTCTGTTTAGTATCGTGTTCTTGTAATTTGTATTAAGTATTCAGTCCACCTTTTTTTTTTAACTTCTTAATTTAATTATTGCATTAATTAATTTCCAATTAAGTTTTTCCACGATCACTGTCACAGTAGTTAGATGTCGTTGGATTAATGAGGATGTTTTAATTTTTCCTCTAAAAATATGGGTTGTTGGCGGCGCGAGTTCCGTTTTATATTTAACTTATTATCGTTAATATTTATTTAGAACTTTTAAATGACACCGCCCCACGTTGGGCGCCAATTAAAATTGATGTTAAAGAATTATTTAAAAAAATATTTTATTTTTATATTTTAATAAATTTATTGGTGATAAACTTTTTCACTTAAACAATATTACAAAACACTATTATCTGATTTTATCTTCGATCGTTCTCGATCCGATCCCGAAACAGACTGACTCTTAGATTAGATTTAGCTTGATGCTGAAATTATTTCTCTGCATTGTGAAATTCAATTATGCTGACCGATGCAGTTTGATTGAAGCGCAATAAGTTGACCATGGTTTGGTTTCCAAGCGGAAGCTGTGTTTTTTTTGGAGTTTGATTGTTTATCTTAGCAGGTAGCTAAGCGCTGGCAAAGACAATGACAAAAACAAAGACAAAGGAAATACCGCCTAGATTTAAATTTAAAATTTGTTTATAAACTGGGATAGAGTGCTATGTTTACGGGTTGGATAACTTGGATGCGCCAGGGAAGATCTGGTAAGCTTTAGTCTGATTAGGAAATTTGTATGCTGTGGCAGAGAAAAAATGCTAAGCGACTCCATCCGTTTCCGTGCTAATTTCTATTCCCTTTGAGATCCGGTAGAGTGCAAATCTTTGCAGTTGCCGATAAGATATATAATAATCACATAGTGCCAGTGTCCACGCGGATTGTGAAAATCTGGTGGCGGGAAAAAAAAAGTATTCGGCGAAAGCCTAACCAAACTCAAGTGAGTAAAGCCGTTTTCATTAGCATACAGATGGATAACCTTTTGTTGCCCAGGTCACGGAAAGAGTGTCCACGGAGGCAACCAGGCGGCGGACTGACAGCCAGTGCCATAGGCCCGTCTGGGAAACCCTTATATTTCATCGGGGCTCAACCAGCGGATCTAGCCCAGCAAGCCGAGTTTGCGTCCGAGGAGCACCCTGGGAGGGGCAGGATGGACTACTAAGGGAACAGCAGCAAAAGCAGTAGGAGAATGATCGGCAAATAACCTCAAGTGCAGTTTAATTGGCCAACAGCGCGCATGCGCAATAGCCTACAGTTTCCAGCTTTGGCGTTTTATGGAACATTTAATGGAAATTGGCAGTGCCAAAAATGACCCAATAATTTTGACACCAGTTGACCCCAGTACCCATTTGGGATTAACCTAAAGAGATTCAGAAAGTGAACCTAACCCCAAGGGGTAGTGTAGATCCGAGCATCCGATGTCCCAATATAAATATTCTTGTGCATTAAATCAAAACCATTAAATGGCCTTTAACCCAGTTCTGCCGAATTAAAATTTCTTGCCATTTTCGCCACAAATTGGTCATAACCTGTATCGAGTTACCTAACTTTTACGACACTCATATGAAATGTTTTGTGAATTTGATTCTGGTAATAGAAGCCATGAATAGTAAATGAAAAACCTCGGAAAAATTAGAATACATTTATTTTTATAATTTAAGTAAAGTTAGTTAAAATCTAAGAAAATTTCTCTTGTTGCGAAGTGAAACGAATTGTGTAGAAGAATGCCTTTTTGACTCTTTTGTTTAAACTAATGCCTTCCACCTTCGAGGGAGATCGATCTTTCGCCGATGGATAAGATGCGTGAGTTGATATAAACTTGTTTTAAGTGCTAACCCAAAACTTAAGAGAAATTAATTAAATGGCAATGATATAAAAGAAGTTGAGAAACGAATTAAATGCCGCAACAACTGAAATTTGGCTATCGCTGTAAATTAAATATTTTTTTTAAATTTGTCGTGAATTATAATGAAGTTTAATTGAATTTAATTAAAAGAAATTTCACAATGGAATTAAACAAGAAGTTGTCTACCAATGAATTAAATTAGATAATCGAAACTATTTCTCATTAATTTAATTCTTATCACAATTAACATTTATATCTAAATCCCCACATTTATACTACATATTATATACTACCTATATACGATGCTAGTCTTAATTACTTTATGTTTATTAAATTTAATGTTTAACGAAATCATGAGCAACTAAACATTTCCTTTACCGACTCTACTGATGACTCCACGGTCGTAAGGTTTCAAGGGATCATCGGAGCCATGCTCTTGCGGAAGATGATCATAGGTTGGGTGGGCCTCAAGCAAGCACAACAACATCCGTGTCTTCGCAAATTATAGTTTCCTCTCTGTCTTTTCCTCTATCTTTCGTCCTTTCTTCTAACTTTCATTTTTCTAGAATTTATTTTATTTATTTTCTTCCGGTTTAGTTCTAACTCCAATTTTTTGTCGCAAGCATACTCAATTCTTGTCCTTATTAATAGTGATGTGTAGTCCGTGTCCGAGATCTGGGTGAGCAAGACCACCACCCCCAAAGCCGAAGAGCTAGAGCCGGGATCTAAAGCGTGCCCCGCAGCTCAGATCCTCGAAAGCCTGCTTAACGCGAGGAGTTATAATTCCTTCTTGTATTGAGAACAGTGGCGCACTACGTTACACACTACACTAGCGTAGTCAGCAGAGTGTGGTGGGTCGAAGCCACACGTTGGCTTATAATGGGCGCATAATGAGAACCACATACCAACAAAGAAAAAAAAAAAAAGGAAACAAACAGAATACAAGATAATGGCGTACGTCCTTTCTTTTTGCGAAGTCATTCCATGCGTAACCGCACCGATCACTTCGAGCCTGTTGCGTACACCCTTTTTGGAAGATCGTAAGACTTTAAAGATTCAAAGCCGGAATCTAAAAGCAGGGAAAGGGGTACCATCACAACAGGGTGATCAGTTGGATTACGACAAAGAAAATGCAAGTCGGCAGTAAACGAGTCTCCGATGACCCGGCAGCGGCCGCAATAGATTGCAGAAAATAAAGAAAATAAACACCAGTTCCGGGCACACTTCACCGAAGGGGGTATTGACTACCCAAAATAGGGGAAAGTGAGAAATTTGATTCCTAGGTGGGAACACTTGGCATAGAAGACCAATCGATCAGAAAAAAGCTCTGTGCCGGTATAAAAAGACCATGGCTCACCGATAAAAGGGCAGGCAGATAGAGAGTCAGTACCCGGGTAAACACCCGTCGTCCGTCGGTACCCGGGAAAACATTCGTACGTCAGACCCGGGCAATCCTCCTTTTGTCCATCGAGGAGAAGACTCAGGGATAACTCCAGTCTCAAAGAAAAACGTCAAGGAGCAATGACACTAGCATCCTTTAACGGAAATAACAGGACTAACAAGGAACACACTTTGAAGGAAGACCATAGTTCCACGAAATTCTCAGGATGGGCGGCAAGGAGTCTGAGGCCTCCGACAACACAGCAAATGGGATAAAGACCGTGGAGGTTGTCGACCACCAACAGGAAATAGAAGGAGTACAACATACTCTGGAATTCATCGCTGCTATACTGATCTCCCTGGCTATGTTAAAAATCTTGAAAAATTCGCTTGTTGTTTTGTCAACCTTGACATGAAGGGGAGGGAACGATCAACCTACAGCTTGTGGGGCAGTGAGGACAGCTGACTGACGAACGGTACGAACTTTTTCAGGCACTACTAATATTTATTCTCGTTATTTTTTTTTTTGTTTTAACGCGCGAGTCCCACGGCCACACCTCCCGCCCAACCGACCGAGGGGCGCTGCCGTTTATCGTACGGCTCAAATCGCGGAAAGATAGACGCGATATAGAAGACAGTAAAGGACGAGCAAATATATATATAATAGTAAGATCTAAGAATTCGTTAGAAACGTTAGTATTGATCGCTTTAAGAACGGCAGAGAGTCAGAATTAGATATAATAGGATAGAATCTTTTATAGTCAGAACATAATGCTCTGTAGGGATCATGCAACTCATAGTTAGATCTAAATTGATTTAAAATTAGGGGTACGTAATTTCTAGTGAATCTGCTTGGAACAGTAAAGTTTAAGGTTAAAAATAAAGACTGTTCCAAGCATCGTTCTACGGTTAGCTAAGGGGGGTAAGTTAATTAAGTCTACTGGAATAAGAAGGTAATCTAAGGTTTGCATCCCAATTAAGGCGTCGAAAGGCAAAAAGTTGAAGTTCTTTTGAATTGATTCAATGCGGTCCGAGTAAACTTTATATTGTGGACACCAAACAGGTGATCCATACTCATGGATCGCACGGACTAGACATATACATAAGGTTTTGGTCATTTAAGGATCATCATATTCCTTTGACCACCGTTTTATAAAACCAAGCACACTCCTGGCCTTATTGACAATAGACGAAATATGGTTTGAAAATTAAAGTTTAGGGTCCAGAAGAACACCAAGACCATGAACATGTGTTATTCTATGCAAAGAGCAGCCACTTAGAGTGTAAGTCGCGTGTATTGAGTTGGCACGACAAAATGTCAAAACTTTACACTTAAAGCCATTTAAGTTTAATACGGTATCACGGCACCAGGTTTGAAAGCTATCTAGATCGGATTGTAAGTCCAAATGGCGAGAAATGTCCTTATACTGGAGAAATAATGTTACATCATCAAGTAATTACACGCGAATTCTTTATTATTAAGGGAAGGTCGTTAATAAATAAGGTAAAAAGGAGCGGACCTAGGTGGCTCCCTTGTGGGACACCGGATGTGACTCGGAGAATACGAGAATTTTTAAAGAGGACCCGTTGCGTCCTGCCATTCAGATAACTAAGAATCCAATTTAGGAGATCAGCAAGGAAACCTAATAAATCAAGTTTTTTTAATAGAAGTAAATGATTAACAGAGTCGAATTCTTTACTAAAATCCGTATAGATGACATCTGTTTGAAGATTCTTTTTGAAGCCCTGTACTACAAGGGAAGTTAGGGAAGTTAGCACCAGAAAGTTAGTAGTTATTAATCTGCAATTTATGAACCCATGCTGACATGGTGATATAATTGACCTACTTGCAGCACCTTGCAAGTAAGGAGTGATAACGTTATAGCAGGGATAGCAGACAATTTGGAGATTCCTCTGTAATTGCTTGCATCCGATTTTCTACCTTTTTTATGATGAGAGATCACAAAGGACTCCTTACATATGAAGGTTCCAGAGAAAAGTTTCAGGAGAGGCATGCACGAGGCTTCCGTACAAAATCTAAGCACACAGCCAGGAATTCCATCGGAACCTGGCGAATAGACAGGCTTAACTCGCTGAAGAACATAAAGAAGGCGAATATTGAATTTGACTTTGATACCGCGTAAGAGTAAGGCTGTACGGAATGAGGTAACGTACAATATGTGGTTTTAAAAAAATAGATCGGCTATTGCCTGATCCGATGTTACCGTAGTATTTTCAAAAAATACCGAGAAAGGGTAACTGGTTGTTTTGCGCTAAGTGTTAACAAAATTATACAACTGTTTGGGATCCTGTGGGAACTGGAACATACAACGGTTTAAATAATTCTTATAACACTGAGCATTAGACACGATAAAATTTAACTGATCACTTACATATTTAGAAAATATAGATTGAGAACCCGTATTTTTAAATTTAATATAAAGTCTGGACTTAACATTTCTTAGATATGTCAACTCTTTATTAAACCAAGGTGGTTTGTTAAAGATGGACGGATAGTCGGAACACAAGAGTTAAACAAGATTTAAATGCAGTATAAATTTATATGTATATATATGTTTATACTTATGGCATCGGCCATTATGTTGCAAGAATACAGATCGGACCAATTAAAGCCAGATATAAAATGATTTAGCCTCAGAAATGTTTGCCTTACGAAAACAATGAATTCGTTTGATTGACTTATCTGGACTCCTTTTTATTACGGAACCTGTGTCACTTCGAAAGTTGGGTGATTTGGATCTTCTGGTTGACTAAGAGAGTCAGATAGACACTTTCAGGACTTGTAACAAAGCATAGATCCAATAATCGACCAAGAGAATTTCGAATATAATTAACTTGCGACAACGATTTGTCGAGCAAGCCGTCAATAAAGTCATGCTGATCTGTAGGCAGAAGAAGGTTCGACTGTCCTTCTGTGGACCACTTAGTGCCTGGTATATTAAAGTCACCCAGAACAACCAGTTGGTCCCTATCGGACAGTCTATTTGAAACGGATTGGATAGCGGACAAATGGTTTATATATTTAGAAAATTCATAAGATGACGGAATTTAAAAGCACGTAATATAAACATAGCTACCAAAAATCAAATAGCCAAAAATCGCCAGAACCTGTATTGTTGAGAATAGCTCATAAGGGACAGTTATCTTGGAAGATGAGATGTTGTCGGCTTTTGTTTTGTCTTGTATATAAGACTATATGTACATCAAATGATGTTTGATCAGGGGAAAGCCGAGAAACGAAAATTTGTTTTTTTAGTGGAAGCACCGAGAGGGGATTTGGCACTGCAGGTTGTATTTCTGAAGTGCCAACTTGTGCCGGTAGTCCGGACTTAATATTCCTTTGTGGTGGTAAACTATTCGGGACGGGTGTAAACACCGGTTGAGAAACCAGTGCGGATAAAACGGAATCTGTAGCAAATCCAGGCTGAGCTACCTCCACAACGGATAGATCGGATTGCTCCGAATCTTTTTTAGCTGCCGATCTAAGCAACATGATCAGCTGTGCAGTCCTGTTGATCACTTACCAGAGGTTGCGGGGCATTCCCCTTAGGCAGCCAACCACCAGCGGCTTTCTTGCGCTTTGGAGATTCCTCTAATAGCTTGAGGCTATTAAACTGTAAATCTAGCGCAGAAAGAAGATCATCGGCTCGACAAAAACTATCTCTAGCCACGCCAAAACTGCTGATCAGTCCTTTCAAGCCACCTATAGTTTGGCGCATAAAGAGCTGCATTTCATTCGCAACTCCTAGGCAAGTATCACAACAGTATTTTAGATTTGGGCCTTTAGCTAGGTCATCACTTGTTCGGCCGTTAAAACCATCGCACTTAGTGTGCACCATTCTATCACATAGCACCCAGGTCATTTTTTACGGCATTTTTTTTGGAAGCAGACAACATTGGTTTCTATGTTTAATTGGGGTTTGACCACTGTACCAAAAGACAAAATCAGAAAATGTACCGCAAGAGCACAGTCTGCATCGTTAGAGCTTTAGGATTTTGTGTGGGAGAGTGAGAGAGCGGGTACACCGTGCAGTTAAGTACAAAAGCAACACCAACAACAACAACAAAATAACAGCACTACGGACAACGCACGAAAGAGAGAGTAAACAAAGCACAAAGACAGCAAGAGAACAGATTGAATTGATTTATTTAAATAATGCACAAACCACAAGAGATTCACTCGCGAAGCGAACGGAACTTTAACCAGTACTGAGTACGAAATCGCATTATTCAAGAATTCATTAAAAACCACCGCTGGATTTGGGAAAAAAAAAATTAAATTGGGAGCGCAGAAAAATCTTATACTTGTTTATCCCCCAATATATAGCCAAACACTCTTTTTCCGTCGGACCGTACTTCCTTTCCACCGGGCTCAGTTTCCTGCTTGCATAGAATATCACATGTTCTCCGTCTGCCCCGTTCTGTGTGAACACCGCTCCTATCCCTAGGTCGCTGGCATCTGTCTGAAGTTTAAACTGTCGTGTAAAGTCTGGACATGCCAGCACTGGTGCGATTGTCAGACTCTCCTTCAGGATGGTGAAGGATGCTTGGTGTTCCGGATTCCATTCAAACTTCCGTCCTTTTCTAGTCAGATTCTGAAGTGCCACGGCCTTCCCCGTTCCCAGAAAGCTATGTAGCTCCTTTGTCGTAGTTGGAGTCGGTATTTCCTGAACTGCCGATACCTTCTCTGGGTATGTTCTGATTCTCCGGTCGCTCAGTACGTGCCCAAGGTATTTGAGTTCCTTTTGAAATAAGTGACATTTATCCGGGTTGATCCGCAAGTTGGCCTGTTGCAATCTCCTGAAGACTTCCTGAAGTTTTTCCAAATGCTCCATTTTAACTCGCCCGATAACAACGATATCGTCCAAGTATGCGAACGCAAACGGTTCCATTTCGGGTCCGCTGATCGTGACTAGTGCTCTCTGAAATGTAGCCGGTGCTGTAACTAGTCCAAATGGCTTTACCTTCCACTGAAAAATACCCCCTTCCATGAAAATCTGCCAATATCCTGACTTCAGATCGATTGTGCTTATAAAATTTGCCTCCCTTAGCTGGTCCAGGATATAGTTCATTCTGAGTACCGGATAGGCGTCCTTTTCCGTCTTATCGTTCAACAATCTGTAATCTATGTACATTCTTCATTTGTTGTTCTTTCTCACTAGTACCACCGGTGCACTATACGGACTTCGGGGCGGTTCTATTAGCCCCAACGCTAGTAATTCATGGTCGTTGATGGTCGCCTGTTGCTTCGGGTTCCTCGGGTAATACCTTTGTTTGATCGGCTTTTCGTCTTTTAAGTATATCCTATGTGTCGTATTACGAATACTTGCCTGTGTGCTTCCAGGAATGTTGTACTGCCGTAGGTTCTTCCATCTCCTCGTCGGTCGAAAGGCCTTCAGGGTTTTCCTCGCTCTCCTCATCGGCCGCTTTCGTTATTTCCAGTACCAGTTCGCCACACCGTAATATACTACCGGCTCCGGCCAGGAAGTCCATTCCGAGCAGTATTCCTCCTGATACGTGTGCCCGCACCATAACCTGATTTCCGCCGTAAACTTTCCTACTGTGTTCTGTCTCAATCAATTGGCCAGCGTTATCCCTGATCGTTCTCCGCTCCAACTGCCCTGTTTTCTCAACTGTTCCCCCGCTGAAGGGTCGTGTGTCGCCGCCTGAGCTGCCAGCTTCACCTGCTCAGGCACCCGGCGTTTCCCGATCCCGCACTGCAGCATTCTGTCGTTCTGACACCGTTTCTTCCGCAGACACAGGAGAACAGCCTCGGCGGATTGTTACAGGCTCTTGCCGCATGTCCTGTTCCGCCACACCGCATGCAGATTTCCGATTGTCCTTGCTGTTGCCTAGGTTGCTCGACCCTTGTTTGGCCTTCGGAGGCTTCTATATCCTCTACTTCTTCCGCCAGCTTGAGGAACTGTGTTAGCGTTTCGAATCCCGTTCTGCGCGTATACAGTTTTATCTCGCTTCTACAGTTCTTGTAGATCCGATCGAGCTTTTCCTCCTCCGGTGAACCGCATAAATTTCCGCAAGCTCATCGCATATTCCCGTACCGGTTCCGACTCCCGTTGTCGAAGGTGTGTGATCTGCGTTTCCACTTGTTCCTCATATCTTGGCGGCAGAAAGTATTTCAGAAGTTCAGTAGTCAGATCTGCCCAGCTGTTGATCTTGGTTGGTGTGATATTCCCCTCAGATATTTTATTTGGTTCAGGTGGGGTTGCTGGAAGAGAATCCGACTCGGGTCCCAGAGGAGAAGACGGGAGAATTACACAGTAATTGGATATCGGGTCTCTATTTGTAAGTTAGCAATATGTTCACAGTCGTTTCAGTGTGGCTGCCGTCCTCGTAGTGACATCGGCGGCCGGTTGGTTCGGGGTCGTCTTGTCTCGTTCGTAGGGCCGTACAGCTCCACGATGGGTACGGATTGACGCCGGACTCCTGGGATGGTGGCTCAATAGTCGTCGGGTCACGCGGCCGCGAGTTCCTCCAACGGAAGTGAACGGGAATTAAGAGGGGAGTTGGAGAAACCGATCAGGTCTACTCTTGGTGAGAGGAGTTTGAGAGGCCGGTCAGGTCTACTACAAGTGAGAATAGTTTGAGAGGCTGGTCAGGTCGACTACAAGTGATAGTAGTCTGAGAGGTCGGTCAGGTCTATTACAAGTGAGAATAGTTTGAGAGGCCGGTCAGGTCAACAACAAGAAAAACTACTTTCTTTTTCGTTATTCTGTCATTTATTAACGTCTTATTCTATAAATGGTTTTCCCCATGTTTCTGTGACTTCATGTTCATTATTTCATATTTTGATTTATACTATGTGCGCGTTCGGCGCGTCACAAGATAATTGTCAGTTGATAAGAGGATCCTTGAGGATTATAGGCTTAAGCCATGGTTGCAAGTGTGTATAATAATGTATAATGTTATCGATGTTGGGATACTGATATATAATGTTATCGATCTATTGTATATAATTAAGTAGATTATTAAATGAAGACGATACGTGCAATTGGATTTTGGCGAAAAAAACGATCGAGACGCAAATAAAAGAGCGGAAAAAAATCATTAAAAATAAAAGCGATCCTACATTTAAACATAGAAATAAACAACTGGAGTAATAGATAACAAAGAAAAAAGAGCCCAAGCTGTAATGTCACACTTGTCAAAAAATTGTACCCCACAATTTTAACCAATTGGAAAAGCTGTGTGGTAAATGTACAGATATATTTGGTCTGACAACCGAACCAGTATCGGCTAACAATTTATATACGCAGAAGCTGAGGTTGAAAGATGACGACCAAATCTATGACCAAACAATGTTTCCCGAGCACCCGTTGCGAAACCGAAGATGCTTCAAGATGTGTTCAAAGTAGTCCAGGAAAATACACCATGATCTTCGACGACGAGACTGGCGGCTAGAATATAGATCTCTAAAAACAGCGCTACCCATCCAAGGCGTTGGATAACTTTTCTGCAAAGCCGGCCCCTAATTATGATGGACTATAAATGGTCATTAGGTTCTTTTCATTCACGATTGTGCTCCTGCAGCACATACAGGGTTATCAGCGCAGAACGGCATCACTAGGAGACCTAGGAGACCTAAAGATAGCGGTTGACGCTCCGGAAACCCAGTGCCTAAAGCCGTTAAAACCGGATAACGCCGAGCTAGTTACGACAGAGCAAATTTAGCAGTTGAGCGACGCAAAATGTGCTGGATAGAAAACACAGAAGCCAAGAGCTGTTAATGGAGCACTGCAAAAGGAGCTAAGACTGAGTCAGTGGGGGACAGTTGCTGGACGGTGCGCCTTCCAACGTCCCGCCTCTGACGCAGCATTACCGCCGGAAACGGATGAGGGATACCCGGGTCTGCCTACGACCCGCTGTACAAGTGAATATGAAACTACAGGCGCTGAGCCAGGAGTGGACATCGAGTGAACACTCTGGCATATACTTCAGAAAGAATAAATTGTAAATTAAATAAAAAGAATTTATTAAGTAATCCGCTGGCTGACAACCTCCACCGCAAGCCAGTCTCATCCATAACCCTAGTCCGTATTTTCTGCAAGGAGATCCTGACGAGACTGAGCTCCATCCCAGCCTATAAACTACTTCACACATTAGACTTCAAAATTTACTGCTACAAAAAAAAACAATAAATAATACATCCTACAGCTTCATCCAACAAAACAGGTTTTCAATTGAATATGGATTGGCAAAATTAAATAGCCACCATACATGAAATAACAAAAAAATGTAGCAAATCAAACAAATGTTTGTCTCAGAATAGGGCAATTCAGAAATCAACTGCAAGTAAGCACACAACAGTTTTAGTAGATTGCTTCAATGAAGCAAACAGTCCAAACCAGTGTCCAAATTTTTGATTAGAACCAATCTAATAAATATAAAAGAAAGGGACGAGCTCACCGTTGACCACATTCTGGACGAAATTAGTGAGGAAACAGCAGAATCATTAAGTGATTCGGAAATTAAAGTTAAAGAAGATCTTAAAGAACTTACTATACCAGCAGTATGAAAATTACCGGAAGAATTTGAATTTATAGAAGATAAGGAACAATAAATAGCTACAAGGACAGACAATTCAGCAGCCATATGGCCATATATAAGGGAAGTGTCTAGTTCAATACCAGATTTTGATGGACAAAAAATCCATCTTTAAATGTTCTTAAATAGTGCACTTTACAAATGGCGCATATAAACCCATTGCAGTCCAAGTCATGAAATCGAAATTGATTGGCACAATTTGAACTTGCTACATAACAATTCAAGCAATAATTAATAAATTAAAAACAACAAGTGCAGCAGAGACATTCCAAAACACCAAAGCAAAAATGTCTACGATACAACAAAAGGGAAGACCAGCTACAGTTCACTACCAAATTCGGTCATTCATGTTGGAAGCAGGTACGTGCACAACTATGGATGCTTCCATAGATGGGTACATCAGAACAAGTTACCGGAAACGTGAATCACGTGATATATTCCAAAAGAGGTAATTCCAATAGAGACCATGGTTATGGAGGTAGCGGCAATACCCGTTGCAATAATATATAGAGTGCCGCGGCTCTCTGCATCTTTGCTAGCATTTTTATGCTGGATTTCTTTTTCAGGGCCGGCCACCATACTACGACCTCATACAGTAGTATTGGCCTGAGGATGGCCGTATATATCCAGTTTACTATATAGGGTGTCATGCCCCATTTGAAACCGATTGCTTTCTTGCACGTGAAGAGTTATATTGATGCATTTTTGTATCTGTCTGTGAGGTTCAAGTTCCAGTTTAATTTCCTGTCAAGTATTACGCCTAGGTATCTTCCGCTGCTACTGAAGGAAAGTCTTTGATTGTTGAGGATAGGTGAGACTAAGTCTAGTATATTATACTTCCTAGTGAAGAGAACCAGCTCGGTTTTTGAGTTCGGTTCATACTCTCGTATAAGTAGAGCCTGCGCGGTGGGGCGCTTGCAGTTGCCGATCTAGGCGGAAATTGTCACGAAACGCTAGGCCGGACGTCGTCGACGGCCTCCAGAGTACGATGGCGCTCAGTCAGGAACGCATCCATCTCATCCCAAGTTGGAATTTCGGCTTTGTGGATTGATTGCTCCCACAAGAATAGTGTGGTTTTAGAAAGTTTTGACACCATAAACACCAAATGGCAATCCAAAGCCTCGACTGGAATGGAGAACGTCTTCAAGGCTGTCAAACAGCTTTGAATTGGGCTCTGTAAGTCTCTTAAGGCGGTCCCGGACTCTTGGTGGAAAGTTGGGAGGCTGTGTAAAATCTTCAAGTGGCGTCTATTTTTAAAGCGTACTGTCTTTCTTTTTGCGAAGTCTTTCCATGCGTTTCCGCATCGATCACTTCGACCCTGTTGCGTTCATCCTTTTCGGGAGATCGTAAGACTTTGAAGATTCAAAAACCAGAATCTAAAAGCAGGGGAACGGGTACCATCACCACGTTGACTCAGTTGGATTGCGACAAAGAAAATGCAAGTCGACAATAAACTAGTCTCCGATGACGCGGTCAGCGGCCGCAATAAGAGTGCAGAAAAAAAAAGAAAATCAATACCAGTTCCGGGCACACTTCACCGAAGGGGTATTGACTCCCAAAATAGGGGAAAGAAAGAAATATGATGCCGGTATAAAAAGACCATGGCCCACAGATTGAGAAGTCAGTCAGTACCGAGGAAAACACCCGTAGTCAGTACCCGGGTAAACACCCGTAGTCCGTCGGTACCCGGGAACATCAAATGCCCGGGCAATTATCCTTCAGTCTATCGCCGGGAAGACTCAGGGATAACTCCAGTCTAGAAGAAAAACGTCAAGGAGCAAGGACACTAGCATCCTTTCAAAGAAATAACAGGTCTAACAATGAACACACTTTAAAGGAAGACGATAGTTCCACGAAACTCTCAGGATGGGCGGCAAGAAGTCTAAGGCCTCCGACAACACAGCAAATGTGATAAACACCGTGGAGGTTGTCGACCACCAACAGGAAATAGAAGGAGTACAACCTAACCTGGAATTAATCGCTGCTATACTGATCTTCCTGGCTCTGTTAAAAATCGTGAAAATGTACAAGAGGTCCGTACAGCGGAGAAGGGACCATCACCATACCCTGAACAGGATTGCATCCGGTTTCCCACAAAGTGCTTAATTAAAAATAGAAACGGCAAAACAATAATAAATAAAATAACAAGTGAACCGGTGCATGGCCGTTAAAGTGACCATCAGCAAAAACAAGCAACAGCGTAGACTTCCCTGACAAGTGCTCGCTCCAAGTAATCTGAGAGCCGAATAGCAGCCAAAACGTGCTACAACAGAACAGCATTCTTACTTTTATATATATGTATACTCTCATCGCTCCGGATTAAAATGGGGTAAGTTTGACGTAACCCTGTTCCCGAGTTTTTTTTATATTCATATATATACATATATTCTCGTGCTCATTTTAGTTTTACACCATTAGTAAATATAGGTATATTTGTGTCAGGTTAAAAAAAAAATATCTTATTGTTAGCCTCTTCCAGGCACTTTATTTCATTAATAGGAGTTAAACATATTGTGTTCAATATTGTTTTAAATAAATAAAAATTACTTTTCAGCGACGAGTATCCGCCTTGTTTTTGTTATGCAAAAAAAAAAGCCCTCAGAGCGACTTTTGTAGTGCTTGTAGTGCACCTTTGCTTGGTGATAAATTCGATACTCCTCGCTAACAACAGTTATAGCTTACTTATCATAAATTTTGTATGCTAGCTTTTTAATTCTTCTTTTGTATTACATGGAACTAGCCAACAATCTTTTACTCAATAAAATTATGCTATTATTGTAACTACAACAAAATGAGTAGGTAAACATTTCCAGAAGGGGTGCTGACGCGAGAAGTGGAGTAGGTCAAAAACGATGACATAACGTTTGACGGACAACCTTGACAAAAGTGGATCGTATTACGCGGCCCGCTACGATCCATCAGGTATGCGGATGCATGAAGGGGAGAAAACGATCAACCTACAGCTTGTGGGGCAGTGAGGACAGCTGACTGACGAACGGTACGAACTTTTTCAGGCTCTACTAATATTTATTCTCGTTATGTTGGAGAAGTGGGAGCTTACCAAGATCCCACGGATGCCCCTCCCCCGGCCTGAGTCCTTTCCGGGACACAGGCACGAATCACCGACGTAACACACTCTCTTTTCCGCATATTATAGTGGTGTTCTTGCTGCTCTGCGGCGTCAAAAAAAAAAAAAACAGATAACAACCGATAACATCTATCTTTGCATAATTGCCCGGCTTGCGCAGTCAGCAGAGTATCGTGGGTCGAAGTCACACGTTTTTGGGCGCATAATGAGAACCAGATACAACAAATATAGAAAAAGGAAAGAAAGAAAGAAGAGCAATAGATCAGAAAATGCTCTATGCCGGTATAAAAAGACCACGGCCCACAGATTGAAAAGTCAGTCAGTACAGGGGAAAACACCCGTAGTCAGTACCCGGGTAAACACCCGTAGTCCGTCGGTATCCGGGAAAACATCCGTAGTCAGTACCCATAGGTAGTTATCCGTACATCAAATTCCCGGGCAATTATCCTTCAGTCTATCGCCGGGAAGACTCAGGGATAACTCCAGTCTCGAAGGAAAACGTCAAGGAGCAAGGACACTAGCATCCTTTAAAAGAAATAACACGACTGACAATGAACACACTTTGAAGGAAGACGATAGTTCCACGAAACTCTCAGGATGGACGGCAAGGAGTCTAAGGGCTCCGACAACACAGCAAATGTGATAAACACCGTGGAGGTTGTCGACTACCAACAGGAAATAGAAGGAGTAAAACATACCCTGGAATTCATCGCTGCTATACTGATCTTCCTGGCTATGTTAAAAATCGTGAAAAAGTACAAGAGATTCGTTCGTCGCTTGTTGTTTTGTCAACCTTGACATGAAGGGGAGGGAACGATCAACCTACAGCTTGTGGGGCAGTGAGGACAGCTGACTGACGAACGGTACGAACTTTTTCAGGCACTACTAATATTTATTCTCGTTATTTTTTTTTTTTTGTTTTAACGCGCGAGTCCCACGGCCACACCTCCCGCCCAACCGACCGAGGGGCGCTGCCGTTTATCGTACGGCTCAAATCGCGGAAAGATAGACGTGATATAGAAGACAGTAAAGGACGAGCAAATATATATATAATAGTAAGATCTAAGAATTCGTTAGAAACGTTAGTATTGATCGCTTTAAGAACGGCAGAGAGTCAGAATTAGATATAATAGGATAGAATCTTTTATAGTCAGAACATAATGCTCTGTAGGGATCATGCAACTCATAGTTAGATCTAAATTGATTTAAAATTAGGGGTACGTAATTTCTAGTGAATCTGCTTGGAACAGTAAAGTTTAAGGTTAAAAATAAAGACTGTTCCAAGCATCGTTCTACGGTTAGCTAAGGGGGGTAAGTTAATTAAGTCTACTGGAATAAGAAGGTAATCTAAGGTTTGCATCCCAATTAAGGCGTCGAAAGGCAAAAAGTTGAAGTTCTTTTGAATTGATTCAATGCGGTCCGAGTAAACTTTATATTGTGGACACCAAACAGGTGATCCATACTCATGGATCGCACGGACTAGACATATACATAAGGTTTTGGTCATTTAAGGATCATCATATTCCTTTGACCACCGTTTTATAAAACCAAGCACACTCCTGGCCTTATTGACAATAGACGAAATATGGTTTGAAAATTAAAGTTTAGGGTCCAGAAGAACACCAAGACCATGAACATGTGTTATTCTATGCAAAGAGCAGCCACTTAGAGTGTAAGTCGCGTGTATTGAGTTGGCACGACAAAATGTCAAAACTTTACACTTAAAGCCATTTAAGTTTAATACGGTATCACGGCACCAGGTTTGAAAGCTATCTAGATCGGATTGTAAGTCCAAATGGCGAGAAATGTCCTTATACTGGAGAAATAATGTTACATCATCAAGTAATTACACGCGAATTCTTTATTATTAAGGGAAGGTCGTTAATAAATAAGGTAAAAAGGAGCGGACCTAGGTGGCTCCCTTGTGGGACACCGGATGTGACTCGGAGAATACGAGAATTTTTAAAGAGGACCCGTTGCGTCCTGCCATTCAGATAACTAAGAATCCAATTTAGGAGATCAGCAAGGAAACCTAATAAATCAAGTTTTTTTTAATAGAAGTAAATGATTAACAGAGTCGAATTCTTTACTAAAATCCGTATAGATGACATCTGTTTGAAGATTCTTTTTGAAGCCCTGTACTACAAGGGAAGTTAGCAGGGAAGTTAGGGAAGTTAGCACCAGAAAGTTAGTAGTTATTAATCTGCAATTTATGAACCCATGCTGACATGGTGATATAATTGACCTACTTGCAGCACCTTGCAAGTAAGGAGTGATAACGTTTTAGCAGGGATAGCAGACAATTTGGAGATTCCTCTGTAATTGCTTGCATCCGATTTTCTACCTTTTTTATGGAGAGGGATCACAAAGGACTCCTTACATATGAAGGTTCCAGAGAAAAGTTTCAGGAGAGGCATGCACGAGGCTTCCGTACAAAATCTAAGCACACAGCCAGGAATTCCATCGGAACCTGGCAAATAGACAGGCTTAACTCGCTGAAGAACATAAAGAAGGCGAATATTGAATTTGACTTTGATACCGCGTAAGAGTAAGGCTGTACGGAATGAGGTAACGTACAATATGTGGTTTTAAAAAAATAGATCGGCTATTGCCTGATCCGATGTTACCGTAGTATTTTCAAAAAATACCGAGAAAGGGTAACTGGTTGTTTTGCGCTAAGTGTTAACAAAATTATACAACTGTTTGGGATCCTGTGGGAACTGGAACATACAACGGTTTAAATAATTCTTATAACACTGAGCATTAGACACGATAAATTTAACTGATCACTTACATATTTAGAAAATATAGATTGAGAACCCGTATTTTTAAATTTAATATAAAGTCTGGACTTAACATTTCTTAGATATGTCAACTCTTTATTAAACCAAGGTGGTTTGTTAAAGATGGACGGATAGTCGGAACACAAGAGTTAAACAAGATTTAAATGCAGTATAAATTTATATGTATATATATGTTTATACTTATGGCATCGGCCATTATGTTGCAAGAATACAGATCGGACCAATTAAAGCCAGATATAAAATGATTTAGCCTCAGAAATGTTTGCCTTACGAAAACAATGAATTCGTTTGGTTGACTTATCTGGACTCCTTTTTATTACGGAACCTGTGTCACTTCGAAAGTTGGGTGATTTGGATCTTCTGGTTGACTAAGAGAGTCAGATAGACATTTTCAGGACTTGTAACAAAGCATAGATCCAATAATCGACCAAGAGAATTTCGAATATAATTAACTTGCGACAACGATTTGTCGAGCAAGCCGTCAATAAAGTCATGCTGATCTGTAGGCAGAAGAAGGTTCGACTGTCCTTCTGTGGACCACTTAGTGCCTGGTATATTAAAGTCACCCAGAACAACCAGTTGGTCCCTATCGGACAGTCTATTTGAAACGGATTGGATAGCGGACAAATGGTTTATATATTTAGAAAATTCATAAGATGACGGAATTTAAAAGCACGTAATATAAACATAGCTACCAAAAATCAAATAGCCAAAAATCGCCAGAACCTGTATTGTTGAGAATAGCTCATAAGGGACAGTTATCTTGGAAGATGAGATGTTGTCGGCTTTTGTTTTGTCTTGTATATAAGACTATATGTACATCAAATGATGTTTGATCAGGGGAAAGCCGAGAAACGAAAATTGGTTTTTTTAGTGGAAGCACCGAGAGGGGATTTGGCACTGCAGGTTGTATTTCTGAAGTGCCAACTTGTGCCGGTAGTCCGGACTTAATATTCCTTTGTGGTGGTAAACTATTCGGGACGGGTGTAAACACCGGTTGAGAAACCAGTGCGGATAAAACGGAATCTGTAGCAAATCCAGGCTGAGCTACCTCCACAACGGATAGATCGGATTGCTCCGAATCTTTTTTAGCTGCCGATCTAAGCAACATGATCAGCTGTGGAGTCCTGTTGATCACTTACCAGAGGTTGCGTGGCATTCCCCTTAGGCAGCCAACCACCAGCGGCTTTCTTGCGCTTTGGAGATTCCTCTAATAGCTTGAGGCTATTAAACTGTAAATCTAGCGCAGAAAGAAGATCATCGGCTCGACAAAAACTATCTCTAGCCACACCAAAACTGCTGATCAGTCCTTTCAAGCCACCTTTAGTTTGGCGCATAAAGAGCTGCATTTCATTCGCAACTCCTAGGCAAGTATCACAACAGTATTTTAGATTTGGGCCTTTAGCTAGATCATCACTTGTTCGGCCGTTAAAACCATCGCACTTAGTGTGCACCATTCTATCACATAGCACCCAGGTCATTTTTGACTGCTCAGGCTTTATTACCTGACGGCATTTTTTTTGGAAGCAGGCAACATTGGTTTCCATGTTTAATTGGGGTTTGACCACTGTACCAAAAGACAAAATCAGAAAATGTACCGCAAGAGCACAGTCTGCATCGTTAGAACTTTAGGATTTTGTGAGGGAGAGTAAGAGAGCGGGTACACCGTGCAGTTAAGTACAAAAGCACCACCAACAACAACAACAAAACAACAGCACTACGGACAACGCACGAAAGAGAGAGTAAACAAAGCACAAAGACAGCAAGAGAACAGATTGAATTGATTTATTTACATAGTGCACAAATCACAAGAGATTCACTCGCGAAGCGAACGGAACTTTAACCAGTACTGAGTACGAAATCGCATTATTCAAGAATTCAATAAAAACCACCGCTGGATTTGGGAAAAAAAAAATTAAATTGGGTGCGCAGAAAAATCTTGTACTTGTTTATCCCCCAATATATAGCCAAACACTCTTTTTCCGTCGGACCGTACTTCCTTTCCACCGGGCTCAGTTTCCTGCTTGCATAGAATATCACATGTTCTCCGTCTGCCCCGTTCTGTGTGAACACCGCTCCTATCCCTAGGTCGCTGGCATCTGTCTGAAGTTTAAACTGTCGTGTAAAGTCTGGACATGCCAGCACTGGTGCGATTGTCAGACTCTCCTTCAGGATGGTGAAGGATGCTTGGTGTTCCGGATTCCATTCGAACTTCCGTCCTTTTCTAGTCAGATTCTGGAGTGCCACGGCCTTCCCCGTTCCCAGAAAGCTATGTAGCTCCTTTGTCGTAGTTGGAGTCGGTATGTCCTGAACTGCCGATACCTTCTCTGGGTATGTTCTGATTCTCCGGTCGCTCAGTACGTGCCCAAGGTATTTGAGTTCCTTTTGAAATAAGTGACATTTATCCGGGTTGATCCGCAAGTTGGCCTGTTGCAATCTCCTGAAGACTTCCTGAAGTTTTTCCAAATGCTCCATTTTAACTCGCCCGATAACAACGATATCGTCCAAGTATGCGAACGCAAACGGTTCCATTTCGGGTCCGATGATCGTGTCTAGTGCTCTCTGAAATGTAGCCGGTGCTGTAACTAGTCCAAATGGCTTTACCTTCCACTGAAAAATACCCCCTTCCATGGAAATCTGCCAATATCCTGACTTCAGATCGATTGTGCTTATAAAATTTGCCTCCCTTAGCTGGTCCAGGATATAGTTCATTCTGAGTACCGGATAGGCGTCCTTTTCCGTCTTATCGTTCAACAATCTGTAATCTATGTACATTCTCCATTTGTTGTTCTTTCTCACTAGTACCACCGGTGCACTATACGGACTTCGGGGCGGTTCTATTAGCCCCAACGCTAGTAATTCATCTACCTGGTCGTTGATGGTCGCCTGTTGCTTCGGGTTCCTCGGGTAATACCTTTGTTTGATCGGCTTTTCGTCTTTTAAGTATATCCTATGTGTCGTAATATTAATCACACCCTTCATTCCTTCGAATACTTGCCTGTGTGCTTCCAGGAATGTTTGTACTGCCGTAGGTTCTTCCATCTCCTCGTCGGTCGAAAGGCCTTCAGGGTTTTCCTCGCTCTCCTCGTCGCCCGCTTTCATTATTTCCAGTACCAGTTCGCCACACCGTAATATACTACCGGCTCCGGCCAGGAAGTCCATTCCGAGCAGTATTCCTCCTGATACGTGTGCCAGTACCATAACCCGATTTCCGCCGTAAACTTTCCTACTGTGTTCTGTCTCAATCAATTGGCCAGCGTTATCTCTGATCGTTCTCCGCTCCAACTGCCCTGTTTTTTCAGGTCTCTGTACTTGCCCATGCAACTCAACTGTTCCCCCGCTGCTCGGTCGTGTGTCGCCGCCTGAGCTGCCAGCTTCACTTGCTCAGGCACCCGGCGTTTCCCGATCCCGCACTGCAGCATTCTGCCGTTCTGACACCGTTTCTTCCGCAGACCCAGGAGAACAGCCTTGGCGGATTGTTACAGGCTCTTGCCGCATGTCCTGTTCCGCCACACCGCATGCAGATTTCCGATTGTCCTTGCTGTTGCCTAGGTTGCTCGACCCTTGTTTGGCCTTCGGAGGTTTCTATATCCTCTACTTCTTCCGCCAACTTGAGGAACTGTGTTAGCGTTTCGAATCCCGTTCTGCGCGTATACAATTTTATCTCGCTTCTACAGTTCTAGAGGCCGATCAGGTCTAATAAACTTAAGCACCGAGCCGGAAATAGCCGTAATACGCAAAGACTACAATGATTAGTTAGTTACCACGCCGTTTTCCCGCCACCTATGGCGGAGGATAGTGTGCCCGCATATCCCAACCGGATTTGGGCAGCATTAGTGTGGCCGATCTATTGCGGGCCAGTGTGATCCTTCGCGCACGATTCTGGGCGCGCGCGCATATTGGGTTTGAATTTAAATGCGGGTTGTGGGTGTGTTTCTTTTCCGTTATTCTGTCATTTATTAACGTCTTATTCTATAAATGGTTTTGACCATGTTCATTATTTCATATTTTGATTTATACTATGTGCGCGTTCGGCGCGTCACAAGATAATTGTCAGTTGATAAGAGGATCCTTGAGGATTGTAGGCTTAAGCCATGGTTGCAAGTGTGTATAATAATGTATAATGTTATCGATGTTGGGATACTGATATATAATGTTATCGATCTATTGTATATAATGAAGTATATTATTAAATGAAGACGATGCGAGCACTTGGATTTTGGCGAAAAAAACGATCGAGACGCAAATAAAAGAGCGGAAAAAAATCATTAAAAATAAAAGCGATCCTACATTTAAACATAGAAATAAACAACTCGAGTAATAGATAACAAAGAAAAACAAGAAAGAACGCTATAGTCGAGTTCCCCGACTATCTGATACCCGTTACTCAGCTAGTGGATGTGCGAAGAAGAAATTTCAATACTGACAGTTTTTGGCGGTTTGTGGGCGTTAGAGTGGGCGTGGCAAAAAGTTTTTTTGGTAATTGATAGAAATTAACAAGACTAATACAAAAATGAAAAAATATCAAAACATTTTTCAAAAGTGTGGGCGTGGCAGCTTTGGGCGGTTTGTGGGCGTTAGAGTGGGCGTGGCAAAAAGTTTTTTGGCAAATCGATAAAAATTTACAAGACTAATACAAAAATGAAAAAATATCAAAACCTTTTTCAAAAGTGTGGGCGTGGCAGTTTTGGGCGGTTTGTGGGCGTTAGAGTGGGCGTGGCAACATGAATCGACAAACTTGCGCTGCTTTTATGTCTCTGGAGTCTGTATGCTTAATCTCAACTTTCTAGCTTTTGTAGTTCCTGAGCTCTCAGCGTTCATACGGACGGACAGACGGACGGACAGACGTACAGACGGACAGACGGACGGACAGACGGACATGGCCAGATCGACTCGGCTATTGATCCTGATCAAGAATATATATACTTTCAATGGTCGGAAACGTTTCCTTCTGCCTGTTACATACTTTTCAACGAATCTAGTATACCCTTTTACACTACGAGTAACGGGTATAAAGAGCCCAAGCTGTAATGTCACACTTGTCAAAAAATTGTTTCCCACAATGGAGTGCCACGGCCTTCCCCGTTCCCAGAAAGCTATGTAGCTCCTTTGTCGTAGTTGGAGTCGGTATGTCCTGAACTGCCGATACCTTCTCTGGGTATGTTCTGATTCTCCGGTCGCTCAGTACGTGCCCAAGGTATTTGAGTTCCTTTTGAAATAAGTGACATTTATCCGGGTTGATCCGCAAGTTGGCCTGTTGCAATCTCCTGAAGACTTCCTGAAGTTTTTCCAAATGCTCCATTTTAACTCGCCCGATAACAACGATATCGTCCAAGTATGCGAACGCAAACGGTTCCATTTCGGGTCCGATGATCGTGTCTAGTGCTCTCTGAAATGTAGCCGGTGCTGTAACTAGTCCAAATGGCTTTACCTTCCACTGAAAAATACCCCCTTCCATGGAAATCTGCCAATATCCTGACTTCAGATCGATTGTGCTTATAAAATTTGCCTCCCTTAGCTGGTCCAGGATATAGTTCATTCTGAGTACCGGATAGGCGTCCTTTTCCGTCTTATCGTTCAACAATCTGTAATCTATGTACATTCTCCATTTGTTGTTCTTTCTCACTAGTACCACCGGTGCACTATACGGACTTCGGGGCGGTTCTATTAGCCCCAACGCTAGTAATTCATCTACCTGGTCGTTGATGGTCGCCTGTTGCTTCGGGTTCCTCGGGTAATACCTTTGTTTGATCGGCTTTTCGTCTTTTAAGTATATCCTATGTGTCGTAATATTAATCACACCCTTCATTCCTTCGAATACTTGCCTGTGTGCTTCCAGGAATGTTTGTACTGCCGTAGGTTCTTCCATCTCCTCGTCGGTCGAAAGGCCTTCAGGGTTTTCCTCGCTCTCCTCGTCGCCCGCTTTCATTATTTCCAGTACCAGTTCGCCACACCGTAATATACTACCGGCTCCGGCCAGGAAGTCCATTCCGAGCAGTATTCCTCCTGATACGTGTGCCAGTACCATAACCCGATTTCCGCCGTAAACTTTCCTACTGTGTTCTGTCTCAATCAATTGGCCAGCGTTATCTCTGATCGTTCTCCGCTCCAACTGCCCTGTTTTTTCAGGTCTCTGTACTTGCCCATGCAACTCAACTGTTCCCCCGCTGCTCGGTCGTGTGTCGCCGCCTGAGCTGCCAGCTTCACTTGCTCAGGCACCCGGCGTTTCCCGATCCCGCACTGCAGCATTCTGCCGTTCTGACACCGTTTCTTCCGCAGACCCAGGAGAACAGCCTTGGCGGATTGTTACAGGCTCTTGCCGCATGTCCTGTTCCGCCACACCGCATGCAGATTTCCGATTGTCCTTGCTGTTGCCTAGGTTGCTCGACCCTTGTTTGGCCTTCGGAGGTTTCTATATCCTCTACTTCTTCCGCCAACTTGAGGAACTGTGTTAGCGTTTCGAATCCCGTTCTGCGCGTATACAATTTTATCTCGCTTCTACAGTTCTAGAGGCCGATCAGGTCTAATAAACTTAAGCACCGAGCCGGAAATAGCCGTAATACGCAAAGACTACAATGATTAGTTAGTTACCACGCCGTTTTCCCGCCACCTATGGCGGAGGATAGTGTGCCCGCAAATCCCAACCGGATTTGGGCAGCATTAGTGTGGCCGATCTATTGCGGCAAAAAGTTTTTTGGCAAATCGATAAAAATTTACAAGACTAATATAAAAATGAAAAAATATTAAAACCTTTTTCAAAAGTGTGGGCGTGGCAGTTTTGGGCGGTTTGTGGGCGTTAGAGTGGGCGTGGCAACATGAATCGACAAACTTGCGCTGCTTTTATGTCTCTGGAGTGTGTATGCTTAATCTCAACTTTCTAGCTTTTGTAGTTCCTGAGCTCTCAGCGTTCATACGGACGGACAGACGGACGGACAGACGTACAGACGGACAGACGGACGGACAGACGGACATGGCCAGATCGACTCGGCTATTGATCCTGATCAAGAATATATATACTTTCAATGGTCGGAAACGTTTCCTTCTGCCTGTTACATACTTTTCAACGAATCTAGTATACCCTTTTACACTACGAGTAACGGGTATAAAGAGCCCAAGCTGTAATGTCACACTTGTCAAAAAATTGTTTCCCACAATGGAGTGCCACGGCCTTCCCCGTTCCCAGAAAGCTATGTAGCTCCTTTGTCGTAGTTGGAGTCGGTATGTCCTGAACTGCCGATACCTTCTCTGGGTATGTTCTGATTCTCCGGTCGCTCAGTACGTGCCCAAGGTATTTGAGTTCCTTTTGAAATAAGTGACAATTATCCGGGTTGATCCGCAAGTTGGCCTGTTGCAATCTCCTGAAGACTTCCTGAAGTTTTTCCAAATGCTCCATTTTAACTCGCCCGATAACAACGATATCGTCCAAGTATGCGAACGCAAACGGTTCCATTTCGGGTCCGATGATCGTGTCTAGTGCTCTCTGAAATGTAGCCGGTGCTGTAACTAGTCCAAATGGCTTTACCTTCCACTGAAAAATACCCCCTTCCATGGAAATCTGCCAATATCCTGACTTCAGATCGATTGTGCTTATAAAATTTGCCTCCCTTAGCTGGTCCAGGATATAGTTCATTCTGAGTACCGGATAGGCGTCCTTTTCCGTCTTATCGTTCAACAATCTGTAATCTATGTACATTCTCCATTTGTTGTTCTTTCTCACTAGTACCACCGGTGCACTATACGGACTTCGGGGCGGTTCTATTAGCCCCAACGCTAGTAATTCATCTACCTGGTCGTTGATGGTCGCCTGTTGCTTCGGGTTCCTCGGGTAATACCTTTGTTTGATCGGCTTTTCGTCTTTTAAGTATATCCTATGTGTCGTAATATTAATCACACCCTTCATTCCTTCGAATACTTGCCTGTGTGCTTCCAGGAATGTTTGTACTGCCGTAGGTTCTTCCATCTCCTCGTCGGTCGAAAGGCCTTCAGGGTTTTCCTCGCTCTCCTCGTCGCCCGCTTTCATTATTTCCAGTACCAGTTCGCCACACCGTAATATACTACCGGCTCCGGCCAGGAAGTCCATTCCGAGCAGTATTCCTCCTGATACGTGTGCCAGTACCATAACCCGATTTCCGCCGTAAACTTTCCTACTGTGTTCTGTCTCAATCAATTGGCCAGCGTTATCTCTGATCGTTCTCCGCTCCAACTGCCCTGTTTTTTCAGGTCTCTGTACTTGCCCATGCAACTCAACTGTTCCCCCGCTGCTCGGTCGTGTGTCGCCGCCTGAGCTGCCAGCTTCACTTGCTCAGGCACCCGGCGTTTCCCGATCCCGCACTGCAGCATTCTGCCGTTCTGACACCGTTTCTTCCGCAGACCCAGGAGAACAGCCTTGGCGGATTGTTACAGGCTCTTGCCGCATGTCCTGTTCCGCCACACCGCATGCAGATTTCCGATTGTCCTTGCTGTTGCCTAGGTTGCTCGACCCTTGTTTGGCCTTCGGAGGTTTCTATATCCTCTACTTCTTCCGCCAACTTGAGGAACTGTGTTAGCGTTTCGAATCCCGTTCTGCGTGTATACAATTTTATCTCGCTTCTACAGTTCTAGAGGCCGATCAGGTCTAATAAACTTAAGCACCGAGCCGGAAATAGCCGTAATACGCAAAGACTACAATGATTAATTAGTTACCACGCCGTTTTCCCGCCACCTATGGCGGAGGATAGTGTGCCCGCATATCCCAACCGGATTTGGGCAGCATTAGTGTGGCCGATCTATTGCGGGCCAGTGTGATCCTTCGCGCACGATTCTGGGCGCGCGCGCATATTGGGTTTGAATTTAAATGCGGGTTGTGGGTGTGTTTCTTTTCCGTTATTCTGTCATTTATTAACGTCTTATTCTATAAATGGTTTTGACCATGTTCATTATTTCATATTTTGATTTATACTATGTGCGCGTTCGGCGCGTCACAAGATAATTGTCAGTTGATAAGAGGATCCTTGAGGATTATAGGCTTAAGCCATGGTTGCAAGTGTGTATAATAATGTATAATGTTATCGATGTTGGGATACTGATATATAATGTTATCGATCTATTGTATATAATGAAGTATATTATTAAATGAAGACGATGCGAGCACTTGGATTTTGGCGAAAAAAACGATCGAGACGCAAATAAAAGAGCGGAAAAAAATCATTAAAAATAAAAGCGATCCTACATTTAAACATAGAAATAAACAACTCGAGTAATAGATAACAAAGAAAAACAAGAAAGAACGCTATAGTCGAGTTCCCCGACTATCTGATACCCGTTACTCAGCTAGTGGATGTGCGAAGAAGAAATTTCAATACTGACAGTTTTTGGCGGTTTGTGGGCGTTAGAGTGGGCGTGGCAAAAAGTTTTTTTGGTAATTGATAGAAATTAACAAGACTAATACAAAAATGAAAAAATATCAAAACATTTTTCAAAAGTGTGGGCGTGGCAGCTTTGGGCGGTTTGTGGGCGTTAGAGTGGGCGTGGCAAAAAGTTTTTTGGCAAATCGATAAAAATTTACAAGACTAATACAAAAATGAAAAAATATCAAAACCTTTTTCAAAAGTGTGGGCGTGGCAGTTTTGGGCGGTTTGTGGGCGTTAGAGTGGGCGTGGCAACATGAATCGACAAACTTGCGCTGCTTTTATGTCTCTGGAGTCTGTATGCTTAATCTCAACTTTCTAGCTTTTGTAGTTCCTGAGCTCTCAGCGTTCATACGGACGGACAGACGGACGGACAGACGTACAGACGGACAGACGGACGGACAGACGGACATGGCCAGATCGACTCGGCTATTGATCCTGATCAAGAATATATATACTTTCAATGGTCGGAAACGTTTCCTTCTGCCTGTTACATACTTTTCAACGAATCTAGTATACCCTTTTACACTACGAGTAACGGGTATAAAGAGCCCAAGCTGTAATGTCACACTTGTCAAAAAATTGTTTCCCACAATGGAGTGCCACGGCCTTCCCCGTTCCCAGAAAGCTATGTAGCTCCTTTGTCGTAGTTGGAGTCGGTATGTCCTGAACTGCCGATACCTTCTCTGGGTATGTTCTGATTCTCCGGTCGCTCAGTACGTGCCCAAGGTATTTGAGTTCCTTTTGAAATAAGTGACAATTATCCGGGTTGATCCGCAAGTTGGCCTGTTGCAATCTCCTGAAGACTTCCTGAAGTTTTTCCAAATGCTCCATTTTAACTCGCCCGATAACAACGATATCGTCCAAGTATGCGAACGCAAACGGTTCCATTTCGGGTCCGATGATCGTGTCTAGTGCTCTCTGAAATGTAGCCGGTGCTGTAACTAGTCCAAATGGCTTTACCTTCCACTGAAAAATACCCCCTTCCATGAAAATCTGCCAATATCCTGACTTCAGATCGATTGTGCTTATAAAATTTGCCTCCCTTAGCTGGTCCAGGATATAGTTCATTCTGAGTACCGGATAGGCGTCCTTTTCCGTCTTATCGTTCAACAATCTGTAATCTATGTACATTCTCCATTTGTTGTTCTTTCTCACTAGTACCACCGGTGCACTATACGGACTTCGGGGCGGTTCTATTAGCCCCAACGCTAGTAATTCATCTACCTGGTCGTTGATGGTCGCCTGTTGCTTCGGGTTCCTCGGGTAATACCTTTGTTTGATCGGCTTTTCGTCTTTTAAGTATATCCTATGTGTCGTAATATTAATCACACCCTTCATTCCTTCGAATACTTGCCTGTGTGCTTCCAGGAATGTTTGTACTGCCGTAGGTTCTTCCATCTCCTCGTCGGTCGAAAGGCCTTCAGGGTTTTCCTCGCTCTCCTCGTCGCCCGCTTTCATTATTTCCAGTACCAGTTCGCCACACCGTAATATACTACCGGCTCCGGCCAGGAAGTCCATTCCGAGCAGTATTCCTCCTGATACGTGTGCCAGTACCATAACCCGATTTCCGCCGTAAACTTTCCTACTGTGTTCTGTCTCAATCAATTGGCCAGCGTTATCTCTGATCGTTCTCCGCTCCAACTGCCCTGTTTTTTCAGGTCTCTGTACTTGCCCATGCAACTCAACTGTTCCCCCGCTGCTCGGTCGTGTGTCGCCGCCTGAGCTGCCAGCTTCACTTGCTCAGGCACCCGGCGTTTCCCGATCCCGCACTGCAGCATTCTGCCGTTCTGACACCGTTTCTTCCGCAGACCCAGGAGAACAGCCTTGGCGGATTGTTACAGGCTCTTGCCGCATGTCCTGTTCCGCCACACCGCATGCAGATTTCCGATTGTCCTTGCTGTTGCCTAGGTTGCTCGACCCTTGTTTGGCCTTCGGAGGTTTCTATATCCTCTACTTCTTCCGCCAACTTGAGGAACTGTGTTAGCGTTTCGAATCCCGTTCTGCGCGTATACAATTTTATCTCGCTTCTACAGTTCTAGAGGCCGATCAGGTCTAATAAACTTAAGCACCGAGCCGGAAATAGCCGTAATACGCAAAGACTACAATGATTAGTTAGTTACCACGCCGTTTTCCCGCCACCTATGGCGGAGGATAGTGTGCCCGCATATCCCAACCGGATTTGGGCAGCATTAGTGTGGCCGATCTATTGCGGCAAAAAGTTTTTTGGCAAATCGATAAAAATTTACAAGACTAATACAAAAATGAAAAAATATCAAAACCTTTTTCAAAAGTGTGGGCGTGGCAGTTTTGGGCGGTTTGTGGGCGTTAGAGTGGGCGTGGCAACATGAATCGACAAACTTGCGCTGCTTTTATGTCTCTGGAGTCTGTATGCTTAATCTCAACTTTCTAGCTTTTGTAGTTCCTGAGCTCTCAGCGTTCATACGGACGGACAGACGGACGGACAGACGTACAGACGGACAGACGGACGGACAGACGGACATGGCCAGATCGACTCGGCTATTGATCCTGATCAAGAATATATATACTTTCAATGGTCGGAAACGTTTCCTTCTGCCTGTTACATACTTTTCAACGAATCTAGTATACCCTTTTACACTACGAGTAACGGGTATAAAGAGCCCAAGCTGTAATGTCACACTTGTCAAAAAATTGTTTCCCACAATTTTAACCAATTGGAAAAGCTGTGTGGTAAATGTACAGATATATTTGGTCTGACAACCGAACCAGTATCGGCTAACAATTTATATACGCAGAAGCTGAGATTGAAAGATGACGACCCAATCTATGACCAAACAATTTTCCCCGAGCACCCGTTGCGAAACCGGAGATGCTTCAAGATGTGTTCAAAGTAGTCCAGGAAAATACACCATGATCTTCGACGACGAGCCTGGCGGCTAGAATAAGGATTTCTGAAAACAGCGCTACCCATCCAAGGCGGTGGATAACTTTGCTGCAAAGCCGGCCCCTAATTATGATGGACCATAAATGGTCATTAGGTTCTTTTCATTCACGATTGTGCTCCTGCAGCACATACAGGGTTATCAGCGCAGAACGGCATCACTAGGAGACCTAGGAGACCTAAAGAAAGCGGTTGACGCTCCGGAAACCCAGTGCCTAAAGCCGTTAAAACCGGATAACGCCGAGCTAGTTACGACAGAGCAAATTTAGCAGTCGAGCGACGCAAAATGTGCTGGCTAGAAAACACAGAAGCCAAGAGCTGTTAATGGAGCACTGCAAAAGGAGCTAAGACTGAGTCAGTGGGGGACAGTTGCTGGACGGTGCGCCTTCCAACGTCCCGCCTCTGACGCAGCATTACCGCCGGAAACGGATGAGGGATACCCGGGTCTGCCTACGACCCGCTGTACAAGTGAATAGGAAACTACAGGCGCTGAGCCTGGCGTATACTTCAGAAAGAATAAATTGTAAATTAAATAAAAAGAATTTATTAAGTAATCCGCTGGCTGACAACCTCCACCGCAAGCCAGTCTCATCCATAACCCTAGTCCGTATTTTCTGCAAGGAGATCCTGACGAGACTGAGCTCCATCCCAGCCTATAAACTACTTCACACATTAGACTTCAAAATTTACTGCTACAAAAAAAAACAATAAATAATACATCCTACAGCTTCATCCAACAAAACAGGTTTTCAATTGAATATGGATTGGCAAAATTAAATAGCCACCATACATGAAATAACAAAAAAATGTAGCAAATCAAACAAATGTTTGTCTCAGAATAGGGCAATTCAGAAATCAACTGCAAATAAGCACACAACAGTTTTAGTAGATTGCTTCAATGAAGCAAACAGTCCAAACCAGTGTCCAAATTTTTGATTAGGCTTAGAACCAATCTAATAAATATAAAAGAAAGGGACGAGCTCACCGTTGACCACATTCTGGACGAAATTAGTGAGGAAATAGCAGAATCATTAAGTGATTCGGAAATTAAAGTTAGAGAAGATCTTAACGAACTTACTATACCAGCAGTATGAAAATTACCGGAAGAATTTGAATTTATAGAAGATAAGGAACAATAAATAGCTACAAGGACAGACAATTCAGCAGCCATATGGCCATATATAAGGGAAGTGTCTAGTTCAATACCAGATTTTGATGGACAAAAAATCCATCTTTAAATGTTCTTAAATAGTGCACTTTACAAATGGCGCATATAAAGACAGTGCAGTCCAAGTCATGAAATCGAAATTGATTCGCACAATTTAAACTTGGTACATAACAATTCAAGCAATAATTAATAAATTGAAAACAACAAGTGCAGCAGAGACATTCCAAAACACCAAAGCAAAAATGTCTACGCTACAACAAAAGGGATGACCAGCTACAGTTCACTACCATATTCGGTCATTCATGTTGGAAGCAGGTACGTGCACAACTATGGATGCTTCCATAGATGGGTACATCAGAACAAGTTACCGGAAACGTGAATCACGTGATGTATTCCAAAAGAGGTAATTCCAATAGAGACCATGGTTATGGAGGTAACGGTCGCGGTAGCGGCAATACCCGTTGCAATAATATAAACTATAACAACAGCTACACCAATAATGGTAGGGTAAGGTTAGGTTTTAAAGGCCAGTTCTAGAGGCCGATCAGGTCTAATAAACTTAAGCACCGAGCCGGAAATAGCCGTAATACGCAAAGACTACAATGATTAGTTAGTTACCACGCCGTTTTCCCGCCACCTATGGCGGAGGATAGTGTGCCCGCATATCCCAACCGGATTTGGGCAGCATTAGTGTGGCCGATCTATTGCGGCAAAAAGTTTTTTGGCAAATCGATAAAAATTTACAAGACTAATACAAAAATGAAAAAATATCAAAACCTTTTTCAAAAGTGTGGGCGTGGCAGTTTTGGGCGGTTTGTGGGCGTTAGAGTGGGCGTGGCAACATGAATCGACAAACTTGCGCTGCTTTTATGTCTCTGGAGTCTGTATGCTTAATCTCAACTTTCTAGCTTTTGTAGTTCCTGAGCTCTCAGCGTTCATACGGACGGACAGACGGACGGACAGACGTACAGACGGACAGACGGACGGACAGACGGACATGGCCAGATCGACTCGGCTATTGATCCTGATCAAGAATATATATACTTTCAATAGTCGGAAACGTTTCCTTCTGCCTGTTACATACTTTTCAACGAATCTAGTATACCCTTTTACACTACGAGTAACGGGTATAAAGAGCCCAAGCTGTAATGTCACACTTGTCAAAAAATTGTTTCCCACAATTTTAACCAATTGGAAAAGCTGTGTGGTAAATGTACAGATATATTTGGTCTGACAACCGAACCAGTATCGGCTAACAATTTATATACGCAGAAGCTGAGATTGAAAGATGACGACCCAATCTATGACCAAACAATTTTCCCCGAGCACCCGTTGCGAAACCGGAGATGCTTCAAGATGTGTTCAAAGTAGTCCAGGAAAATACACCATGATCTTCGACGACGAGCCTGGCGGCTAGAATAAGGATTTCTGAAAACAGCGCTACCCATCCAAGGCGGTGGATAACTTTGCTGCAAAGCCGGCCCCTAATTATGATGGACCATAAATGGTCATTAGGTTCTTTTCATTCACGATTGTGCTCCTGCAGCACATACAGGGTTATCAGCGCAGAACGGCATCACTAGGAGACCTAGGAGACCTAAAGAAAGCGGTTGACGCTCCGGAAACCCAGTGCCTAAAGCCGTTAAAACCGGATAACGCCGAGCTAGTTACGACAGAGCAAATTTAGCAGTCGAGCGACGCAAAATGTGCTGGCTAGAAAACACAGAAGCCAAGAGCTGTTAATGGAGCACTGCAAAAGGAGCTAAGACTGAGTCAGTGGGGGACAGTTGCTGGACGGTGCGCCTTCCAACGTCCCGCCTCTGACGCAGCATTACCGCCGGAAACGGATGAGGGATACCCGGGTCTGCCTACGACCCGCTGTACAAGTGAATAGGAAACTACAGGCGCTGAGCCTGGCGTATACTTCAGAAAGAATAAATTGTAAATTAAATAAAAAGAATTTATTAAGTAATCCGCTGGCTGACAACCTCCACCGCAAGCCAGTCTCATCCATAACCCTAGTCCGTATTTTCTGCAAGGAGATCCTGACGAGACTGAGCTCCATCCCAGCCTATAAACTACTTCACACATTAGACTTCAAAATTTACTGCTACAAAAAAAAACAATAAATAATACATCCTACAGCTTCATCCAACAAAACAGGTTTTCAATTGAATATGGATTGGCAAAATTAAATAGCCACCATACATGAAATAACAAAAAAATGTAGCAAATCAAACAAATGTTTGTCTCAGAATAGGGCAATTCAGAAATCAACTGCAAATAAGCACACAACAGTTTTAGTAGATTGCTTCAATGAAGCAAACAGTCCAAACCAGTGTCCAAATTTTTGATTAGGCTTAGAACCAATCTAATAAATATAAAAGAAAGGGACGAGCTCACCGTTGACCACATTCTGGACGAAATTAGTGAGGAAATAGCAGAATCATTAAGTGATTCGGAAATTAAAGTTAGAGAAGATCTTAACGAACTTACTATACCAGCAGTATGAAAATTACCGGAAGAATTTGAATTTATAGAAGATAAGGAACAATAAATAGCTACAAGGACAGACAATTCAGCAGCCATATGGCCATATATAAGGGAAGTGTCTAGTTCAATACCAGATTTTGATGGACAAAAAATCCATCTTTAAATGTTCTTAAATAGTGCACTTTACAAATGGCGCATATAAAGACAGTGCAGTCCAAGTCATGAAATCGAAATTGATTCGCACAATTTGAACTTGGTACATAACAATTCAAGCAATAATTAATAAATTGAAAACAACAAGTGCAGCAGAGACATTCCAAAACACCAAAGCAAAAATGTCTACGCTACAACAAAAGGGATGTCCAGCTACAGTTCACTACCATATTCGGTCATTCATGTTGGAAGCAGGTACGTGCACAACTATGGATGCTTCCATAGATGGGTACATCAGAACAAGTTACCGGAAACGTGAATCACGTGATGTATTCCAAAAGAGGTAATTCCAATAGAGACCATGGTTATGGAGGTAACGGTCGCGGTAGCGGCAATACCCGTTGCAATAATATAAACTATAACAACAGCTACACCAATAATGGTAGGGTTAGGTTAGGTTTTAAAGGCCATCGCATGAGTCCGACGCCCTATCACAAGGACGTATGTTTTTCCCCTTTTGCTCGTGTGAAGCTAGCAGTTTTCCCAGCCAGAGGCGCTGGTGAACTTTTTTATCCGATATGTATCGGTGTCGTACAGGTCGGACGTGTCTATCAGGAATCAGCTTCCTAGTTGAGCAAGTCTTTTCGCTTGCAGTGCTGGGCAGTGGCATAGTAGATGCTCTACCATTTCTTCCTCTTCTTCGTCCCTACAGCTACGGCAGAAATCGTTATACGGGGCATTTAGTCTTCTGGCATGGCTATCAACCAATGCCCTGTGATGACTCTCATAGCAGTGCTAAGGTTTGCTCTGGCCAAACTGCTCGATTTGTTTGACGTTCTTTTTATACCCGTTACTCGTAGAGTAAAAGGGTATACTAGATTCGTTGAAAAGTGTGTAACAGGCAGAAGGAAGCGTTTCCGACCATATAAAGTATATATATTCTTGATCAGGATCAATAGCCGAGTCGATTTGGCCATGTCCGTCTGTCTGTCCGTCTGTCCGTCTGTCTGTCCGTATGAACGTCGAGATCTCAGAAACTACAAAAGCTAGAAAGTTGAGATTAGGCATACAGACTTCAGGGACATAGACGCAGCGCAAGTTTGTCGAATCATGCTGCCACGCCCACTCTAACGCCCACAAACCGCCCAAAACTGCGACGCCCACACTTTTGAAAAATGTTTTAATATTTTTTCATTTTTGTATTGGTCTTGTAATTTTCTACCGATTTGCAAAAAAACTTTTTGCCACGCCCACTCTAACGCCCACAAACCGCCCAAAACTGCCACGCCCACACTTTTGAAAAATATTTTAATATTTTTTCATTTTTGTATTGGTCTTGAAAATTTCTATCGATTTGCAAAAATAACTTTTTGCCACGCCCACTCTAACGCCCACAAACCGCCAAAAGCTGCCACGCCCACACTTTTGAAAAATGTTTTGATATTTTTTCATTTTTGTATTAGTCTTGTAAATTTCTATTTATTCGCCAGAGTGCCGCGGCTCTCTGCATCTTTGCTAGCATTTTTATGCTGGATTTCTTTTTCAGGGCCGGCCACCATACTACGACCCCATACAGTAGTATTGGCCTGAGGATGGCCGTATATATCCAGTTTACTATATAGAGTGTCATGCCCCATTTGAAACCGATTGCTTTCTTGCACGTGAACAGTTCTATTGATGTATTTTTGTATCTGTCTGTGAGGTTCAAGTTCCAGTTTAATTTCCTGTCAACTATTACGCCTAGGTATCTTCCGCTGCTACTGAAGGAAAGTCTTTGATTGTTGAGGATAGGTGGGACTAAGTCTAGTATATTATACTTCCTAGTGAAGAGAACCAGCTCGGTTTTTGAGTTCGGTTCATACTCTCGTATAAGTAGAGCATGCGCGGTGGGGCGCTTGCAGTTGCTGATCTCGGCGGAAATTGTCACGAAACGCTAGGCCGGACGTCGTCGACGGCCTCCAGAGTACGATGGCGCTCAGTCAGGAACGCATCCATCTCATCCCAAGTTGGAATTTCGGCCTTGTGGATTGATTGCTCCCACAAGAATAGTGTGGTTTTAGAAAGTTTTGACACCATAAACACCAAAAGGCAATCCAAAGCCTCGACTGGAATGGAGAACGTCTTCAAGGCTGTCAAACAGCTTTGAATTGGGCTCTGTAAGTCTCTTAAGGCGGTCCCGGACTCTTGGTGGAAAGTTGGGAGGCTGTGTAAAATCTTCAAGTGGCGTCTATTTTCAAAGCGATCCGTAACGCCTCGCCACGCTGAACTAAACCCTTCATTCGTCACCGGTGCTTTCGACACAATCACGTGTGTATCGCCACTCGTCTTGGCAAGCAGGTGAAACAACCTTTCCACCGGTGTCAGACGGGAATTCTGGATATATATCGCGGTGAAAAGGTCTCGAAATGTGGGCCACCGAAGATAATCACCACCGAAAACTTTGGTATTCACTGGCGGTAGACGGCACCCTGTCGTCGAAGCTGTGGGAACACTGGCGGAAGCCTATGTGGACTGGACTGCCGCCTTTTCTATTATCTCTTGAACAACACCTCCTGGCAACACACCTCGAATAGACGGAATACCAGTAGCTGTATTTGGATTCCAGCGCTGTGAAGGTGTCGGGATCCTCGGCGGACACGGAAAGGAGATCGGAAAAGCTATCATAGCCCTTCCTCACATTTTCCCATAAGGCCTTGAGATGGACTCGGCACATTTGCCGCGAAAATCTCTCAGGTTCCAAGGCGCCCGGAGTGTGGAGGTTAGCTTAGAATAAGCTAACTCGGTCCGTCGTGGCAATAAACCTTTTTAGGGCGACATCTACCGCACTTTGCGCCATTTTTGCGACCGATCGAGTCAACCTTAATGAGGGACCGAGGGAGGTATTGACGATTTCGTCACTTTTTGCCCGTTGAATGGTAGTCTTTGGCTTTAGCTGAGACGGCCGCGGAGATGCGGATTGGGACCTGTTCAAGCGGATCAAAGGGATCGTATGCGGCTTCTTGTCGCCTCCCGTGGGTATTCTCAGAATCGACTTCTGCTGATCAGGGCTTGTCACCTGACTTGGGCAACGGGAGCCTTGTAAGAAGCGGCCAGACGGTCACACGAAGGCTCTTGGCGCGACAAGCTTGTCGTCGCCGAAAGAAGAGACGCGGCCGCTGAAGCCGGTTGAAATAACTGCGTTATTTAAGAACGGCGGAAAGAGACAAAAAAAAGGGTTCAGAAAACGCTTGCTTGCAAATAACTTGATTCCAACAAACCAGCGGGCAAGAAAATATACTCGCCGGCGGCGAACGACGATGGCACGGCCTGTGTGGCACACGAAGAAATGTGCGCCGCGGCTCCGGAGCGGATCCGAATCTGGCGAAAGTTGCGCGGGCGGATGGTGCCCTTTGCGGAATGGACATCAGAATTTGAAACGTGAGTGTAGGCAAGAAGATCCGAGATCTCGATGTCGTCGGACATGAATATGTGAAAACAAACATTAATATTTCGTTGCTCGGACGTTGAACTTTCTTATATTCTGTTCGGTCAGAAAACCAAATTAGGTCCACGAAGGGCTGATCTTGTCCCGTAATTCGAAAATAATTAATTAATAATTCAGAAAATAGTAATCGCAAAAATTAAACTAAATAATTGCGATGCCGGAACGGTGGAATTAAAACCTTGGCTATTATGCCGTCAGTAAGCAGTGTGTGCGTAAGGGACGGAAGATAGAGGGAGAACAAACAACAACAACATCGCGGCCTCTGCAGCGGTTAACTCGAAACTGGAAAACAATGGATTTGTAATAATTGTGAGGAGTCTTAAAACTCCCCACAAATCCGGGTGCAGGAGATCGGCGTAGCAACAGCGAAGACGGCTGAAATGCGAGAGGAGTCAAGGGCGGTCAGGTCAAACGGGAAATAATGGACCTTGGACCCCGGAAAAGCGGAGAGACCGTGAATTAACGGTACCGCGCTGGACCTTGGACTCAAACCCGCCAAGGGCATAGAGGTCATACGGTAACGGTGCGGACTTTGGACAGGCACAAAGAGGACGCACCGTGAACTAACGGGACATGTTAGGACCTTGGACCCGAGCGAGCCGTGTGCAAAAGGGGAAATAACGGGATTCCCGCAGCCGATATAAGGGACGGCGCCGGCGCAGCTCGGGACAGTCAATGAGAAGTGCGCGGAGAGCCTTACAGCCACACAGTCGATCGGGAAAAGTACGCGGAGTACACAGACATTCAATAAGAAAGTACGCGGAGTACCACACGGGCAAACAGCCGATCCGAAACAGTGCGTGGAGAGCTACACAGTGACGCTCACAAGTACAATTGCGTCGAAGCGAGCATCCAAATAGGATCCCCGCAAGGAAGGACCAGCGAAGGAGAAGCAAACACCAGGACCTGGCGTGGTCAGAAAGGGACGGTGGAGTCAGTGGTCGCAAAGGTGGTTCGGGGAGCAGCTCCAGCTGATCTTACGGACGAAACACCCTGCCCCATAACATCCTAAGCCCCGGTCAAGCCCGCAGGTTGGTCCTTTGTCAAGGGCGACGAGTGCCTGGCTTACGCAAGAAGGGACGGTGGAGTCAGTGGTCGCAAAGGTGGTTCGGGGAGAAGCTCTAGCTGATCTTTCGGACGATACATCCTACCCCATAACATCCTAAGTCCAGTCGAGCCGGCACGGATACGCCGTCGAGGGCGACGCGGGACCAGCTAAGAAGGACGACGAAGGAGAGACGACGCGCGTCCGAAGGCGAGGATCACAGGATTCTCTTTATCAAGTCACTGAATAAAGGTGGTTTAAATCTAAAACTCTGTCTTCTCTTGGTCGGGCAATCACACAAATCATAAATTTGGTGGGACGAACAAACAAACTCTCTGAGCTAGCCGTTGCATTTCGTAGCGAGCAGAAATAAGAAAATCAGTTCGTTACATAATGTTGTTGTTTTTATCTCGCTTTTAGTTTGTATTTATATTATTTCGTTATTTAATAATTTATTATATTTCTTGTAATTTATTAAATATATTAATTCGTAAATTAATAATTTATTAACAGAAAATTAGTTCCTGAAAAGGCAGATAATATACGTATACGGAATATGGGCATGTATGCAAATGTATGGGCACAGTAAAGCATCGAGAAGTGAACTGTATTTTATGTCTGTAAAAAGACAGAAAAGAGGCGAAAGAATGGCACACACCAAGATGAGAAGAAAATATCGCAAACGCGGCGGACTGTCCGGCGAACAAGGAAATTCCCGAAGACAGTGCACACAAGTTGGCCGATATTAATTATGCCTTTTTCTCACCCCACAATTTCACTTTTTACTTTGGAAATTCGCGGAGTTAGAATTGCGTTGACATATAATTGTGTACATATGTATGTACATACGGGATGTATGGGATGACTATGTATGTAACTATGTGTAATGTATGATCATATGTGGATATGTATGTATGAACATACATACTTATATGACCGTTTGCTCGTTGATGTACGGATAAAGAATGGAACAAAGCGAAAACGGATTGAAAAGGAAAATGTCGATCGATGAGGAAAACTCAGTTTCTCACCTGCCTTTGTGTCGGAAAATTCACGGATGTGGAATTGACACGGAAAATAGTCTTACAACACTGCGACCAAAATTGAATGTGCGGAGCACTGCTGAACACCGGCAGTGAGAAAATTTAAGAAGGCCCGTACTTATCTTGGTGGAACAAATAGCCGGGAACTGCTGGCAGAAAAATATCCTGGTTTGAAGGACCAATGCTTGGGGGGCTCGTCCTCCAAGATATGTTGAGCTGATTGTCGAAGTTGGGACAAATTCCCACGGCGCAAGCGAACAAGTCGAAAATGGACCACGAAGAAGAAGAATAGCAAGCGGGGGCGTCGTGGGCATGTATTGTTTATTCGGGTGCATACATGAGACTAATTATAGCTTACAAAAATAAAATTTTCATTAAGTACGTTAGCAGCTGTGATAGCACTGGAGGCGCTCCGCTTACGTAAGCGAGTTGATATAATATTTCGAATTTTTATTATTTCCAACTTCTTATAATAGAAAAATAACTTATCAGTTCGACAACCTCGTCTATCTACATTCCTAAATTCTGATCTACCTGCCTGCAGATGGTCTTTTAATGCTGGCATATATGCTAGGAAATTACAGTTCTTCAGAATCAGCATCAAAAATTACGTCGAGAGACTTTTGGCCCTCACCTGGAGCTACTGTAATTCACGTCATTCCTACAGTATCTGTTAATACGTGTAAAGTATTTACAAACAAAGTTTCTTGTCCTCCAGGATTTAGTTCTTTGGCTTCTGTATTCTGATCAGAATTACGCGCATGTCCGTAAGCCATTCTTGGAAAGCCATGCTAGGAAATGCCAGTTCTTCAGAATCAGCATCAATAATTACGTCGAAAGACTTTTGGCCCTCGCCTGGAGATACTGTAATTCACGTCATTCCTACAGTATCTGTTAAAACGTGTAAAGTATTTACAAACAAAGTTTCTTGTCCTCCAGGATTTAGTTCTTTGGCTTCTGTATTCTGATCAGAATTACGCGCATGTCCGTAAGCCATTCTTCGTTTGAGGTGGAGCTGAATTACCTCAGCTTCATTGAAAGCTCATGAAAGAGACGTCTCGATATTGCTTTCTAGAATAGGAAGGCGAGGTGAAATCAGTCGTTCTTCCAAGGGAGTAAGGCCCCTCAAAGAACTATGAATTTCTGGGAAATATAAGCCATTTGAAATAGCCCCGTTGGGCTCTCGGCTGGCTTTAATGTTACTGTGGGAAGTTTTTCAAAACTTGAAAAGATTACCAGTGAAAGCAATGTTCTTTCAAATAAGACCTTACTTATTTGCTTGAGGAATCACAATCCTTTGCAACAAAAGCAAATCTGATCTAGGCTAAGCTTAACATTCCTTATTGTAGCTATGTGAGCTTCTATTTCAATAGGTCTGATATTTTCTGAACTGTATCAGGTCAGCTATATCCTGACTTCGAAGTGCATTCCGAAGATTTTCAGATCGACGTTGAGATCGGCTGCTTGCTTAATTTCGGGAAGAGCAGGATCCAAGCGGCTTTTCCTATGGTCAGCAGTATTTTGAACCTGATCCACAGCTCGATTCTCGCTATTTTGTCGCCTTTCAGAACGAAGTCAAGTATCGGCTGCTTGCTCAGTTGCGCGTAAAGCGGGATCCAAACGTCTTTCCCTATGCTAAACAGTGCTTTGGACCTGCTCCATAGATCGATTCTCGCCGAATCGCCGTCTTACAGAACGGCGCCGAGTATCGGCTGCTTGCTCAACTGCGCGAAGAGCAGGATCCAAGCGTCGACCGCACGAACAGGGCCATTCAAGCGTCTCGACCTTCGAGACAATGTATTGACGCCCTGCTCTGCATCCCTGACTAAAGAATCTTCCCTGCGCCTACGCTGAGATTTTGTATTTGCCACTCTCTCCACCTCTGCATACTTTTCGTTTTCCCCACGTTGGGCGCCAGATGTAACGAACTGATTTTCTTGTTTCTGCTCGCTACGAATTGCAACGCTACAAATCCCAATACCGAGGGATAGTGAAGCAGCGAAAACACAAGTGCGTCAAGCGAGAATCCCGCAAGTACAGACCAGCGAAGGACGAGCGAACACCAGGATCTAGCGTGGTCAGAAAGGGACGGTGGAGTCAGTGGTCGCAATGTTGGTTCGGAGAAGAGCGCTAGCTTATCTCACGGACGATGGACGGTGGAGTCAGTGGTCGGCAAAGGTGGTTCGGGGAGGAGCACTACCTTGTCTCTCAAACGATACACCCTGTCGCCATAACATCCTAAGCCCCAGGCGAGCCGGTACGGGTCCGCCAGCGGAAGCGACGCAGGACGGCAAAGGAAGGACGGCGAAGGAGCAACGACGCGCATCCGACGGCGAGGGTCACCGAATTCTTTTCAGCAAGTGACGCTAAATAAAGGTGGTTTAAATCTGAGGCTCTGTCTTCTTCTTGGTCGGGCAATCACAGAAATCATAAATTTGGTGGGACGAACAAACAAACTCTCTGAGCTAGCCGTTGCAATTCGTAGCGAGCAGAAACAAGAAAATCAGTTCGTTACACCTATTTCTCAACATTTGCGTTCTTGCTCGTTGAGAAGCAGTGGGTCTATTAAGACGAGGCATTTCTAAAAACGATGAAGACTACTACTACTATTTAAAAGATTTTATTTATTGCGCTCAAAATAATTCTTAATGGAAATTATAATATGATAATAATAAGTAATCAGTCAAAAGTAAGTATTAGTTAAAAAATATCAATCAATATTAATAAATAAATATAAAGGTCTTTACAAAGACATGCGCTTCTAACACTATTAAAATTATATGCAGATATAAAAATTATTTTTTTAAAGTTTATAGAATAGATTAAGATTAAGGGGGGAGATACCTACGCGAACCTAGAAAAAGACTAGGTGTTTTCCATTGGAGGCTATATTTATATTTAGTGGCATCTCTTAGCGTAACGAACAGTTCTCTCATAATCGTGACACCCGTATTGTAAAACCGGACTTCACTTTTAAACATTTTATCTCCCGATTAAATGAAAAACAATTTCGACACTTTTTGATACTGCACAACAATTGCTTTGAACACAACAAGGAAATGTCGAATACTGGTAAAGATGCGCTATGACAGTAGCTTTCAGCAGAGTATTTACTTTTGTGTGTGTGACTATGAATAGTTGGCTAGCGTCATCTATCATAAAACGCTACAAATTAAATCCAACACCTTATAGAACGGCTGTTAAGACAATTGATCAGTAATAAGTCCACCCTAAATTTTGATGTGCAATTCCCTTTGGTTGCCAAGTATAGTGTGATACGCACTTGCCGGCCGCGGCTAGCTCTAGTACAGTTGGGTAAGTTTTTAGTTTTCATTTATCAATGATTCAATAAAGGGCACAAGCTCAAAAATCGAAACTATTATATTTAATTTAATTAAAATGTTTTCAGACGCCAAATACCCGGTTTTTTATGTTAACATAAATATTGAATATTCGGCCTCTCGATAACTTGTGCTTAGTGTTAATCAATTAATTTCCTTATGAGTTACCCAGGCCCATATAGGGAAACCAAATAGCAAAGTGATAGTGAAGAAAAACTCGTCTCAGGGAACCACAGACATTATCTAGCAAAAAACACATACACAATGATTGTGTCCCAAATTGAATTGTTAGTTCATTGCAGCATTCAAACAGCATTGGCTAATCAAGAACAGAGGCTTAAGACCGAGTTAGCGGATCAAATTAATCCCGTCGAACCGCCAGAGGTAGAAACTTACCAGAGAATTAGTGAACGACAAGTGAGCGTCGAAGCGGGTATCCAAGGAGGATCCCTGAAAGTGAAGGACAAGCGATCACAAGGAACTAGCATGGTCAGCAAGGGACGGTGGAGTCTTTGGTCGGCAAAGGTGGTTCGGGGGGGGAGCGCTAGCTTATCTCATTACATCCTAAGCCTTGAACGAGCCCGCAGGTGGTCTATTGGCAGAGGCGACGATTGCCCGGCTAGCTCAGTCGGTAGAGCATGAGACTCTTAATCTCAGGGTCGTGGGCTCGGGCCCCACGTTGGGCGCCAGATGTAACGAACTGATTTCTTAGGTGATGGACACCCAAAGGAAACAACTCGAGTCGGACCGCCACCAGCGGGATTTTCCAAAAGTGGAACAAAGTGTGCAGAAGGTGCCAAGAGGACACCATGGGACCGTCGAGGCATGAAACGAACGGGCGAGGGTGCACCCGGTGCGGCGGGGGTTCGTGTTAAGCTCAGCACAAGCCTGCCATAGATGCGAAAGCTAGGATCACTGGATGCGGGAGTGCCGGAACCGACCGATCAGTTTTTGTTGGACGTGCGAGAGGACCGGCCCAAAGTCCGCAGTGTGCTGCCTGAGATCGGGAAACGACACCGGGTTCAGCCTCAGAGGGGCAACCAGGGTTCGCAAGGTGCTGCCCTTCAAAATAATGGGAAAACTGACGGCGGAAGAAAGGCAAGTGTCAAGGCAGCGCTCATAGACGGAGTGGAAATTAAGGCCACGATGGACACCGGGGCCACAGCTAGTTTCATTAGCGAAGAGTTGGCGGTCAGGTTGCGGGCGGCGAGAGAGGTCGTACCCACGATGGACGGTATGACGAGATCACATCTCTGCTCGAAGTGGACATAGGACTTGGAGAGCGGACCGTACAAATGCAACTGATAATCCTCCATAACATTATCGACGCTCTAGTGCTGGGCTGGGATTTCCTAACGAAAGTTGGAGCCAGGATGGAGTGCGCGGGACTGAGCGTAACGATACCAGTTGGACAGGCGCTTCGGAGCAGTCCACGCAAGAAGCCGTCAGTGGCAATCGGGGAGAGGGCGACGGACTTCGCGGAGGAGGATGTAGACGGCTTTCTGAAGTCGGAGTTAGCTGAGTTGGGAACAGTGCCAGAGTGTATCAACAATGTTGCACAAAATCACAATGAAAGACGATCAACCAGTCAAACTGCGCTACTCCCCGAAAAACCCGAAGATGCAGGTGGAGATCAACGCCAAGGTCGACAGGAGGAGCCGGTACAGCTCACCAATGGAGTGGAGGTTGTGTGTGGATTTCCGCCAAATAAACGCAAGGTCCGTGAAGAACGCGTAGCCAATGTCAAAGATCAATTACATTCTGGATCAATTAAGGGAGGCGAAGTACAGAAGCAGCGTGGACTTGAGGGACGTGTACTGGCAGATTCCGCTGGAAGCGGCATGTCGGCAATATACAGCATTTACGGGAAAGGGCCTATTTCAATGGAAAATGATGCCATTCGGAGAGCACTCCGCGTCGGCAACGTTCCAACGGGCGTTGGACCAAGTTATAGGACCCGAGATGATGCCACACGCCTTCGCGTATCAGGACAATATCACTAGGACGGACACTGCGAGACCACATGCGCAACTTGAGAGGATTTTCCGGAGGCTAAGGCGGCAAACCTGAAAGTAAATGCGAATAAGTGCAAGTTCTTTAGGAAGAAGCTACCATACTTTGGTCACCACGTGACAAATCAAGGTATCGGAACGGATCCGGAGAAGGTAGCGGCAATAGCACAGCTGAAGCCTGCGGGAACCGTGAAGGAGCTGCGACAGTACCTGGGAGCGACGTCGTGATACAGGCGCTTTGTACCTGATTTTGCGACGCTGGTACAACCGCTGAATGTTCTCCTCAAAAAACAAGCAAGGCCATCAAAACAAGGCTGGTCGCCGACCCGATCCTGGCATGCCCCGATTTCGCAAAAACATTTCTGTTGCAGACGGACGCCAGCGACTATGGGCTGGGGGCTATCCTCACACAGCAGTCTGAGCAAGGCGAGCGGTCTATATACTACTCCACCGTGTGCCCGGATTTTGTGGAACCCTTGCCAAGGTCGAAGCACGGAAATTCGATGCTGCTGGTCCTGATGGACAGGTTCTCCAAATGGACCGAGATCGTCCCGATGCGGAGGGCGCTGCGAAAGGCTGTGCAAGAGCGAATAGTGGCCAGAAACGGGGTGCCCAAAGTCATGATCACGGACAACGGAGTCCAATTTACGAGCAGGGCATTCAAGAGGTTTTTGGAGGAGCTGGGTGTGCGACACCAGCTCACGGTTCCATATACTCCACAATAAAGCCCGACAGAAAGGGTCAACAGGACAGTAAAAACAATGATCGCGCAGTTCACAGGGGCCGATGAGGGGACAAGGGACGAGAACTATCCGGAGCTGGAGCTGGCAGTGAACACGAGTGTGGCGGAGACCACCGGGTACTCGTCGGCATTTATCACGCAGGGAAGGGAACCAAGGCTGCGGAACGTGTTGTTTGATGAACAGATGGCCGGAACTGGCAGGTGTACACAGACACCAGCGGAAATCGCGGAAAAGCTGAGGGAGATCTTCGAAATGGTGCGGAGGAATATGGAGAAGGCAGCGCAGGATCAGGCGCGCCACTATAATCTCCGAAGAAGGCCGTGGAAAACCAAGGTGGGTGACACAAGGAGCACCACCTGTCGAAGGCAGCCGAAGGCTTCGCGGTAAAATTGGCACAAAGGTTCGCGCCAACGCCAACACAACTTAGGCGAAGTACCGAATAATGCCAACAGGTTCGACATTTTGGCAGACACTTTTGAAGACCTGCCCGTTGAAGCTGATGGAAGCGACAAAAATAAGCCAAAGCCACCACCAATATTTGTACGTGAGAAAAGCTCAAGTACATTTGTATACAATGTAATAAAGCTAATAGGTGACGCAAATTTCCACATAATTTCCTTAGTTGGGGAAAAATTCATGAAACTAAAGTTCAGACTAAGTCTGAACAACGTTTTAGAGCCTAAACAAAGTATTTGGACGAAGGAGAAAAAAGCTATTACACATACCAGCTAAAAAGCTGCAAGGGTCTGCAAGTCATACTAAAGGGCATAGAGCCTGATGTAACATCAGACGAAATAAAGCTTTAACTAGACAGCCGAAACCACTCTTGCAAAGATGCCGAAAAGAAACGATGTGCATTCAATCTACAAACTCCAATTTTTACTACATCGTAGAATCACTGTAGAAGAACCTCACAAACGTAACAATCTGGTACAATGTATGAACTGCCAAGAATACGGCCATACAAAGTCTTACTGTACGCTGCGCCCAGTGTGCGTAATCTGTGGCGAGCTCCACGACAAAGCCAGCTGCAGTGCACCCAAAGAAGACTCAAGCAGAAAAAAGTGTGGCAACTGTGGAGGCAATCACACAGCCAACTACAGAGGCTGACCAGTATACAAAGATCTCAAAAGCCGCAATAACCAGCGCGTAGCCACTGTACGCTCACAAAACGCACCGATCACAAAAATACCTCCCAAAAACAATCCAGAAGTTTTCTTCTCTACCGCAGCCAGATCCTCACTTGGTACAGGATTCGTTACCAAAAACGCGTCATATGCAAGCGCTCTAAGATCAGGTCTAGAACCCTCAGCCTCCAATGCGCCATGTTCACAAGCCAAATATGTGGACTTCAATTCGGTACAAGACAAAAAGCCAATGGAACAACAACAAAGCAATTTCGAAGCAATGATACTTACCTTGTAGCAGAGCATGACGGAGTGAATGGCGTTTATGCGGACATCCATGCAAGATCTAATGCGCAATCAAAACATGTTGATACAATTGCTTGTATCACAATAATCAAAATAATCATCTTCATGGCCTCGCTAAGAATCTCTACGTGGAACGCCAATGGCGTTTCACAGCACAAACTTGAGCTAGCTCAATTCCTACTCGAAAAGCACATCGACGTAATGCTACTTTCGGAAACACACCTCACAGACAAATATAACTTCAACCAATCACCCTGATGGTAAGGCCCACGGCGGGACCGGGATTTTGATAAGAAGCCGTCTTAAGCATCACTGTCATATTGAGACTGCCAAAAACTATCTACAAGCAACATCATTAAAAATTCATTTGGATAATGGTAACCAGTGTAACGAACTGATTTTGTTTGTCTGCTCGCTACGAAATACGTGCGGCTAGCTCAGTAGAGTTTGTGCGTTCGTCCCACCAAATTTATAGAATAACGTGATCACCCGGTTACCAGTAATAACACTCGCAATTTCGTTCTCGGGTCTTTATTTGAGCTCGGTTTACAATGTACTTCAATTGTCCGGACGCCTCTGCTCTCTCGTCGTAGCGTCGGACCTTCGCCTGGTATTGCCGCTGACGCGCGATAAGGAAGGTCGAGGGCTTAGGGAAGCGTCACCGTTCCCAGACTAGGGTGAAGAATTGGTGGGCTCTCAAAGGCGTACGCCTCGCTAGACACAACCTCTTGTCCCTTGCTCTGTCCCGGCCGGTCCCGCCAGACGCTTGTTCAGTTCCTTCCGACGCACCGCGCTATCGCCCGGATACGTCGCAGTAGCAAGACGCCCAGTGAAAGACGAACGTTCCACCCTACCTTTTCTCTTCTGGCAGTGCGGTCGGACCTGGATGTCCTGCTCGGCGGCCTGGCTCCACTGTCTTACCGCTTTCGTCGTCCTGGGTGGCGCGGACCTTCGTTGTTGGGAGCTCGTCGCGTGGGCTGAGAATTATTGTCGTACGCAGACTTACGGAAGCTCACGGCTGTGATCCCCAAGGCAAATGCCTGTGGAACAGCAACGCGTCAACCCCACGTCTGGTTCGGACTGGTGGCGCCGGTACCACGCCTGCTTGGATTGCACGGACACACCAGGCTATCGCCTGGTTCAAGCACGCGATCTCCTACACAGTCCACCGGGTCTACACCACAATGCCTGCCGCTTCCTCGGGTGCCCGCTTAGGTCTGGCCTCTCCTGTTGTGTGCCTCCTGGCTACTCGTGCTTCGTCGTTTGGACCTCAGCTACCTGCGTCTCAATTCGGAGACTTCTCTCGTCCCGAACGTCTTGACGTAGCGATCTTGCTCCTTGGTGACTATCACGGTCGTAGCTCCTCTGCTGACTTCGTTCTAACGTTGTTGACTCGTACACTTGCTTTCCTTGACTGTCCATCCCGCTTCCAGCGCTCAGCCTGTTTATATACCCCTCCTCTAACGGTTTATCCCTTTGATCTCCAGTCTCCGGATCCAAAGTCCATGATTTTACCGTTGGCCCGGTCCAAAGTTCGATTTGTCCCGTTATGTGCCTTTGAGCCTGCTGACTCTCCACACTCTCTTTTCAGCAAGTCCGGAGTCTCCATCCTCTCTCTCTCCACTTCTCGAGTCTCCAAACTCTCTTCCTCTAGAGTCTCCAAACTCTCTTTCTCCAGCCCAGAGTCTCCAAACTCTCTCTCTCCGGGCTTCGCAGAGAGCCGCTGTTTACTGCCCACCTCGTTTTACTTTATCTGAAAACCAATTTATGGAATTCTTGAACTCACTTGGAGAACATTTTATAGCAGCTGGGGACTATAATGCCAAGCCCACACACTGGGGGTCCCGACTCGTGAATCCAAAAGGAAAACAGCTTTACAACGCCATTATAAAAGCGACCACGTTTCTCCACACCTACATACTGGCCTACTGACCCCAAAAAACTACCTGATCTAATTGATTTCGCAGTCACCAAAAACATTCCCCGTAATTTGATAAGCGCCGAGAGCCTCTCAGACCTATCATCTGACCACTCGCCCCTCCTAATAAATCTGCTCCGACACCCAGAACCAGCAAACCTCTCTTATAAGTTGACTTCAGAATAAACCAACTGGCTCAAATACAAAAAATACATAAGCTCACACATTGAGCTTAACCCACCTCTTGAAGCTGAAGCTGACATTGATAGTTTTGTTAACTCACTGGAGTCAATCTTCGTTGCTGCAGCTCACTGCTCAACGCCGCAAACAGTAAGCAAAATTACAAATCACAAAAAGACCAACCTGCAAATCGAAATACTTGTTCTCGAAAAACGACGCCTACGGCGAGAACGGCAGTCCTCCAGATTACCGTCGGCAAAACAAAAGTTAAAAGACGCCACACGCAAACTTACAAAAGCTTTAAAGCAAGAAGAAGAGCTTGCCCAACGTACTTATATTGAAAAATTATCAACATCCAGTACAAAAAACTCACTGTGGAAAGCTCACCCAACTCTTGGCTCACCCACAGTACCAGTGGTTCCTATTAGAAACCACGCAGGTGGTTGGGCCCGTAGCGACAAAAATAGATCCAGCACATTTGCCAATCATCTACAAAAAGTCTTCCAACCGAATTCTGCAACAAACACGTTCGAAATTCCGCCCGCAACAGACGACTCCCAGCATCATCATGCACCAGTTGTGTTTCGCTCAAACGAAATCTCAAAAATCATCAAAGAACATCTGAACCCAAAAAAATCTGCAGGGTGCGACCTAATTACCCTTAAGATGATTATCTAGCTGCCTTACTGTGCCGTATGCAGCATTACCCAGCTCTTCAACGCCATCAACAAACTTGGCTACTTTCCAGGAAGATGGAAAATGTCAACAATAATAATGATACCAAAGCCGGGAAAAGATCACACTGTTCCATCGTCGTACAGACCCATAAGCCTTCTATCCTGCTTATCGAAACTTTTCGAAAAATGCCTACTGTCTCTGACTAATACTCGATTCCTGAACACGTACAACACAATACCAGCACACCAATTTGGCTTTCGCGAAAAACACGGAACTATTGAGCAAGTTAACCGCATAGCATCAGAAATACGAAACGCATTTGAAAAACGCGAATACTGCTCTGCGATATTTCTAGATGTTTCGCAGGCATTCGACGGTCTGATGTACAAATCAAAACAACGCTTCCAAATAACAATCATAAACTGCTAGAATCGTACCTCTACAACAGGAAGTTTGTAGTGAGGTGCAACACTGCGATATCCGACGAACACAGTATTGAAGCCAGTGTCCCACAAGGCAGGGTACTAGGCCCAACACTATACGTCCTATTCACAGCAGACATCTTTACAAGCAGCAACCTGACCTTCAACATTTGCGGATGACACAGCTATTCTCAGCCGCTCCAGATGCCCAATCAAAGCATCACCTCAGCTAGCCATCTACCTAGTCGACGTGGAAAAGTGGTTATCCAACTGGCGTATAAAGGTGAACGAACAAAAATTCAAGCAATTAACTTTCACCCTTAACAGGCAAGATTGTCCACCGCTCACGTTGAACAACGTCGCACTTCCAACAGCAAACGAAGTCACGTATCTGGGAGTACACCTCGATAGAAGACTAACTTGGCGCCGACACATCGAAGCCAAGAGAACTCACTTAAAACTGAAGGCCAACAGCCTTCATTGGCTTATCAACTCCCGCTCACCACTCAGTTTGGACTTCAAGGTGCTGCTGTACAACTCAGTGCTAAAACCAATCTAGACTTACGGCTGCCAGCTATGGGGAAATGCCAGCAACATCGATATCGTTTAGAAAGCCCAGACGAAGATATTGAGAACTATCACCGGGGCACCGTGGTATGTTCGAAACGCCAGCATTCACAAAGATCTAAACGTGCCACCTGTAAAAGAAGAAATTGCGGAATAAAAGGAAAAGTACCTCAACAGGCTATCAACGCATCCTAACCAGCTCGCGAGGAGTCTAACAAGGCTAAGCAGCCGATCATGCCTACGTCGAAACGACTTGCAGTAATTTTTTTTTTTTTTGCCGCTTTTATAATACAGTTCAAGAAATGTACTGGTAATTATTATATACACTTAAGATTTGTTAACTTTTATTTGTGGTGTCTTTATTGTGTCATATTTAAAATCTGTCCAGGCAAGGGACAATTATTAAATGTTTTGACGCGTACGTAGGCAAGGAGAAGGGGTTACAGATCGTGGGATTGTTGTAGATATACATAGAAGTTTCAGGATATAAAGCTATCAGGTTAACACATCATCATTTAAGCAGAATTTCATGGGTGTTGTACAGATGGGTTTAGAGGTGGAGTAGCCGGTGTCATCTCGTTAATCCTGTCCAGGGGGTGCGTCTTTAGCAGTCTTCTGTTGCTGCGTGGCTGGCTGTCGCGTAGTAGATTGGTCGCCAGGGTGTTGGGGTGGTTGGTCAACTTGTCCTTATGCCGTCTGCATGCCTTCTCAATTTCGTCCTTCACCATGGGAATACCCAGGGCCTCGTGGATGGCCTTGTTGGTGTGATACGGATGGGCTCCCGAGGCCATCCGTAGCGCTTTATTTTGAAATTTTTGAATGCTGCTGATGTTGGAGTCGCAGGCAGTTCCCCACAGTTGGCATCCGTAGGTCCAGATTGGCTTTATTATGGAGCTGTAGACCAGTGTCTTATGTCTGGTCTTCAGCTTGGACCGTCTGCTTAGTAGCCACTGGTATTGCCTTAGTCTAGCCTCGGCTTGCCTTCTTTTGCGGTCGATGTGGGCCTTCCAAGTAAGCCGCCGGTCCAGCGTCATTCCCAGGTATTTCGGGTGCGGATCGCTTGGGATTTCTACTCCGTTGAGGGTGACCGGGGGGCAGTTTCCTCGTCGTAGGGCGAAGGTGGTTTGGGACGATTTCTCCTCGTTCACCGTGATGCACCATTTGCGCAACCAGGGCTCAATGGTATTAAGCTGTCGTTGTATTGTAGCGGCAGCTTCATCGGGTGAGCGGGCGGTTGCCAGAAATGCGGTGTCGTCCGCGTAGGTGGCCACCAGGAGGCCCTCGTCTTCGATGACTGGGAGGTCGGCCGAGAATATGGTATATAGGATCGGACCTAAGACGCTCCCCTGTGGCACTCCGGCGTTGATGGTTTTGGTGCCCGAGTAGGCTTCTCCACTTCGGACGACGAATGTCCTACCCTCTAGGTAGGATTGTAGCAGGGTGTAGTACGGGTGGGGGAGGTGCCTGCGGATCTTCAACAAAAGTCCCGGGTGCCAGACCCTGTCGAACGCCTGCTTGATGTCCAGCAGCACGGCACAGCAGTAACTTTTTCTTTCGAAGGCGTCCAGAATTTTACTGACCAGCCGGTGGCATTGAACTGGGGTGGAGTGAGAGCGCCTGAAGCCAAACTGGTGATCCGGGATCAAACCAGCCTCGTCCAGTTCTGGCAATACTCTACGCAATAATATTCTTTCGAATATTTTGGAGAGGATTGCCAGCAAGCTTATCGGACGGTAGGAGGCGAGCTTAGCTTCAGGTTTGCCTGGCTTGAGGATTAAAATTACCACAGCCTTCTTCCATGGTGTTGGGAAGTGGCCTATTTGTAGGCAGCTGTTGTAGACGTTGGCCAGTAGTTGTATGCAGGGAGTGGGAAGGTGCTTGATGGCGGCCGCCTCGAGGCCGTCAGCTCCAGGTGACTTGTTGGATTTTAGCCCACGGATCTCCGCTTCTACTTCCTCAACCGTCACCATGTCGTGGTGGTCGATTTGTACCGGCGGAACCTCCTCATGTAGGGTTTCGTTAATTTCTTCTGGAGTGCACCTTAAAATCGGGGTGAAGGCCTCTTCCAGGTGACCGGCAAACGCCTCTGCTTTATCAAGGTCGCTTCGACACCAGGTACCATCGGCTTTCTTGACGACCGCTGCCCTCCTGGTCGGTCGTCTGATGCTGCCGGTCACCCTCCACAAGTTGTGCTGTGGGTCTCCTGGCTCTACTTCGCTTAAAAAGCTGTCGAGTGCGGCTCTCCGTAGGACAAGGAGTCTGTCCTTGAGATGTTTGGTGGCTCTATTGAAGGCCCTCTTGTCCCGTGGGTTACGCGAGTGCATCCAAACCCTCCTGAGTCTCCGTTTCTCCGCTACCATATCGGCGACTTCCGTCGACCACAGGTGTATATCCCTGTGGGGGGGCCTAGGTGTGCCTGTGGCCCTTGGTGTGGCGTGCTCAGCCGCGCTGTGCATTTCGTTGGTCAGTTTGTCGATGCTGGCGTCGACTAGCTCTGCCGAGGATAGGTCCACGTTCGGGTTTATTGCTTCGACCAGCCACTCCTTGTACGCCTCCAGGTGGGTGCTTTTCCTAAACATTCTTGGTCGAGCTGCCCTTTTCTGCACCGGAAGGTTAAGGAACAACTCGACCGCGCTGTGGTCCGAAAATAGGTCGGCGTTTGGGTGGCAAGTTATCTTGGCTCGATCGATGCCCTTGGACAGCGCTATGTCGAGAATGTCCGGATGCTTTTCTAGGTCCGTGGGCCAAACTAACTTGTTGTTAGTTTTCGTTACAGATAAAAGCTCCAAACTGGAAAAAAAAGGTTCGGCTTTGGTTCAGAATCAAGAAATTCACGTCACCAGTGATTTGTATATTGGAGCACACGGCAACCAAAAAGAGGAAAACGGCTCATTTTAGAGCTTTGAAGCCGGGAAGCGCGGGCGCCGGCGGGCCTGATGACACGAAGTGTGGAAAACAATAACAAAACCCTTTGGTGAAGAAGGGGGGTAGACGATTCGGGGTATCTAAAGCTCAGAGTCACTCAAACACACACACTCACAAACACACAAACACTTTGGAGTGTGTGTTGGCTGCGCAGCGCCACCAAGATGCCTTATCTGCAGCAACGACGTGGATAAGAACCATGCGACAGGTGGTTTTGAATGCCATACCTACAAAGCCAGCTGCTATGCTCCACCTAGCGACAGCCTGGAGCAATTCGAGGACATGCTTAGAAAGCTTGTTGATCATCCAAGAGGGTGCAGACCAGCAGTCATAGGAGGTGATCTCAATGCCTGAGCCACTAATTGGGGCAGCCGGACCACCAACACAAGAGGACGTGCAGTGATTGAGACAATGAACTTGATAGAACTTGTTTTGCTAGTCGACGGCCTCAAGCCGACCTTTAATAACAACAGAGGCTCGTCTTACATCGATGTCACCTTCGTCAGCAGTGCCTTAGTGGCCAACGCAAACTGGATGGTGCAAGAGGACCTGAGTGACCATAACCTGATTTTGTTCCGGGTACGAACAAGGAGGCCGATGCCCAGACAGCGGAAATTTGCACTAGGGCCATCAAAAAACTGAATGAGGATATGTTGGTCTACCAGATTGAATCCATGGAGACCACAAATGGACAAGCGGAGACCAAGGTGACATCGCTTATGAACATGCTCAAAGCAACATGTGACGCAGTAATGCCGAGAAAAACATTTGCGAAACGCAAGCCCCCTGTTTACTGGTTGAGTGCCTCTTTACACCAGCTCCGTACAAAATGCTTAAGGGCGAGACGACAAGCGCCACGATTCAGAGGAAAACCGCACCACGCCCAATGCACGGAGGCATACAAAGCGAAGCGAGCCAGCAAAGGCAAATGCATTTAAGGACTTGCTTGCAAGCGTTGACGACGACCCATGGGGTATTGCCTACAAGAAAGTCCGGAAAAAACTTAACGTCGCTGGTGGAGGAACCCCTCGGGACCCAGCCGCACTGGCCAGCATCGTGTCGGAGCTATTGCCAAGACACGTTATGGCAACCCGCTCTGCAAGCCTCCGCCTCCGATTTTTCGTGTATCACCGCATCCGAAGCCGTCGAAGCAGCGAGGAGGATCAAGCCGAACAAAGTACCCGTCATTGATGGTATTCCTGGGGTAATCGGTGAGGCCGCTGCCACCGCAAGACCCGAGGTCTTTAGGGAGGCTTTCCAATACTGTCTTCTGGACGAAAGGTAAGGGGCCTGCAAACGCAGCAGGCAGCTACCGTCCGTAACTGAAGTAGCACTCGACGTGAAGAACGCGTTTAATTCAGCGAGATGGCCCAATATCCTCGGCGCAATGCGTAACATGAGCATACCCGGTTATCTACGAAGCGTAATTGGCAACTACTTCAGGGAACGCACGCTGTTGTATGTTACTGAAGCTGGTCCCAAATGCCACCAATTCTGTGCAGGGGTTCCACATGGGTCGGTACTGGGACCGATCTTGTGGTACATCATGTATGATGGGATCCTGAGGATTAGCAAGCCCAGAGGCGTGGAGCTACACTGCTTCGCCGACAACGTTGCGGTAACAACGGTGGCAAAGACAATACCGGAGCTCCAGGACAACAGTAATGTGGCGATCTGGGCGATTACCGATTTGCTTGAGAAAGTCGGCCTAGGAATTGCGGCACATAAGACGGAATTAGTCCTGTTGAGCAGCAGAGAATTGAAAGCATGCAGGTCGAAGTGAAGGGAGAAATAATCACTTCAGCAGGAACGTTGAAGTACTTGGGAGTCCTAATAGACCGTAGGCTCTCTTTTAAGGACCACGCAACGTATGCTAACAGAAAAGCGGCAATGACAGCTGGAGCGCTGGCAAGAATTGTGCCCAACGTGGGAGGACCCAGATTGCCGGCAAGGACTCTGCTTGCGGCGGTTAGTAAGGCAACGCTGGTTTACGATGCCCCTATCTGGAGCTGTGTTACAAGCAAAGTAACCTACTTGGCTAGTGCGTGGGCAGTATCACGGACAATGGCACTGAGACTAATCAGGGCCTTTTAACCGTTTCGGATGACTCAGCGCATGCTCTTTCAGGCATTTTACCCATTGACCTGAAGATAAAGCGGAAATATCTAGCGCGAGAAGGTGTTGACCAAACGGAGATTCTCGAGTGGATTCGTGGAGTCTGGCAGACCAGGTGGCAAGAGTTGCAACGTGCGCGAGGGACGTACCAGCTTATCCCTGACCTAACGGAATGGGCAGAGTGTGAGCACAAAGTGGTGGACTACCACATGACCCAGTTCGTAACGGACCATGGTTGTTTCCGAGGGTACCTGTTTAGTTTCCACCATGTGGATACAGCGCAATGCCTCTTTTGCATAAACGCGGTGGAAACAGCAGAGCACATCCTCCTGCACTGCTCCAGGTTCGCTGTGGAGAAGGTCCAACTGGAGTCGCTCGCTGGTGCACCTCTCAGCCCAAGAGGCCTAGTTGCCGCTATGTTGGCGAACAAAGACGTTTGGAAAGGTGCTCACGAAATCATAGTCCGCATGCTGAAGCGTGTCCGCAAGGACGAGATGGCCTACAGAAATGGCGGATGAGGAGTACTCCCGTGTGGTGGAGGGGTAAGAATTCTACCACAGTTCGCTCTGTTGGTCGTAAAAGGCGACTAAAGAGTCAAGGAAGGAGCACCATGCAACAGCTCAGCGCACAAGTAGAGGGAGTGCGATTTAGCACGATTAGGGCGATTTGAGTGGCAGACCCGGTGAGCATGTTAAGGACAGGAGAAGAAGCGGAGTTTTTTGTTTAGTATGTAGGCATAACTCTATTTGGAGGGATATGAATCGTGCTACCATCTACGGTCGGTAGACGGTATCTTTAGAAGATTTATTTTTCCTGCCGTATACATAAGAAAAAAAAAATAAAAAAAACGCGATGCCGTCATGGGACCCGGAGAAGCTGCATGAGTTCGCGGACGCGCGGAACGCCACTCTGCGACGGTTCAAGCAGATGGTGGAGGAGCGGAAGGCATTCACCGTCAAGGCCGCGTGGCAGGAGCGCCTAGCACAGGGGCAGGAGAAGGAGGAGGCGCTTTGGGCTCCACAGGTACCACCGCCGCCATCGCAGACGCAGCCACCGTTGCCACCGACACCACCGCCGCCGTCGCAGCCGCAGCCACCACCACCGCCGACGACGTTGTCGCAGCTACAGGCGCAGCCGCAGCTGAAGCCACCACCGTTGGCGCAGCCACAGACGCCGCAGCCACAGCCGCCGTTGGCGCCGCAGCCACCGCACACCGACACCACTACCCCATGGTGAAGAGGGGCCCAGGTGCGAGCTCCAGCAGTCCTGGAACGTGGACCAGGCGCACGTCGCGCAGACGCTGCGCACAATCGGCATGGGCCGCACCAGCGGAGGCGGAGGACAAACCGGAGGCCCGCGTTTGTGAGGAAATGGGCGCGGTCTGATGAAGGCCGGTTGACCAGCGAGCACGCGATCCGCGCATACGCGTCCGAAGGGTCCGTGGGTGTGGCCCGCGCAACCACCACCAAAACTTTCGCGCCAGGAGTCGTGCCCCGAGTCTCGCCAGCCGCCGCGGCGACCCTGCCTCCGTAGGCAGGAGTCGGCGAACGAGAAGCCGTGGAGGGAGCTGGAGCGAGAGGAGTGGCCACCCCGGGTGGTCGAAGAGGCCGAGCTGCAGGCGGGCAGACGGCACAAGAACCGCTGGGCGAAGTTGCTCGAGTTGGGAGGCCAGCGGTTCCGCCTAAAAGTTCGTCGCGGCAGCTATATAGTTTACATTTATAAATACCCTAGCAACTAAGTAGCTTCAGATAAAAAATGCTTATGCGCCCCAACTGAGTTCAGCGCTCCGCGCTAAGAACGGTCAGCAGCGGCAATCGGACACCCAGTATCCGGGGTACCGAACTGTGCTGCATAAATGCTGAGTCGGCTTGCCGACCATAAGCTTATTGAGTGGTGCATTGGAGCTAGGGTAAATTCATATTTTCTATATTCCTTGTATTCAGTTCTAAGCGAGCACTTTAGAAATAAAGACACAGCTACTCCGGCGACTTGCCGTAAAATACATTTTGTTTGATATAATTTATCCACGCTGAGCCCGAAGGCCAGTGTCCAGCAAAGGGGGCAGAGTCACGCCCTCCACCGTAATCTACGTTAGAAGAGATTCCGCCTGGGTAACACCCGGACCAGGGGATCAACCATCTTCGTGAAACCTATCTACCGGGACCATCCGTAAAGGAGGAATACTGGAGCACACGATCAACATAATTGGCGCTCAACTATTATTAGGAACCCCGTTGCATACCCCAAGTTATAGTTAGATATTGTTGCATACTTTTATCAGATATCATTTCCCATTGCATACCCAAAGTAAAATTGAGATATTTTACTTTACTTTACTGAACGTAATTCTACATAATAAATAAAATTAATATTTTTATTCTTTGCGCACGTAAAAAGCGCCGCCTCTAGGAAACCGAAACCGTGCTCGGAAAAAATTCATGTGCGAAGTGCCAACCATCGGTAAATGAAATCGGCGGGCGAATACAGAGAAGTGAAGGTAGAATACGATAGTGACGAAGGGTGGGATTTTGAACAACAAGTTTTTCGCTCGACAACTAACAATAATACAGACATGGACGCTGTTCAGTTGCAGGCAATCATACAATGTGCCGTTATCCAGGACCTAGCTCAGCAGGAGACTAGGCTGATGGAGTCATTTCAGACCCAACTAAATCAGGTTAGAGAACAAATGCATAACTTACGCGTGGAAGCGTTATTGGAAGAGAATTGGCTTTAAACCAAACGTTAAATGTGACTTAAAACTCGACATAGTAAAGTCCATTCCAGTCCAGTTTGAGGGGGACCACGGCAATTATGTGGCGTGGCGGAGGTGGACGTCTATGTAATTTTCAGGTCATACGATGAGAGCGAGACACACTACCAGGCAGTCACAATCATAAGAAACAAAATCAGTTGGATAGTGAGAGCGCTACTGGTGTCCCATAACACGGTACTAAATTTTTATGCCATTATTGCTCGACTGGACTGCACATACGCTGACAAAAGGTCCACGGTTCTAACAGAGTTAAACAGAAATGTTTAATGAACGTTTTCGGGAAATCAGCGGATTTTTTCCTTTTGGACAGCTTAACACTTTTTGATGGCATTATTGGTTTTGATTTTCTAGCTCAAGTTTGAGCAAAAGTAGACACAGAGAAAGGCACAATCAACTATGGTTCTGTTGTTGAAGAGCTACAGCATCATAGTTGCGACGATGTAAATTTCACTAGCGTGAATGACATTACGGTAGCAGAATCTGTAAAAACCGAATTTAGAAGCATGATCGCAAACAGATCTAAGGCATTTTCAGCCTCTAACGAGGCACTCCCGTTTAATACTTCTGTTGTTGCCACAATTCGCACAAGCGATGATAAGCCGGTATATTCCAAATTATACCCGCACCCCATTGGTGTATCTACACCCTACAACAATCCAACATGGGTTGTTGAAAAAAATGGCCATGATGAACTGGGCAACAAAAATAAGCGTTTGGCTATAGACTTTAGGAAACTTAACGAAAAAACCATCGCTGATAAGTACCGAATGCCAAACATCCCCATGATACTGGCAAACATAGAAAAAGCCAAGTACTTCACAACCTTAGATTTGAAGTCCGGCTACCATTAGACATACTTGGCCGAACATGACCGTGAAAAGACCTCCTTTTCGGTGAACGGCGGAAAGTACGAATTTCGTCGATTACCGTTTGGGTTGAAGAATGCGGGAAGCATCTTCCAAAGATTGATCGACGACGTCTTACGGGAAAAGATTGGCAAATAATGCTATGTTTACGTAGAAAACGTTATCACTCCTCATTTGCAGCACCTTTGTAGGTCAATTATTTCACCATGTCAGCATGGTTTCATAAAACGCAGATCAACAACTACTAACCTTCTGGAGCTAACCTTCTTCGTAGTACAGGGTTTCAAAAATAATCTTCAAACAGATGTCACTTATACGGATTTTAGTAAAGCATTCGACTCTGTTAATCATTCACTTTTAATAAAAAATACTTGATTTATTAGGTTTCCCTGTTGATCTCCTAAATTGGATTCTAAGTTATCTGAATGGCAGGACGCAACAGGTCCTCTTTAAAAATTCTCTTTCTTGTATTCTCCGAGTCACATCCGGCGTCCCACAAGGGAGCCACCTAGATCCGCTCCTTTTTACCTTATTTATTAACGACCTTCCCTTAATAATAAATCATTCGCGTGTACTAATGTACGCTGATGATGTAAAATTATGCTTGCAATATAAGGACATTTCTCGCCATTTGGACTTACAATCCGATCTAGATTGCTTTCAAACATGGTGCCGTGATAACGTATTAAACTTAAATGGCTCTAAGTGTAAAGTTATGACCTTTTGTCGTGCCAACTCAATGCACGCAACTTACACTTTGTGAAGAATAACACATGTTGATGATCTTAGTGTTCTTCTGGACCCTAAACTTAAATTTTCAGACCATATTTCGTCTATTGTCAATAAGGCCAGGGGTGTGCTTGGTTTTGTAAAACGGTGGTCAAAGGAATTTGATGATCCTTACATGACAAAAACTTTATTTTTTTCTCTAGTCCGTCTGATCCTCGAGTATGGATCACCTGTTTGGAGTCCACAATATGAAGTTTACTCGGACCGCATTGAATCGGTTCAAAAGAACTTCTTACTTTTTGCCTTACGGCGCCTTAATTGGGATGCAAACCGCAGATTACCTCCTTATTCAAGTAGATTAATGTTAATTAACTTACCCTCCTTAGCTAACCGTAGAACGATGCTTGGAACCGTCTTTATTTTTAACCTTATTCGTGGTGAAGTGAATAGTCCCGACTTGGTTAGTCGGCTAAACTTCACTGTTCCAAGCAGAATTACGTACCTTTAATTTTAAATCATTGTAGATCTATGAGTTGCATGATCCCTACAGAGTATTATGTTCTGACTATAATAGATTCTATCCTATTATCTCTAATTCTGACTCTGCCGTTTTAAAGCGATCAATACTAACATACTTAACGAATTCTTAGATATTACTACTAGCATACATATATTTCCTCGTCCTTTACTGTCTTCTATATCGCGTCTATCTTCCCGCGATTCGAGCCGTACGATACACGGCAGCGCCCCTCGGTCGGTTGGGCGGGAGGTGTGGCCGTGGGACTCGCGCGTAAAAAAAAAAAAAAAAAAATGACGTCATTTTTTTTTCTGAAAATGAAAAGACCATGTCAAGCACATTGGGTCTTAAAAAGCCTGTGTGATGCCAACATGAAGGTATCCAACGGGAAGACGCACTTTTATAAGCAAAGCGTTGAGTATCTTGGATATATTGTCACCAATGGAGGTGCAAAAACCGACCCAGAAAAGGTAAAGGCGATTAAGGAATACCCAGAGCCTACAAATTTGTATAAGCTAAGGTCATTTTTGGGTCTAGCCAGTTATTACCGTTGCTTCGTTAAAGACTTTGCGGCGATCGCGAGGCCGTTGACAAGCTTAATGAAAGGAGAAAATGGCTCCATCAGCAAGCACATGTCCAGGAACACTCCCATCAAGTTCGGTGATTTGCAGAGAGATGCATTCGAGAGGCTGAGAAATGTCTTGGCTTCTGAGGAAGTAAATCTCAGATACCCTGATTTCAGGAAGCCATTCGATCTAACGACGGATGCTTCCGCGAACGTTATCGGTGCAGTCCTATCGCAAGATAAAAGACCCATCACTATGATCTCTGGGACCCTTAAAGAAAATGAGTCACACTACGCCACGGGTGAAAGAGAATTGTTGGCCATAATGTGGGCCTTAGGCAAGTTACAACACTACCTGTATAGCACTCGCTATATTAACATTTATACGGACCATCAACCGTTGACATTCGCGGTATCCGATCGGAATCCAAATCCGAAAATAAAAAGATGGAACGCGTATATTGATGATCACAACGCAAAAATCCACTACAAACCGGGAAAAGACAAGCATGTAGCGGACGCTCTTTCCAGGCAGAACGTTAGTGCCTTACAAAGTGAGCCTCCGTCAGACGCTGCGACTATGCACAACGAACTGTCACTGGCCTACACGGTCGAAGCGACAGACCAACCAGTGAACTGCTTCAGAAATCAAATTGTTGTAGAAGAAGCACGTTTCCGACTAAAGCGAAGCTTGGTGTTGTTTCGTAGTAAATCTCGCCACTTAATCAATTTCGCTGACAAAAGCACCATATTGGAAATGCTGAAGGAGGTCGTGAACCCTGATGTCGTGAATGCTATACACTGCGATCTACCCACCCTGGCAAGCTTTCAACACGACTTAATTGCTCATTTCCCGGCTACGCAGTTTCGATACTGTAAAAATATTGTAATAGATGTTACCAATCGAAATGAGCAGTTGGAAATTGTCACGACAGAACACAATCGTGCACACAAGGCAGCTCAGGAGAATACCAAGCAAATCCTTCGCGATTACTATTTCCCCAAAATGAGCAGCCTAGCAAAGGAAGTGGTTGCAAATTGCAAAATATGCTCCAAAGCCAAATATGACAAGCACCCTAAGAAACAGGAGCTCGGGGAAACGCCCATACCTAGCTATACCGGCGAAATGTTGCACATTGATATCTTCTCAACCGATAAGAAGCAATTCTTAACGTGCGTTGACAAGTTCTCAAAGTTTGCAATAGTGCAACCAGTGCTGTCCAGAACAATAGTGGACGTCACAGGGCCCCTACTTCAACTCGTAAATTTGTTCCCCAAAATCAATACAATATATTGCGCCAACGAGGACGTCTTCAATTCGGAAACCATTACCTCGTTACTTAAGAACAGCTACCACACTGACATTGTCAACGCGGCCCGCTGCATAGCTTGTCAAACGGTCAGGTGGAACGATTCCACAGCACCTTGTCAGAAATCGCCAGGTGTCTTAAACTAGACAAGAAAATCAGCGATACGACAGAATTAATCTTGAGGGCAACGATAGAATATAATAAGACTCTACATTCGGTCACTCAGGAGAAACCGGTTGAGATCCTCCACTCGGGTTCCGATGATCGCTGCCTAGGCATTAAACACAAGCTGATAAAGGCCGAGAAAAACAACATCGAAAGATGCAACCAAGCTAGGCAAAACCGTGTTTTTGAGGTAGGAGATGAGGTTTTTGTCAAAAACAATAAAAGGCTAGGAAACAAGCTTACCCCATTGTGAACAGAACAAACAGTGCAGGCAGATCTGGGAATGTCTGTTCTCATTAAGGGGAGGGTGGTCCATAAGGACAACCTCAAATAAATATTCCTACTTTTATTTGCTTATACCATATTTCTAGATAGTAAGCCAGATTTAAAAAAATACGCCGTGGTCTCATTCTACGTTTGGATTGCAGGTTCGCCTTCATAACGCTCATCACCCTGGCAGTGACAAATGCACGGATTACCGACTTCTCTCACGCCAAATACATTCCCGTCATAGATGGTGATGTATTGGTGTTTGAACAACGTGACTGCTTGAGGCACTCGAGCAACATATCCGAGTTTATTAGTGTTTACTCCAGCTCCCGTGTGCCAGTTCCACGCGTCCCTAAATGGAGAAGGGAATCCACCCACTCTCTTTTGAAAAAGGGAGTATTCTTCCATAAGGGACCGCTGGCCACACCTTTTTTTTTTCTCACTTACTTTTTTTCTACAAGAACACGAAGACACGATTTTGGAGCAACCTTTTTTATACACATATAACCACTGAATAAAGACTATTTTTTGGAGAAACCCCAACCCTCGCCGCTGCGTTTTTAATTCAAGTCAGAACAATCCAGTTCTCAGCCGCAACAACCCCCAGCAGAGCCATTACTACATTTTGTGGTCCTTCGTCAGCCGGAGTACTGCACGCCATTTTGTTCAATTGTAAGCCTTGGCCGGCAGAAGTTTTTACATCGTTCCCTGCATGTGTGTACATATGTGTGATAGTTCTAATTCTACATTTGCTTCCAAAACTCCAAGTGTCATCAATTTCCTACATTCTTTTATTCTTGGCAAGTGATCGTTTTTTTTTTTTGTTTTTGCATAAACCTACATACATACATTACACATTTGGTTCCAGAATTCCAATTTTCCGATTCCGAATTCCGATTTTCTACATTCTTCTATTCTTTGCAAGTGATCGGTTTTTTTTTGTGCATAACCCTACAAACATACATACATTAGACATTTGGTTCCGAAATTCCAAGTGCATCGATTGTCTACAGTAATTTATTTCTTTTGCAACTGATCGATTTGCAATTAATAGTTCCCAATTGTCCATATTAACATATAAACATACATAAACATACATACATACATTAGACATTTGGTTTCTAAAATTCCAAGTGTCATCGATTGTCTACATTAATTTATTTTGTTCAACTGATCGTTTTTTTGCATAAACAAATATTAATTTGTGCAATTAATAGTTCCCAATTGTCCATAGAAACATAAACATACATAAACATACAACACATACACATTTACATATTCCTACATTTACTTTGGCCACAGTAACAGTGTCCTTACACTGCGTTACATTTCTACATTTCGCATTTCTGGTGGACGGTACTGCTACATTTGGTTTCTAAAATTCCAAGTGTCATAGATTGTCTACATTAATTTCTTTTGTTCAACTGATCGTTTGTTTGCATAAACAAATATTAATTTGTGCAATTAATAGTTCCCAATTGTCCATATAAACATAAACATACATAAACATACAACACATACACATTTACATATTCCTACATTTACTTCGGCCACAGTAACAGTGTCTTCACACTGCGTTACATTTCTACATTTCGCGTTTCTGGTGGACGATACTGCTACATTCTAAATTTTTTCGGACGGTACTCAAATCACCGTATGATTTCGGTTTTCCGTCAGTGCACATCAGTACCATCCCGCATTTCCTACATTCCGCATTTCTGGTGGACGGTACTACTATATTCTGAATTTTTTCGGACGGTATTCAAATCACCGTATTGTTTCGGTTTTCCGTCAGTTCACATCAGTACCATTCCGCTTTTCTCCATTCCGCATTTCTGGTGGACGGTACTCATCTGCATATTTTTTTACGTTTCCGCAAGTAACTTTGCGTCAATCAAACGACCTTTCGGATAGTTCATCTCGACGTTAGTTAACTGTATTTGGATCGTTTTAGTGGCTTGAGTACAGAGATTAACACGTGTCTACTATTCCATTCCTGCAGCAAATCCTTGCTAATAATCCTAAAATAATTACAAGCATCATTCTCCAGCCAATTTATTCGGAAGAATCAAGTCACCAGTTTACACGGTTGTCCTCTATTCCTTTTTCTGGTATTAATTTTGCGCTTATTCTCAAACAACTATAATGATGTCTGAAGCAGGCCAGAAGCGGGATCCTAGCCCAAGGTACGCAGAAGCCGGACCCGCTGGGAATTTGAGATCAAAAACTAGAACCTCCTTAGACGATGCGGTGCTTGATTTAATAACCACCAGCGACCGGCTTAGCAAATTTGAAAGCCAGATTTGTGCGGCATCCTCGTCCTCTGCCGAGCCTAATGCTTTTACACTAAAGATCCGCCTAGACCAAATCCAGTCCCTCTGGGACAAGGTTGAGCGGGAATACGAAGCAGTCTCCCGTCTAGCCCTTCACGAAGGAAGTGGCGAAAGCGGCAGCTTCAGAGCAAATATGAGAATTGCTACTTGGTTTATGAGAGGTGTGCTTCCCAATTAAACGAACATATTGCCCGTCTGTCCGCCCCTAGTTCTCAGGGGAGTTCAAATCCGTCCGTTGAGACGTTCTCGAAGGGTTGCAGGCTTCCGCCATGTGACACGGAAATCTTCACTGGAGATTGTCTGCGGTGGCCCACCTTCCGGGACCTATTCACAGCGATCTACATCGATAATTCCAGGCTGACTCCAGTGGAAAAATTATTCCACTTAAACGCCAAAACTAGCGGCGAAGCTCACGCTATTGTTAGCAAGTCCCCCCTTACAAATTCTGGGTTCCAATCCGCATGGTCTGCTTTTCAAGAGCGTTTTGAAAACAAGCGACTCTTAGTAAATAGCCAGTTGAAGGTTCTGTTCATAAGCATAAGCACCGAATCAGGAACGGCCTTGAAGGATCTTCAGAGCACGATTCAAGGGTGTTTGATTGCCATGGAACACTCCAATATCTCCACAGAAAATTGGGATTGCATTCTGATTTTCTTCTGCTCTTCCAAGTTGCCAACAGTCACTCTCTCATTATGGGAGCAGTCGTTGAAATTCCTACCTGGGACGAGATTAATTCGTTTCTCGAAGAGAGATATCGCCCGCTAGAAGCGATTGAAGAGGTTCGACTTCATACTTCCAACTCACAACATACTAAGGAGCCCAGGAACCCACAGCCGAAAAGGGTAAAGTCGGTAAAGTCGCAAGTCGGCCCACGTGTACGCTCCTGTGATCTCTGCTCCAGAGAGTCACATCAAGTTCGGCAGTGTCCTCGTTTCCTCCAGATCAAGCAGAAGCGATTATGCCTTAATTGCTTCGCCAAAGGACACAATCTTCGAGAGTGCACAAGTAGACACAATTGTTTCACGTGCAAGGGCCGCCACAACACGCTGCTTCATAAGGAAAGTCCTGCTACTTCCACCAGCGCAGCGCAGGTTCATAATCCAGATCAGCCCATTGCGAACACTTCTGTTCATTTCGCCTCCAATCGGCAGGGCATCCTTTTAGGAACGGCCATTGTCCAAGTCTGTCACCAGGGAGAAAACTTTCCGGCACGGGCTTTGATAGACTCAGGCTCAGAGGGCACCTTCATCTCCGAGAAGCTTGCAACACAAATCAAGCTTCCTTGTCAGGCCGTGAGAACTACAATCACGGGGCTGAACCAAACCAGCACAGGTGTCTCACAAAGGATGTGTCATTTCCAGATGGGCACGGCGGCGAAGCCGATGCTCAAGATAGACACGACTGCGTTGGTGTTGCCCAATCTGGCCGGGAATCTGCCGACGAGTTCGATCGATCGCAGCATTCTCGGAAGACTTCCCAATATTCCGTTGGCTGATCCACTCTTTTTCCAGCCCTCCCAGCTCGACCTTCTAATAGGGGAGGATATTCTTCCGTCTGTCCTCCTCTCAGGCTTGAAGCCAAACTTATGTGGGTCACTGCTAGGGCAAGATACCATTTTCGGGTGGATTTTAACCGGCCCAGTTTCTACAGCCACTAGTAGGGTTTCGTCCTTCACAACAAAGATATCCATAGAATCGGAACCTACCATGGAGACAATTCTCACAAAATTTTGGGAGGTGGAGGATCTTCCATGTAAAGTGGTAAAGGAGTCGGACAACTTGTGCGAAGAAAACTTCGCTCGAACGACTATCAGGTCTCGGGACGGGAAATATGTAGTATCCCTACCCTTCAAGGATGCTGAGCACATCAACTTGGGGCATTCCAGATCATTCGCTCTCGCACAATTCCTAAGGAATGAGACTCGCCTGAAAAGGGATCCTATTCTCAAAGATACCTATGACTCAGTGATCAAAGAGTATATAGATCTTGGCCACATGAAGCCTGTGCCTCCGAGTACGGACACGGTGAATTTTTATCTTCCCCACCACGCGGTTTTCAAGCCCGAAAGTACTACCACAAAGGTCCGTGTGGTATTCAACGCATCCAGTCCCTCGTCAAATGGGAACAGCCTGAATGACATCTTGCATCCAGGACCAGTACTTCAGTCCGATCTCACCCTCCAGATCCTAAAGTGGCGAACATTCCAATTTGTCTTTAATGCCGATATCACCAATATGTATAGGCAGATTCTCCTAAACCCTGCACACACCGCTTTTCAGAGAATTCTCTTTCGAGATGATCGTGGGGACATCAGAGACTATGAGCTTAAGACTGTCACGTTTGGAGTTAATTGTGCCCCGTTTCTAGCTTTACGAACGTTGCGGCAGCTGTCCGAGGATGTCCACGCCCTATATCCACGGTCGTCTCGAATAATTTCAGATTATATGTATGTGGACGATGTGCTTGCAGGAGCCCACACGAAGGTCGAGGCTACTTTAGCCATTCAGGAGTTGAGGACAGCTCTGAGCTCCGCAGGATTTCCTCTCCGCAAGTGGACAGCAAATGAGCGAACTCTCCTAAAGGCACTTCCTTCAGACCAACTGCTCTCAGGTGACTTCCTCGACATCGAAGAGGTGAGCACCACGAAAACGTTGGGAATACGGTGGAACGCCAAGGCGGATGAGTTCAATTTTGTCCCGACTGAGCTTGTTGTCAATGCGAATTATTCCAAGCGCAACGTCCTATCGCAAATCGCAAAACTGTTCGATCCCGCTGGATGGTTGTCCCCATTTGTAGTCCAGGCCAAGATCCTAATGCAGGATATATGGTTAGCCGGCATTGGATGGGACGAGTTTCTCCCTGCAGAGCTACGGCAACGCTGGCATGATTTCCTTCGCAGCCATAGTTCCCTCCACAAGGTTCGCGTCCCGCGTTGGGTACAATTCCGACCGGGAGCACAGGTTCAGATCCACGGCTTCTGTGATGCATTTCAGAAGGCCTATGGGGCAGTGATTTATGTTCGCATCCAATACGACGGAGGCATTTCGTTGAGTCTGCTCACGTCAAAGACTAAAGTCGCCCCTGTCAAAACCGTTTCACTCCCGCGCTTAGAATTGTGTGGTGCAGATCTTCTTGCTGACCTGTGGGCTGCAATTCTTCCTCACATCCCGTTTGGTCGAATAGAGACGTTTTTCTGGACTGATTCCACCATTGTGTTGGCATGGTTGAACAAGCCACCATGTCAATGGACCACCTTCGTAGCGAATCGAGTGACTAAGATTGCTCTAAATACAGATGCCAGCCAATGGTCACATGTGCATTCCGAGCACAATCCAGCAGATCTAGCCAGTCGTGGTGTCCCGGCTGAAGAGCTGGCAAGTAGTGACCTCTGGTGGCATGGCCCGTCGTGGCTGATTCAGCCGCAAGTTTCCTGGCCCACGTCGCACGAAGCGGTATCGGACCTTGAACTCGAAAGACGATCCGTCCGGTGCCATTTAGCGTGTCCAGGATGGGATCTCCTAGTGCGTTTTTCAAACTTCAATCGCATGCTGCGAGTCATGGCTTTTGTGCAGCGGTTCATCAACCGCTGCAGACGCATTCCTACGCCTTCTTCTACAGACTTAAGCAGTAAAGAACTCGCCCATATACAACTCATGCTTATTAGGCAAACTCAACGGGCCGACTATCCAGAGGAATACAACATCCTGCAATCCAAAGGACAGCTTCCCTCGTCCAGTTGTATCCTCAACCTTAATCCGTTCCTGGATGCTGACGGCATCATGAGGTCATGCGGTCGGTTGACTGCCTCTGACTCGTTATCCTACGAGGAACGTCATCCTATCCTTTTGGCGTACCATTCCAAACTAGCAGAGCTTCTGGTCACATTTACTCACCCTATCTCCATACACGGGGGAAACCAGCTTATGGTTCGTCTCATCCGGACGAGATACTGGATTCCGAAGCTGCGGAACCTGATCAAACGTGTGACCACGACCTGCAAGGTGTGTGTCATTCACCGGAAGAAGGTGCAGTCCCAGCTAATGGGTAAACTACCTCAGTCCAGAGCGACCTATTCGCGACCCTTTACACACACAGGACTCGACTTCGCGGGACCGTTTGATGTCAAAAGCTATTCAGGTCGTGCCTGTCGAATCACGAAGGGCTATGTCTGCGTCTTCGTGTGCTTCAATACGAAGGCCATCCATTTGGAAGCCACTTCGGACTTGACCACGGAGAAATTAGGGGGTTAAGGGGTGTTCAAAGGGTTTATCCTGGCTCTGATGACAAAGTTCGCGTCGTAGACGTCCGCACGGCCCGTGGTATCCTCGAAGGGCCAATTTCCAAATTAGTTTTCCTTCCCGTAGACAAACATGTCCAATGTCTATGCGTTCATTGTCCATAACTGTGAGAGTAAAGCGTATCCACTAATTATTATTTTTTTTGTTCTATCCTCCAGTCGTTCTTTTTCTCTCTGCTTCCCTCATCTCTTTGCGCCAGCCATGCCGTCCCATCGTAACCAACGTCGCCAGCTCATCGACAGATGTTCTCGGGGAACTCGATCGTTCCGATACCGAGTCTGTCAGGGGATTCATCCGCTTCGGACGTGTTCGCGGTTTCTCCGGCTAGATGCAGAGCGGCGGCTCCGTGCGGTCCTATCAATAAATATTGCCCGAACTGCTTGGCGCGCCAGCATTCCGGAGGCTCGTGCCGGAGTGAGTGTCGCTGTCGAGTATGTGGGGACGCTCATCACACCTTGCTACATCTCCATCGGCGGGAAAAGCGAGAGCGGTCTGCTAGCGCGGACAGGCCCATCGAGACGCCAGAGCCGAAGGCCAACATCGAGCAACCCCGCCTCTCGGCAGTGCTCTCCCACACTGCAACGGCTATCCTGCCCACCGTCAATCTGCGGTTCGACATCGGGGACAAGCGCTTCGATGTGCGGGCCATGGTAGATGCGTGCTCTACTTCGAGCCGCATTGACGGATCACTGGCCGAGGCCATGGCCCTCCCTATCCTGGGAGTCGGTGATGAGAGGGTGTGCAGAGCCACTCTCATCCCGATTCATACAGAGACGCCACGGATTGAGGTGGTGTTCCACGTCGAGGAGCAGCTGCGAATGCGAACTTCTGCCCGAGAGCTGCCTGACGCCGCCAAAACAGTGTTCACCAACCTCATCCTGTCGGACCCCAGTTTCCACAGGCCGGCTGGTACCTCCGTCGTGCTAGGTGCGGATGTGTATCCCACGCTCATCCAACCTGGTGTCATGCACAGCCAGAACGGGCGCATCGTAGCACAGAGCACGGTTCTGGGATGGATGCTCTCCGGAACATACACCCACTGATGCATCGCGGATTCTTTTGCAATCTGTGGCATTGCAAGGCGGGCGGGATGTTTACTCCAGCTCCCGTGTGCCAGTTCCACGCGTCCCTAAATGGAGAAGGGAATCCACACACTCTCTTTTGAAAAAGGGAGTATTCTTCCATTAGGGACCGCTGGCCACACCTTTTTTTTTCTCATTTACTTTTTTTCTACAAAAACACGAAGACACAATTTTGGAGCAACCTTTTTTATACACATATTTAACCACTGAATAAAGACTATCTTTTGGAGAAACCCAAACCCTCGCCTCTTGGTTTTTAATTCAAGTCAGAACAATCCAGTTCTCAGCCGCAACAACCCCCAGCAGAGCCATTACTACAATTAGCTGGTAGATGAGACAGAGAAATTGTCCGAGTCTCTTCCACAGTCGCATATGCGCAAATTGTTAGATGTTGATATAGATCATCTAAGAAACTTGTTGTCCGTTCTAAAAATAGACCACCAAATAGCGAGAAGTTTAGACTTCTTGGGTACAGCTCTAAAGGTAGTCGCAGGAACCCCGGACGCCTCAGATTTCCTAAAAATCAGAATGACAGAAGCCCAGCTAGTGGACTCAAACTCCAGGCAGATTAACATAAACTCCGAAACTCAGAAGCAGATAAACATACTGACTGACACCATTAACAAAATTATTATTATTATTTTTTTTTTTTTAAATGCTTTGCTTTTATTTATTGAATGTTCTCATTTACGAGACTAACAATAAGTGTATCAAATCTTATACTATAACCTAACTAGGAGTCATGTAGACTGAGACAGTGGCCCTGACAAGTTATGGCTGGGTTGGAAGGTCTGTACGTTGCAAGCGGGTTCGGCTGGAGAGCCGAGTCAAGACCCTTGCTAGAGGATTTGGGTGGACAGATAGTTTTTCATTGTACGACGCTTTTTGCTTGTCTATTTCATCTTTTACTGCGAGAATGCCGAGGTCCCTGTGGATGTTTTGGTTACGAATATACCATGGTGCCCCAGTGATAGTTCGCAGGATCTTTGATTGGGCTCGCTGAATGATGTCTATGTTGGTTCTGCTCGCGTTCCCCCACAGCTGGGAGCCATACGTCCAGATTGGCTTAAGAGTGGAGTTGTAGAGCAGGACCTTGTAGTCCAGGCACAAGGGCGATCGTGAGTTTATAATCCAGTGCAGGCTGCTGGCTTTCAGTTTTAGGTGCAGTTTCTTGCATTTGATATGTCTATGCCATGTTAGACGTCTGTCGAGGTGGATGCCGAGATACGTTACTTCATTAACTTGGGGGATCTGCGTGCTATTCATACAGAGCGGAGGGCAAGTTTGTCTGTTAAGGGTAAACGTTATGTGTTTACACTTTTGTTCGTTTATTTTAATACGCCAGTCAGATAGCCACTTCTCGACTACCACGAGATGGTTGGCGAGTTGGGTTGTTGCACGGACTGGGCATCTGGAGCGGCTAAGGATCGCAGTGTCGTCGGCGAAGGTGGATGTTGTTAGTCGGTCACTTGTTGGAATATCTGCTGTGTAAAGGACGAATAGAGTTGGCCCAAGTGCGCTACCTTGAGGGACCCCAGCTTCGATAGTGTAGCTATCGGAAATTGTTGTATTACATCTTACTGCGAAGGCTCTATTGTAGAGGTAGGATTCAAGGAGTTTATGGGTGTACCCGGGCAAGTGTGTTTTGATTTTATGCATGAGACCTTTGAGCCAGACACGGTCGAATGCTTGAGATACGTCGAGAAATATCGCGCTGCAATATTCCCTACGTTCGAAGGCTGTGCGAATTTCTGATGTTATTCTGTTTACTTGCTCTATAGTTCCGTGTTTTTCTCTGAAGCCAAATTGATGGGCTGGAATAATGTTGTGGGCCCCCATATATGGTATTATGCGCGTTAGAAGGCATTTTTCGAATAATTTGGACAGGCATGATAGTAAACTTATTGGTCTGTAAGATGACGGAATCGTGTGATCTTTTCCGGGCTTCGGTATCATTATAATAATTGATTTTTTCCATTTCCTTGGATAGTAGCCGAGACTTATGATTCCATTGAAGAGTTTACAGATGACCTTAATAGCACAGTACGGAAGTTCCATTATCATTTTTGTAGTTATTAGGTCACCGCCTGGGGCCTTTTTTGGTTTTAGCTCCCTGATGACTTTTTTGATCTCGTTCGGCTGAAATGTAGTTGGCGTGGATTCAGTTTCGAGGTGGATTTGCGGAGGAACATAATCATTTGCTGCAGGGTTCGGCTGGAATACGCCTCTGAGATGTAAGGCAAATGATTCGGCTCTATCTTTGTCGCTGCGGGCCCAGCACCCTGAAGAATTCCTTATAGGGGTGACGGTTTGAATTGGAGAGCTTAGATTTGGGTGAGCCCTCCACAAGGGATGCTTTGTGCTAGTTGGCGAGAGTTTTCCAATATATTTAAGTTGTTCATTTTCAGTTTCTTGCTTCAGGGCCCGGTTAAGATTGCGGGTGGCTTCAGTAAGACGTTGCTTTGAACATGGCGATCTGCTGGTTTGCCACGCTCGTCGCAGACGCCTCTTTTCCAGAACCAGCTGTTCAATTTGCCGGTTGGTTTTGAACTTCCTAAATTCCCCATCCTTCCGTTTTGGGGTTGAGATCCTAGCTGCTGTGACGAGTACCTCTTCCAGTGCGGCGGTGGAGCAGTCGATGTCCGATTCGATATTTAGTTGGGGAGTTAGTTCAATGTGGGAACTCACATACTTTCTGTATTTCATCCAGTTAGTGTTGTGCGACGTCAGCATGTGGGGGTGGTCCGCAATTTCTGGGCTTTGAAGAAGGCTTATCAACAAAGGCAAGTGGTCAGATGAGAGATCCGGTAGTGCTATGGCGCTTATTAAATTGCGTGGGATGTTTTTTGTCACCGCGAAATCAATTAGATCTGGGATCTTTTTTGGGTCTGCAGGCCAATATGTGGGGCTACCAGGGGAAACGTAGTCCAGTTTATTGCTCACCTTTATAAGTGCATTATACAGTTGCCTTCCCTTGGGAGTCACGAGGCGTGATCCCCAGTGCGTGTGTTTGGCGTTGTAGTCTCCTGCGGCTATGAAGCGATCCCCCAGAGTGTTGTAGAAGTCCATGAATTGACCTTCAGAGATGTTAAATCGAGGTGGGCAGTAGACAGCGGCAATGCAAAGGTTGCCGTTTCCTGAGATCACTTTTATGGACGTGGCTTGCAGGTAATTTGTTGCAAACCTTTGATGAAAGTGGTGTTTGATGCGTTCTCTGATTAAAATGCCCGTTCCGCCGTGGGCCTTGCCATCCGGATGATCTGTGCGGTAAAAGGTATAGCCTCTTATATAGAAGTTATATCTCCCTGTGAGGTGCGTTTCAACCAGCAGCATGGCGTCGATGTGATTTACGTTTAGGAATTGAGTTATTTCAAGTTTATGCCGTGAAATACCGTTGGCATTCCACATGGATATACGTAGGTTAGTCATTTATTATTTGGACTGTTGTGCTACAAGCAACTGAATTACCATGTTCTGGTTCTGAACAAGGGTTTGCATGGTTGTTTTCATGAATGACATAAGTTCCATCATACTTTGTTGCATGGTGAACATCATAGATTCCAATTTGCTTTGCGGCTGCACTGGAACCTGCTGAACATTTTCTGAGTGAGGCTGGGGCGGATTTTCCATGCCTGTTCTTAGTGCTTCGGCGTAGGAGATTCCCTTGGTTGTATCTAGCTGCCCAAAGGATGATCTGGCTGCCTTGGCGAAGTGTTGTTGGTGCGTAGCTGTCGCTCGTCGCATGCGACTCTTCAGCTCCTTGTAGACCGCACAGCCTCTGTAGTTTGCCGTATGGTTTCCTCCACAGTTGCCACATTTTTTCATTTGGGGGTCTTCTTTGTTTGCGGGGCAGTTTACGGAGTTGTGGAAGTCTCCGCAGACTACGCAGACCGTCCGAAGTGTGCAGTATGTCTTGGTGTGTCCATACTCTTGGCAGTTTGTGCATTGAACAGGGCCGTTGCGTTTGTGGGGTTCTTCCACGGTGATTCTTCGATGCAGTAAGAGCTGCAGCTTGTAGATCGGGTGCACTTCGTTTTTCTTTAAGGCTTTGCTATCTGGTTCGAGCTCTACCTTGAAAAGTGGTTGCGGTTTTTTGTTTCTGTTAACAATATTGCTAACATTTTTGGCACAGAAGCCCCTGGCCTTAAGGGCTTCCTGAATTTCGGAGGGGGTGACGTCAGGTTCTATACCTTTTAGCCCAACTTGCAGTCCCTTGCTGCTTTTTAGTTGATAGGTGTAAAAGTTCTTTTTTGTGCCTTCCAGGTACTTAGACACAGCTCGGAAGTGTTCTTCGGACTTCGTTTGAACCTTTGTTTCGTGTATGTTCCCTTTAATAAGCGGAACAACATGGAAATTCTCGTCCCCGACCAGCGCAACAATTTTGTTGACCAGGGCGCTTGAACTTTTTTCCCTTATGTAAATAGGTGGGGGCTTAGGTTTCCTTTGGGTCTCCTGCCCCAACTCTGGTTGGTTGTTGTCCGCCTCTGCTAAGATGGAGAATCGGTTTTCATTGGAGCTCCTCGTTTGATCGGTGCTTTTGTTGGTTCGATTGATCTTTGGTTTATTGCCAACCGTGTTGGGTGACTAAGCTTGCGCTTAATCTGGATGTAGCGGTCCATACCGGTCTGTATAGCTGGGCCCGCTTGTTGCTTATCGTGGCTAACTGTTTTTGTTGCCATTTTATTTTGTTGTGCGGCCTTTGGGACCGAACTCGCAGTATTGGTAGTTGGTTTAATTATTGGTGGTGAGTTTACTGCAGAAATTTTAGCACTGCTTGTTGTTGGAGCTTCATTCAGCGAAGCCGGAGGTGATGGGGTTTGGCATTGGTAACTCCATGATGCGGGAGTTGGGGTGAGCAGAGAGGGTGAGCAAGAGCTGGCTCTCTTGCTGTCGACGGTCAGTAGAGTCGAGTTGCTCTTTGTCGACTTCTGATTTTGATCTATATCTCTAGTTGAGAAATAGGAGTAGCAAGCATTTCTTGGGTTGACGGAGCTTCTACGCTCATTCTTTTGATCGCTGCTCATTTTTTCGAGCTTGTTAAGCGTGGCACTTATTTGTTTAAATTAAATTAAATCAAATTTTGAATTTAATTTTGAAATTACGCGCCCAACGTTCGCACCTCAGCACTGGTCTTACGGTTGATGTGGCAACGCCACTCGCTCATGATCGCCCACCGAGATAAGTTGGCAGTGCTGTCAGCTGTTTTATCAGCTGCAAGAATTGCAAACTTATATATTTTGCTAACCACCTGCAACACGCGGTCATTCAGCACGCCTAGGTTACGCGCAGAACTATGGCACAAGTCCACCGTTTGTTTTTGCAGATTTGCCGCTAACACTGTTCAGCACAACCACGTTAACACGAGATTTTCGCGCAGCGCTATCGAAAGACGTCCGCTTCCACGAATGTGTAGACTTTTCTTTTTGATTAAAATTATTAAAGCCCGAAATAACGATTTGGTTTACACCCCGCACCTGTACGAGGCACTACTAGCGAGAAATAGAATGCTGACAACAGAGATACAAAATTTAATTCTTACTGTAACATTGGCTAAGGCTAACATAATTGAAAAATCGGGAGAGTTTTCCCGAAGAAAATTTGTTAGAAAATTAAGACTGGCGGCTAACAGCCTAGCTGGGAAATTTCCACCGATAGACAAACCAAAGAGGTTCGATCCAAAAATCGACTTCAATTTTACGAGTGCGCTTCCTAACATAGCAGAGCTTTCATGAGAAAGATAACATAATTGGTCGAACATAACATAACATAGGAATTTCATAATAGTTCTCTTATACTTTAAACTTAAACTACTGCTCCAACATTCCGGCCCCGTTAAAGACCTCCGGCTCTTTGACCTCCTCAACAGGAGCAGTATGCACTGGCAGTAATGCCAGCTTGTGGACGCCTCCTTAATGCTTGTGGACGCGCTTAATGACGCCTCCTGACGTCCGCACTTCCGCCACACGCACTCTACCGTCCTCGCCTGCTGTTGTTGCCACCACGCGGCCTGTTAGCCAACTCTGCGGGGGCACGTTGTCCTCGTGGACGAGCACTAGGCAACCGACCTCCAGATCGCGGCATCCGACGCTCCATTTGTTGCGCTGCTGCAGGCTGGCGATGTAGTCCTTGGACCAGCCGTCCCAAAACTGGTGCTTGAGAGCTGACGGCATTTGTCACCGCTTCAAATACGCGCAACTGGCCTTGCTGCAAACTCCTCCCGTGCCGGATTCTTGCGGCAGCTTGATCAGAGGCTGCCTGATTTGTAGGTGTCCTGGTGTTAGGGCCTCTTCATCGTTGGGATCGTTGCCCGGCGACGCGATTGGACGCGAATTGAGAAGCGCCTCTACCTCGACCAGGTGGGTGCTCAACTCGTCCGTTGTGAGCCTGGCGTTGCCGACTCCTCGCAGCAACCGGGTTTTTGGCGGACTTGACGGCTGCTTCCCAAAGTCCTCCGAAGTGTGGTGACCTTGGCGGTATGAAACACCACTCGACGCCTCTCTGAGCTGCGTATCCGCTCAGCTCGTCCCGACTGCGGTGAAACGCTTCGCTCAGCTCCTTCAGCACGCTGCACGCTCCTACGAAGTTCGTGGCGTTGTCGCTGTACACCTTGTCCGGCAGCCCTCTCCTCCCGACGAACCTTTTAAAGACGGATAAGAAGCTGTCAGTGGATAGGTCGACAACAAGTTCAAGGTGAACAGCCTTTGACGAAAAGCACACACGCGGACCTTTAAGGACACATAATATGGACCACAAAAATCTACTCCGCAAACTCGAAAGGGGCGCTCCATTCGGACTCTATCGGCTGGCAAATTGCCCATTATCTGGCTCATCAGCACTGGTTTATACCGGAAACAGTGAACGCAGCTACGGACAATTTTTGTACATGATTCTCGTGCTTTGATCAGCCATATCTGTTGCCTCAAAAGTGAAACCATCACCTTGACCCCGGCATGATAATGAGTCCGATGCAGGTTGTGAAGAAATAGCGATACAAATTCTGACTTTGAGGACAGTAATAGTGGAAACTTGGCATCATACGGAATTGGTGCATTTAGCAATCTCCCTCAAATCGGATTAAATTGAACGTCACACCTTCTAAATCGCTGTTATGTATAAAAGGATTTAAACGTTGTAGATGTGGGCTTAATCATTCAGACTTCTCCAACTTGACGTATTCTAAACTGAACTCCGCCTTTTGAAATATTTGGACCATCCTAACGACAACTTCAGTTCGTGAGCCGAAATGACGACCTCGCGTTGACACTTCTTCCCTTGAATAAATCGATTTACGTAGGCCATGATCCGTAAGAGTTTACTAAATAATGAACATCTTCCAACAAGCTCAATAAAGACATTCGGTTTGTTTTTGTGACGGAATACACTGCCACGCTTTTTTTGTTTTCAGAAAACTGTAACTCCGTTGAAACTTCAATCTGATGGGACCGAGGCCACTTGCTTGGATTTCGGAGTAAGAACTCCGGTCCATTTTCCCATAGAGTACACCTCAAACCTTCTAAGTCTGTTCCACGTGAGACTAAATCAGCCGGATATTCTTCCGTGGGCACATGACGCCAAACTACATTCTCTGTTAGTTCTTGAATTTCAGATACTCTATTTGCGACAAATGTTGCTAGAGTGGATGGATCCCTCCTTAACCAGTATAATGTGACTTGTGAGTCCGACCAAAAATTAATGCTTTCAATCTCCAATTTGTTAAGCAAAGGAGATACTTGAGAACATAATTTGGCCAGCAGATGCGCTGCACACAGCTCGAGCCTTGGAATTGACTTTGTTTTCAGTGGGGACAATCTAGACTTTGCGGTTAGAAGTCTTGATAACCTATTTGTCCCAGCCACGGTACGAATATGAATGCAACAGGCGTGGCTCGATGCATCAGCAAATCCGTGAACAGTGTCATAGCCAGACAGACAGATATATCGAGGAAAGCAGGATTTTTGCTCGTGTAATCAATGGACATAATAATCCCAAAGGGTCGAACAAACGAGCTGTGACGGACAAAATGTTGCGTTTAGTTGGTGGTATGGACTGAAACGAATCCTCCAAGCAATAATGGAACGCATCATTTTGAGGGTTCCATCTCATCCCAAGCGTTTTAACGGATTCAAAAGTGTTAAATATAAGAGATTTTTCTGATCCCTGGTTGATCATCAAACTTGGGTGATTTGTTGCCCATTTGGCTAGATGAAAACCCCCTAACTCCAAAACCTTCGTCACTTCTTTGCGAATTACCTCCAACTCTTCAATACTGTTCGCTCCTGTGAGCATATCGTCGACATAGAAGTCGCTTGAAATTACCTCTGATGCAACAGGATGTGACAGCGTACATTTTTGATAGCTCAAAGAGGCAGCGGATGGCCAGAAACGGAACAGAGGCTGTCCCATAAGTGACAGTGTTGAGGCGATAGGATTGGAGAGCTTGCGTTGATTTTTCCCTCCACACGATAAGTTGGAAATCTCTATCTTCATTTGCAATGTTAACTTGCCTATACATCTTTGAGATATCCGCCGTCAAGGCATATTTGTGCAAACGAAATCTTGCCAGAATGGCGTAAAGCTCCCTCTGAATAGTTGCACCCACCATTAGAGTCTCATTTAATGAGATCGCGGTTGACGTTTTACTTGAAGCGTCAAAAACAACTCGCAACTTTGTGGTGCTACTATCAGGTCTCAGGACACATTGATGTGGAATGTAATAGTGTTTCTCTGGAGGAGGTGTTGGAAGCAGTGACATGTGTCCAAGGTTAAGATACTCTCTCATAAATTCCTGATACATGTCATGTAACTCGCGATTATTTGCAAGCTTGCGTTCCAATGCAAGAAATCTGCGCTTTGTCGATTCGAAGGATAAGCCTAAGACACTCGGATCTTTTTTAAATGGCAAGTTCACCTCAAAACGACCAGACGAAAGCCTATGTACGGTTTGCTCAAAGTGCTTCTCGCAAGAAAGTTGTTCAGCTGTATAAACAGCCTTCGATCTCTCAGGAACGTGTTCCAATTCCCAAAATCGTTCCACCAGAGAGTCGAGAGAACTTACATTTTCATTGCCAAAGACGCTGCATACCTGAGCGTTCTTCGATGCGCGTTGAGTGAACTTTCCCGAAACAATCCATCCTAGTAAAGTTTTCTGAAGTGAAGAATGTTCAGAACCCAATTTTATTTGGCCTACGCTCAAAAGATCGAAAAAGGATTCTGCGCCAATCAGTAAGTCCACTTTTGCGGGCTTGTGAAAGCGGGGGTCTGCCAGTTCAATGTTTGCCGGAATTCTCCATTGGGCATAATTGACTTCGTGATCGGGTTGATAAGATGAAATTGATCTTAACACCCAAAAATTGGTAGCGAAACTATGAGCATTGACGCGAGAATGAATTGACGTGTGGACTTTGTGCCGTACTACCGAGTCGTTTTTCCCTACAGTAGTGATATTTAGATATGATTCTTCCCTGTGTAACCGCAAACGCTGAGCTAAATCCTCTGCCATAAAATTGATTCGAGATCCTAAATCTAACAGCGCTCGCGCTAATTGAAACTGTCCAAATCTAAATCGTACTTTAACGACAGCAGTAGCAAGAATAACTTGGTCAGTACTAGAAACATGACAAGAATGGGCTTGATTATTATGATCAACTGCTACTGAAGGTGCCTGGACATGCACTTGAGGAACTGATCTCGACGAAAATGGTTGCTGCTCTACCCCGTATCTGTGAAGAAGTGTGTTGTGAGGCTTAGAGCAAACACGACACTTTGTTGCTTTGCACTTCTTCACTGGATGACCTGGATTTAAACAATTTATGCACAATCGATTGTGTTTTGTAAAATCAAACCGCTGAATCACCGATAAAGCCATGAAAGGTTGACAACTGCCTAAACTGTGTTTTGTGGCTGAGCAATATCGACACTTTGAATCCGGTCTGCGGTCTGTCTGTGTGCATGAGAAGGAGGATTTGGAATATCCCTTAGTGGTTGGCTTGGCTAGGAGAGCCCTTTACTTTTGGTTGACTCCTTAGCAGCTAGATGTTGATATCTTCGATTCAATTGAATCGCACAATCGGACCATGTCGGTAGCGTGTTATAATCAAGCTGTTCTTCAAATCGGGATTTTGTAGTGTGATCTACCTTGGACATTGCAATGTAAATAAAAATTGCGTTATTTATGTCCTTTTCACTACCCAACGACTGTAATGACGAATAAAGGGCCGATATTTCGTCAATTAGGGACCTCAAGCCTGATGCAGATGGTTTCGATACTTGAGGGAGGTCAAACAATTGAGAAATGGTGTCAAAAAAAATCAAGCATTTATTGTCGTAAACGTTTTTCAGACTAGCCAATGCCTTCTCATAATTTAAATCCGAAATTTGAAACGCCTTGACAGTTCCTAGTGCATCGTCTATTAGACGTCAGCAAATGGTTGAATTTTTCGATATTTGTTAGAGACGGGTCATTATGCACTAAGCTCTCGAAAAGACTTATAAAGTTTTTAAAGTCAGAATGTTTTCCACTGAATTTGGGCAAATTAATTTTTGGTAAATAGGACGAATGACGAAACCCACGTTATCACCGTGACTAAGTCTCGGAGCCTCGACTCGACTCATTGCGGACCGATATAAAGCCTTTGTGATTATGCACATATCCTCGACAGACGCTCTTAAATCATTTCCTGGGTTTAGCACATCAATGTCTGACTGAATATCCATTAATTTTTCACAATATGTTCCGAGAAGTTGCATTCGGTATTCCAGTTGAAAACCATCGAACGAAATAGTTATACCCGATACTCGTAGAGTAAAAGGGTATACTAGATTCGTTGAAAAGTATGTAACAGGCAGAAGGAAGCGTTTCCGACCATATAAAGTATATATATTCTTGATCAGGATCAGTTGCCGAGTCGATCTGGCCATGTCCGTCTGTCCGTCCGTCTGTCCGTATGAACGTCGAGATCTAAGGAACTACAGAAGCTAGAAAGTTGAGATTAAGTATACAGACTCCAGGGACATAGACGCAGCGCAAGTTTGTCGACTCAGGTTGCCACGCCCACTCTAACGCCCACAAACCGCCCAAAGCTGCCACGCCCACATTTTTGAAAAATGTTTTAATATATTTTCATTTTTGTATTGGCCTTGTAAATTTCTATCGATTTGCAAAAAAAATTTTTGCCACGCCCACTCTAACGCCCACAAACCGCCCAAAGCTGCCACGCCCACACTTTTGAAAAATGTTTCGATATTGTTTCATTTTTGTATTAGTCTTATAAATTTCTATCTATTTGCCAAAAAACTTTTGGCCACGCCCACTCTAACGCCCACAAACCGCCAAAAACTGTCCTTCGCACTTACACTAGCTGAGTAACGGGTATCAGATAGTCGGGGAACTCGACTATAGCGTTCTCTCTTGTTTTTTCCTCAAATGCAGTTTTCATACGTCCAATATCACTCATAACCCTATCGTGTTTTTGCATAGCCACTATTAATTTAGAATTAAGCTTTGCCGATACTTCCTTTTCTTTTTCCATTTTTTTAAATGAATTGGAATAAATAAAAATAATCCAAATACTAGTAAATTTCCGAAACAAGGGTTAAATCATACACGTAAATGAGCACGAAACCAATTTTTTAATCGATGCCCAAATATAAAAACTTGATTTCCAAATTCAATTGAACAATTCATTTTATTGGGTTATATGAGGTTTAACTGTGCCGAAGAACCACCGAAATTCACAAAATGTGTAGTTTGTATGTGTATGTATGTACCGATGATGGGCAAAACCAAAGCCAAAAATGTACAAAATTTGAATTTTATGATACATAAACTGTCCGAAATATTTAAGTGGATCCTATTCGGGTTAAATATGCCCACAAAATTTTCTAAGGCCAAATATCTCACTATAAATCGAATTAATGTTCACGCAAATGCATAGATGTACATACAAATGTGAGCAGGGCTTAAATTCACTGCCGAGTTTTGCAGGAACTTTCCACTATGTATGGTTTGAGAGCCACTGCCACAGTATGTACTGCTGAAAAAAAAAAAACAATGGGCGAGGTATATATGGTCGGCCACTGACACCGTGTATATAACAGACAAATAACTGTTCTGCAACTGCACAAAAGGGAAACGAAATTGGCGGCCAACTGGCGTTATGTATATGTATGTATGTAGGTTTACTAAACTTTTGCAGTTTGACCGTATGTATTTAACACACAAAAATTTCTCCAAATTTTCACAGAAACTAAAACCATAAGTTTTGTCAAAGGCAGTTCACTTTTATATATTTTTATTTTGGGGTGGTGTTTGTTTGGGATTTAAATTGGTTTTCCAATTTATCATATTTGACAAGAATTATTAACGCACACCATACACATAAAAAGTGGAGTGCTTATTATTTTTAATTTTTGGCACTGAATACCTGGTTATTATTTGGCATAATTTCCAATGACTTTCCTTTCCAATCCAAATGTCCAAATGTCTGCCAAATCCAGAATAATCGCCGAGTTTCACCAGCTAGGTTATTTCGCCAACAATAGAGAAAAAACGAAAAATTCACTATTTTGTTCGTTTTTTCGCACGCAAAAATTAAACAAATGCTAGCCGTAGTCCCTGTTCGGGCGCCATGAAAAATCGGGAGAGTTTTCCCGAAGAAAATTTGTTAGAAAATTAAGACTGGCGGCTAACAGCCTAGCTGGGAAATTTCCACCGATAGAAAAAACGAGAGGTTCGATCCAAAAATGTTTTAATGCACTGGCGCAGCCAGCAGCTTCGAATTCAATTTTACGAGTGCGCTTCTTAACATAGCAGAGCTTTCATGAGAAAGATAACATAATTGGTCAAACATAACATAACATAACATAACATAGGAATTTCATAATAGTTCTCTTATACTTTAAACTTAAACTACTGCTCCAACAATAATAAATCCCACTTTCCTTGATCATGCCGATCTGAAATCACTAATTGAACAAGAAACCCCAATAGTTAGTTTATTAGAAGCCTCTAAGATAAGGGTTCTTCAGTCCGATAACATTATCCATATACTAATAGCCTATCCTAGAGTCACATCATCAAGTAATCCTATGACTCGAAGAAGACACCTTGGCAGAATGTAAAGAAGACACCTTTTTGGTCACCGAGTGCAGGGAGACCACGCACTTCACCTTCTGTGAACGATCTCGACGCGAAACTTGCGCTCGCTCGCTCAATGAGGGAAACACAGCCCAGTGCCACACTCAACCCAGCCACCTGAGGGCAGTAATGCCTATAGATGACGGCATTGTTATTATAAACGAGGCAACAGCCCGCATCAGCACAGACGGCGGCCCAGAGGTGCTCGTCAAAGGAACTCAGCTGATGATGAACAATACACAAGCAGACTGGTGTAGTAAGATCACCACTACTTAACATCGTCGGCCACGACCCGGTACTGAGCATGCCCTTGCTACACCGCATGAACAACGACAATCTGCGCTTTATCAAAGGGTTCAAGGACGAGGTTGACGCCGCCGGCTCCCCTAAACTTTGGTTCGTGGCTGGAGTAATCCTAAACGTTGGTCTGATTGGTTCACTCATCCTTTGTTTTGCATTAATGAAAAGGCGAGCCTCTGTTGATATACAACAAACCATCGATAAGCTTCATATCACCGAGGACGGTCATAATTTGAGGGGGGGAGTAGTTAACAACTGATAGAGCTATCAAATATTTATGTCAGCAGCTATATAGTTTACATTTATAAATACCCTACCAACTAAGTAGCTTCAGATAAGAAATGCTGATGCGCCCCAACTGAGTTCAGCGCTCCGCGCTAAGAACGGTCAGCAGCGGCAATCGGACACCCAGTATCCGGGGTACCGAACTGTGCTGCATAAATGCTGAGTCGGCTTGCCGACCATAGGCGTGATGCATTGGAGCTAGGGTAAATTCATATTTTCCATATTCCTTGTATTCAGTTTTAAGCGAGCACTTTAGAAATAAAGACACAGCTACTCCGGCGACTTGCCGTAAAATACATGTTGTTTAATATAATTTATCCACGCTGATCCCGAAGGCCAGTGTCCAGCAAAGGGGGCAAAGTCACGCCCTCCACCGTAATCTACGTAAGAAGACATTCCGCCTGGATAACACCAGTACCAGGGGATCAACCATCTTCGTGAAACCTATCTACCGGGACCATCCGTAAAAGAGGAATACTGGAGCATAGGATCAACATAATTTATACACCCCAAAAAACGTATACAAAGAGAGAATCAACTTGTTGATTGGGACAGGGGAGGATGGTGGGCACAACACAGCTCACATCAAAAGAAAGGGGGGAAATAACCCGCAACAGCCAAGTTCGTTGCGGGGGCAGGCACGCGGGCCAGCAGAACGGACGCTGGGCCAGGCACGCGGGCCAGCAGAACGGACGCGGGGCCAGGCACGCGGGCCGGCAATTTGACGAGAGGCTGCCACAGGCGCGGAAACGAGGAGGGCACCTGCTGCCACAAGCTGGCCTCCAGGGCGCTTGGGGTCCAAGGGCAGCAACCTCTGAGCAGACACAAAAAGCCGCAAACTTACCTCCATTGAGCTGCAACACCAGAACCACGTGTGGAGGAAATCGTGCAGATAAGTGCAAGTTCTTTCGGAAAGAGCTACAATACCTGGGCCACCGAGTGACGGATCAGGGCATCGGAACGGATCCGGAGAAAGTGGCGGCAATAGCTCAGGTGGCTGAACAGCTACCTTCCCGTCCGGAAGGATCGCGAGGTGGGCATTGGAGCTCCAACAATTCGACTTCGAAATTGCATACAGAAAGGGCCAGCTGAACATCGTCGCGGACGCCCTGTCGAGACAGCCGCTGCAGGAAACTAGCCGAATGATAACGGCGAAGGAAGAAGGGCAACCGGACGAGCAGCAGGAGTGCAGGTGGGTAGATGAGATGCGGAGGAAAATGAAGCAGGATCCCCAAAAATACCCAAACTACCTAGAGGAGGCCGGCCAACTGTATAGGCACATTCCGCACCGGGCAGGAAACGAGGATGTGGTGTCATGGAAGCTGTGTGTACCAACCAGGGAGAGGCAGCGCGTCATGGCCGAGAACCACGACATGCCGACGGCAGGACACCTGGGAATTCGGAAGACAATGGCGAGGGTGGCAGCCAGGTACCACTGGCCAGGAATGCACCGAGACGTCAGAACGTACGTGCGGAACTGCGAGAGCTGCATGAAATACAAGCCCAACCAGCTGCATGCAGCCGGAAAAATGCTGACACAGGTGCCGGAAGAACAATGGGCCACCGTATGCGCGGACTTTGTGGGCCCCTTGCCGAGGTCAATGCACGGTAATTCGATGCTCCTGGTCCTGGTGGACAGATTCTCCAAGTGGACCGAGATCGGTCCAATGCGTAGGGCAACCACCGAGACGCTACGAAAGGCCGTGCGAGAGCGAATAGTGGCCAGGTACGGAGTGCCAAAAATCATGATCACGGGCAACGGAGTCCAATTCACGAGCAGAGCGTTCAAGAGGTTTTTGGAGGAGCTGGGTGTAAAACACCAGCTCACGGCTCCATATACTCCGCAAGAAAACCCGACGGAAAGGGCCAACAAGACCGTGAAAATAATGATCGCGCAGTTCACAGGGGCCGATCAGAGGACATGGGACGAGAACTGGGCAGAGCTGCAACTGGCTATAAATACGAGCGTGGCGGAAACCACCGGATACTCACTCAAAACAAAAACGGCCCATATTAGCGACTTGAAGCCGGGAAGCGCGGGCGCCGGCGGGCCAGAGGACAACGAGAGCGACAAACAACAATAAAACCCTTTCGCGAAGAAAGGGGGAAGACGATACAGGGTATCGAAAAGTCGAAAGTAGCAGATAAACACACACACACACACAAAAGGCCCGTTGGAGCGTGAGAGCGAAACAGGAGGGTACACAGCCGGAAAACCGTTAACGGCTAACGCACACAGTTGCGAATTCCGTGGGAGGCAGGTACACGGAGGAGAATCCCGTTACCGGTACAGGCCCCGCGAAATAACGGCGGAAAGGAGCAAATCAAAAACCGAGGTTTCGTCGCGGCGGAAGAAGCGAAAGTCGGTCTTTTAAAATCAAGTCGGCAGGATGACCACACGCAGCGAACAGAACAACCGGGAGGTGAGGGAGACCGCGCTGGGAAACAGCACGGAGCGACATGGAGGGCGGACGTTGAGTCCTATCTCCACCTTCTGGCGTCACCCCTGTTGTCGCGATCCCCATCCCCGGTTCCGGAGGACACGGAGGAGGTGCCCGACACGGAGCTGTCGGATGAGGAGGCGATGGCCGAAGGGCCAGTGGCGTATTTGTCCCTCTCTTCGGAGAGTGAGGAGGACGACGGGGGTGAGACCGTCACCCCGGTGGTGTCCTCGGAAGAGGACGAAGGAGGCCGGAGCGCGAGGATGGCCTACCGCAGCGTGCGGCGGGCGACGCAGGGCCACGGGCGGATCCGCCTAGGAGACGCGATGCCGTCGGGAGATCTGCGGGAGATGCGCGGAACGCCACGCTGCGACAATACGAGCGGATGGTGGTGGAGCGGAAGGCAGCCGCTGCCAAGGCCGCGTGGCAGGAACGCCTGTTGGAGTGGCAGAAGGAGGAGGAAGCGCTGTGGGTACCACAATCACCGTCATCGTTGCCACAGTCGCCATCGCGGCAGCAACCGTTGCCACCGACACCCCCGCCGCCGTCGTAGCCGCCCCCACCACCGACGCAGCAGCGACAGCGAGAGCTGCCGCAGCCACCGACACCGCAGCCGCCGTTGCCACCGACGCCGCCGCAGCCACCACCACCACCGACGCAGCAGCGACAGCGACAGCCTTCCGCTCCACCACCATCCGCTCGTATTGTCGCAGCGTGGCGTTCCGCGCGTCCGCGAACTCGCGCATCTCCCGCAGATCTCCCGACGGCATCGCGTCTCCTAGGCGGATCCGCCCGTGGCCCTGCGTCGCCCGCCGCAGGCCATCCTCGCGCTCCGGCCTCCTTCGTCCTCTTCCGAGGACACCACCGGGGTGACGGTCTCACCCCCGTCGTCCTCCTCGCTCTCCGAAGAGAGGGACAAATACGCCACTGGCCCTTCGGCCATCGCCTCCTCATCCGACAGCTCCGTGTCGGGCACCTCCTCCGTGTCCTCCGGAACCGGGGATGGGGATCGCGACACAGGGGTGACGCCAGAAGGTGGAGATAGGACTCAACGTCCGCCCTCCATGTCGCTCCGTGCTGTTCCCCAGCCCGGTCTCCCTCACCTCACGGTTGTTCTGTTCGCTGCGTGTGTACATCTTGCCGACTTGATTTTAAAAGACCGACTTTCGCTTCTTCCGCCGCGACGAAACCTCGGTTTTTGATTTGCTCCTTTCCGCCGTTATTTCACGGGGCCTGTACCGGTAACGGGATTCTCCTCCGTGTACCTGCCTCCCACGGAATTCGCAACTGTGTGCGTTTGCCGTTAACGGTTTTCCGGCTGTGTACCCTCCCTGTCCCGCTCTCACGCTCCAACGGGCCGTTTGTGTGTGTGTGTGTGTGTGTTTATCTGCTACTTTCGACTTTTCGATACCCTGTATCGTCTTCCCCCCTTCTTCGCGAAAGGGTTTTATTGTTGTTTGTCGCTTTCGTTGTCCTCTGGCCCGCCGGCGCCCGCGCTTCCCGGCTTCAAGTCGCTAATATGGGCCGTTTTTGTTTTGAGTGAGTATCCGGTGGTTTCCGCCACGCTCGTATTTATAGCCAGTTGCAGCTCTGCCCAGTTCTCGTCCCATGTCCTCTGATCGGCCCCTGTGAACTGCGCGATCATTATTTTCACGGTCTTGTTGGCCCTTTCCGTCGGGTTTTCTTGCGGAGTATATGGAGCCGTGAGCTGGTGTTTTACACCCAGCTCCTCCAAAAACCTCTTGAACGCCCTGCTCGTGAATTGGACTCCGTTGCCCGTGATCATGATTTTTGGCACTCCGTACCTGGCCACTATTCGCTCTCGCACGGCCTTTCGTAGCGTCTCGGTGGTTGCCCTACGCATTGGACCGATCTCGGTCCACTTGGAGAATCTGTCCACCAGGACCAGGAGCATCGAATTACCGTGCATTGACCTCGGCAAGGGGCCCACAAAGTCCGCGCATACGCTGGCCCTTTGTTCTTCCGGCACCTGTGTCAGCATTTTTCCGGCTGCATGCAGCTGGTTGGGCTTGTATTTCATGCAGCTCTCGCAGTTCCGCACGTACGTTCTGACGTCTCGGTGCATTCCTGGCCTGTGGTACCTGGCTGCCACCCTCGCCATTGACTTCCGAATTCCCAGGTGTCCTGCCGTCGGCATGTCGTGGTTCTCGGCCATGACGCGCTGCCTCTCCCTGGTTGGTACACACAGCTTCCATGACACCACATCCTCGTTTCCTGCCCGGTGCGGAATGTGCCTATACAGTTGGCCGGCCTCCTCTAGGTAGTTTGGGTATTTTTGGGGATCCTGCTTCATTTTCCTCCGCATCTCATCTACCCACCTGCACTCCTGCTGCTCGTCCGGTTGCCCTTCTTCCTTCGCCGTTATCATTCGGCTAGTTTCCTGCAGCGGCTGTCTCGACAGGGCGTCCGCGACGATGTTCAGCTGGCCCTTTCTGTATGCAATTTCGAAGTCGAATTGTTGGAGCTCCAATGCCCACCTCGCGATCCTTCCGGACGGGCTCTCGATGCTGTTCAGCCACTTCAGGGCCATGTGATCCCTTATCACTTTGAAGTGGTAGCCTTCCAGGTACAGCCTTAATTTCCTGACAGCTAAACACTACTTCTCTGTTGCAGAATAATTATTTTCCGCTCCGTTCAGAGCTCTGCTAAAGTAGGATATGACCCGCTCGCCTTACTCGGAGTGCTGTGTGAGGATAGCGCCCAGCCCGTACTCGCTGGCGTCCGTCTGTAGCACGAACGTCCTTGTGAAATCGGGGCATGCCAGGATCGGGTCGGCGACCAACCTGGTTTTGACGGCCTCGAATGCTTCTTGGTGGGCGTCTGTCCATTCCCATTTTGCCTGTTTAGCAAAATCTGGTACAAAACGTCTGTACCACGGCGCCACTCCTAGGTACTGTCGCAGCTCCTTCACGTTTCCCGGGGGCTTTACCAGAGCTATTGCCGCCACTTTCTCCGGATCCGTTCCGATGCCCTGATCCGTCACTCGGTGGACCAGGTATTGTAGCTCCTTCCGAAAGAACTTGCACTTATCTGCGTTAACTTTCAGGTTTGCCGCCCTTAGCCTCCGGAAAACCTCTTTCAGGTTGCGCTTGTGTTCTTGTAGTGTCCGTCCGATCACAATTATGTCGTCCTGGTACGCAAATGCGTGTGGCATCATCTCGGGTCCTATCACTTGGTCCAACGCCCTCTGGAACGTTGCCGATGCGGAGTGCAGTCCGAATGGCATTACTTTCCACTGGAATAGGCCCTTTCCCGGCTTCACGGACTTTGCGTTTATCTGGCGGAAATCTACACACAAACGCCATTGACCCGTCTTCTTCTTCACCATCACTATGGGAGAGCTGTACGGGCTCCTAGACGGTTCGATGCACCCCTTTTGTAGCAACTCGTCGACCTTGGCGTTGATTTCCACCTGCATCTTCGGGTTCTTCGGGTAGTAGCGCTGTTTGACCGGTTGATCGTCCTTCATCGTGATTCTGTGCACCGCCACCGTCCCTTGGACTCTTCCCAACTCTGCTAGATCTGCCTTCAGGAAGCCGTCAATATCTTCCTCTGCAAAGTCGGTCGTCCTCTCCACGATTGCCACTGGCAGCTTCTCGCGTGCACCGCTTCGAACCACCTGTCCCGCTGGTATCGTTGCGCTTAGACCCGCGCATGCTATCCTGCCTCCGACTTTCGTTAGGAAATCCCATCCCAGTACTAGAGCGTAGATGATGTTGTGGAGGATTAGCAGTTGCATTCTTACGGTCCTCTCTCCAAGTCCTATGTCCACTTCGAGCAGCGATGTGACCTGTAACATATCTACCCTATAAATATACTAAATTAATGGGTACAACTTATCTTCAAAACATTGTGACACTTTGTCATAATAAACATAACGTTCAAGTACCCAAAAGACCACCAACATTTACACAAGTGTTCCAGCGCTCAAGTAATATGATCTAACGCTTATACATAAGCCGATCGCGGAGCGTGGGAATGCTGAGCATGCACTTTGCAGCTCAAGTGGTCAGACCATGCATTACATATGCATGCCTTCTGCATACATATGTATATGTATATGGAACTATATGTTTATAATAATAAGTACTATATATACGGGTCAGCTCAGCCCAAGTTGAGCGCATAAGAAACATTCGAATAAAGTAACTCTAACTGAGCAGACGCTCTGACTCTAAAAATACTAAACCTTCTTTGGGATCCTTGCGAACATTATAGACCTCCTCAAACCGTCCATCAGCCATCCGCACAACCTGTCCGCCAACTCTTCGCTAATAAAGCTTGCTGTGGCTCCGGTGTCCATCGTGGCTTTAACATCCATTCCGTCTATGAGCACTGTGGCGGACAGTTGCCCTTCTTCCGCCTTCAGCTTGCCCATTAATTTTGAGGGGCAGCACCTTGCGAACCCTGGTTGCCCCTCTGAGGCTGGGGTCGCGTGGCGTTTCCCGATCTTGGACAGCACTCTGCGGTCTTCGGGCCAATTCTCCCGCACGTCCAGCAAAAGGTGATCGGTCGGTTCCGACATTCCCGCATCCAGTGATCCTGGCTTCCGCACCTATGCCAGGCTTGTGCTGGGTTTAATACAAACCCCCACCGCACCGGGTCTGGCCCTCGCCCGTTCGTTTCGTGCCTCGATGGTCCTGTGGACTCCTCTTGGCACCATCTGCACACCGCGTGCTGTTCCCCTCTTTGGAAATCCCGCTGGTGGCGGGCTCTGTGGGTCCGCTCTGACTCGAAACGCTCCCTTTGGGAGTCCAGTTCCTCGAATTCGTCGGCCAGGGCCATCAAAGCATCCAGGTGTCGGCACTCGTACGGGCGGACAAACATTCGTAGAGCTTGAGTGCTGTTCTCCCTTATCCTCTCCAAGGTCTCTTCCTGGGACATCCCAAAAGGCCGCTTTAGGGTCTGCATGTCCACCATATAATCTTTGAAGCACTCGCCATGCCGCTGCTTCCTCTGCCTGACCTGGTCTGCCAGCTTCGTCATGAATCCTCTGGGCAGAAAAAATTCTTGGAAGCTTTGGATGAACTCTGCCCATGTCTCCCAGAATCTGTTGTTGGCGATGAAACACTTTAGGCCCCTGCCCTTCAGCAGCTCCGGCATCGCTCGCGGGATTTGGTTGATCTCTAGGCCGTACGTCATTGCTGACCACTCTACCTGCTCCAGGAACTCCAATGGCTTGTCGTGACCGTCGTACCGGAAGCTCTACCCCCGCACCTGTTTCGCCACCTTCGCGTAATCCGGAGGGGCTACTCTTGCGATGTCTCGCCGATCGCGGCTGGACTCCCGCCTCTCCCTTCTCTCGCGGCTGCTTTCCCGCCGTTTACTCCCGGTTTCCTGCCTTTCGGCTCTGCTCTCGCTGGCCTCCATCATGCTGTGGACATCGAGGCCGGTGACATTGACTTCCGGGGTCGGTCTCCTTGTGTACTCCCTTTCAAACGCCTCTAGTATGGCGACCGTTTCGGGCTCGTCTGTGGTCTGTTGGATAAATTCGGACAGCGTCTTCCTCATATCCTCGACCAACCCTTTGAGCTTAATGCGTAGGGCGCTCGCTATTGCGGGAAAGTCATCCCTCTTCAGGCTGTATAGCCACGATTTCCCATCTTCTTCTCTGTTCTTTTGGCCAGGACAATCACGGTTGGGCGCCAGATATAACGAACTGATTTTCTTGTTTCTGCTCACTACGAATTGCAACGGCTAGCTCAGAGAGTTTGTTTGTTCGTCCCACCAAATTTATGATTTGTATGATTGCCCGACCAAGAAGAAGACAGAGTCTCAGATTTAAACCAACTTTATTTAGCGTCACTTGCTAAACAGAATTCGGTGACCCTCGCCGTCGGATGCGCGTCGTTGCTCCTTCGTATGCCTCCGTCGCTTCAGGTGGGGAATCCGCACCGGCTCGCCTGGGGCTTAGGATGTTATGGCGATAGGTTGTATCGTACGAGAGACCAGATAGTGCTCCTCTCCGAACCACTTTTGCCGACCACTGACTCCACCGTCCCTTCCTGCGTATGCCAGGCACTTGTCGCCCTTGCCGACGGATACCCTGCGGGCTCGAACAGGGCTTAGGATGTTATGGGGCAGGGTGTATCGTCCGTGAGTTAAGCTAGCGCTCCTCTCCGAACCACCGTTGCGACCACTGACTCCACCGTCCCTTTTCTGACCACGCTAGGTCCTGGTGTTCGCTCGTCCCTCGCTGATCTTTACTTGCGGTGATCCACTTGGGATGCTCTCTTGACGCACTTGTGTTTCCGCTGCTTCACCGTCACTCGGTATTGACTGACCGCCCGTGTGGCGTACTTTCGCTAACTTCCGTGTACTTCGCGTACCTTTCCGACTGACTGTGTGGCTGTATGGCCCTTCGCGTACTTCTTCTTGACTGTCCCGAGCTGCGCCGGCGCCGTCCGTTATATCGGCCGAGGGAATCCCGTTATTTCCTCTTTTGCACACGGCTCGCTCGGGTACAAGCTCCAAACATGTCCCGTTAGTTCACGGTGCGTCCTCTTTGTGCCTGTCCAAATCCGCACCGTTACCGTATGACCTCTACGCCCTTGGCGGGTTTGAGTCCAAGGTCCAGCGCGGTACCGTTATTTCACGGTCTCTTTGTGGGGAGTTTTAAGACTCCTCACAGGTTTCACACCAATTTTACCTTTAGCACAGATTTCACATGCGATTCTGTCTATTTTTGATTGACTTTAAGCCATTGACCTTGGTCCTTGGTCACTAGCCATCTTTTTTAGGTTTGCCATATTCAAATGACCATGACGATAACTTCCACAATTCATCATTTGCACACATGTACATGCACCGATGGTTCGAGGTATCAATAACAAAACGATTTTCAGTCTTTCTTCCCTGTAGCACATCTTCATTTTGACCGTTCCTTATATAAGCACTTTGCTTTTGAAAAATAACTTTATACCCTTTCTCAACGGCATTCAATGCCGTTCTGAAATTACTTTGCAAGTCTTTTACATAACGCACATTTTAAAATTTTTTTCTTTATTTTTAATTCCTTCTTATTTCTCTCGGAAACTCAGGGCTTTTACGAGAGCCTTCCACCTATCTCTGTTTTGTGCTGTCTGCTTAGCATTTTCCCCTGTGATGTTTATTTGGGCAAGTTCTTGTTGAGCGGTTCTTCTCCATGTTGCTCTTGGCCTTTCTTCCCTTCTGCTTCCTTGGGGGTTCCAGTCCAGTTCCATCCTTACTATGCTACTAGGGTTTCTCCTGGGAGCGTGCCCTATCCACATCCTTTTCTTCTTCCTTATTTGGGTGTGTATCGGGGGCTCGCTCGTAACGCCCCACAGCTCTGGGTTGGCTATTCTGTTTGGCCAGAATATCCCACATATCATTCTCAGGCATTTATTGCTGAAAACCTGCAGTTTCTGCGTTACTTTCTTCGTTGCGAGCTATGTCTCACTTGCGTATAGCAGTATGGATTTCACACACGCATTGTAGATCCGGAGCTTTGTTCGCCGGCTTATTTCTCTGTTTTTACAAATGCGGTATAGTCTCCCAAAGGCTGAGCGGGTTTTGCCAAGGCGACTCGAGACATCATCATCCACTCTACCATTGTTGGATATTATTGTTCCAAGGTATAGGACGAACTCTATTGGGTTCCCATGTATGATGATGTTTCCTTGGTTGGAGTGGTTGAATCACATAGCTTGTGTTTTTGCTACGTTTATCTCGAGTCCGACGCTGCTGGCTATCCTGACGAGGTCATTACTTTACCTCTGTATATCGCCGAGTCTATGAGTGATAAGACAGAAGTCGTCTGCATAGTCACGTAATTTCGCGCTTGGACGAGCATACTTCGCTCATTAACTCGTCGACCACGATGTTGAAGAGTAGAGGTGATACCGGGCATCCTTGCCGAATTCCGATGTTCGTCTGGAAAGGTTCACTTGTTTTCCCGTTGTGCAGTACCGCCAAGTTGGCATCGTCATACATCGACTTGATAATAGCGATGAGGTTCGCCGGTACTCGTTTCCTTGCAAGTGATCGCCATATTGCTGCCCTTTCAACTGAATCGAACGCCTTCTGGAAGTCGATGAACAGGAGATAAAGCGGAGCTCTCCATTCAACAGCTTGCTGGGTAATTATGCGTAGCGTGTTTGCCTGGTCTACGAAACTCCTGTATGGTCTGCAGTCTGCCTGTTAGTCTCGGATTGTTGGCTCAATTTTTTCCTGGAGGCGTTCGTTCAGTAGCTAGGATTTTATAGCTAGTGTTGAGCAGTGTTATTCCTCTCCAGTTGTTGCAGTCGCTAAGGTCGCCTTTCTTGGGGAGCTTCACGGTGATTCCGCTTTTCCAGGAGTCAGATACAGTCTCGCCTTCCCATATTAGTGCGAAATGTGGATGCAGCGTATCAGCCATCAGCTGAGTGTCAATGTCTAGCTATTAAGCTTTTTCAATAGCTGTTGCGACTAATAAATAGCCGAATATTTCCGATACTGTTTGTTTTGTTTATTATACTGGCAGCTTATTATACCAAGAGCTATATCAAATTCAAAAGTTGAGTCTTTGCCGAAAAACGAAGAAGTGACAAATGGCGGGACAGACAGCCGAAATGCAGCGCCCGAGCTTAGTGTAGGTAGATAACAAAGAGAGAGTAGATAACAAAAAGAGAGAGAGTGCGCACTATGGGCATCGGAACTGCTATTAATGACTATTTCGGCTTACAATATTAAGATTATAAAATGAGTCTACTGCACAGTTTTGGCTGCATGACCCAACATCCTCCCCCCGTTGGAAGCTTGGTTTCCAACAGAGTCCTCAAGGGGAAGCAGACATAGTTTGTTCACTGCCCGCCTTATTACTCCAGACGCGGTCCTCAATTCTGCAACTCGAGCGACGCCGTCTCTGCCAGGAATCAACTGCATAACTCTCGCCAAAGGCCATCTCATTGGGGGTAGATTCTCGTTCGTAACAAGAACGACGCTGTCCACGGCTACGCCAGGCTTTGGGGTGCGCCATTTGCAGCGCTGCTGGAGCAACGTCAAGTATTCTTCCTTGAGAAGGTCAGAACCGCCCTATTTGCTCATCTCGTATCCAGGAAAGTGCCACCGTCGAGTCGCACCAACAATAGTAGCGTCCTTTAAGTACTTTCAAGCCAACTATTTCCCTCAAGCTCCAGCTTTGATACTTTTATGGTCTTCAACGGAGCTATGCGCGACTTCGAACAAAGCAAATGGCTAAAACATCGATTCCCTTTAGAAACCACATAAACGCAGGCTCCATAGGCATCAATGCTTGCATCACAAAAACCATGCACCTCAAGACCAGACTCTGCGCTAAACACGAACCGAGGGAAACTAACATGACCTATTGTTTAAAAACTGCGACACATTTCCTTAGCTTGAGCTTGCCCTTCGCAAGAATGCCAACCGTCTGCTGCTGATAGCATCCTTTACAGTGCCGGAGCCGGAGATAAGATCATCCACGTAAAAATCGCGCCGAAGGATTTCTGATCCAATGGGAAACGCTGCCTGCTCATCGATTGATAACTGGTGCATAGCCCTTACGGATAAGAATGAGGCTGGTTTGGTGCCGTAAGTAACTGTGTCGAGTTTGTATACTTGAAGGTCATCGAGCGGGGAGTCCCTCCAGACAATGCACTGCAAATAGCTATCTTCCTGCGAGACCCTTACACATCGGTACATTTTACATATGTCTCCTGTAACGGAACGCGTGAAGCTATTAAGGCGCTACCGCATGGGCGCGCGCAGCCTCCAGACACAACCCAGCCCTAACGAGCGAGCTGCAGGTTTTCTGGAATCTTCCAGTCCCCAATGTCCACATTAAAGCTTGGCTGGCGATCCGTGATATTGGGAGCGATAAATGCTGTTATGCTCGTTGAGAAACTCGAAGTGACAGACCGAATCGCAATTCATACCGAGAATTCATCAGTCGCGAAATTGGAATCCCCGATTCCAGTGATGGAGCCATTCGACCTCGACCTCTTAAGCTGCAGTTGATTTGCAAGCCGAGAGGTGACCAAGTGCAGTTGAGAGCCAGAATCTAACAAGACCCTGCAGGGAACGAACAGTCCCGACCGATTCTGCACTGGAACGGTTACAGTGGCTAGCAGCACAAGGTCACTACCGAGATCCTAGGCAATTAGAGTAGAAGAAGTCGAAAGCGAGTAGAAGAAGTGGGAGCTTGAAGACACCAGAACATGTGGCTGCGAGGAAGGTGGACCATCTAGATGGAGCAGCGTATGATGCCAGATTCCACAGGTGCGCCAGCGGCTCGAGCTGCATTGCCGTAGCTGATGACCTGCCTTTAGGCAATTTAGGCAAAGTGCTAGTCTCTTTGCCTCCCGCAGACGATCTACTGGCACTATGTCTCTAAATTGCGGGCAATTATATATGGCAAGCTCTGCTCTATGGCACAGCATGCAACCAAGAGAGTTTTGGATGGTAGCAACTAGCGTCGAACGATTTCTGCCCACCTGGACGCCTGGCGCACAGGTTGCAATGGCGCAATTCACTGCCCCCAAACTCCTACATCGCTGCTCCAGTAATGCAGCCATCGATTCCCACAACGGAATAAGGTTGACAAAGACCGGATCCACCAAGAGCTCCTCCCACTTAGCGCCGCACCCAGCTTTTGCAGCAGCACTTGCACTATGATGCAGCCAGCGATTTGCTTAGTGGTGCCCAAACCCTTCCACGCACGAATGTGAGCGTCGAACTTGTCCGACAATGCCCGAAGCGATGCCACTGAACCATTCGGTACTGCCTTTAGACCCAGAATCTCGGTGATGTGTGCCTGAAAAACGAGACGCCGATTATCAAACCTTTTTTTGAAGCAACTCTAAAGCCGCTTCGCAATTGCCGTTTGAGATCTCCAATGATCGGATAGTTTCCAGCGCCGAATCCCTCAAACATGCCCGCAGATGCTGAAATTTCTCAATGTTGGAGAGGTCCAGATGGCTGTCGATTATGCTCGTGAACACGGAGTAAAAATCCGCCCAGTTTGCATAGCCTCCGCCAAACGATGGCAGCTGCACAGGCGGCAACGGCATCGGCTCCTCCTGCAGAATGAATAAAGAAGCTATCCAAGCCCACAGAGGTCAAAAAGCGACCTCCACCTAATAGGGAGCGCTCCCAGGACGTTCCCTCCGCTTTGCGCTCTGCGCAGCTATACAAAGCCGCAGTAAAGGGGCTGGGGAGGTGTATGAGGGCGTCGGACTTGTTGCGTTGAGCTGGTCCGACGTACCTTGCCGACCCCGTGCAAGGACCTGGATTCCGGCATCCATCAAGGCGCCAGACCAGATCGGACTGGCGAGTAGTGAAGGTCGACGAGATGGAAGGGCCAACAAATCGGGCCATCCTCATCCTCAACAAGAAGTCCCTCGCTCCCATAGAGGCAGCTCATGGGGAGCTACACATTGGGTTTAGTTCAGTGACCGTAAAGGTTTACAAATCGGACTCCGTCAAGGAGGACCAGGAAGGCGGTGGCGGAGAATGCCTCTGAGATCGAGGCATCGAGGATGGCTACTCGACCGATGCCTAAATTCTCCGCAGCCTAGCAAACATGGGTTCTAGGTTCCAAGACACATCGGACGGGGAGGGAGCCCACAGGAGATGTCCGAGAGGCTTCTCCTACTTGGATAGTAGGAGGAAAGGTTTCAGGATTAGGGACTAAGGAATATAAGCTTCTAACAGCTCCCAGCGAAGGTAAAGTAAAGGCCTGAATTTTGGCCAAAAAGCACCTTAGCATTTTTCTGCTCCATAATTAAAGCAATGCAGATAACGCGGTAGCCACCGTGGAGAGTTAGCCATCTCCGTTTAGAGTGCTGTCATCGTACGTGAGCTCGTATAAAATCCACTTCCCGAAGCAACTAAAAATGTGTCTTTATCACGAAAACATAAACAATGTCGAGATTTTCTATTTTGCAATAATGCAGATGACATGGTTAGCCATTTAAGTTTCTTTCTCAGAAACATGTGAGCCTCAGTTACGAGGACTACATATATGCTATCAGGTCTAGTTTGAAGAAACCACAAATTTTTCTGAAGAGAACATTTGGAGTAATTTAAGTTAATAGTTAAAATAAACACGTTCTTTCTATGCAAATATGGATATCCAGTTAATTAATAAGTGCTTTCATATAAACACCTCCCCCAAACACCACACTTCAGAACAACAAGTTTGTATGCCTAGACCTACACTTATACCTTCAAATTATTCCTCAGAATTCAACTGACATATTTTTAAAAGGATTGCTGGATAGATACGAACAAAGACCAGATTTGCATGAAGGCAGGTGTTTACCCGATTTTTCAGCAAATTATGAGTTTTCGAAAAGCCGTAGAAGTACTCGTCAGAGGGCAAATAGTGACGATGACACTGAAGAAGGCCATGACGTTTTAGGAGATGTATATTTTCCGATCCGAGATGGCAGCGGATTTATACGGGAAAGAAATAAGGCTTGTATTATTAGGTATAGGCGTTTTAATATTAATACGGATAGGATAAACTACTTTAGATCATTAGTAATGCTTTTTTCTCTTTGGCGAAACGAACAGGTAAATTTAATTCAAAGAAATTGCGAGGAATTTTATAAGGAGAATGAGGGGGCTATTAAAGCCAACTTTGAAAAGTATAATGCCATAAATAGTTTAGAAGACGCGTTTAGAAGGGCCATGAAAGCAGATAATAGAGAAGAACATGACGAAGAGGAGGTATTACCTAATGAGGAGTTTAGGGCATTAGCTATTCCTGAAATATCTTCTCAAATTAATGTTTTAAACTTGAACAACAATTTGTTAGAGGTTGATCCGGATAGCAATATCTGGCTTCCGCCACTTATATCCCCTTTAAACCTAGCCAATTTAGTTAGATATCTAAATTTGGAGCAAAAAACTTTCCTTACTCATGTCTTGGATAATGCAAGGACAAATCGAACCTTTTATGAGTTCGTAGGTGGCGGAGCAGGTGTCGGCAAAAGTAGATGAATATCAACCTTATTTTAGTCCCTATCCAAGGAGTATAATGGTAGAGTAGGTTGCGACCCAACTTCGGTAAAAATTTTACTGTGTGCTCCCACAGGCAAAGCTGCTTTCGGAATCGGAGGATCCACTCTTCATTCCATGTTCTCTCTCCCTGTAAATCAGGCTGGGTCCGCATTTAGAAGTTTAAGCCCTGATTTGTTGAATACCCTTCGTTCAAGATTTATTGATCTTAAAATTCTTATAATAGACGAAATTTCTATGGTCGGTGCAACAATGTTTTCTCATTTAGACTCTCGCCTAAAGCAAATATTTTCTAACGTTGAAACTCCTTTCGGTGGTATTTCGGTTATCGTGTTCGGCGATCTTAGACAATTGCGGCCTGTATGTGATCGCTGGATTTTTCAGGCCCCGGCGCATGATCCATACAGTGCTATATTTGGATCATATCTGTGGAGTCCTTTTAGGTTTTTTGAACTCACAAAGATAATGCGACAGCGAGATGACCAACCGTTTGCAATTGCACTTAATAACATTGCATCCGGCCAAATGACGTCTGATGATGTTAGCTTGCTAAGATCTAGAATTTCCGATAAAAGTCAAATTCCAAATGACTCAATTCACCTTTTTACAAGTAATCAGGACACAGATCTGTACAATAAGGAGAATCTTAACTCGATTCCCACTGAACAATTTCTCTTGGATGCCATAGACTCAGTTAAGTCCGCTCAAATAAGCTTAGAGCAGAGGAACAGATGCCTGGAACAAGCAAGGTCCCTAAAAACATTTGAGACACAAGGATTGTGTACCTCGCTCACTTTAAAAACCACTGCCAAATATATGATGACGGTCAATGTAGATACATCAGATGGTCTCGTATACGGAGCCACTGGTGTCCTTAGAGAGAGAGGCTTCAGTACGTCCAACACTCCAGATCTTCTTTGGATACAAGTTTTAAATGAAAGCATAGGAGTAAGTGCGCGTTCCAAGCGCAGACATTGTGAGGAGGCTTAATGGACGCCAATTTCGAAAATTATAAAACGTTTTCAAATTAATTCTAATCAGGCAACTACAATTGACCGAAAGCAGTTTCCAGTGGTTCCTGCAGAAGCAACTACTATTTATAAAAGTCAAGGAGCTACGTACAGTAAAGTGGTCGTTTACACTAACTCCAGCATGCAGAGAGCTGCGCTGTATGTAGCCTGTAGTAGAGCCAGGTCTTTTCATTATTGGACCTTTTGTCCCCCCAAGATCCGCTCAGGATTCAGCTTCAGAAGCAGAGCTCCGAGAATTGCGTTCCACTAAGCTACTGAATACCCATTTCGATTGCTTAATCAATAGTCCGAACCTTCATATTTTTTCCATAATACGGAAAGTTTACACTGCCACATAAGGGATTTTTGTTCCGATCGTCTAATGCTTAGGTCTTCTATTTTGTGCTTTGTTGAGGCATCAACATACTCAAATGAGGTTTCTGAAATTCCTGGCTTTACCCCAGCAGTGAGATTAGATTGCCAGTCAGTAGCTAGCGGAGCCCGACCAAAAAGAGGCATTCTCGTTTTCATTCGAAACGAACTATTTGAGAATGTTAGTCCTTGCTCAAGTGGTCGATTTTTTTCAAATCTTTCAAATTTAGCCTCTCCAGTGTTTGAGTTTGCTATCTTTAAGTGACGATCTTTAGGATTTCTTGTTTTATATAAAAGTCCGACCTATCCCTTAAAGAAGTTTGAAACTGAGTTTATGTAGTTATTTCAGCAGCACACATTTTTAAATAGTAATTGTTTAGTGTTAGGAGATTTAAACTTGCGCCTCCACTCCATCTATGGTTGCTCCAAACAAATTTTCGATTTTTTAGTAGATGTAAAAGGTTTTAGCTCCTTGCGAGATTTGGATTCGTCTACAACCAATAGCAATACGCATATTGATTGGGTGTTTTCAAATATTTTCGATAATCGGGCCAATGCGCGCACATTAGAGACCACGTATAGTTAGCACGGTGAATGTGAAGTGATTGATGACGGACGCGTCGCGTTAGCGCTCCCGGAAAAACCCCAAAATTTCCGCGTCGAGCCAGCGTGGACGCGCCAATGGGTGACAGCGTGCATTGGCGTCACGGCCCCGGTCACTTACCCGCGGAAGACTGCTCTCCAGAGGTCCATGGACTGCCAGCCGGACCCAATCTCCAGGCCCATGGGACAGGTCAGGGTGAGAAAATACGAAGCTTTCTCTTCCGGTTTTTCTCTTCCGTCCGCTTTTCCATGTGTGCAATTAGAGATGCACTGTCACACCAGCTGATCTCACTCTCAGCTGCTAAACCAGTGTTGGAAAACGGCTCATGCTACCGGTCTGGCAGCGCTGCACAGCCGAAGGCGACCCCAACCACAGGTGGCGCTTCTAGGGAAATGCTACTGATCAGAAGCAAATTGCTACATAACTAGCCAAACGATCTCGTCTCTAAACGTAGCATACTTTCCTGGGCTGCTGACGAGAATCCTTGCCAGCAACGCATGGAATCCTTGCGAAAATAGCACCAACAAGATGGGGCTAGGAATAAGAGGTGTCAAAGGTCAAGGAGCGGACCAACAGCCAACCCCGCCGCTAACGCGGTACACCGAAAAACGGGGCTCTGGCGACCGAGCAGGAGCGGTATAACTCCCACCGAATAAAAACCCTTTCCCCTTCACACCCCTCTCACCAAAAATCCACGGAGCGTCTGACCCAGAGTGGGCGGCTACGTGGTCTGCGTCTGCGCCATAGTGGCCGGCAGTAAATCCAACCCTGGCAGAAGGGTTAAATCTGCAACCTAAACCTGGCAGTAGGGATAAAATGCATCCAAGTGAGGAATGTCGGTAAATAACATTACTACTCCAGGTGGCAACCACTTAGTTGGAAATCCACCCGTGGTTAATCCCACGGCAGGGGCACGGATTCTGGAGGCCCCAAACCACGTTCTAAACCAACCTGGCGAGGTGGTGGCAAGCTTGGCCGCCTCGACAGTGATCGCAACAAGCAAACACTATAGCGAAATGGACAACGCGGGAGCTTTTCAAAGCAGTAAAAAGATCTTGCGTTCGCCGATCCTACCAAGGTCACCTGGGCCACCACAGACTGGTGGGTCAGTCCTGGCCGAGATGGGAGATGGTCAGGACACGCCGAAGCGGGCAAGGACCCCGAGCAGCCCCTCCGGCTCGAGCCGCAGTACACCTCTAAAGAGGACGAAGGCGGATGGGCAAATCCGCTGCGCCGACAAGCTATCGGAAATCGGACGGGTCCTGGATCAGCTGATAAACCTGACCAACGTGAAGCAGAGGAGGCACATAAACGTGCAGATGAAGGCGATGTTCGCCAGGATGAAGGCCCTCCAAGAAGACGCCAGCCGGGGGCTGGACATGGAGGACGAACAGCGCCACGCCCTCCCAGGGTGCCCCAAGTGTGGGGACAAACGAATGAAGACCGAGCATAAGTCGCAGCAGACCACCCCCAGGCGAAAAAGGGACAGTTTCGTGCAAACGGACCAAACGGCAAAGGGAAAGAAGCCGGTGGATAAGAGAGCGAGCCCCCCAAGACAGCAGGCGAAAGCAGCGGAGCAAATCCCGGCTCAGCCAGCGGGAGCCCCAAACCGTGGGAAGCCGGACACGTGGACGAAGGCGGAGACTAGGAAGAAGGCACGCCTAGCGCGGAGACCCGACGCTGTCATAGTCGAAGCGAAGGGAAAAACTTACAGCGAGGTCTTGGCTTTGGTCACCAGGCGAAGCGACGGACAACTGCAGGAGTTGGGAAGGAACGTGCACAAGGTTCGCTGCACAGCTAGTGGTAACCTCCTGCTCGAGCTAAACAGGGATGGAGAGAGAAGCGCATCGCTAATGAAGAGCGATCTGGAGGCGGTGCTCGATGGAGTCGCATCTGTGCGAGCTCTGACGCAAGACTCGAGGTTGCAATTCCTCTCGATCTGCGACTTGGACCCATTAGTCGCTAAAGAGGACCTGTCAAAGGCGTTGGTGGACCAATTCCAAGTCGAGGCAAGCTCGATTAAGCTGAAAAGCCTCCGACCTTCCTTCAGGGACACCCAAACGGCAGTAGTGGGCCTGCCGTGCAGCGAGGCACAGGCGGTCCTTGCCAAGGGTAAGCTGAAGGTGGGATGGACAGTCTGTAGAGTCAAGGAGAGCGACTCCAGACCCAGGTGCTTCAAGTGCCTTGAGCTCGGCCATATTGCAGCGCGTTGCAAGAGCACTGCAAATCGCAGCGACTGCTGTCTCAAGTGCGGACAAACCGGGCACAAGATTGCTAGCTGCACTCAAGAGGCCAAGTGCTTCCTATGCACCAGTGCCAGAAGAGCCGACGCTAGGCATATTGCGGGTAGCAGGAGATGTCCTATGAGCACCAAGCCACCGAGGAAATGAAGATCGTCCAGATTAACCTAAATCACTGCGAAGCGGCGCACCATCTGTTGAGCCAAACCATGCGCGAAGTCCAAGCCGACGTAGCGCTAATAAGCGAGCCGTATAGAAAAACCCCCGGGTCTGACTACATATTGGACGGTACAGGAAGCGCCGCGATCCTAATCATCGGGACAAGCCGGCCAAGAAACCTGCGCATTGGCTCATTCTTTGTAAGGGGGCTGGTTGGCGACCTGTGCCTGTACAGCTGCTATCTACCGCCACGCCTTTCCCTTCCGGAATTTTCGGCAGTTATTGATGAGCTGGCTAACGACGCAAGAGGAGAGCGAAACGTGGTCATCGCTGGGGACTTCAACGCCTGGGCAGAGGAGTGGGGCTCAGTCCACACGAACGCAAGAGGGCGTACCCTTCAGGAAGCCTTCGCGTCTATGGACGTAGCTCTTCTGAACACGGGGACGGAGCACACCTTCAGCCGAGCTGGAGCAGGATCGGTAGTAGACCTTACCTACTGCAGTGGCTCGCTTTTCCAGCGCGCACAATGGTCCATCAGCGATGCCTATACGGCAAGTGACCACAAGGCGATTATCTGCGACATCACCAGCAGAGGATCCTCCACAGCCCCATCAGCGAAGAGGCACTTCAACCCAAAGACGCTCCAGCGGGACGCGTTCCTGAGGGAATTTGGGAGCCCCGACATCGGCGAGAACGCAGCGGCAAGCGCAATCAGCCTGACTAGAGCAGTCGAGAGGGCATGCACAGCAAGCATGAGGGTGTCAAGGAGCCACCACCGCCACCGGGAACCAGTCTATTGGTGGACCGACGAGATCGCGGAGGCTCGCAGAACCTGCCTTCGGGAAAGACGGCGGCAGCAAAGGGAGCACGGACGCCACCCCAACAACGAGTCTCTGAGGCAAGAATACGCCGACAATCGAAGGGCCTTAAAAAAACTCATCAAGCAGTCGAAGAGGAGATGCTTCTTGGAGCTATGCGACTCAGCCGAGCAGGACCCTTGGGGCTCAGCATATAAAATAGTGGTTAAAAAGCTAAGCCAGGCGAAACCTCTAAAAGCAGGCGACGCGGCCACGATGACAGCGATCGTGGAACACCTGTTTCCAATGGTGCCCTCGGATCCGCAACCTCCTCACGCGGCTCCAGGCGACTTGTCGCAGATAGCGCTCCGACCGGAGGAAATACGCGAGGTCGCAAAGGATATGCCTTCGGGGAAGGCGCCAGGGCCGGACGGTATTCCAGATATCGCCGTCAAGCTTGGAATGTACGAGCACCCGGAAGCATTCGCAGCCGTCTTCAACCAGTGTCTCACGGAAGGCTTCTTTCCAGAGCGCTGGAAGAGACAGAAGCTGGTACTGCTCCCCAAGCCCAACAAGCCGCCCGAGGACCCATCCTCATACAGACCGATATGCCTGATCGACCACATCGGCAAGGCTTTCGAACGCTGTATAAGCCTCAGACTGCACGAGGCCATCTCCGCTGCAGGGGACCTCTCAGAAATGCAGTTCGGCTTTAGGAAGGCGAGATCGACAGTGGACGCCATAGCAACGGTCAAGGAGATCGCCTCGAAGGCAATTGAAGGCACAAGATGGCACGGAGGCAGCAAGGAGTACTGCTTGGTGGTAACATTGGATATAAAAAATGCGTTCAACACAGCGAGATGGGGCGTAACCATAAGAGCATTACAGCACCTAGGGGTACCGGACGCTCTGGTGGGCATAGTCAAGGCCTACTTCAGCGACAGAGTGCTACTGTACGACACAGACGGAGGCACACTTGAGCACAGGGTGACCTGCGGGGTCCCCCAAGGTTCTGTTCTCGGACCGCTGCTGTGGAACGCAATGTACGATGGTGTGCTACGGCTGCCACTACCAGGGAGAACCAAAGTGATTGGCTTCGCTGACGATATTGCCGTGGTAATCGTGGCAAAACCCGTTAATGAAGCCGAGAGCCTCGCGAATGCAGCAATCAGCATCATAGTGGAGTGGCTCCAAGCTGTCGGCCTGGACATTGCTCACCACAAAACGGAGGCAGTGCTTATATCCAGCCGCAAGCAGGTAGAGACAGCCACCATCCGAGTCGGAGACACCACGGTCACGTCGGCGCGAGCGATTCGATACCTAGGGGTCTTGTTAGACACTAGGCTAACGTTCAAGGAGCATCTGGCGGAAGCGAACAGGAAGGCGTCGAGCGTCGCTAGGGCTCTAGCGCGAATAATGCTCAACTGCAGGGGCCCAAGACAGGGACGCAGAATACTCCTACAGTCCGTCTGCAGGGCAACAGCCCTGTACGCAGCCCCAATATGGGCGGAAGCTGCGGAGAAGAGGTCCTACATAAGGGGCCTGGAATCGACGCACAGGCTGTGCGCCCTAAGGGTGTGCTCCGGCTTTCGGACAATCTCAGACGACGCAGCCCAAGTCATAGCGGGAACTCTGCCCATAGACTTGCTGGCCTTGGAGGCGAAGGAGATACACCACGAGGTGAAGAAGACTGTGGGACAGTGCAGCTCGGCCCAGAAGCGAGCCATAAAAGCCAACGCCAGAGCCAACAGCTTGGAAAGGTGGCAAAGACGGTGGCAGCAGTCGACGAAGGGAAGATGGACCTTCAGGATCATCCCGGATGTGGTCGCATGGACGCGAAGACGGCATGGCGAGGTGAACTTTTGGCTCACCCAAATGCTTAGCGGGCATGGATGCTTCAGGAGCTACCTGGCTAGGTTTGGCCACGATGACGGCAGCCACTGCTCAGAATGCGGTGTCGACGAGACGGCTGAGCACATCATTTTTAATTGCCAGCGATTCGACCGCGACAGGGAAGGCTTCATGGAGGACGGACCCTTCTACCCTAGGGGAGCGCATGATCTCGGATCCGACGTTCTGGGATCAGATCAGCAACTTCGCTGCAGTGGCGATGAAGAGGCTGCGGGCAGCGGAAAGAGAGAGAGCCGCTAGGAGTCAACATGATCCTAGGTAGGGAAAAATGAGCGCATCCTGGCCCTGCGAAGCATAGCCTAGCGGTAGTACCGCAGGGACTCCAGGATTTCTCGCACCTCACAACACCTTACAACCCCCCCCCCCCCCCCCCTACACACAACACCCTCCAACCCCCCAACACCATTACTACTTGTAAATATTAATACCCACCCACAACAATAAACATAATAAAAAAAAAAAAAAAAAAAAAACGTATAGTTAGCACAGTAGTATACTCGTATTAGTTAGCGTTAGGGAGGCAGAGTAGGTAGTGTATAGTTTTTTAATTAAGTATAAACTACATAAGTATATATTTTTGAATTTTTTATTTTATTTTATATTATATTTTTTTATAGATGTATTTATTATTAAATTTATTATTAAAAACAAAAAACTGGAACATAACAGAAAATATCGTAAAAACCAAAAAATTAATATTTTTAAATAAGTGTAATAATTTAATTTAATTTAAATAATGAATTCAATTTTATTTTAATAATAACAATATTTATTCCTCCGTATGCTACGGAACCAAACATTTCGGGAACATGGAGTTTTCTAAATAATGCCTCCAGCAGCCCTTTCTATATAGAGCACGAATATGAGCGTTTAATTTATCCGACAGCTTACGAAGCGTTGAAACTGAACCACTCTGCACTGCCCTTAGCCCCAAAATCTCAGTGACATGCACCTGAAAAACTAAACGCCGATCTGTTTTTAATAATTCGAAAACAATCGCATAGTTGCTATCTGATATTTTCAATGAGCCATTGGAAACCATTCCCAAAGCCGTGTCCCTTAGACAGGATCGTGATGATGTAGCTTCTCAATGGTTGTTAGGTCAGGATGACTATCTATTATTGTCTTAAACATAGGGGGCAGCGATGGTGCCCTCTTCCGGAGTGAACGCTGCTAATGGCACTCGCACGAAGAAATGCCGTCAGCAAAGTGGGTTGTGGACGTGGATTTGTGAGGCGAGCTTTGAAATCTCCTTACGAACTGAGGATTTAAGCGTTATGAAAACATCGTGAAATTTCTCACTCAAATCGCTTTCAATTTGCTCCAAATAAAGCTCATCAAGCTCGCTCAGAATTTTCCGAAATGTTTGTTGCAGCTCATAGATCAGCTCCAACCTCACACGCAGAACGAAATCGTCAAATGAAGTTAACGGAGAACTTGATAAAGAATCTGCTAATCGTTCCACTCTGTTATATATGGCAGTCGCCTTGCGCCCCAAAAAATGTCGGCAATTGAAGATTAAGATTACATCCACAAGTATTTGATATCCGGGCTGCGATGAATGTCCGCATTTGTCCGCATGTCCGAAGCAGTATCGCACAGCCGACGAGCTAGCTTCAGCATTGACTGTCCGCCATTGGTTGTGAAGCGGCACAGATAAACAGCTAGCTTCAGCATGCAGGGTATTTTAGGAAAAATGTATCTGAAAAAAAAACAAGAGAGAACGCTATAGTTGAGTTCCCCGATAATCTGATACCCGTTACTCAGCTAGTGAAAGTGCGAAGGATGCTCTTCAACACTGAAGTGTTTCAACTCCTTCGCCAGTGTTTCCTCAAGTGTCTTACAAGTGTTGCCCTATCCAATAACCGCAGATCGCTGTTATCGAGAATAATGTCTTGTAGTGGCCATTCGAAGTGAGTGCCTTTTAACCAACGATTAGCGTCAGGAGTTTTGATGAATTTGGTAGCTGAGTCCGCAACGTTTTGCTTTGTGGGAATCCATCGCCATTGGTTTCGACTTGTGTTATCTATTATCTCCCCAACTCTATGCATAACGAAGGCTTGAAATTTTCGTGGGTCCATATCAAGCCACTGTAGAACGGTCTTAGAGTCTGTCTAGTATGTACTTGAATTGATGTTGAGCCTTCTAACATTCATGGCCTTTTTGGCGAGGCCCACTCCAATTACAGCGGCCAGTAGTTCCATGCGTGGTATTGAGACTGGTTATCTATTATCTCCCCAACTCTATGCATAACGAAGGCTTGAAATTTTCGTGGGTCCATATCAAGCCACTGTAGAACGGTCTTAGAGTCTGTCCAGTATGTACTTGAATTGATGTTGAGCCTTCTAACATTCATGGCCTTTTTGGCGAGGCCCACTCCAATTACAGCGGCCAGTAGTTCCATGCGTGGTATTGAGACTGGTTTTAGTGGGGCGACCTACATTACATTTGGCTGCTACCAGTACTGTGTCTACGTCTGCTCCTCGCTTGATACGAAGATATGTGACTGCTGCGTAGGCGTACTCGCTCGCGTCTACAAACGTGTGTAGATCAATCTGGTCGGCATTCGGCAGCAAAGTGGAGTAGAAGCAAGGAAATTCCAGTTCGGTAGCTTGAAGCAGGACCGTTTTCCATTGTTGCCATGACGTGAACAGGGCGTCGGGCAGTTCTTCGTCCCAGTCTATGCCTGCTCGCCATACTTTTTGTAGTAGCTTTTTAAGGCCGATCGTGCAGCAGGATAACAGGCCCAAGGGATAAAAAATCGACATTAATACTTGTAGGGCTTCTTGTTTTGTTGGTATGGATTCTCCATTTAGGAAGTCTCTTTTAAGTCTCGCGAATCTAAAAGTATACTTAAAAACGTCGTTTAAGGGTTCCCAATACATACCAAGAACCTTCTCCGGACCACCAAGTTCTTTGGGATGTTGTTCCGCTATTTGGCGCTCTTCAAAAAGTTTGAGGATAGCGGTAGAGTTCGAGATCCAATTTCTTATAGTGAATTCTCCCTCAGCATGAATGTCTCGGGCTTCTGATGTTACTGCGATCGCCTCAGGGTCGTCGGTGTAGCTGTCTATAAGGTCGTCCACATAATGAGCCTTTGTAATTGACTCGATAGCTCGGGGACATGGACCCTTAAACTACTGTGCATTTTTGTGCATGTCGCTTTGCTGGATAGTTATTTGATGAAACATCTCAGCGATATCCGCGCACACGCCTATACGACCTACTCTGAATGCCATAAGAACCTCGGTTAGCGGGTTTAAGTAATCGGGTCCATTCAGCATAAAGTCATTAAGGGATTTGCCATGACTCTTTGCAGCTGCATCCCAAACCAATCTTATTTTCTTTGGCTTGTTTGGGTTTAGAGCGATGAATATACGGAGGTTCCACACACGGTTTATGTCCTCTGCTATATCTTTGGTTTCCAGTTCGAATGCGTAGTTTTTGTCGACTAGGTTGTCAATTTTGCCTTGAATTTGATCGAATAGCTCTGGATTCTTGTTAATTTTTTGTCGAAGACATTCGAGTCGGTTAAGTGCGTTTGAGTAGCTGTCTGGGAGAATTAAATTTTTGTCTCGCCAGAGCAGTCCAACTTGATAGCGACCATTTACTTTACTGCATGTTTCCTCCAGAACTCCCATACCTTTTTTGTCGTCTTTAGAGAAGAGCTCCCGCGGTGTGATAGGGTCTGCGTTGAAGCTTTCTCTTACCGTCTTTTCGATGTCGTCCCAGTTGCAAACGCAGTGATGAAGGAAATAATTTTGGGTGGCATTACTTGTGCCCTGAATACTCCATCCTAGCATACATTTTGAGGCGATAGGCTCTTTGCGTCTTTCTTCGCGAACAGCAAAGGTCCAGTTGTTTGCGCCAATTAGAAGCATCGATGCAGCATTCCAATATGATTTGCTGCCAAGTTTATGTGCGTCAACGGTTTGCTTAGGTAGGGCAAAGTGTTTGATTGAGTGCACGTTGTTGAGCCACAGTTTTCTTCCACTCCCCATTTCCGATATTTTTACCTGGGCTTTGAAAGACATTTCCTCCGTACGGGTGGTGTCTCCCGTCCACTGCAGACAAAGTGGTTCAGAGGAAACAGGAACCTTGAGGAGCTTCAGAATTCGTTCATCGATAAGTGTTACAGATGAGTCCTCGTTTTTGGACGACGTGTCGCTACGTGTCGACCTTTGCTCCGTTCCCATATAGAGTTACCGGCAGGATTCGAAAGTATAATTCTTCGAGGCCAGTTTCTTGATGGTGGGTACTGATGAGTTCGGGCTTAGGAGCTTCTCTGTGAAGGAGAGGGTGGTGCTTTGATTGACAGTTATCAACGCCGCAATCGCGTTTTGAGAAGCATTTGCGACGATGCATCTTTAGGCATCTGTAGCAGGCCTTGGCGTCGTTGATTATATGATGTCGCTCCGGAACTGGCAAACTTTTGAATTTTCCGCATTGGGCGGCGTAAAGGGTTCTGTTTGGCGTCTTCCTTCTGATCGTCTTCGGACTCACACATTCCTCCGGTTGATAAGTGCGTGTGGGTATTCACGCTCCATGAATTTTGTGCAGGTATGACTGTGGAGGCTGCTTCTGCTAAATTGTATATCCAGTCGCTAAATGATTTTACAACAGGGATAGAAGCACTGCGTGGATGCATGGCCCAGCTTATTTTATGCTGAGTGGGCAATTTGTCAACAAACTCGCGCAGAAGGATTGGGTTGTCAAGATGTGCGTACAGGTTACAGGCTTCCATTGTGGCGCACGCGTTGCGCACTGCCATCGCAAAGTCCATTAGGGCCTACAATCTATCTTTGTGTATACTTATTTTACGGATTTTGTCGATGAGCCGGTCGAGGATCTGTTCCGGTCGCCCAAAGAAGGTTTTTAGCGTCTTCATAACCTCCGGACGAGTGCCGGCAGTAGCAGCTTATCACGAACCAATTCGTAGGCTTTCCCTTTGAGTCACTTCTGGAGACGAAGCATGTTTTCAGCGTCTGAAAATCCGGCTACCGAGCAGCTGTTCTCGTACGTGCTTATGAAAATTGGCCAGTCTGCTGTGTTGCCATTAAAAGTCGGCAGATCCGCTGGTAATATTTGCCTTGCTGCTAGTTGGGATGCAGTTGGTCCAAATGATAGGATGTGTCATTCCTGTGTCCCCTGCTGCTGTGCAAGTATTGCATATTTCTGCTCGATATATTTCTTTTCCACTTGGCGTGTCTCTTCTAGCATCTCTATCATCAAGTTTTTTGAGCATGGAATATATGATGTCTCAGCTGGCTTATTGGGATTGGATTCGATTATGCCGCCATCTTTCGGCAAGGTATTTGTCAGTTCGTTGCGTTGTAAAGCGGCTTACTGTGAGGTGGAAGAGGTATCGTCGACAAGTTTGCACAAGTCGCACGTCCATTGTGACTGTGCAATAGAGGCATCGACTCCAACGCAGGCGAAGTGGTACCATGCCTTGCATACGTCGCACTGCACCCAGTTTCGGACTCCGCGTAATAGTCGGTTCTTATTGCATGAACCGCAAAGAGTTACATCTCTCTCCATTTCCGAGGTCGGTTTCTTCGTCACAGATAATTTCACAACTAATGGCGTCGGTCCCGGGCGTGATCTACTTCAACAGAGTTCTTCACATACATAGCCTTCATACGTGTACATGTGTATCTTGGCTTATAGGTATGCGTGTGTTCCGTGTGAACTTCATAAATGGTTGGCGTCACTTTTAATTGCGCTTAATATTAAGTACTAACAAAGTTTTTTAAAGAAATGTTGAGGCACTAATTGATTTGGGCCTAGGGAGAGCAATAATAAACAACCTTTTGTAGCAGTCACTTTATTTTTATTTAATTTATTTTAGCAAAGCGAGCAGCTTTAAAAAACTTTGTTTTCTCTCCTTCGCCAGTGTTTCTTCAACTGTTGCCCTATCCCATAACCGCAGATCATGGGTAACACTTTTACCAAAGTTTTTCAGGGTTACGCCTTTTTCGCCTAGTAGGCGGTTGAATTTAAATTACGGCGGTAACAAAAACATGTTTCGGCGTGGCAGTTTCGGGTGGTTTTTGGGTGTTTGAGTGGGCGTGGCAACATGAATCTATGTCTCAGGAGTCTGTATGCTTAATCTGAACTTTTTAGCTTTTGTAGTTCCTGAAATCTCGACGTTCATCCGGACGGACAGACAGACGGACAGACGGACATGGTCATATCGACTCGGCTATTGATCCTGATCAAGAATATATATACTTAATATGGTCGGAAACGCTTCCTTCTGCCTGCTACATACTTTTCAACGTATCTAGTATACCCTTTTACTCTACGAATAACGGGTATAAAAACAAATAATAAGGACAAATAAAAGCAAGCGACAACATATTTTGAATCCCCATTTTGTTGAAATAATTATTGAGTGTTTAGGACTCATTTACAATAATTATATGCAAAAACTGCATTTCACTCACGGACACTTGATAATCCACTATACATTATATACACGGGTATCAGGTTTTTGGCAAACACACATATTATTAATTAATAAGACATAATATTGGACTCCGTACACAAATGAATAACACACATCTCAAACAAGAAACACAATCAAAAATATAGGCAAGTACAAGCCAAGATGAAGAGGAATTTCAGCTAGGAAATTCAACCGCAGTTGAACAGGTTGGAAGGACTTATAGCACTCAGAGCACTTGGGAGTAAGATAATAGGAGCAGCAGATAGGTTCTTAGATCTAGAATTGAATCGGGACCAGATTAAGAAGATATTAGTCTCCCATTTTAAGGACAAGAGGTCTGAGCAGAACCTAATTATGGAGTTGACGCATTTCAAAGAAAGGAAGTTGGAGGCAAAGGCTCTGTATACCAAGGTCATGACGTTGAAAAAGCCGCTGAAGAGCCTTGTCAAGTCCAGAAAATATAATTTACTGATGAAAGGGGAAAAGATTAAATGGTATGAGGAGATGGTATTAAACGCCTTTGTTTCAGCGTTGAAAGGTCCGATAGGGGAGACCATTAGGAATATAAAGGGGCTGAATATAGCGAAAGGTCTTGAAATAGGTTGCAGTGAAAATAACTTGGTAGCTTTAGCAGAAACCAACTCAGATCCGAAAGCACAGAAGTCGAAGTAGTCCCAGAATAAGGCTAATGAGGAAGCCCAGAAACAAGTTCAGGAGAAAGAAGAGCCCCAGACAGGGGCTCAACATCCAACCTCCGTTCAGGATTTGGCTTTTTGTACCCGATGATGGAAAACCCATTTAAAGCAGGTAACTTTTATCAAAGATAAACCTCAAATTATCAAAGACCATATCGAATTTACCAGATAGGAATCCGAGATGGAATCGGGCAGACATCCGGGACAGACCATGAAATAAATATAGCTATAACAACAACAATGGCAGAGAGAGGGGTCGCTAGCAATCGAAGCACCAAAGAACACAGAGGGCAGTGGAAGAATGTCAAAGAATTTAAACAATTCAAAGAATTCAGGACAATCCAGACAGTCGTACAACTCAAACAATGAAAGGCGATCTTTTAATTCAAAGAACACCTCCTATAGGATGGGTAATCGGTTAGTGGACAACTCCATAACATCCAAGAGGACAATGCAAATTTTTTTAAACCAGCCTCGAACAACCCACAGGAAATTTAGGAACTAGGAAAGGTCATTCGGCGCTACCTTATTTATTGATAAAAATTGCATCAGGAAAATCAATAAAATTGTTAATCGATACATGATCCACCTTTTCATTTATTCGACCCGAGTTAGCACGACCAAAGTATATAAGAAAAATAAAAGACCCAAAAGCTCTTAAAACCATCACACAGTCCCACGAAGTTAAGAGGGAGGCATTTTTACCAATGTTCCCAGAGCTAGGAGGAGTTAGTAAAATAAGAATCACACAGTCCCACGAAGTTAAGAGGGAGGCATTTTTACCAATGTTCCCAGAGCTAGGAGGAGTTAGTAAAATAAGAATGTTTATATTTAAATTTCAACAGTTCTTCGAGAGTTTGATCGGAATAGATACGCCCCAACAACTGAAAGCGGTAAATGACATATGGAACGGATGGTTCAACGTGGCAAATATAAACAAAAAATACAATATAAAAATGTCGCGTATAGACCATCTGAACTGTATATAATAGACAACGAATCGAAGATTCTGCAAGACGGGGGACTTTTTGTTAAACAATACTATAATGGTGGAACAGCAGAAGAAACGAAGAACGACAGTAGGAGCATTCCATTTTATAAGATCAGGTCAGAAAATTTGAATAAAGTGGATTTAAGAGAACTACATTGAATTTGTAAGTAGTATTTAAGAGTATTCATAAGGAAGGGGACAACTTGTATTTTACAAGTGATGTCAAACACCATATAAGAACCAAAGATGATATTCCTATCTATGTCAGAACATATATGTATGCGTTTAAGGAAAGACAGGAAGTGAGAAAGCAATTAGAAAAGTTATTGGAGCAGAAAATAATTAGACATAGCCTTTCGCCCTGGAGCGCTCCGGCATGGTTGGTGCCTATGAAAAAGGATGCTTCTGGAAAAGAAAATGGCGAATTGTAGTGAACTTAGGAAGTTGAATGAAAAAGAAATAAAAGATAGCTACCCGTTACCAATAATAACGTATTGGATAACTTAGAAAGGGCTACGTGCTTCTCAACGCTAGATTTAGCATGTGGGTATCACCAGATTGAGGTTCAGGAAACGGACATTCCGAAGACGCCTTTCTCCGCAAAGGGAGATCATATTGAATGTGTGCGACTGCCGTTTGGCTTAAATAATGCCCCTGCAACCTTCCAGAGGTTGATTAATAACATTTTTTGGGAATTATGGGGCAAATGTTGCCTAATTTTTATGGACGATATCATGGTGTTTTCAGCGTCCCTGCAGGAACACGTTACGGATTTAGAAAAGGTTTTTAAGAAGCTCGCGGAAGCCAGAAGTCTTGAGGACAGAGATGGAATGTTAAGGGCACGTAGTGACCCCATAGGAAATAAAACCGAACCCGCGAAAGATTGAAGCAATAAAGAAGTGCGCTACACCAACAGATAAAATCCTCCCTAGGGATATTGGGCTACTACAGAAAGTTTATTAAAGATTTCGCGGGAATAACAAAACCACTGACAAAATAATTGAAAGGGAAAAATCGGTACTTGTACTTGATAACGGGTATTAAGAGGTCTTTGAAGTAAGAAAACCCCTATTAAGCAATGACCATATTTAACAATTTCCCAATTTTGAAAACCATTTATTTTAACCACAGATGTCAGCTATTATGCTATTGGATCGGTCTTTTACAAGGAATCTTGGGAACGGACAGACCCATAGCATAAGCAAATATAATAGGACCCTATCAAAATCGGAAAAAAACCTTGCCACTATAGAGAAGGAAATGCTTGCCATGATTTGGTCAACAAAACATTTCAGGCACCAAGTTCAAAATAGTCACGGACCATAGACCATTAACATGATTGATGAGTGTTAAGGAACCCGACTATAAGCTTGTAAAATGGAGACTCCAAATGTTAGAGTATGAGTATGAAATAGTTTATAAAAAGGGTTCCCTGAACTTAGTGGCAGACGCACTGAGCAGGGTCCAACCAGAGCTTAATATCTTAGAAAACGCCCCAGAAGTATCCACGAATGGAAAGACGATTCATTCCGCAGTAGAAAACTTACAATTAGGATTTCCAATTTCTGAAAAAATATTATATGAATACAACATTCGGGTGGTTATAGAAAAACGAGGAATGTCTAAGGTAGTGAAACAGATAGGAATAAAATGAGAATAATTTGGACAAAAAATAAGTTCGACGGCGAAACAATTGGCCAGAAACTTGAAGAAATATTAAAACCTAAGAGAACGGTGGCTTTACTCATACCGGAAAACTTGGTCTTGCCCATCCAAGAGGTCTACTGCAAATATTATGCTTGTAGTTATATAGGGCGATAAGATGCACAGTGTACTGAAAAGTAACCACAGGGGAATAGACGAGACATTAGCGCATATAAAAAGGAAGGTGCTTTTCCCGCATATGAAAAAAGTGATAACACAAACGATAAACAATTGCGATAGCTGTCAAAATCAGAAGTACGGCAGAAGACCCCATCAAATCAAATTCAGCGTAACAGAAACCCCAAAAAGCCCATGCAGATAATGAATATTGATTTATACTTTGTCAATAAAAAAACTATTTTTACAATTATTGATAAATGTTCAAGATATGCATGGGGAGTAACGATTGCAGCCAAAAAAAAGTATTAACACGTGTCCAAGTTACGGGGTTTGGACTGTCACCCGCTCTCCGCTCCCTCTTACGCTCTCCCGCTCTTCACCACAGAGTCTCCAAGGAGTCTCCGCTGCGCTTGGGAAAGCCTAACTAATTAGAATAAGCACCAGTGTAAAAACTATTACGAACGATTAAACACACGCCCGGTCGCGCCCGCGCAATTACGAAAAGTCTAGTGTTCGCTTTTCTTCGAGTGTTTCTTTTCAGCATATTTGGAAAATTCCAGGACAGCAGCCCCCCTACAACCCATCATTTTTTGGTCCTTCGAGCCGGATCACCTGGATTTTCAAGTTTGTCCACCAGCGAACAAATTATAAGATTAGTACGAAATTTCCATTCCTTTCAATTGCCGGTCTGCAATTCGAAAATCCAATTTCGTTCAATTTGCTGTAAGATTTATTGTCAAATCTAACGGATTTCTCCGACAAAAGGCAATTAAAGAAAAGTACTTATTCATTCCTACTGGCGCCGCCATATTACCCACCGTTCTCCTTTCACCCTCATTCGTGAAAATTTCTAAGTCCAAATTTCCGAATATATTTAAATATTCATCCAGTCCGAAAAGTGCAAAATTCCAAATGTGAAAAAGTGAAAATAATTTGTGCCAAGTTCAGTGAAAATTTCTAAGTCCAAAGCTCTGCCAAAAGTGGCAAAAATTCTGTTTTCGTTTCACTGTGTCCAACGCAAGCCAACACTTTTCGCAACACATTTTTGCTTTATCTCCGCAGTCCACTTAATACCATTTGCTTTGCTATCGAAGAATACAACAACGAAACAAACAACACATACCCTCTGGCCATTCCAAAAAAAATATTAATTAAACATTTACCCGCCAGTTCCATATATATTACATCAACATATACTACATCCATATATATTACATATATTACATTACATATATTACATCAACATATTTTACATCAACATATACTACATCCATATACATTGCATATATTACATATAAACAAGCATATACCAAAGTTTAAATTGTTTCCCGTCGGCAAATCCAAACCACAAATAAAATTTATTCCAAGTGCCGACGCGGAAAAGGCGTTTTGTTTTCCATCAATTTTTTCCGTAAATTTCCAAATTAATTTCCGAGCAATAAATTAAAAGCGGTTTTTTTCTCTTTTTTTTTAACAAATAACTTTTTCAATATTTATTAAATTATTTTTTAAATATTTCAAAAAAATCATCCATAAATAAATAATACGACCGCCAAATACAAGTCGTTCACCCGACAAATATTTTTTCCTGTATTGCTTGGATATTAATTTGTGTTTGTTTTAGAAGTACTTACAACGCGAAGAAAAGACTCCAATTCCACCATTCCATTTTCTCCGTTTCCAGTTGTAAACAAAAAAAAAATAAAATGTTCTACGTTCTAATAAACATTTTATTCCACCGTGTTCCAAATTCCAAGTGTTCCAACCGTAAATCAAGTGGACCTAATTACCATAAATCACAGGTCATTTATACAATTCGCTGTTCACTCCGAGTCACCTGTCCAATTAGTCGAAACTTCGGCGTTTCCACTTCGTAAATTTTACACCACTTTCTCACCCATTATATCCTATACGGTTTTTTTTCCGCTGCTTTATACCGTTCACGGCGGTATTATTAAGTGCAGTCTGAGGAATCTGTCTACATTTTCAAAAGTGTGACCGGGCTCCAAAACCGCTTCCCTTCCATTTCGTATTTCTTCGATTATGCCCATCGGGGACGATAAGAAGAAATTGTCCGCTGACAAACCCAGGTCTATTTTTTCACCACAAGGGCCCAAGAGTCCAAGAATCCCAAGCATTTCGGTGAAAACGCCTGCGCAGATTTCCGACGACTGTGCTACTCTATCCAAAGCCACAGTACAGCGCACAGCTAAAAATATGGCTGCTTCCGATCTAGCGCTAGCCAAATTCAAATGACCGCTTAAGCGAATTTGAGGCTCAGATCAACACTCCGGAATCCGCAGCTCCAACCGTCACGATGCTTAGCGTCCGTCGCGACCAAGTCCGAACCCTATGGGACAAGGTTGAAAAGGAATTCGACCTCTGCTTAGAGTGCCTTGTGTCAGCAGGCGAAGCGGCAGCAGGCAACATGCCTATTCTCAGGGCTAAATACAGTTATTGCTATTCAGTCTATGAAACACACCGCCCAGATCGTTTATAAAATCGAGCAGGGCACGTCTCAGTCCATCCCAGCCGCGAACGCTGCGCCCCAGGCCTACATTTCCTCTGGCTGTCGGTTGCCTCCATGCGATACAGAAGTTTTCGCAGGCGACTATCTTCGCTGGCCGACTTTCCGGGATCTTTTCACAGCCATTTATATCAATAATCCACGGCTGACTCCGGTTGAAAAGTTATTCCATTTAAATGCCAAAACAAGTGGCGACGCGCATGCCATCGTTTCGATTTCGCCTCTCACCAACGAGAGTTTCCGCTCTGCGTGGGAAAATCTAATAGAGCGTTTCGAAAATAAACGATTGTTGGTAAACAGTCAATTGAAAATACTGTTTAATGTGCAGTCGATACCACAGGAATCTGGGGCGGCCTTGAAGGTACTGCAAAGTACTGTTCAAGGCTGCTTGACTGCCTTAGAACTGTCAGGCATCAACACTGAGAACTGGGACTGACTGCTGGTACATCTGTGTTCATCCAAGCTCCCGAAGATATCTCTCTCCTTATGGGAGCAGTCGCTACATAAGAAAGCCGACATCCCGACATGGGCAGAGCTGAACACCCTTCTCACAGAACGGCATCGAACCCTAGAGGCCATCGATGATGTGAGACCGTCCGTACCAAGTCAGTCACACTCCAAAGCGATGAACTCAAGTGGGCCCTCTAGAAAACTAAATTCCAATGAGACGAAAGTGGCTCCAAAATCGAAAAGTTGCGACTTGTGCAACAAGGAAAACCATCCTGTCCGTGTATGTCCGCGTTTTCTCCAAATGTCGGTTGACGACCGGCCAATTTCCGCTAATCAGGCCAATTTCGTTCCAAATGAACAAGCCGGTGTTCAAAATTATTTCGCCACGGACTCAAGAGCTATCCTTCTTGGCACTGCCATAATCAATATTTGCCATCTTGGCACTAACTTTAAGGCACGAGTTACCGCCTCAGCATTTACCCTCGGCGGTCCCCCGCCGAAACCCTCTCGACAGCCGGAGGTTTAGTCGACACCGTAAAATCGGCCACCGAAACGCTGATCCACCCAAGCTACAGAACCGCATCCGCTCCCATTTCCATTTACTGTCGCATCAGCAAATTCCAATTGTATCAAACATAGCTGTAAAGAAGTATGAAGTAAAGAAATAAATTCATTCTGAAGTTAAACCTAAAAGAACCAAGACGTATTCTAATTTGAACTCCACGAACTCTTAAACGGACCTACATCTTAACTGGCGCAGTCGGTAGACCCTTGGACTAAGGACGAATTCGACAGAAGGAAGGATTCGTGACGACAAGGATGGAGAAAATCGTTATAGTTACATTAGCATTGTAAGAAGAACAAAACAGTGAGTAGAGTGTTTGTGAGTGAAATGGAGGTGTAAAATAAATAATAAATCGCAATGAAGAAAGTAATGCAATGGAAAGAAATATGGAAAATATAAAAATAATAAATAAACACGAAATAAAAGGAAAAAATATAAGAAATAAATCGGCAATAAAATGCACGAGAAGAAGTTCGGTTCGATCGGTCGAATGTTCGGTGGCGGATGTTGGCAGGCGGTTCGTGTCGAACGGCTCGAGCGGACGAACGACCGTCGCACAAAAACAGTGGTTGGCAGGCGGTTCGTGTCGAACGGCTCGAGCGGACGAACGACCGTCGCATAAGAAACAGTGGTTGTCGGCGGTTCGATACAACGAGAAGTTCGTTGGGCGAACGGCCGTCGGTCGACGCCAGGTCGGACGGTTCGGACGGTTGGAGCTCGAGGTTCAGGGCAACAAAGTTCGATAGTATGAGAGAACGGTCGTAGGTAACGGTTCGATGGAAACGAGCGTTGCATACAGGCACAGGGCGTAGTGAAAGGCACCGTGGGGCCTGAAGTGTGGGAATTTAATAAATTGATAGCCATTCACATGTATTGGGCGGCGCACTGTAACGCACAGGGCGGCCGCTTAGCATGGGAGTGGATATTGAGAAAATTACAAATTTAAATAGAGGAAAATAAAACGGAATAATAAATCTGAAATAATATCGGAAAAATTTTTAAATAAAATTATTGCATATGGAAAAGTAAAAGAAATAATAAAGGATTTAGTAATCCGGCCATGCACATGTATTAGGCGGCGCACTGTAACGCACGGAGCGGCTGCCTAGCGTAGGTATGGCTGGAGGGTTTTACAATGACTGTCCGCATTTGGTTCCGAGGCTGTATCGCACAGCCGACGAACTAGCTTCAGCATGTAAGGTGAAATAAGCAAACGGGGATGCCTTAGCAGTGACTGTCCGCAATTGGTTGTGAAGCTGTATGGTACAGCTGAACAGCTAGCTTCAGCACGCAGGGTATTTTAAAGAATAAGATAAAAAAAAAAAAAAAAAAAACCATTACATTGCGACATTATTTTGGAAACCCCATTTTGTTAAATAATATTAAATATTGAAAGGTTATTCATGAAAATTAATTACAGAAACTCCATTTCACCCGCGGACACTTAAGGATTCACTTTATAAGACACACATATTCCATACACACGGAGATCGGCAAATACACATCTTAACATTTTATTAAGTAATAGTAGTACTAATTATTTGTAAGACATAAGACTAGACTAAGCAAAACATAACACACAGACACACTCTGAAAGAGTAGGCAAGTAGGAAGTTAATCAAGGTAGCAGAAAATGGCAACTACAGGTGTATTGGAAGCGATCAAGGTGATCGAGTTGGTAGAGATTATTCCCAAGTATGATGGGGAAGGAAGTAAGCTAGACGGATTTATAGCTGCGGTAGAACAGATATTAGGTTTGATTAAAGGGGAGGAAAGGTCGAATGTAGGAGTTATAGCACTCAGAGCAGTTAGGAGCAAGATAATAGGAGCAGCAGATAGGGTCTTAGATCTAGATGAAACAGAGTTAAATTGGGACCAGATTAAGAAGACATTAGTGTCCCATTTTAAAGACAAGAGGTCGGAGCAGGACCTAATAATGGAATTAACCCATATTAAAGAAAAGAAGTTGGAATTAGAGGCTTTGTATACCAAGGTCATGACATTGAAAAAGGCGTTGGTGAGCCTTCTTAAGGCTAACGAGCAGAGTATGATACTGAAAGGAGAGAAGATTAAATGGTATGAGGAAATGGCGTTAAATGCCTTTGTGTCAGCACTAAAAGGTCCGATAGGGGTGACCATTAGAAATATGGAAGGGCTGAACATAGCGAAAGCCTATGAGATAGCTTGCAGGGAAAAGAACTTGATAGCCTTGGCAGAAACAAACTCAGATCAGGGAGCACAGGAGTCAACGAAGTCGCAAGGTAAGACTACTGAGGGAGTACAGAAACAAGTGGAGAAAGAGGAGCCCCAGACAATTGAAACCCAAAGGGAAACGGGCTTTTGGTCACAGTACCAGTGGGGTGGTAATAACCAACCTCCGTTTCCGATTCCATTTACCATGCCAAATGCGAATGGATGGCCTGGATTTGGGTTCTCATACCCAATGATGGGAAACCCATTTAGGACAGATAATTTTAACCAGCGAGAAGCCTACAATTATCAAAGGCCATATCGCAATTATCAGAATAGGAATCAGAGATGGAATCAAGGACAGGCAAACAGGGACAGACCATGGAACAATTATGGCCATAATAGTAACAATGGCAGGGAGAGAGGTCAGCTAGCAATTGAAGCCCCAAACAATACAGGGGGCAGCGGAAGGTCTGGAATGTCCAGAAATGTTAATAATTCCAATAATTCAGGACAATCTAGGCAGACGTACAATTCGTACAATTCAAACAACTCGAACAACTCGAACAACTCAGGGCGGTCTTTCAATTCAAGTAATACCTCCGACAGGACGGGTAATCAAGCGCAGATCAGGGGACAACTGCATAACATTCAAGAAGACGAGGCAAATTTTTCCCAACCAGCCTCGAACAATCCACAGGATATTTAGGAACCAGGAAGAGTCATTCGACACTGCCTTATTTATTGGTAAAAATTGAATCAGGGAAATCAATAAAACTGCTAATCGATACAGGGTCAACCTTTTCATTTATCCGACCCGAGTTAGCACGACCTCAATACATAAGGAAATTAAAAGACCCAATAGCCATTAAAACCATTACACAGTCTCACGAACTTCAGAGAGAGGCATTTTTACCAACGTTCCCAGAACTGGGAGGAGTTGGAAAAATAAGAATGTTTCTTTTTAAATTCCATCAATTCTTCGAGGGGTTGATCGGAATTGATGTACTCCAACAATTGAAGGCGGTGATTGATATGCGGGACGGATGGTTTGTCGTGGCGAATTTGAAACGAAAAATTCATTTTGTCGCATACAGACCATCGGAACTTTATACAATAGAAGCCGAATCAAAAAGAGTTATATCTATTCCGGTACAATTGAAAGACGGAGAATTCATATTGAACAGAACAATAATAAAAAAGGACGTAGAAATTTCAGAGGGTCTTTACAAGGCAGAGTCGGGACAAAGTTTGGTAGAGGTTACGAATTATGCAGAGACAGATCAGGAATTGTTTTTAGAGGAACCAATAAATGTTATAGAATTCAAACCCGCACAACATTTTGAGTTAAACAATATAGAAGAGGCTAGGACCTTCGACAGCTCAGTTGGTAGAGTGCCAATGGACAAAATCAGAACAGAGCACTTAAATGAAGAGGAGCTCAGAGAATTAAGTAAAATTTGTAGAAGATATCCAAAGATATTCCATAGAGAAGGAGACAATTTGTCTTTCACAAACGCAGTCAAGCATGAGATAAGAACAAGGGACGACATTCCCATCTATACTAGACCGTATAGGTATGCGTTTAAGGAAAGACAGGAGGTGAGGAGACAACTAGACAAGTTACTTGACCAGAACATAATCAGACATAGCCATTCACCCTGGAGTGCACCGGTATGGCTTGTACCTAAGAAGAAAGATGCGTCGGGAGAAAGGAAATGGCGAATGGTAGTTGATTATAGGAAATTGAATGAAAAGGTGATAAAAGATAGGTATCCACTACCAATAATAAGTGATGTGTTGGACAATTTAGGACGAGCTAAATACTTCTCGACGTTGGATTTAGCAAGTGGATACCACCAGATCGAAGTTCAGGAATCAGACATTCCTAAGACGGCTTTTTCAGCAGAGGGAGGTCACTTCGAGTATGTGCGAATGCCGTTTGGCTTAAACAACGCTCCTGCGACCTTCCAGAGGTTAATGAACAACATCTTTGGGGAATTATTGGGCAAATGTTGCCTCATATACATGGACGACATCATGGTGTTTTCAGCATCGTTGCAGGAACACATTACTGACTTAGAGAAGGTATTTAAAAAGCTCACGGGAGCCAATTTTAAATTACAGTTAGACAAGACAGAGTTCCTAAGGACAGAGGTAGAATATTTAGGACATGTAGTAACCCCGCAGGGCATAAAACCGAACCCGGGAAAGATCGAAGCAATAAAAAAGTTCACTATCCCGAGAACTAGGAAGCAAATTAAGTCCTTCCTGGGGTTGTTAGGTTACTACAGGAAATTTATTAAGGATTTCGCAGCGATAACAAAACCGCTGACGAAACAGCTAAAAGGAAAAAAGACGGTGCAAATAGATGAAGAGTATATTGAAGCATTTGAAGTGTGTAAAACACTCCTTTGCAATGACCCGATTTTACAATTTCCCGATTTTGAAAAACCATTCATCTTGACCACGGATGCCAGCAATTATGCTATTGGATCGGTGTTATCGCAGGGAAACCTGGGGGCAGACAGACCAATAGCATACGCAAGTAGGACCCTATCAACATCAGAAACAAATTATGCTACCATAGAAAAGGAAATGCTTGCCATAATTTGGTCAATAAAACATTTCAGGCATTATTTGTTTGGTACCAAGTTCAAGATAGTGACGGATCATAGACCATTAACCTGGTTAATGAGTATTAAAGAACCCGACTCTAAACTGGTGAGGTGGAGACTTCAGATGTTGGAGTACGACTACGAAATAGTGTACAAGAAAGGGTCCTTGAATGTAGTGGCAGACGCATTAAGTAGAGTTCAGCCAGAGCTTAACGTGCTAGAAAACGCCTCAGGAAATGCAACTAACGGAGAAACAATACACTCTGCAGAAGAAGATTTACAGTTAGGTTTTCCGATTTCGGAAAAGCCACTAAATGAATACAACATCCAAGTGGTGATAGAAAAGGGAGAAACGTCCAAGGTAACTAAACAAGTTCCATTTAGGAACAAGATTTGGATAAATTGGACGGAGAAGACCTTTGATGATGAGACAATCGGCCGGAAACTCAAGGAAATTTTAAAGCCAAAGAGAACGGTAGCATTGCTAATACCGGAGGAATTGGTTTTAACCATTCAGGAGGTATACTGCAGGTATTTTGCCTACAGTAGATTGTATAGGGCGATAAGATGCACAATATTGTTGCCAGATATAATCGAGAGAGGCCAGCAAGAAGAAGTGGTCAAGGATTATCACCTGAAGAGTAACCACAGGGGGATAGAGGAGACACTAGCGCACCTGAAGAGGAAGGTGTTTTTTCCTCACATGAAACAGGTGATAGCACAAACAATCAACAACTGTGACAGCTGTCAAACTCAAAAATACGACAGGAGACCCTATAAAATCAAGTATAGTGTGACCGAAACTCCAGACAGACCCTTGGAGATAGTGCATATCGATTTGTATTTCGTGAACAAGAAAAACGTTTTCACAATCATTGATAAATTTTCGAGATATGCATGGGGAATAACTATCCCAGCCAAGGAGAGTATCAACATTGTTAAAGCAATGAAGAACTTTATGGCCCTATTCGGAATACCCAAAAAGGTAATTTGCGATCAGGGAGTTGAGTTCTCGTCGAACCTCTTTAAGGATTTTTGTAGGCAGTACGAACTCGAACTGCATACAACGTCCTTTCAGCAGTCGTCGAGTAACTCCACAGTCGAAAGACTGCACTCCACGATTACGGAAATATACCGTTTAATATTGGAAAATAAGAAGGAAAAGAGATTGGAGCTTAAACATGAAGAGACTCTGAGTGAAGCGTTTATAACGTACAATAACGCCATTCACTCAGCAACAAAGCTGACTCCTCAGGAACTATTTACGGGCAGAACGCATGAATTCCTGAATAACGTGTCATTCAATAATGAACACGATTATTTACAGAAAATCAATGCGTTCCAGGCCGAATTATACCCAAAGATTAAGCAACGGGTACACGATCAAAAGGTGAGAAGAATCGAAGCAGCGAACACAGATAGGCAGGAACCAGAACCACAAAGAAAAGATCCGACGAATTAATAAACCAAACGAATGATATTAATTCCAGGTGGTCAATCGCCGTGGCCGAGGAGAGCGGACTCGAGGTAATTCCCTTGAGGGGGAATGAACCATTGGCCCAAATACAACTAGGAGTGGCAAGGGTAGTCCAGACGCACAAGACTTTTGTCCACATTGTAAGGTTGCAAGAATATAAAGATATAGTAGAGGGGATGGAAAGTACATTGCGGGAAGCTGCAAGAGAAGCTGAAACCAGAGATCTGGTCAAATCACTGCAGAACAAGCTGCAAATGATAAAGACCAGATTGGAAAATATATGTCCCAAGCACAGAAGGGCTAGAGGATTGATAAATGGTCTGGGCTCAGTGGTTAAAGCTATAACAGGGAATTTAGATGCGGATGACGCAGTAAAGATGGAAGAAGAGATAAGGAAGATGCGAGAGGAAGAGGAGAATTTGAAGGAAAGCATAAGGACGCAGGAAGAAACAGGCAGTAAGGTTAATATAATGTTCAAGAATCTAACGAAGTACATTAACGAAGAACAGAGTAGGGTAAGCACATTCATAAACAATTATAAGAATAGCATAAGCAAAACATTTTTAGAGGAGGACAAGAGGATTTACAGATTGGAATTCATCGATAGAATTTCACTTACAATAGACATGTTGGGATTGAACTTAAACGACGTTGCCGAGAGCCTCTTGTTGGCAAAGATAGGGGTAATCTCCAGGTTTTTATTCAATAGACAGGAAACGGACAAGTGTGTTCACGAGTTAGAAAACCAGGGGATACAATTGGTGTCGGAAGAGCACATGTACGAGTTTTTAGAATTGAGAGCCATAATGAACAACACAGACATAATATTCTCTATCAGGTTGCCGATATTCAAAAACGAAACATTTTCATTGCGTAGACTTATCCCACTTCCCATGAATAACACAGAATTTGTCATAACACCAAATTATGTGGCGATTCATGGAGATGAAATACTTTATTACAAACAAAAATGTCAGTTTATAAGAAACATATACATGTGTAAGAATGATAAAATTGTAAATCAGGTTAATGAGAAATGTATTAGAAGACTGGTTAGTGGAAAGGAGGCGGAATGCGAAACGAAGGATGCAGGATTCACCACAACAATATTCGAACCGGAGGCCGGATATATCGCTATATTCAACGGGGAAAACGTCAAGCTACAGACGAGTTGCGGACTGGAGAGGACGCTGAACGGATCGGCGTTAATTAAATTCACCCATTGCAAGGCGATGGTGAACAACGTGCAGTACGAAGCGGTGGAGAGGCTTGGCGCAGCAGAGTTGAAGTTGGACATACCTCAAATAATGACAATTAAGAGAAACAGAACAACCCAAGAATTGGGGATACATGAGTTAAGGATGGAGGATCTTGAAACAAAAATACAGATCAACAAAATACAATGGGGAACCACGATCCATAAAACAACGACCTACACGATGCTTGGCGTACTATTAATAATAGTAGTGGTCGTGGCCTATTTCCCGAAGAAGACGACCATTTTTACACCAGAGATTACGCCACATGCCACCTTCACTCCCACCATCGCTTCACCCGTTCCAGCAACTATACCCCCGCTATGGTCGGTAGTTCAGTCTGGGGGGGGAGGAGTTACCGCCTCAGCATTTACCCTCGGCGGTCCCCCGCCGAAACCCTCTCGACAGCCGGAGGTTTAGTCGACACCGTAAAATCGGCCACCGAAACGCTGATCCACCCAAGCTACAGAACCGCATCCGCTCCCATTTCCATTTACTGTCGCATCAGCAAATTCCAATTGTATCAAACATAGCTGTAAAGAAGTATGAAGTAAAGAAATAAATTCATTCTGAAGTTAAACCTAAAAGAACCAAGACGTATTCTAATTTGAACTCCACGAACTCTTAAACGGACCTACATCTTAACTCACGCAACTACTCACAAAATTTTGGGAGGTGGAGAATATACCAACAAAGTTGGTAAAAGAATCCGATTCCATGTGCGAGAAGAATTTCCTTCAAACGACCACGAGAAACGAGTGCGGCAAATATGTCGTTACTCTGCCTTTTCGCGACCCAGAACATATCGGTTCCGGGCTAGGGCATTCTTGGTTTTTCGCGTTGGCTCAGTTCTTAAGAAATGAGCAGCGTCTAAAAAGAGATGAGGCCTTGAAAGCGAGATACGATTCGGTGATTCAGAAATATCTCGACTTAAAGCACATGCGACAAGTTCTTCCTACCCATGATTGCAACGCCTATTATATGCCACATCACGCCGTCTTAAAACCGGAAAGCGTAACTACTAAACTCCGTGTAGTATTCAATGCCTCCAGCCCTTTATCGAATGGTACCAGCTTAAATGATATCCTTCATGCTGGCCCTGTCTTACAGTCCGACTTGACTATTCAAATTCTGAAGTGGCGCTATTTCCGATACGTGTTCAGCGCCGATATCGAAAAAATGTATCGGCAGATCTGGGTAGATCCGAGACACACTCCATTCCAGCTAATACTTTTCCGTAACAATAGAGGGGAAATCAGAGATTTCGAATTAAAACAGTAACCTTAGGAGTCAATTGCGCGCCTTTCCTGGCCATCCGAGTACTGCAGCAGCTAGCAGCTGACGTAGAACTAAGCCATCCAAAAGCTTGCAATGTCATTCGAAATTTCATGTATGTGGATGATGTTCTAGCCGGAGCGGACTCCACGAAACCAACTCAGCTCATGGTGCAAGAGCTCCGAGACGCTCTGAATTCCGCCGGATTTCCATTGAGGAAATTGACCTCCAACCAAAAGGAAGTTTTAGCGGCCATTCAGAGCAACCATCTTTTGAATACTGATTTTCTCGAGATCGATGCAGAAAGCACTGTCAAAACCCTCGGTATTCGCTGGAAGGCAAACCTCCGACGAATTCTTCTTCGTCCCGCCAGAGTTGGCTATTGAAACGTCCTTTACAAAACGCCAAGTCCTGTCCCAAATTGCCAAATTGTTCGACCCTGCAGGCTTGTTAGCGCCGTTTATCGTTCGAGCTAAAATTTTCATGCAGGAGATTTGGCTGCAGGAGCTTGGGTGGGAGGAAAACATTCCAAATGAGCTTTTTAGCGATGGCTTAATTTTCGCCAAAGTTATTCGGTTTTAGAGCAGATACGCATTCCATGCTGGCTATCGTTTCATTCAGATTTCAAGGTCGAGCATCATGGCTTTTGCGATGCATCGCAAAAGGCTTATGGGGCGGCAATATATGTCCGCGTAAAAGTGGGCAGCACCATTATGGTGCAACTCCTAGCCGCGAAAACCCGGGTAGCACCAGTCAAAACGGTTTCGCTTCCAAGACTGGAGCTGTGCGGAGCGTTATTGCTTTCCGAAATGGCTGCAGCCATCATTCCGCAGATGCCTACGATTAACTTCGAACTTTACTGTTGGACGGACTCCACGATAGTGCTTGCGTGGTTAAGCAAGCCAGCGTGCCAGTGGACCACATTTGTAGCCAATAGGGTGACGAAGATCGCCCAGGCCACAAAAACAGAGAATTGGTCTCATGTTCAATCTGAGCATAATCTAGCAGACCTGGCAAGTAGAGGAGTTTCCCTTCAAGATCTAGCCGATAGCCAGTTATGGTGGCACGGACCGACTTGGTTGCAAAATCCACGCAACCAATGGCCAACTCAGGTCGACAACGCTCCGGTGACCGACCTGGAGAAGCGTGCTCTAAAAGTTTATCTCGCAAAAGCTCCTTCTGAAGTGTTGTTGGCACGTTTCTCCAAGCTTGAGAAAGCTCTACGGGTCCTTGCTTATGTTCATCGCTTCATTCAGCAGTGCAGGAAGCAGACATCTCCATCTGATGTGCATTTGCTGGCCACTGAAAACGCCGCCGCCGAGCGGTTCCTAATTTCGAACGCTCAGCGCAGAGAATTCCCTGTGGAATATCACTGCCTAAGTGAAAAGCGTCCAGTGCCAAGTTCAAGTGCCATCCTAAGCATGAACCGGTTTCTAGATCCGCAAGGACTAATCAGGGCGTGCGGCCGTGTGGCGGCTTTCGAAAGCCTTCAATACAATGAACGGCATCCAGTGATTCTTCCGTATAACTGCCTGCTTTCTCGCCTCCTTGCGAATTTCACTCATCGCATAACTCTCCATGGTGGTAACCAGTTAATGGTGCGCCTCATCCGGTCGAAATACTGCATTCCGAAAATTAAGAACCTGATGAAAGCAGTAATAAATTCGTGCAAAGTATGTGTGATCCACAAAAAGCGGTTGCAGAGCCAACTGATGGGTGTCCTGCCCAAAGAAAGAGCATCGTTCTCCCGACCATTCACGTATACTGGCATGGATTACGCCGGTCCGTTCGATATAAAGAACTATACGGGAAGAGCATGTCTTATTACAAAGGGGTATGTGTTAGTTTTTATTTGTTTCTCCACCAAGGCCATCCATTTAGAGCCTACATCTGACTTAACGACTGAAAAGTTTCTTGCCGCTTTCGCTCGTTTTGTATCCAGAAGAGGGTGTCCACGTCAAGTCCAGTCAGACAATGCCAAACCTTTGTTGGCGCTGCCACCCTGCTTTCCCGCGATTTCCTTCAAGCCGTAAAAGAGTCGGTGACGAATGCCTAAAGTCATCAATGAATGCCTAAAGTTGCAATGGCAATTTATTCCTCCGGGGGCACCCCATATGGGAGGCCTTTGGGAAGCAGGCGTAAAAAGTTTTAAGACGCTATTTTACAAATGCACTGTCACACGAAAATACACATTCGAAGAGCTCTCCACGCTCTTGGCAAAAATAGAAGCGTGCCTTAACTCCAGGCCGCTCTCTCCTATGTCTGAGGATCCGACAGATTTGCTGGCTCTGACGCCAGGTCATTTCCTTGTCGGGGGACCCTTTATGTCCACGGTGGAACCCGAAGTTAAGGGAGAAACGAAATCCATTCTTAATCGGTGGCAGCATTTGAAAGCTCTCCATCAGCAGTTCCGTGTGCGATGGACACCACAAGCGCACTAACTGGAAGGCCCCGTCCAAAAATCTCCGCATTGATGACATGGTCGTCATCAAGAACGACAACTTACCCTCTAATGAGTGGCGGCTCGGTAGAATTGAGTCTGTTTTTCCAGGAGCCGACGGCAACGTCGGTGTAGTAAATATCCGTACTGCACGTGGAGTTGTTAAACGTCCAGTGGCAAAAGTGGTGCTTTGCCGACGGAGTCTTCCGAATCTCCACAATAATAGGCGCTCCTCCCGCCCTTAGTTGTAGTTCATTAGCACTAATCATCCATTATTTTTCATTTCGTTTTCGATCTCCTTTCGACATTCAACTACGCGCAGCATGGCCCCTTGTCAACAAAACGCACGCAGTGCTCGTGCCTTGGAGAGCCGACGTACCCGAGGTATTCAATCCTACCGATGCCGAGTCTGCCGCGGTATCCATCCTCTTCGGAAGTGCGCGAGGTTCTAAAGCTCGGTAAAGCAACCGGTGCCAACCCGGCAAGCAGCTTCGGCCTCGTCCCAACGTTCCCGCCGGCAAAATCCGCCAACTCAGCGTAGAAGTTCACCGCCACGACGCCCGGAATCGACCACGCCAGGCCCATCGCTCTTGTCGCTGCTGCAACGCCACAGCGTGAACATCCTTCTGACAGCGCTGGTCAAGACCTTCGCTGCGGGACGAAGACCTTTGAGACCGCAGCCCTTATCGATCCGTGCACCCCCATGAGCTGCATCGACGCTTCGTTGGCGTCAGCCTTTACGCTTCCGAAGACCAATGTTGGCGACGAGAAGGTCTGCACGACGACGATTCGCAACAGGATCGACGCGAACACTGAGCTGGAGGTCGTGCTCAAGATCGAGCCCAGCGTGCGGATCCGCACACCTATCCGGGCATTGAGCGACACAGTGGTGTCCAAGTTCCGGGACATCATGCTGGCTGATGACCAGTTCCATTGGCCTGCTACCGTCTCCATGGTCTTAGGAGCAGATGTTTATCCAAAGGTTATCCAATCCGGATTCTTGACCTTCGACGAGGGAATGCCGGTCGCTCAGAAAACTGTTTTTGGGTGGATCGTGTCCGGTGCCTGCAGCCTGCCGTACGATGGCTATGTTGCAACCCCAGTGATTGCAAGGGGGGCGGAATGTCCAAGTTACGGGGCTTGGACTGTCACCCGCTCTCCGCTCCCTCTTACGCTCTCCCGCTCTTCACCACAGAGTCTCCAAGAAGTCTCCGCTGCGCTTGGGAGAGCCTAACTAATTAAAATAAGCACCAGTGTAAAAACTATTACGAACGATTAAACACACGCCCGGTCGCGCCCGCGCAATTACGAAAAGTCTAGTGTTCGCTTTTCTTCGAGTGTTTCTTTTCAGCATATTTGGAAAATTCCAGGACAGCAGCCCCCCTACAACCCATCAACATGGTTAAATCAGTAAAGATAATAAATAATATTAAATAAATATTTATTTATACTTTGTCAATAAGAAAACTATTTTAACAATTATTGACAAATGTTTAAGATATGCCCAAGATATTTCACCCAAAGAAAGTATTAACATTGAACTTTATAACATATAACTTAATGGTTTGGTTTGGAATACCCAATAAAGTAATCTGCGACCAAGGAGTAGAGTTCTCATCGAATCTCTTTAAGGATTTTTGTAGGCAGTACGAAATCGAGCTGCATGCCAAATATTTTCAGCAATCGTCGTGTAACGGTCGAAAGACTACACTCCACGATAACGGAAATATATTGGCTAATTACGGGTAACAAGAAAGCAAGTAAGATAGAAACTAATCATGACAAGATATTGAGCGAGGCGGGTATAACATACAATAACGCTATTCATTCGGCTACAAAGCTGACAGCCCAGGAACTCTTTACAGGCAGAACGGCATAATTTTTTTAATTAAAGAACACGTTTATTTACAGAAAATTACTGCATTCCAAGCTGAAATATATCCAAAAGTTAAGGAATGAGTAGAGAATGAAAAAATAAAAAGAATTGAGTCAGCTTATGCAAACAGACAGGAACCGGATCCAGTACAGATAGGGAACACTGTATTTAGGAAAGAGAACAGGCAAGATAAACTGACCCCGAGGTTCTTAAAACACAAGGTGCTGGAGGATAACAACCACGCAGAAAATCCACAAAGAAGAAATCAGAAAAAATTATAAACCAAATTAATACATTAATTACAGGTGGTCAATTTCCGGGGCCGAAGAGAACAAATTTGAAGTCATACCATTAAAAGGGAACAAACCGTTGGCTCAGATACACAAAAGACATTTGTCCATATTGTAAGGTTACAGGAATACCAAGGAACGATAGAGAGAATGGAAAATACACTTAGGGAGATTGTAGGAGAATTCAAAACCAGAGACCTAGTTAATCACTGCAGATTAAACTGCAGATGATAAAAACAAGATTGAAAAGTATATGTCCAAAACGTAGGAGGACAAGGAGATTAATCAGTTATATAATCGAGAACACGAAATTTAAATGCGGAAGACGCAATTAGAAGAGAGAATAAGAGAAAGCATGAGGAATAGACTTCAGAAATTTGACAAGATATATAAATAAGGAGCAGAGCAGAGTAAATACATTCATAAATAATTATAGAAACGGAATAAGTAAGACATTTACAGAAGAAGACAAGAGAATTTATAGATTACAATATATCGATAGAATTTCATGAACAATCATGATATGCTAGGATAAAACCTAAATGATGTTGCCGAAAGCCTATTATTGGCTAAGATAGGTGTAATTTCAAGATTGTATTCAGGAGTTAGAAGATCAGGGTATACATTTAATTTCGTACATGTGTTAGTACGAATTCTTAGACGTAAGAGCCATAATGAAAATAACGGGTATAATATTCTCAATTAGATTACCTATTTAAGAAGGAAATGTTTTCCTTGCGAAGAATGATCGCACTTCCCATGAAAATCACAGAATTTGTGATAGCACCAAATAATGTGGCGATTCATGAAGACAAAATATATTATTATACAAAAAATTTCAGTTTTTAAGGAATATATACATATGTATGTAAGAATGTTTTGTAACCAAGCTGATTGTAAACCAAGCTAATAAGATATGTATAAGAAGTCTAATAGGTGGAATGGAAGCGGAATGTCACCTTGCCACCTTTACACCAACAATCGCTTCATTTCTACGTTTGCAGCAACCATGCCTCTGCTAGTTTAGTCTGAGAAGGGAGGAGTTACCGCCTTAGCATTTGCCGTCGGCGATCCCCGCCGAGACCCCCTCGACAATCGGAGATTTAGATTACATCCACAAGTATTTGGTATTGAATGGCACTTGAAATGCTGAGTCGTGACAAACATCGGGGCTCACCCGATACCCCTCGGCACCACAGAATTGCATCCGCTCTAATTCCACTTTTCGGCCAGATCAGCACTTTAAGTAAACAAATATATAACAGAGCCTAGAATAACTACAGAATAGAAATAAAGATTGATTCTAAAAATGTAACTCAAATTAAAATGACGTTTCATTTCCAATCAAATATAAAACAACTCTACAACAACCACTGTCGAACCTACATATACATAACTTGCGCAAAGAAGAATCATCAAAGTCCAAAAAGCAATGTGAATAAGAATTGGCTGAATGCTTTAATTAGCCACGCCAACTAGTTCATGACAATTATGGAAGGCTTAATAAAAGTCATTTGCCACAAGTGTCAAAATTTTGTAAATAGGTTCCGATAATTACAATCTAAATAATAGTAGAAGTGCCGAAATGCACATTCTGAAAACAAACAGACTCCCTTGGGCGACAGCTAGCAATAACAAAGTAACTTCATTTATACTACAGATACTGGTGCAGGTATATAACTGCTTAAGTCCATACAAAATTTCTTAAATAATGTAAATCTAATTTTTCTTTTGCAGAAGATGGTAAATTTGGATTATGTCTTATTATAAAAAACTCTTGTATTTTAAAATTCCATTATTGAGAAGCTTGGCTTACATTTGTATGAAAGGAACTCAGTATACATTTACATATCACAAGTGATTCGAAAGTATCAACTTAGGAGTAGAGTAAAAAACACATAAACCCTCAACCAGGAATAATAGCCCTTGTGTTCACTCACAACGCTTTGATTCGCATTATAAACACAACAGTCAACACAACTTTTTTTTACACAGAGAAAATAAACAAAGGAAAGCAGCACATAACTATAACGTTTATGAAGAAAAAAGACGTTAAAAGTATAAAAACATTTCAAATGTTTTACCGAATGCAGCAATACTTTTAGTCTCGAAACATGGTATCTGTTTTAGCTAATCATTTTTAAAAGCAAAAATATAGATTGATAGACCACTGTATACATGAAGAACTGCAAAGTGACAATCGGCGGCAAATTCAAAAAAAGGATGGGACAGTCCGCTAATTTTTGACAGAGCTGTGGGCGTCGAGGGAATCTCAGGAATGCTAAATAAGGACGGCAAGAACAATTGTATTGTCTCCCGAAGAAAGGGGATAATTTGAGAAGTTAAAACTCCGCACAAATGCGGATAACAGTGCGAAGCAGAGAAGTTGGAAAAAGGGAGATTCAGAAAGGGAGTTTGGAGAAACGGCAGAATCTGTAGGAAAAGGGTTGGGAGAGAGAAAATATGGAGAGCAAAAGTATGACGGCACGAACTAGAGCAGGACAGCCTACTGCTGTAACAGTAAGCGTTGAGTTGTTGGGACTTTGGACCAGGCCATCGGGAAAACCGTGGACTCTGGAACCGGAGACTGGGGACTTAAAGACAGTCAAGGAGAACGAAAATATAAGTAAACAACGCGAAGCCATGAAATCAGCAAGTGAAGGACAGCCGTAATAGTTAGCAAGACGCCAGATCTACGTCGAGACGGTCGGGACGAGTAAAGTCTCCGAACTGAGACACATGTAGCTGAGATTCAATAAGACCCAGCACGGCTAGGTTGAGACGTCTTGCTACACAGCAAATCGAGACCAGATCCCAGCAAGGACCCGAGTGCGCGGCGAAATTGTGGTGAAGACCCAGTCGACTGTGTCGGAGATTCCATACGTAAGCTAGGCGATTGCCTGTAGTGTCCGTAAAAACAAAGCAGGCGTGTTACCAGCGCATCCGTTAGCTACCGTGAGTCCTCATACGACATAAATCTCTAGCCCAAGTGTGGAGCAGCCAGCAACGTAGTCCGCGCCATCCAGCACAACGAGAGCGGCAGGACAGCTGAGACGAGGTCGTTGAAAAGACCCATTCAGGTCCGTCCACACCAGCTTGAGGAAAAGGTTTGGGTGGAACTTTCGTGTCTCAATAGGCGTCTTGCTACAGAGCGGTCTGATTGCACGGACCGTTTGTAGGAACTGGACAGGCGTCTGGGGCGACCGGCCGGGACAGAGCAAGGGACAGGAGGCTGAGACTAGCAAGGCGATCGCCATGAGAGCCCAGCATCAGTTCGCTACAGTTTTTTGAACTGTATCCAGGAAAAATACGGATTATGGCGTCGATGACGGATCTGAGCATGAAGTATATCTGCAAACTCTCTATGATCCACTTCCGAGCCTATTGAATCACCGTTACCACCTATTTTACTGACGCTGTTGGCTGACTTTAGAGGAACGCGTAGCTGCGAGGCAGCGTCTTGGAAAGTAATTTCTGTCGTAACTTACGTAAAACTACAAAACGTGTTGTTAGAACACACACACTCAGTTCTCATTGACACTCCGAAAACACGCCACGTAGTCGCTGTATAAATTAGCAGGGTCTTCACAAGAATCTACCCAAACGAACGGGTTATGCTTAGATTGGGTGCGCATGCTCAAAATCTATCGGATTTGTGTAGGGCGCCACAGCTTACACGCATTCTCATGTTGAGAAACTTATGCAATTCGGTATCTTGCACCCTCCCAAACGTTTGGACGTAGGAATCGTGTTACGTGTCTTCGGTTTTAATCAATGTTTACGTGCTATTTTAAGATTATATTGTCTTTTTATAAATATGCGTGTGTTCTTATGGCATGTTAATAGCCACCAAAATAAATAAAGAAATAATTACACACAGAAAAATAGATCACATATTTTCATGAATAATTTTAGCACTGGCAAATAATAATTAACACATAAGTAAATTAAATAAATAAATAATAATAAATAAATAATTAAGTTCAATTACTAAATATGGAATAAGGTATGTGGTATAAATGTGGATTAAATAAATAAATAAATAACTATCCTAATTATTCTCAATTATTGGCCGAACCTCTCCCGGGCGCGTTTTCTCGCATCCGAGTGGGGCTTAAAATTAAAATCGATCCACAAGGCCACGGGTCCAAGAAAAAGGATCTCGGATCCCAGGAAAAGGTCTCCCCGGTCCAGAATGAGGATATCCCGTGGCCGAGAAAATGTGTTTCCGCCCTTCTAAAACCCAGATATATTTTATTTCTAATTGTGTTCCATTTTGGAACAGACTCACGATTTTGAACACGGCCGTCAGTAACGCCGTTAGTGTCCGCGACCAGCGGTTTGCCAATTTTTACTGACCCACATGGCGGTCACGTAGCCCTATATATGGGCTCGGATCTGACGGTTCCCTTTCCTACTTAAATTTCCTCTTTTTCTCCCTCCCATAGGTCGAGAACCGACTTCAAGGCCAGAGCTCTTGTCCCATATCAGTGTGCGTGGATGCACTTCATCAGTGTTCCCTCTCCCCACATGCAATCCAACCTTCCCTTCCTCTTTTTTTTTTTGGTTGTAGACGGTAGGGGCGCTCTAATTGCTTTCCCCTCCTCCTCGTGGGACTTCCAGCCTCGCCCACTGGGTCAAATTTTCCTTTCGGCTCTGCCAAACCACTTTTGGTGCTCATTCGAGACGATATTTGCTTCGCCCGCGGCTATCGATCACCATCAGAATTCAACACCACGCGAAAATTCGCCAATCTTATAAGGAGTGGAATATTCGCGAGCATTTCGCACACTGAAACGTAAACAAACAAATTTAAAGACGAAAAACCTTAGACACGCTCCGCGGTGCTTACCCGGCGGTCGGCCCTTGTTCCGTATTTTCTGGGTTACCCCAACGTAGGCCACACCCACGGTACGTATCCTACTCAGTCCCTATTTTCAGCGTGTCGTTCCTTTTTACAGCCGCAGGTCTTTAGCATGATACATGGTCGAACATGTTGTTCCCGACTGACCTTCGGACTCGGCATCTCGGCATTTCCGGGCGAACTTGGCGTTGTAGTTTTTCCCAAAATCGCTCAAGGTGACGTGAAATTCACGGGCGCGTTTGTTGTGTCGGCTAATGCGTTGACGGCTTAGGTTCCTCTTGTCCTGTGAGTTCAAAGTGACTACCTCGTGATCCGTTATTGAACGAAGTTTCCTGGCCAATTTGTAGCAGCTGCCGTGGAGGTACATCTGCTGCACGATTAATGCACGAATAACGGCGTCACGCCCGTCGCTTCGTGAACGGAGTTCCGTATCGCGACTTTAATCTCTGGCAGGTATGCATCCCAGTCTCGGTGGTCTTGCTCCAAATACGTCCGAATCGCTGCCAGCATCGTTGCTTTGCGGAGAGTATACCGCCGGCCGCATATGCTGGATCCCGTACCCCTCCAACATCCCCTGAAAGGCCTTGACGGTAAACTGCTTGCCATTGTCGGAGTGGATTACCTACGGCACGCCAAACTTGAAAAACACTTCCTGCACTAGGAACTCGACGACATTGGACGTTGTGGCTTCCTTTATGGACTTCAGGAAGGTAAACTTGGAGAAATGGTCCACGACCACAAATATCCAGGCCTTCCCCCGCTTGGATTGCAGATATTTGCCAAGGAAGTCTATATATGGATTGGTCCCTCCGTCACCACTACCTGTCCTATACCGAACTGAGTGCGGTAATTAGGCGCCCTCGACTCCTTGCATAGGATGCATTGCCCCAAGTCCGATCCCGGACTTGGATCGTCATTCCCGGACAGTAATACTGCCGTTGGAGTCTCTGCAGCGTCTTCCTTACGCCTCCATGTCCTGACGTCGTTTCGTCGTGAGCCGTCGCAATCATACCAGCTGTAAGTGAGACTGGGATCCACAGCTTCCTAGTCCCTCCTTCGACTTCATCGTCCAACTTGTCGAATCCGCTGCATTCCGGTAGTTGATCCTGGTTTTCTTATATCTCATCCCGTATCTCCTTATACTCCTCAGATTCGAACTCCGTCGTGGCGAACCCGAGAGCATCGTCGGCGTCCAGCTTTAGCCCCTCTACGCATCTGAATTGCGTGTCGGCCACCACATTTTCGGATCCCTTCCGGTGCGCTATCTAAAAGTCAAAGCTCTTCAACCTTAGAGACCATCGTGCGAGGCGCCCACTAAGATCTTTCATGGTCATCAGCCACTTCTCTATGGCAAGTACTTCTGCCAAGTACTCCTTCTCTGTAACTAAATAATTTATCTGGTGTTTGTTCAGCTTTGCAGAGAAGAAAGCAATTATGGACCTAAAGGACCTAAAACGGTCGTCTCAAATCGGCGTGAATCAAGGGGCCGAGGTAAGCGCCGTCTTCAGCGCCTGTATCCCGTCCTTGGCCTTTTTCAGAGCGTCGGTGAGCGGGGCCGCCATGGTTGCAAGGTCGCTGATGAACCGGCGATACCATCCCGCTGTTCCCAAGAAGCTTCGTAGCTCCATCACCGATTTCGGCTCAGGAATCTTTTGGATGGCGACGATCCACCCGAAGGGTCCCTCCACCGATGATAAATCTGAGGTATTTTAACGCCTTGTAGCACAATTTAGACTTTTTCAGGCATTCCCCTTCCGTGCGCTTCCGTCCTTGAAAGGTTCTGCGCCTTCCACGAGCTGGATTCAATGTGTCTCCACCGACGTCTTGCCCAGACCGACGTCCTCGGAAGATAGGAACTCCTTCTGTACCGCTTCTAAGCGACTCTTTTCCTCTTCTTGCAGATCCCACTCCTCAATAACTTATTATTTTGCGGTTTTGCCATCCAGCCACGGATTTGTCGCGTCCCACAATTCTTCCACGTTCGCCTTTGGATTCGTTGTTGGCATCTCTCCGAGGATAGCCGGTGCCAACTCCCCCAGAAATCGACTGCGAGGTAAAGTGCTTGCTCCAGGTATTGGAGTTCCCTTGAACTCCACCGGAACATGTACTTGACCTCGGCGAAGACTTTGGGATCGCCTCCTATCCCACAACGGACGGCTTCCACCACGGCACGTCGGGTCTGATGCCTCTTCCGAAATCAGCTTCTGGCCTTTAAAAGCCTTCGGCTGACGCTCCGCAATCCGTCTATCTGGTGTTTGACAAAAATCCGGTTCCTAACCTCTAGGTACCTCTGCATCAGCTCCTCTGCTGGTAAATAAATTAACTTATTGTTTTGAATGTTATTCTTATTGATGATTTTATTATTTTCTAATCTAGGTATAATTGTTGGTGGCTTCGGAGGAAGGCTTATAAGCAGTTGGGTCTGTACTTCGAGCGCGGGTCTCCCACCTTTCCGGCGCTCGTCCTCACGGTTTCCGCACTTACCGGGCAGCTTGGAGTGACCACCTCCGGCTTCCCACATCGGTAGCTGAAGATCTTCCGCTCCGACGATGCGCAGTCACGGAATACGTGCTCCGGCTGCCCGCAGTTCCAGCAACTGATTCTCGGCCGAGAAACTTCCTCGATGCACGGATCCTGCCCTCCCGCTTCGCCGTCGGATGACTCGATCAACACTTCCTCCACTTGTCGTCCGCTCGTCGGGAATTTGGCCGGCCGCGGTATGCGGCTGGGCTGCCACGCTTACGCTTCATGAAGGCCTCCTCCACTTCGAGGCACCCCTCCTGCAGCTGCTCCACGCTGAACACTCTCAGGGAGGAGGATCTCTACATTTTAGGTGAGTACAAAAACAAAATTACAACAAATAAAAATAATTACTTTGTGGTTTAAATCTTTTCCAGCATCCCAGGTCTTTCCGCGGCGAGCAACTATGTTCAACTTCTTGGATTGCTGACATAAGCCATCGCACACGTTCCAACCTGCTTTGCCGGCACCACTGGGATTTAATCCCTCCATTGGATTTATTATTTATAATTTTTGCACCGCGGACCTTTGCCACCTTATTTCTGGTTTAAACATTGGGCGCCATTATGTTACAACCTCCTTTTTTTTGATGGGGCAAGGCCGGCTAGCCAGTCATCATCAGGGCGTGCTTTTCCGCTGTGCCCATAGGTCGCACCATCGACATGGAATCCACAAAACAAGAACGAACGCCATATAAGCCGCAAAGTACACCAAACAACAGTATGGCATGTTAATAGCCACCAAAATAAATAAAGAAATAATTACACACAGAAAAATAGATCACAAATTTTCACGAATAATTTTAACACTGGCAAATAATAATTAACACATAAATAAATTAAATAAGTAAATAAATTAAGTTTAATAAATACATATGGAATAAGGTGGATATATGTGGTATAAATGTGGATTATAACTATCCTAATTATTTTCAATTATTGGCCGAATATTCGCCCGGGCGGGTTTGCTCGCATCCGAGTGGGGCTTGAAATTGGAATCGATCGACAAGGCCACGGGTCCAAGAAAAAAGATCTCGGATCCAAGGAGAAGGTCTGCCCGGTCCAGAATGAGGATATCCCGGGGCCGAGAAAATGCTTTTCCGCCCTTCTAGTATCTTCCTCTTCCTGCCTTCTTATCCTCGTCGATCTTCGGATCGGGTTTTTTTTCCCTGTACAAATTCCCTACAACAAAAAACACCACTAACGATTATATTGGAGCTTTCACCTCCAAAACACCGACCGAACTTACAAGGTTATTTATGCCACACCATTTTGAACACGGCCGTTAGTAACGCAGTCGCGGACAGCGGTTTGCCAATTTTTACTGACCCACATGGCGGTCACGTAGCCCTATATATGGGCTCGGATCTGACGGTTCGCTTTCCTAGTAAAATTTCCTCTTTTTCTCCCTCCCATAGGTCGAGAACCGACTTCAAGGCCAGAGCTCCTGACCCATATCAGTGTGCGTGGATGCACTTCATCAGTGTTCTCCCTCTCCCCACATGCAATCCAACCTTCCCCTCTTTTTTTTTTGGTTGTTAACGGTAGGGGCGCTCTAATTGCTTTCCCCTCCTCCTCGCCCACTGGGTCAAATTTTCCTTTCGGCTCTGCCAAACCACTTTTGGTGCTCATTCGAGACGATATTTGCTTCGCCCGCGGCTATCGATCACCATCAGAATGCAACACCACGCGAAAATTCGCCAATCTTATAAGGAGGGTAATATTCGCGAGCATTTCGCACACTGAAACGTAAACAAACAAATTTAAAGACGAAAAACCTTATACACGCTCCGCGCTGCTTACCCGGCGGCCCTTGTTCCGTATTTTCTGGGTTACCCCAACGTAGGCCACACCCACGGTACGTATCCTACTCAGTCCCTATTTTCAGCGTGTCGTTCCTTTTTACAGCCGCAGGTCTTTAGCATGATACATGGTCTAACATGTTGTTCCCGACTGGCCTTCGGACTCGGCATCTCGCGAATTTCCGGGCGAACTTGGCGTTGTAGTTTTTCCCAAAATCGATCAAGTTGACGTTTCGTCGGAATAATTTTTGGCCTGGTTTCACGTGAAATTCACGGGCGCTTTTGTTGTATTGCCGGCTGCTCCGCTCGTAGGTGTCGGCTAATGCGTTGACGGATTAGGTTCCTCTTGTCCTGTGAGTTCAAAGTGACTACCTCGTGATCCGTTATTGAACGAAGTTTCCTGGCCAATTTTCTTGCTCCAAATACGTCCGAATCGCTGCCAGTATCGACCTTTCAGCATCGTTGCTTTGCGGAGAGTATACCGCCGTCCGCATATGCTGGATCCCGTACACCTCCAACATCCCCTGAAAGGCCTTGACGGTAAACTGCTTGCCATTGTCGGAGTGGATTACCTCCGGCACGCAAACTTGAAAAACACCTCCTGCACTAGGAACTCGACGACATTGGACGTTGTGGCTTCCTTTATGGACTTCAGGAAGGTAAACTTGGAGAAATGGTCCACGACCACAAATATCCAGGCCTTCCCTCGCTTGGATCGCAGATTTTGGCCAAGGAAGTCTATATATAACTTCTGGATTGGTCTCTCCGTCACCACTACCTGTCCTATACCGAACTGAGTGCGGTAATTAGGCGCCCTCGACTCCTTGCATAGGATGCATTGCCCCACGAAGTCCCGGACTTGGATCGTCATTCCCGGACAGTAATAATGCCGTTGGAGTCTCTGCAGCGTCTTCCTTACGCCTCCATGTCCTGACGTCGTTTCGTCGTGAGCCGTCGCAATCATACCAGCTGTGAGTGAGGCTGGGATCCACAGCTTCCAAATCCCTCCTTCGACTTCATCCTCCAACTTGTCGAATCCGCTGCGTTCCGGTAGTCGATCCTGGTTTTCTTATAATCCTCAGATTCGAACTCCGTCGTGGCGAACCCGAGAGCATCGTCGGCGTCCAGCTTTAGCCCCTCTACGCATCTGAATTGCGTGTCGGCCACCACATTTTCGGATCCCTTCCGGTGCGCTATCTAAAAGTCAAAGCTCTTCAACCTTAGAGACCATCGTGCGAGGCGCCCACTAAGATCTTTCATGGTCATCAGCCACTTCTCTATGGCAAGTACTTCTGCCAAGTACTCCTTCTCTGTAACTAAATAATTTATCTGGTGTTTGTTCAGCTTTGCAGAGAAGAAAGCAATTATGGACCTAAAGGACCTAAAACGGTCGTCTCAAATCGGCGTGAATCAAGGGGCCGAGGTAAGCGCCGTCTTCAGCGCCTGTATCCCGTCCTTGGCCTTTTTCAGAGCGTCGGTGAGCGGGGCCGCCATGGTTGCAAGGTCGCTGATGAACCGGCGATACCATCCCGCTGTTCCCAAGAAGCTTCGTAGCTCCATCACCGATTTCGGCTCAGGAATCTTTTGGATGGCGACGATCCACCCGAAGGGTCCCTCCACCGATGATAAATCTGAGGTATTTTAACGCCTTGTAGCACAATTTAGACTTTTTCAGGCATTCCCCTTCCGTGCGCTTCCGTCCTTGAAAGGTTCTGCGCCTTCCACGAGCTGGATTCAATGTGTCTCCACCGACGTCTTGCCCAGACCGACGTCCTCGGAAGATAGGAACTCCTTCTGTACCGCTTCTAAGCGACTCTTTTCCTCTTCTTGCAGATCCCACTCCTCAATAACTTATTATTTTGCGGTTTTGCCATCCAGCCACGGATTTGTCGCGTCCCACAATTCTTCCACGTTCGCCTTTGGATTCGTTGTTGGCATCTCTCCGAGGATAGCCGGTGCCAACTCCCCCAGAAATCGACTGCGAGGTAAAGTGCTTGCTCCAGGTATTGGAGTTCCCTTGAACTCCACCGGAACATGTACTTGACCTCGGCGAAGACTTTGGGATCGCCTCCTATCCCACAACGGACGGCTTCCACCACGGCACGTCGGGTCTGATGCCTCTGCCGAAATCAGCTTCTGGCCTTTAAAAGCCTTCGGCTGACGCTCCGCAATCCGTCTATCTGGTGTTTGACAAAAATCCGGTTCCTAACCTCTAGGTACCTCTGCATCAGCTCCTCTGCTGGTAAATAAATTAACTTATTGTTTTGAATGTTATTCTTATTGATGATTTTATTATTTTCTAATCTAGGTATAATTGTTGGTGGCTTCGGAGGAAGGCTTATAAGCAGTTGGGTCTGTACTTCGAACGCGGGTCTCCCACCTTTCCGGCGCTCGTCCTCACGTTTTCCGCACTTACCGGGCAGTTTGGAGTGACCACCTCCGGCTTCCCACATCGGTAGCTGAAGATCTTCCGCTCCGACGATGCGCAGTCACGGAATACGTGCTCCGGCTGCCCGCAGTTCCAGCAACTGATTCTCGGCCGAGAAACTTCCTCGATGCACGGATCCTGCCCTCCCGCTTCGCCGTCGGATGACTCGATCAACACTTCCTCCACTTGTCGTCCGCTCGTCGGGAATTTGGCCGGCCGCGGTATGCGGCTGGGCTGCCACGCTTACGCTTCATGAAGGCCTCCTCCACTTCGAGGCACCCCTCCTGCAGCTGCTCCACGCTGAACACTCTCAGGGAGGAGGATCTCTACATTTTAGGTGAGTACAAAAACAAAATTACAACAAATAAGAATAATTACTTTGTGGTTTAAATCTTTTCCAGCATCCCAGGTCTTTCCGCGGCGAGCAACTATGTTCAACTTCTTGGATTGCTGACATAAGCCATCGCACACGTTCCAACCTGCTTTGCCGGCACCACTGGGATTTCATCCCTCCATTGGATTTATTATTTATAATTTTTGCACCGCGGACCTTTGCCACCTTATTTCTGGTTTAAACATTGGGCGCCATTATGTTACAACCTCCTTTTTTTTGATGGGGCAAGGCCGGCTAGCCAGTCATCATCAGGGCGTGCTTTTCCGCTGTGCCCATAGGTCGCACCATCGACATGGAATCCACAAAACAAGAACGAACGCCATATAAGCCGCAAAGTACACCAAACAACAGTATGGCATGTTAATAGCCACCAAAATAAATAAAGAAATAATTACACACAGAAAAATAGATCACAAATTTTCACGAATAATTTTAACACTGGCAAATAATAATTAACACATAAATAAATTAAATAAGTAAATAAATTAAGTTTAATAAATACATATGGAATAAGGTGGATGTATGTAGTATAAATGTGGATTATAACTATCCTAATTATTTTCAATTATTGGCCGAATATTCGCCCGGGCGGGTTTGCTCGCATCCGAGTGGGGCTTGAAATTGGAATCGATCGACAAGGCCACGGGTCCAAGAAAAAAGATCTCGGATCCAAGGAGAAGGTCTGCCCGGTCCAGAATGAGGATATCCCGGGGCCGAGAAAATGCTTTTCCGCCCTTCTAGTATCTTCCTCTTCCTGCCTTCTTATCCTCGTCGATCTTCGGATCGGGTTTTTTTTCCCTGTACAAATTCCCTACAACAAAAAACACCACTAACGATTATATTGGAGCTTTCACCTCCAAAACACCGACCGAACTTACAAGGTTATTTATGCCACACCATTTTGAACACGGCCGTTAGTAACGCAGTCGCGGACAGCGGTTTGCCAATTTTTACTGACCCACATGGCGGTCACGTAGCCCTATATATGGGCTCGGATCTGACGGTTCGCTTTCCTAGTAAAATTTCCTCTTTTTCTCCCTCCCATAGGTCGAGAACCGACTTCAAGGCCAGAGCTCCTGACCCATATCAGTGTGCGTGGATGCACTTCATCAGTGTTCTCCCTCTCCCCACATGCAATCCAACCTTCCCCTCTTTTTTTTTTGGTTGTTAACGGTAGGGGCGCTCTAATTGCTTTCCCCTCCTCCTCGCCCACTGGGTCAAATTTTCCTTTCGGCTCTGCCAAACCACTTTTGGTGCTCATTCGAGACGATATTTGCTTCGCCCGCGGCTATCGATCACCATCAGAATGCAACACCACGCGAAAATTCGCCAATCTTATAAGGAGGGTAATATTCGCGAGCATTTCGCACACTGAAACGTAAACAAACAAATTTAAAGACGAAAAACCTTATACACGCTCCGCGCTGCTTACCCGGCGGCCCTTGTTCCGTATTTTCTGGGTTACCCCAACGTAGGCCACACCCACGGTACGTATCCTACTCAGTCCCTATTTTCAGCGTGTCGTTCCTTTTTACAGCCGCAGGTCTTTAGCATGATACATGGTCTAACATGTTGTTCCCGACTGGCCTTCGGACTCGGCATCTCGCGAATTTCCGGGCGAACTTGGCGTTGTAGTTTTTCCCAAAATCGATCAAGTTGACGTTTCGTCGGAATAATTTTTGGCCTGGTTTCACGTGAAATTCACGGGCGCTTTTGTTGTATTGCCGGCTGCTCCGCTCGTAGGTGTCGGCTAATGCGTTGACGGATTAGGTTCCTCTTGTCCTGTGAGTTCAAAGTGACTACCTCGTGATCCGTTATTGAACGAAGTTTCCTGGCCAATTTTCTTGCTCCAAATACGTCCGAATCGCTGCCAGTATCGACCTTTCAGCATCGTTGCTTTGCGGAGAGTATACCGCCGTCCGCATATGCTGGATCCCGTACACCTCCAACATCCCCTGAAAGGCCTTGACGGTAAACTGCTTGCCATTGTCGGAGTGGATTACCTCCGGCACGCAAACTTGAAAAACACCTCCTGCACTAGGAACTCGACGACATTGGACGTTGTGGCTTCCTTTATGGACTTCAGGAAGGTAAACTTGGAGAAATGGTCCACGACCACAAATATCCAGGCCTTCCCTCGCTTGGATCGCAGATTTTGGCCAAGGAAGTCTATATATAACTTCTGGATTGGTCTCTCCGTCACCACTACCTGTCCTATACCGAACTGAGTGCGGTAATTAGGCGCCCTCGACTCCTTGCATAGGATGCATTGCCCCACGAAGTCCCGGACTTGGATCGTCATTCCCGGACAGTAATAATGCCGTTGGAGTCTCTGCAGCGTCTTCCTTACGCCTCCATGTCCTGACGTCGTTTCGTCGTGAGCCGTCGCAATCATACCAGCTGTGAGTGAGGCTGGGATCCACAGCTTCCAAATCCCTCCTTCGACTTCATCCTCCAACTTGTCGAATCCGCTGCGTTCCGGTAGTCGATCCTGGTTTTCTTATAATCCTCAGATTCGAACTCCGTCGTGGCGAACCCGAGAGCATCGTCGGCGTCCAGCTTTAGCCCCTCTACGCATCTGAATTGCGTGTCGGCCACCACATTTTCGGATCCCTTCCGGTGCGCTATCTAAAAGTCAAAGCTCTTCAACCTTAGAGACCATCGTGCGAGGCGCCCACTAAGATCTTTCATGGTCATCAGCCACTTCAGACTGGCGTGGTCGGTGATGACCGTGAACTGCATCAGTTCGACGTACGGCCAGAATTTCTCAATGGCAAGTACTTCTGCCAAGTACTCCTTCTCTGTAACTAAATAATTTATCTGGTGTTTGTTCAGCTTTGCATAGAAGAAAGCAATTATGGACCTAAAGGACCTAAAACGGTCGACTAAAATCGGCGTGAATCAAGGGGCCGAGGTAAGCGCCGTCTTCAGCGCCTGTATCCCGTCCTTGGCCTTGTCGTATTAACCGGATGATCTTTACCTTTTTCAGGGCGTCGGTGAGCGGGTCCGCCATGGTTTCAAGGTCGCTGATGAACCGGCGATACCATCCCGCTGTTCCCAAGAAACTTCGTAGCTCCTTCACCGATTTCGGCTCAGGAATCTTTTGGATGGCGACGATCCATCCGAAGGGAGGGACCACCGATGATAAATCCGAGGTATTTTACCGCCTTCTAGCACAATTTAGACTTTTTTAGGCATTCCGCTTCCGTGCGCTTCCGTCCTTGAAAGGTTTTGCGCCTTCCACGAGCTGGATTCGATGTGTCTCCACCGACGTTTTGCCCAGACCGACGTCCTCGGAAGATAGGAACTCCTTCTTTACCGCTTCTAAGCGACTCTTTTCCTCTTCTTACAGATCCCACTCCTCAATAACGGATTCTTTTGCGGTTTGGCCATCCAGCCACGGATTTGTCGCGTCCCACACTTCTTCCACGTTCGCCTCTGGATTCGTTGTTGGCATCTCTCCGAGGATAGCCGGGGCCAACGCCTCCATAAATCGACTCCGAGGTAAAGTGCTTGCTCCAGGTATTGGCCCACGGAAAATGTAAGTACCTTCTCTACTCCCTTAAACTCCACCGGAACATGTACTTGACCTCGGCGAAGACTTTGGGATCGCCTCCTATCCCACAACGGACGGCTTCCACCACGGCACGTCGGGTCTGATGCCTCTGCCGAAATCAGCTTCTGGCCTTTAAAAGCCTTCGGCTGACGCTCCGCAATCCGTCTATCTGGTGTTTGACAAAAATCCGGTTCCTAACCTCTAGGTACCTCTGCATCAGCTCCTCTGCTGGTAAATAAATTAACTTATTGTTTTGAATGTTATTCTTATTGATGATTTTATTATTTTCTAATCTAGGTATAATTGTTGGTGGCTTCGGAGGAAGGCTTATAAGCAGTTGGGTCTGTACCTCGAGCGCGGGTCTCCCACCTTTCCGGCGCTCGTCCTCACGTTTTCCGCACTTACCGGGCAGTTTGGAGTGACCACCTTCGGCTTTCCATGCGCAGTCACGGAATACGTGCTCCGGCTGCCCGCAGTTCCAGAAACTGATTCTCGGCCGAGAAACTTCCTCGATGCACGGATCCTGCCCTCCCGCTTCGCCGTCGGATCACTACTTCCTCCACTTGTCGTCCGCTCGTCGGGAATTTGGCCGGCCGCGGTATGCGGCTGGGCTGTCACGCTCACGCTTCATGAAGGCCTCCTCCACTTCGAGGCACCCCTCCTGCAGCTGCTCCATGCTGAACACTCTCAGGGAGGAGGATCTCTACATTTTAGGTGAGTACAAAAACAAAATTACAACAAATAAGAATAATTACTTTGTGGTTTAAATCTTTTGCAGCATCCCAGGTCTTTCCGCGGCGAGCAACTATGTTCAACTTCTTGGATTGCTGACATAAGCCATCGCACACGTTCCAACCTGCTTTGCCGGCACCACTGGGATTTCATCCCTCCATTGGATTTATTATTTATAATTTTTGCACCGCGTATGGGCTCGAATGTCTTTTTCGAGGACCTTTGCCACCCCAGTTCTGGTTTAAACATTAAGCGCCATTATGTTACAACCTCCTATTTTTTAATGGGGCAAGGCCGGATAGCCAGTCATCATCAGGGCGGGTTTTTCCCCTGTGCCCATAGGTCGCACCATCGACCATGGAATCCACAAAACAAGAACGAACGCCATATAAGCCGCAAAGTACACCTAACAAGGAATAATTACAACTGAAATACGACAAATCTAACACGAACTTCGATCTCTTAAACGTGGGCTCGAGGTGTGTATGTTAACAACGCCTTTACGCAGCCTCCCTGCCTGAGATCCGGACTTGATCCATTTCGGGATCTCCCTGGCATGTGTCCATTGGCTTCTTCCAGACTACCGGCTCATCCGCTCATCTTTACCCCATCTTCTTCTCGTGGATGTCAAATATTTAGAATTTAGATTTTAATTTGCTTTGACTCGTGTTTAGATTACATATTTGTGTTTTTGTGTTGAGTTTTCTGTTTCTTTATTATCGTGTTACGTGCCTTCGGTTTTAATCAATGTTTATGTGCCATTTTAAGATTCTATTGTCTTTTTATAAATATGCGTATGTTCTTATGGAATGTTAATAGCCACCAAAATAAATAAAGAAATAATAACACACAGAAAAATAGACCACAAATGTTCACGAATAATTTTAGCACTGGCAAATAATAATTAACACATTGTAGAATTGGCTCTGCTGGGGGTTGCGGCGGCTGAGAAACCGGATCGTTTTTGATTTCAATTGAAACGCAGAGGCGAGGATTTCTGGTTCTCCAAAGGGTAGTCTTTATTCACTTTGATGTATATATGTACAAATATAAACATCCCGCCCGCCTTGCAATGCCACAGATTGCAAAAGAATCTGTGATGCGTCAGTGGGCGTATGTTCCGGAGAGCATCCATCCTAAAACAGTGCTCTGTGCTACGATGTGCCCGTTCTGGCTGTGCATGACACCCGGTTGGATAAGCGTGGGAAACACATCCGCACCTAGCACGACGGAGGTACCAGCCGGCCTGTGGAAACTGGGGTCCGACAGGATGAGGTTGGTGAACACTGTTTTGGCAGCGTCAGGCAGCTCTCGGGCAGGAGTCCGCATTCGCAGCTGCTCCTCGACGTGGAACACCACCTCAATCCGTGGCGTCTCTGTATGCATCGGTATGAGAGTGGCTCTGCACACCCTCTCATCACCGACTCCCAGGATAGGGAGGGCCATGGCCTCGGCTAGTGATCCGTCAATGCGGCTCAAAGTAGAGCACGCATCTACCATAGCCCGCACATCGAAGCGTTTGTCCCCGATGTCGAACCGCAGATTGACGGTGGGCAGGATAGCCGTTGCAGTGTGGGAGAGCACTGCCGAGAGGCGGGGTTGCTCGATGTTGGCCTTCGGCTCTGGCGTCTCGATGGGCCTGTCCGCGCTGGCAGACCGCTCTCGCTTTTCCCGCCGATGGAGATGCAGCAGGGTGTGATGAGCGTCCCCACATACTCGGCAGCGACACTCACTTCGGCACGAGCCTCCGGAATGCTGGTGCGCCAAGCAGTTCGGGCAATATTTGTTGATGAGAACCGCACGGAGCCGCCGCTCTGCATCTAGCCGGAGAAACCGCGAACACGTCCGAAGCGGATGAATCCCCTGACAGACTCGGCATCGGAACGACCGAGTTCCTCGAGAACATCTGTCGATGAGCTGGCGACGTTGGTTGCGATGGGACGGCATGGCTGGCTGGGACGGCATGGATGAGGGAAGCTGAGAGAAAAGAACGACATGTCGCCTTCGGACATATTCCTGGTTGGAATTTGCCATTTGGTCCTCTTATGGAACTCTTTCAGGTATTCAGCTTTCCATCTCGATGCGAAAAGCTGGCCAAGGGCTTTGAGTCGCTGCCATCGGTTCAGGATAGAACTGGCTTCGCCGGCGGTGGGAGGTTCGGCGGGGACAAGTAGCGGTCCGCCTATCAGAAAATGTCCCGGAGTGAGAGCGAGGATATCCGACGGATCTTCTGACATCGCTGTCGTCTTGTAGAAGTGAGTCTTGAAGCTCTTGACTCCTGCTTCCCACAGGCCTCCCATATGGGGGGCGCCTGGAGGGTTGAAATGCCAGGATAGGCTCTGGTGACTAAATGACGAGGTGACCTTTTCCTTAACCGCAGCGATGAAATCTTCTGTGAGGGCCTTCTCCGCGCCCACAAAAGTCTTTCCGTTGTCCGAGTAAAGATGGAGAGGGCACCCTCTTCTGGCCGCGAACCTTGAGAAGGCTCCGAGGAATTTCTCCGTGGTCAAGTCCGAAGTGGCTTCCAAATGGATGGCCTTCGTACTGAAGCACACGAAGACGCAGACATAGCCTTTCGTGATTCGACAGGCCCGACCTGAATAGCTCTTGACATCAAACGGTCCCGCGAAGTCGAGTCCTGTGTGTGTAAAAGGTCGCGAATAGGTCGCTCTGGACTGAGGTAGTTTACCCATTAGCTGGGACTGCACCTTCTTCCGGTGAATGACACACATCTTGCAGGTCGTGGTCACACGTTTGATCAGGTTCCGCAGCTTCGGAATCCAGTATCTCGTCCGGATGAGACGAACCATAAGCTGGTTTCCCCCGTGTATGGAGATACGGTGAGTAAATGTGACCAGAAGCTCTGCTAGTTTGGAATGGTACGCCAAAAGGATAGGATGACGTTCGTCGTAGGATAACGAGTCAGATGCAGTCAAACGACCGCATGACCTCATGATGCCGTCAGCATCCAGGAACGGATTAAGGTTGAGGATACAACTTGAGTCATCTGGAGGAAACGAGGACACTGCCGAACTGGATGTGACTCTCTGGAGCAGAGATCACAGGAGCGTACACGTGGGCCGACTTGCGTTTCAAAGGAGTTTACCCTTCTCGGCTGTGGGTTCCTGGGCTCCCTAGTATGTTGTGAGTTGGAAGTATGAAGTCGAACCTCTTCAATCGCTTCTAGCGTGCGATATCTATCTTCGAGAAACGAATTCATCTCGTCCCAGGTAGGAATTTCGGACTTGTTGTTCAACGACTGTTCCCATAATGAGAGAGTGACTGTTGGCAACTTGGAAGAGCAGAAGAAAATCAGAATGCAATCCCAATTTTCTGTGGAGACATTGGAGTGTTCCATGGCAATCAAACACCCTTGAATCGTGCTCTGAAGATCCTTCAAGGCCGTTCCTGATTCGGTGCTTATCTTCGGGAGATTGAACAGAACCTTCAACGGGCTATTTACTAAGAGTCGCTTGTTTTCAAAACGCTCTTGAAGTGCAGACCATGCGGATTGGAACCCAGAATTTGTAAGGGGGGACTTGCTAACAATAGCGTGAGCTTCGCCGCTGGTTTTGGCGTTTAAGTGGAATAATTTTTCCACTGGAGTCAGCCTGGAATTATCGATGTAGATCGCTGTGAATAGGTCCCGGAAGGTGGGCCACCGCAGATAATCTCCAGTGAAGATTTCCGTGTCACATGGCGGAAGCCTGCAACCCTTCGAGAACGTCTCAACGGACGGATTTGAACTCCCCTGAGAACTGGGGGCGGACAGACGGGCAATATGTTCGTTTAATTGGGAAGCACACCTCTCATAAACCAAGTAGCAATTCTCATATTTGCTCTGAAGCTGCCGAACGCTTTCGCCACCTCCTTCGTGAAGGGCTAGACGGGAGACTGCTTCGTATTCCCGCTCAACCTTGTCCCAGAGGGACTGGATTTGGTCTAGGCGGATCTTTAGTGTAAAAGAATTAGGCTCGGCAGAGGACGAGGATGCCGCACAAATCCGGCTTTCAAATTTGCTAAGTCGGTCGCTGGTGGCTATAAAATCAAGCACCGCAGCGTCTAAGGAGGTTCTAGTTTTTGATCTCAAATTCCCAGCGGGTCCAGCCCCCGCGTCCCTTGGGCTAGGATCCCGCTTCTGGCCTGCTTCAGACATCATTATAGTGGTTTGAGAATAAGCGCAAAATTATTACCAGAAAAGGAATAGAGGACAACCGTGTAAAAAAAAAAACTGGTGAAATTTCTGGTCACCAGAAATGCGGAATGGAAAAAAGCGTACCTAGCTGAAGCAAGTTTGGATATGAAAAACAAATAAATCCCAAAATTGAATTGAGAAAAAAAATCCAGAATGTAGAAGTACCGTCCACCAGAAACGTGGAATGTCGGAAATACGGGATGGTACTGATGTGCACTGACGGAAAACCGAAACAATACGGTGATTTGAGTACCGTCCGAAATTTAGAATGTAGCAGTAAAATAATATTTGTTTATGCAGAAAAAAAAAAACGATCAGTTGAACAAAATAAATTAAGTACCGTCCACCAGAAATGTAGAAGTGTAACGCAGTGTGAAGACACTGTTACTGTGGCCGAAGTAAATGTAGGAATATGTAAATGTGTATGTGTTGTATGATATGTATGTTTATGTTTATATGGACAATTGGGAACTATTAATTGCACAAATTAATATTTGTTTATGCAAAAAAACGATCAGTTGAACAAAATAAATTAAGTACCGTCCACCAGAAATGCGAATTGTAGAAATGTAACGCAGTGTGAAGACACTGTTACTGTGGCCGAAGTAAATGTAGGAATATGTAAATGTGTATGTGTTGTATGTTATGTATGTTTATGTTTATATGGACAATTGGGAACTATTAATTGCACAAATTAATATTTGTTTATGCAAAAAAACGATCAGTTGCCAAGAATAAAAGAATGTAGGAAATTGATGACACTTGGAGTTTTGGAACCAAATGTAGAAATAGAACTATCACACATATGTACATACATGCAGGGAGCGATGTAAAAACTTCTGCCGGCCAAAGGGAAAATTGACAAAGCGATATGGCGGTCGGCAAAAGGCTTACAATTGGACAAAATGGCATGCAGTACTTAGCTGTGGACTATCCCTCGAAGAATCCGGCTCGAAGGACCAAAAAATGTAGAATTGGCTCTGCTGGGGGTTGCGGCGGCTGAGAAACCGGATCGTTTTTGATTTCAATTGAAACGCAGAGGCGAGGATTTCTGGTTCTCCAAAGGGTAGTCTTTATTCACTTTGATGTATATATGTACAAATATAAACAGGTTGCTCCAAATTTTGTGTCTTCGTGACTTGTAGAAATGAAAGTAAGTGAGTAAGCAAAAAAAGAAAGGGTGTGGCCAGCGGTCCCTAATGGAAGAATACTCCCTTTTTCAAAAGAGAGTGGGTGGATTCCCTTCTCCATTTAGGGACGCGTGGAACTGGCACACGGGAGCTGGAGTAAACACACATAAATAAATTAAATAAGTAAATAAATTAAGTTCAATAAATAAATATGGAATAAGGTGGATGTATGTGGTATAAATGTGGATTATAACTGTGCTAATTATTCTCAATTATTGGCCGAACTTCGCCCGGGCGGGTTTGCTCGCATCCGAGTGGGGCTTGAAATTGGAATCGATCCACAAGGCCACGGGTCCAAGAAAAAAGATCTCGGATCCAAGAAAAAGGTCTCCCCGATCCAGAATGAGGATATCCCGGGGCCGAGAAAATGCGTTTCCGCCCTTATAAAACCCAGATATATTTTATTTCTAGTTGTGTTCCATTTTGGAACGGACCCACTTTTCTTTTCTTTGTCCTGACTGGTATCTTCCTGTTCCTGCCTTCTTATCCTCGTCGATCTCCGTATCGGGTTTTTCTTTCCTGTATAAATTCCCTACAACAAAAAACACCACTAACGATTATATTGGAGCTTTCACCTCCAAAAGACCGACCGAACTTACAAGGTTATTTATGCCACACCATTTTGAACACGGCCGTTAGTAACGCAGTCGCGGACAGCGGCTTGCCAATTTTTACTAACCCACATGTCGGTCACGTAGCCCTATGGATTCCCTTTTCTACTTAAATTTCCTCTTTTTCTCCCTCCCATAGGTCGAGAACCGACTTCAAGGCCAGTGCTCTTGTCCCATATCAGTGTGCGTGGATGCACATCATCCGCGTTCTCCCTCTCCCCACATGCAATCCATACTTCCCCTCTTTTTTTTTTTTTGGGTGTAGACGGTACCGGCGCTCTAATTGTTTTCCCCTTTCCCCTTTTTATCGTAGGATTATTTTAAATAAAACGCTAAGAAGACAAATCTTTCTGAAGCTGGTAATTAATTAATCTTTTTTACTTTATTAGGGACCGAGACTTTATTAATCTCATTTGTCCTGACAGTAAACAGTAAAAGGGTATACTAGATTCGTTGGCAGAAGGAAGCGTTTCCGACCATATAAAGTATCTAAAATCTTATTCAGGATCAATAGTCGAGTAGATCTGGCCATGTCCATCTGTCTGTCCGTCCGTCCGTATGAACGTCGAGATTGCAGAAACTTTAAAAGCTAGAAAGATTAAGATTAAGATTAAGCATACGGACTCCAGAGATATAGACCCAGCGCAAGGTTGTCGATTCACATTGCCACGCCCACTCTAACGCTCACAAACCGCCCAAAGCGGCCCACACTTTTGTAAAATGTTTTGATATTTTTTACGTTTTTGTTAGTAATGTAAATTTTAATCGATCTGCAAAAAAAACTTTTTGCCACGACCTCTTTAACGCCCACAAATAAGTTAATATTTTCGTGGTTCTGAGATTTTAATTGCGTTTTTCCTGGTAATTGGTTTATGGGGACGTTCTTAAATAGATCTCTAAGGCAGTGTTTTAAATTTTCATTTGTGCTGGTATTTCTAAGCAAACTGCAAAAAACTGTCAGTAGATACTTTTTTAAGGTTAATTGATTGAACTCCGATATTTTATATAAAATTAACGATCTTTAGAATTCTGAATTTTATATTAAATCTTATTTAGATAAACAACTTTTATTGTTAAGGGATGCGTTCAGAAAATGTGTTAATGGCGCTTGAAATTTGAAGAGCATATCATAGAAAGTCTACAACTTGTGAGTTTATGTCTGCGTTGGTATTGAATGTATGGTAAGTTGGTATAGGTCTGGCTGAGATTTCCTTAGGGATTTGACACCTTTGTTACTTTGGTATAGTTGGTATAGTTCTGGCTGAGATTTCCTTAGGGATTTGACACCTTTGTTACTTTGGGATTGTTAATACCCTTAGCTGATTTGATTGCTGTTTGTTTGAGGAGAATGCCAGGATAGAGAGGTTTATTTGGTCATTGTTGATCCCGAAAAGCGGAGCCGCCCCTTTGAAACAAACAGGAACCTCCTGAACGGTTGAAAATGATCTTAGCCCTAACAATGAGAACTAGTACTTCATTGTTTAGTGTGCGCTCTTTGACAGTTCAGCGACGACTGACTCTTCATTTATTCAGCAAGTGTGTGTGTACTGTTTACATTCGCGACTGGGTTCTTAGGTTCCTACATTCTAATATTGCAATGGGACTTATACTACTATGCTGATATACAATTACTACTAGTACTACTACAGCTCGGCCATCCTGATAATTTGGATCTCCTGATCCTCGACGCTCTACTTCTTGTAATCATCACATTTTCGTTACTTATTTCAGTGTTTGTTACATTTGGTTTGGTTTTCTTATTTACATTTACCTTAGACTTTTGTTTTTCTTTATCATTTTTATTATGTATATTTTTATTATTTGATACCAAATTCTTTTCTCGAAGCCATGGTTTAATATAATGAGCCGCCCATATTCCATCTTATGGTTTTTGTGTCAACTGAAAACCTTCCACATCTTTGATACAATACCTATCATTGTCTAGTACTTTGGCGATTTCATAGGGGCCTTTATATTTGGTTATGAATTTCCTAGGCGCTCCAACTGTTGAATCAAAATACCTGACCACAACGTAGTCTCCTAATTTGTATTTATTTGCTTCTAGTCGTTTAGCCTCAACATATTTCTTGTTATAGTTCTGTACTTTTTCCTGCGAAACTTCTGCATTTTGTCTCTAAATTAATTTATTTTCTTTTTAGCATTGACTCCAATACATTTTCTTTTAAACAATCTAGTATTTTTCCTTTTTGATTCACTCCAAACAGCATTATACTTGGGTGCTCTTTTATGCTTCTGTGCTTTGTATTATTCATTGCATACTCTACTTCTTCCAAAACTTTGTGCCACTGTGCGTTTTTTTCTACATCTACGAGCTTACTAATCATGGGTCCTAGGTCTCTATTTATTCGCTCAACTTGCCCATTTGCTTGTGGTGAGCCTGTTGCAATTTTGACGTGCTTAATGTTTCTTGATTCTTGATTCCAAAAATTCTTCGAACATATCTGATGTAAAACATGTCCCTCTGTCTGAAACAATGATCGTTGGTCTGCTATACGCTCTAAAAAAATCACTTAAGGCTTCCATTGCTTCCTTTGAGTTTGTTGATTTCGCTGGATACAATCTCACAAACTTTCTGCATCCATCAACAACATTACTAATACATGTTTTTTCGTAGAATTCTTTTGATTTACCGGACCATAGTGATCTATATGTATGACTTCGAATGGTATATTTCCCTTTGGTACAATATTAACAGTTCCTTCTTGCTTACCATTTCTTCCTTGAAAAGCTATAAATTTTAGACAGTTCTTAATATGTTCATCTGATTTACTTCTAACATTTGGAAACCAATAACTTTTACCGACCATTTCCGTAACTTTGTCTTTCCCTACATGGCCTAACTCACTGTGGTATTTATACCATACGTGTTCTTCCATAGCTTCAGGGACATAGAACAATAACTTATCTTTTACTTTTTTGTAAATCACACCATTTCGCATTTCATATAATTCGCTTTCTTCTTTACTTAGCATTTCTTTAATCTTTCTCAACTTCTCGTCTCTGTTTTGGCATATAACTAAATTGTCCTCGAACGTATTTTCCTATATTACCAAAATCGTATTACATCTACTAAGAGCATCAACGTGTTTCATTCTATATCCTGAACTATGCCCTAGTTTATACAAATAATTCTGTAATTCCAAGGCCCATCTAGCTATTCTTGGGTTCAAGTCTTTTTTATTCAACGTCATTCTGAGGGAATTACAGTCTGTTACTATTTTGAATTCAACTCCTTGTAGGTACACTTTAAACCTTTTTAATGTATATATTACTGCCAGTGTTTCCAGTTCAAAACAAGAGAGAACGCTATAGTTGAGTTCCCCGACTATCTGATACCCGTTACTCAGCTAGTGGAAGTGCGAAGGAGAGTCTTCAACACTGACACTTTTTGGCGGTTTGTGGGCGTTAGAGTGGGCGTGGCAAAAAGTGTTTTGGCAAATCAATAGAAATTTACAAGACTAATACAAAAATGAAAAAATATCTAAACATTTTTCAAAAGTGTGGGCGTGCCAGCTTCGGTCGGTTTGTGGGCGTTAGAGTGGGCGTGGCAACATGAATCGACAAACTTGCGTCTATGTCTCTGGAGTCTGTATGCCTAATCTAAACTTTCTAGCTTTTGTAGTTCCTGAGATCTCAGCGTTCATACGGACGGACAGACAGACAGACGGACAGACAGACGGACGGACATGGCCAGATCGACTCGACTATTGATCCTGATCAAGAATATATATACTTTATATGGTCGGAAACGCTTCCTTCTGCCTGTTACATACTTTTCAACAAATCTTGTATACCCTTTTACTCTACGAGTAACGGGTATAACTATTATACCTTGATTTTGTATCCGTTGTCCTTTTTGAGATCCGAAACCTATCGAACTTGCATCGCAGTGCAATTCTGTTTCATCCTCAGGACTGTACAATGCCAAAATAGGCTCTTTTAACAGCTTGCTTTTTAATGCATCAAATGCTTCTAATTGCGCTGGGCCAAACTCGAACTTTTTGTCTTTATTTGTCAAGTCATGGAGTGGCTTTGCTATTGTTGAAAAATTCTGTATAAATCTTCTAAAATACGAGCACATCCCCAAAAAACTTTGAACATCATAAACTTTTTGTGGCACGGGAAAATTTTCAATTGCTTTCACACCGTCGTTATCTGCTTTAATACCTTTTTCTGATATTATATATCCTAAATATTTCAACACACTTTGAAAAAACATACATTTATCGATTCGTAGCTCTAATTTGTTTTTAACTAATCGCTCAAATACTTCTTTTAATATAGCTTGGTGATCTCCTATATTCTTTGTCGCTATCATTATGTCATCGAGATAAACTATTACTTTCTTTTCCCTAATCATGTCGTCAAATACTTTGTTGATGAACCTTTGAAAATCCGCTGGATCATTTGTCAGCCCAAAAGGCATTCTTGTGAACTCATACTGTCCTAGTGGCGTGGTAAATGATGTATGCTTTATCAATTCTTCGTCCATATAAACATGAAAGTATTCATTTTTCAGGTCTAAATTCGAGAACACAACTTTGTTTGCTAGTGTATCTAATAAATCATTAATTAATGGCATCAGGTATCTAACTTTCGCCATGATCTTATTTAGTTAACTATAATCTATGCACTCCGAATGCCACCCAATTTCTTTTTTAATAGTACAATTGGCGAACAATACTCACTCATTTTGTCGTATAATACCATCTTTTAAATAATCATCAAGGATTCCTTGTAATTTTTCTTTTTCTACATATGCCAGGCGCCTTGGCGAAAAACTAAACGGCTTGTCTTCTTCTAACCTTAGCTTCATTTCACATTTTATATTCGGTTCACTCGGTCTTTTTGGTTTAATATAATATTCTTTAATAACATTTATAAATTCGCATCTTTGTTTAAAATTTAATTGTGAACCTATCTCATATACCTTTTCATTATCATTGTAATCAATTAATAATAGTTGTTTTTCAAAATTATTTTGTTCGTCTGCGTTTGTCTCATAATGACTTTTAAATTCTTTATATTTATTTTGATTTTCTTCAACTATCGAATCTTTTTTTATTTCAGATATTTTTTCGTGTTCATTATCAATTACAATTTTGGCCTTTACTCTTGCTAAAAAATCCCTTCCCAATAACATAGCATATCCCATAGATTCATCATCCACGACATATAGTAACATAGGAGTATCTTTATTTGAGAATTTAACTGAACATTTTACGCTTCCATAAATTTGTAATTTACTTAAATTTAATCCAACGTAACTTAAAGAGTAGTCTTTTCCATTTTTATTTGACATGGTATAAAACGTTTTTTAATAATACTTATCGGGCTACCAGAATCTGTGAGACATTCTATAAAAATGGGGTTCAGCATATTATTCTTTGTACAAAATGTTAATTCAATATAACTTACATAATCGTTGTCCCCGCCCTTCGACTTCTTGTATTGGTTGCACTTCCTAGCCACATGTCCTTGCAAGCCACATGCGTAACAAGCCCCATCTTGTCTCTTAGGCTTGCGGCACTCTTTGGCCAGGTGGCCCCGACTGTGGCAATTGTAGCACTCTGCATTACCTCGTGGCTTCTGATAATATCCTGCTCTACAGTCTTCTGGTAACTTGGGCTTAGGAACGTAGCCCAACTCAACGTTTCGGAATGCCTTCAAAAGCTCCAATCCGGTCTTGAACGAACGCGACTTAGCCAGATTGCGTAGATTGACATCGTGTATGCCGTCAATGACATATTCCAAAAATTCATCTTCTGCCAGTGCTAAGTTATCCGCCAGCTGCCACTTCTCGTTGTAGTACTTGGAGAACTCCTCACCTTTGATCCAGACGCAGTTCTGTAGCTTCTGCCGCATACTCAACTTTGACTATTTGGACTTTACGAACATTTTCTCCAGGTGACTTAACATTTTATCCGCTGTGTTCATAGTAGCGTTCGTGCTTGAATACAGCCATATTTCAGCATCGCCCTTAACTTTGTAGTGAATCACCGCACGCATCATCTCGTCGCCGACCTTGAAATTTTTCTGGACATTCAAAAGTTGAGATAGCCAAACATTGAAACGATCTCCTTTAAAATTTCGGAAGAAATGCTTCGTTGTTGTTTATTTTTTAACTGGTCGATCTTTTTTGCAGCTTCAATATTTTTAACTCATTTTCCAGTCTTTGAATATCGCTGCCTTGCATAGTTACATTGTTGCGCATCATTTGGTTTCCAAAACATTGTTGCGGCTCCTTGTTGCCAGCCATTTGCATCTTAGGATCATTGTTGCTAGCCATCGGGATCGCTAAACATTTGTTGGACTCATTGTTGCTGGCGCTCACCATCTGCCTCTCAGAACATTGCTCGATCTACATTCATTTCACAAGATCCCGTTACTTTTCTCGAACCTTCTGTTTCTTGCATTTCTTTGTATGTATGTGCAAACGTTGCCGTCATCGTGTCGCCGTCGTTGTCGCTACTTCTTGGTATCTCGTTTTCGCTACTTTGTTCTTCGCCGTTGCCGTTGTTTTCATCCCCGTCTATTTTACCGGTTTGTTCTGTGGCGTTGATTTTTTTTATTGCTGTTTTATTTTTTTCATGCGCGCACCACTCAAATTTAATATTTTCAAGTCTTTTAATCAATTCGATTTTTGTGCGAATACTTTTAAGTTTGTTTTGCACGCACAGAGCATTTAGTTCTTTTAATGTGTAATTGCCAGGATTACAATTCATTAATGACGATTTTTATTTTTCTTTTGAAATGATCACTTGGGTAGGTCCGACCACTTCTGAGCTTTAGTGTGCGCTCTGTGACAGTTCAGCGACGACTGACTCTTCATTTATTCAGCAAGTGTGTGCGTACTGTTTACATCCGCGACTCTTATAATTAGGTTCTTACATTCTAATATTGCAATGGGACTTATACTACTACTACTACTACTACAATTGCTATTTTTATCTTTTTTGACGAAGCCTTGCACCTACCATACCCTACTCCGGCGACTTACTCAATGCCGCCAGTTTGAAGGTTTTACAAAAATGCAGACTTAAATTGATTCAGCCGTATCTGGTTGTGTCTAAAATTTTCTTTTCCTTAAAATTATGGTGCACCCGTGCCTCCTGAAAACTCCCCTTTCCTGGAAATTAGAATAAGAAATCCTTACGGTATGTGGAAGATCCCAATAAATTTTAATTTTGTTATTAATAATTTACTTATGAGAAACCTTTAAATGTTGTAGTGTTTGTGCTTCTAGGAAGCTAATGCTTTCTGTAAAAGAAAACAATTTTTTTTAATAAATTTATAATGTGAAAATAAACAGTGCACAAGTTTTTAAGTGCTGACGTTTAAAGTTTAGTAGGTCAATAACTTTTGACGAGAAAGCTTCAAATAGGGATCCTTTTAGAAATTGGGAAAAGATTAATAAGATAAAGAAAAATTAACAAATGTTTCGGCAGTGTACGCATGGAAGTTTTGAAGGCGTCACTAACATCAGGATGCTGATCTCGACGTTCATACTGACGGAAATTGCGAGATCGACTCTGCTTGTGATCCTGATCAAGAGTTAAGGTATAAAAATTCTGTCTTTCTCTTTGCCAATATAAACTTTAATATACCATTAAGTCCAATCAGTTACCAAGTAAATATTTCAAAACCATTTAAAAGCAAACTAAAAATCCTAATGCCGATGAAATATTTTTATTGTCTTCAAAAAGTTTTATCCAGATCGGAAAACCAATTATTGAATAATAAAATACGAATATTTAATACGGGATTAATAAAAACTATCAAGAAGAAGTAAAAAATTTTAAATACAACGGCATAGGTACATGATATTTTCAAAAAAAAACAAGAGAGAACGCTATAGTCGAGTTCCCCAACTATCTGATACCCGTTACACAGCTAGTGGAAGGGAGAAGGAGACTCTTAAACACAGTTTTTGGCGGTTTGTAGGCTTAATAGTGGGCGTGGCAGAAAGTTTTTTGGCAAATCGATAGAAATTTACAAGACTAATACAAAAATAAAAAAATATCAAAACATTTTTCAAAAGTGTGGGCGTAGCAGCAGTGGGCGTGGCAAAAAGTTTTTTGACAAATCGATAGAAATTTACAAGACCAATACAAAAATGAAAAAATATCAAAACATTTTTCAAAAGTGTGGGCGTGGCAGTTTTGGGCGGTTTGTGGGTGTTAGAGTGGGCGTGGCAACATGAATCGACAAACTTGCGCTGCGCCTATGTCTGTGGAGTCTGTATGCCTAATCTCAACTTTCTAGCTTTTGTAGTTCCTGAGATCACAGCGTTCATAGTATGAACTTCATACGGACGGACAGACAGACGGACATGGCCAAATCGACTCGGCTATTGATCCTGATCAAGAATATATATACTTTATATGGTCGGAAACGCTTCCTTCTGCCTGTTACATACTTTTCAACGAATCTAGTATACCCTTTTACTCTACGAGTAACGGGTATAAAAATGGGGTAATGCGTGCCTTGTTATTTAAATTTGCATCGACATATGTTTTATCATCTGGGTGACTTTAATACTATATAGATCATAAGAATGTGAAAGCTGTTAGATATACATACAGTAGTATACAATTAAGCATTGTGAGTGAGTGCAAGCTAGCCCCTTTTTTTGGAATGTCAAATAAAAATAAATAGCAAGAATTTTAGTTTAAGCTGATCATAGAGTGAGTACTGAGAAACACGAAAGAACATTTCGTCAAAATAATTGTGCCTACCAGTGTAGTTTTATAGGGACAAAATATTCTCGTGTGAGAGAATTGAACTTAACAATTCATTTAAAATACACATTTTAGAAATACTAATAATATGCGGTGGAAGAAAGAGTGCGAAATTATAGTCCTCTATTTGGGATTTAGTGAGTTTGTTTGCCGATTTGTATTATATTAAATTAATATTTTGAAAACGGAAACAATAAATTATTGATTTTAAAAATTCTGTATAGCTATAGTACAAATTCAAAATTGGGTTTTAAATTTTAAAATTGCCATTTAATTGATTATTTTGAGTATAAATATTACAGAAATTTCATTAAACATTTTTTCAGATAAATCACATATCTTAACGATTCTCTAATTAGATGAAGATTATACTATTGAAGACTTGAGGAATCTGAGAATTAAAAAAAAAAATTAACATAAAGATACCTTCAACATCTTTATGTTAATATTTTAAATATTTGAAAAAAAAAAGTTGATACAACCAGTACTACTTCTGTTCACTGATTTCAGTAAACAATTTTGTAAAAAGAGGCTCTTTAAAAAGAATTTCTTATTTAAAATTCCATTCAAATGTTTATTAATGGAATAAAGAAAACCAATATTACTTGTGTGCCCACATAGCACATAGCATAGCCGCTGCACGTGGAGCGGTACTATCTAAAGACCACCACAGTGGTGTAACGTTCTATACGTAAGATTATGATTTATGATATATTTGACTGATAACTATTTGTTTAAAAACTATTTCCGTATTTAGTGGGAAGTTCCGCCGCGATTTAGTAAACTATTGGTATCGATGTGCACTTAAGAAGTTCTAATACCTTTCTTTAATTCCCACGGGCCTTTAGATGAAGATTTTACTGTTGAAGACTATAGGAATCTGAGAATTAAAAAATAAAATTAACATAATGATGTTGAAGGTCACAACGGAAATATTTGAAAAAAAAAGTTGATACAACCAGTACTACTTCTGTTCACTGATTTCAGCAAACAATTTCTTATTTAAATGGACAATTCAAAATTCCATTCAAATGTTTAATAATGGAATAAAGAAAACCAATATTTCTTGTGTGCCCACATAGCATAGCATAGCCGCTGCACGTGGAGCGGTACTATTTAAAGACCACCACAGTGGTGTAACGTTCTATACGTAAGATTATGATTTATGATATATTTGACTGATAACTATTTGTTTAAAAACTATTTCCGTATTTAATGGGAAGTTCTGCCGCGACTTAGTAAACTATTGGTATCGATGTGCACTTAAGAAGTTCTAATACCTTTCTACTTTTATTTTTTGTGGCATTTTTAGATCAATTGCTAGAGGAAGAACATTCATTTTCTGACTTACGAGAAATGCCTTGTGAAAAACAAGGACATTCGTAGGATTTACTTAAAAGTTGCATCCACTCAACAATTTTAAGATTCCACACGTTTCGTTGGGTAAAGAGACCGCCCGCTCGATGTGTGCACTTGGGAAGTTATTGGCCGCTATCACTTATCAATTATAGTTTCATTGTGAACTATTTCAAAAATTCGCACTCCAATAGTTTGTTCCTTCCCCTACAAAAATTGTATTAAAGTATACTAAAAAAAAGATCTAATACGTATACGTTAGAGTGGACGTGGCAGAAAGTTTTTTGGCAAACCCATAGAAATTTACATATTTTTACGCCCAGCGCTATGGGATCAAAAGAGCAATATCTATCATAATAGAATCTTGGTGGAAAAAAATTGGACAGAGATGGAAAACATATTTGAAACAGAAAGTAAGTATAGATTTATTAATAACTGTGAACTATTTGTATTTACATATTTTTATTCGGTGTTTCTGTGAGTGCAAACAAAGTCGCGAAAGGCGTTTCTCATTAATTGGCCTGTTCTGAAATTAACATGATTGAAAGTTTCGTCGTTATGAGTTTCGGTGTCAATATAGATTTTTTGTGTTTCCATATCAATATAATAAGGCCCTTTCAGGTCAATATTTGTATTATGCAAAATACATATACTCTTCACAATTATATCAACAAAACTGGGATCTGTCTCAATAGGCTTCCAGAGAAGACGCCATTTGGATGTTATGATACCAAAGGTACATTCAATGCATCTTCGAGCTCTGGAAAGTCTACTGTTAAAATATTCGTTGTTTGCATTTATATCCCTTCTTGAATATGGCCTTAAAAGATTTTCGAGTAATGGATAAGCCTCATCACCAATAAAAACATATGGCATCTTTGTGTTTGTTCCAGGCAAGCAAGAATCTGGCGGCAATAATTGCCGAGCCTTTAGCATCATATACAGTTGTGATGCATTGAATGTTCCACCATCACTTTGTTTTCCGTAACCTCCAACTTCAATGGCAATAAATTTGCAATTGGCATCTGCTACCGCTTAAAGTACTATCGAAAAGTACTTTTTATAATTATAGAACATAGACCCAGAATCCGCTGGACACTTAATACGGATGTGTTTTCCATCAATTGCTCCAGCGCAATTGGGAAAGTTCCACAGATTCCAAAATTTGTCTGCCGTCTGGCTAATTATTTCCTTCGTGGGCTGAGGCATATGTAGCGGTTGTAGCTCCTCCCAAAAAGCTATTACAGTCTCTTTCACAACAACTGAAACATTAGTCCTCCCAATTTTAAATGAATATGCCTATGATGCGAAATATGCTCCAGTAGCTAAAAATCTGTAATTACGGATAATTTTCGACTTCAGTGTAATTAATACAATTTTTATTTCAGAAGGCTGTTTAAAAAAAAATGGAAGAACATCCGCGACCAGTTCCGAAGCGAATGGAAAAAAGTTCCTATTCCCAAATCTGGAGACCCTGGAATTTCGGAGGAGGCTTAAAGCCATTACACTTCTTGGCCTCATTTCACCAGTTTGCTTTTTTTAAAAGACCAAATGAAACCGCGCAAATTGGTTGGAAGTTTTGACGCATCATCACAATTTACCTTCGAGGCAGCTTCACCGGGATTTTCATCACAAGTGTCTCTAGATGAGACCATCTGTGAGGAAATTCGAGAGCTTTGTGATGATCAACCAATTTGTCCACCAAAAAAAAAATCAAAAGAAGGTGACTGCAGCGGAGGAACAAAAGTTGCTGTTGCTCGAAAAAAAAACAAATGGCAAAAAAAAGAAAGACGACGACGAGGCATTTTTTGATTATTATTATTATGCCGAATGGAAATTCAAAAAACAATTTTTAATGTTTCTTTTGACGATATTTCCGATACCGACAACTATAATACACAATAAATATATTAAAAGCTTACCTTACTGTTATTATTAATTTTTGACAAGGCAGTATAGAATGTATAACAAAATTTGGCCAATTCTTCATCAAACGACTATTAATTTTATTTAATATATAATCAAAAGTCGAAATAGACATACGCGTGTAGTTAAATAACCTATCTGGGTAGTTTCGCAAATCATTGTATAATTTGTTGAATTCCCCTTTTTCATTTCAGTTGGTGTTAAGGGGGTGGACGCCGGCTTTTTTTTTAATATAAAGTTTATAGTTGCACTTGATGCGAAAAATTCTTCGTCCGAATCCATCTCGTTCAAATGTATAAATAAAAAAAAGCAATGCAGCTCGCTTCTCGTCTCGCTCTCACACTGTCATCTTCTCGCTTTGCTCATAGCTTCTCGCTTCGCTTCGCTTCTCGTGCGCACTCTGCCGTCAGCCTAAGGCAGTGTTTTAAATTTTCATTTGTGCTGGTTGCTTGTATTTCTAAGCAAACCGCAAAAAACAGTCAGTAGATACTTTTTTAAGGTTAATTGTTTGAACTCCGATATTTTATATAAAATTAATTATCTTTAGAACTCGGAATTTTATGTTAAATCTTATTTAGATAAACAACTTTTATTGTCATGAGGTGCGTTCAGAGAATGTGTTAATGGCGCTTGAAATTTGAAGAGCATCTCATAGAAAGTCTACAACTTGTTAGTTTATGTCTGCGTTGGTATTGAATGTATTGTAAGTTGGTATAGGTCTGGCTGAGATTTCCTTAGGGATTTGACACTTTTGTTACTTTGGGATTGTTAATACCCTTATTTGATTTGATTGCTGTTTGTTTGAGGAGAATGCAAGGATAGAGAGGTTTATTTGGTCATTGTTGATCCCGAAAAGCGGAGCCGCCCCTTTGAAACAAACAGGAACCTCCTGAACGGTTGAAAATTATCTTAACCCTAACAATGAGAACTAGTACTTCATTGCTATTTTTATCTTTTTTGACGAGCACCAGCACAATGAGAACTAGTACTTCATTGCTATTTTTATCTTTTTTGACGAAGCCTTGCACCTACCATACCCTACTCCGGCGACTTACTCAATACCGCCAGTTTGAAGGTTTTCCAAAAATGCAGACTTAAATTGATTCAGCCCTATCTGGTTGTGTCTAAAATTTCCTTTTCCTTAAAATTATGGTGGTCCTGGAAATTAGAATAAGACTTCCTTACGGTATGTGGAAGATTCCCATAAATTTTAATTTTGTTATTAATAATTTACTTATGAGAAAACTTTAAATATTGTAGTGTTTGTGCTTCTAGGGGGCTAATGCTTTCTGTAAAAGAAAACAATTTTTTTTAATAAATTTATAATGTGAAAATAAACAGTGCACAAGTTTTTAAGTGCTGACGTTTAAAGTTTAGTAGGTCAATAACTTTTGACGAGAAAGCTTCAAATAGGGATCCTTTTAGAAATTGGGAAAAGATTGATAAGATAAAGAAAAATTAACAAATGTTTCGGCAGTGTACGCATGGAAGTTTTGAAGGCGTCACTAACATCAGGATGCTGATCTTGACGTTCATACTGACGGAAATTGCGAGATCGACTCTGCTTGTGATCCTGATCAAGAGTTAAGGTATAAAAATTCTGTCTTTCTCTTTGCCAATATAAACTTTAATATACCATTAAGTCCAATCAGTTACCAAGTAAATATTTCAAAACCATTTAAAAGCAAACTAAAAATCCTAATGCCGATGAAATAATTTTATTGTCTTCAAAAAGTTTTATCCAGATCGGAAAACCAATTATTGAATAATAAAATACGAATATTTAATACGGGATTAATAGAAACTATCAAGAAGAAGTAAAAAATTTTAAATACAACGGCATAGGTACATGATATTTTCAAAAAAAAACAAGAGAGAACGCTATAGTCGAGTTCCCCGACTATCTGATACCCGTTACACAGCTAGTGGAAGGGAGAAGGAGACTCTTAAACACAGTTTTTGGCGGTTTGTAGGCTTTATAGTGGGCGTGGCAGAAAGTTTTTTGGCAAATCGATAGAAATTTACAAGACTAATACAAAAATGAAAAAATATCAAAACATTTTTCAAAAGTGTGGGCGTAGCAGCAGTGGGCGTGGCAAAAAGTTTTTTGACAAATCGATAGAAATTTACAAGACCAATACAAAAATGAAAAAATATCAAAACATTTTTCAAAAGTGTGGGCGTGGCAGCTTTGGGCGGTTTGTGGGCGTTAGAGTGGGCGTGGCAAAATTTTTTTGGCAAATCGATAGAAATTTACAAGACCAATACAAAAATGAAAAAATTTTAAAACATTTTTCAAAAGTGTGGGCGTGGCAGTTTTGGGCGGTTTGTGGGCGTTAGAGTGGGCGTGGCAACATGAATCGACAAACTTGCGCTGCGTCTATGTCTGTGGAGTCTGTATGCCTAATCTCAACTTTCTAGCTTTTGTAGTTCCTGAGATCACAGCGTTCATAGTATGAACTTCATACGGACGGACAGACAGACGGACATGGCCAAATCGACTCGGCTATTGATCCTGATCAAGAATTTATATACTTTATATGGTCGGAAACGCTTCCTTCTGCCTGTTACATACTTTTCAACGAATCTAGTATACCCTTTTACTCTACGAGTAACGGGTATAAAAATGGGGTAATGCGTGCCTTGTTATTTAAATTTGCATCGACATATGTTTTATCATCTGGGTGACTTTAATACTATATAGATCATAAGAATGTGAAAGCTGTTAGATATACATACAGTAGTATACAATTAAGCATTGTGAGTGAGTGCAAGCTAACCTCTTTTTTTTGGAATGTCAAATAAAAAAAAAGCAAGAATTTTAGTCCAAGCTGATCATAGAGTACTGATAAACACGAAAGAACATTTCGTCAAAATAATTGTGCCTACCAGTGTAGTTTTATAGGGACAAAATATTCTCGTGTGAGAGACCCGAACTTAACAATTCATTTAAAATACACATTTTAGAATTGCGAAATAGTAATAATATGCGGTGGAAGAAAAAGTGCGAAATTATAGTCCTCTCTTTGGGATTTAGGGACTTTGTTTGCCGATTTGTATTATATTAAATTAATATTTTGAAAACGGAAACAATAAATTATTTATTTAACAAATTCTGTATACCTATAGTTCAAATTCAAAATTGGGTTTTAAATTTTAAAATTGCCATTTAATTGATTATTTTGAGTGTTACTAATTATTCCCTTTTAAAAATTATTACAGAAGTTTCATTAAACATTTTTTCAGATAAATCACATCTCTTAACGATTCTCTAATTAACGCGCGGGGCCCACGGCCACACCTCTCGCCCAACCGACCGAGGGGCGCTGCCGTGTATCGTACGGCTCGAATCGCGGGAAGATAGACGCGATATAGAAGACAGTAAAGGACGAGGAAATGTATATAGTAGTAAGATCTAAGAGTTCGTTAAGTATGTTAGTATTGATCGCTTTAAAAACGGCAGAGAGTCAGAATTAAAGATAATAGGATACAATCTATTATAGTTAGAACATAATGCTCTGTAGGGATCATGCAACTCATAATTAGATCTACAATGATTTAAAATTAGAGGTACATAATTTCTAGTAAATCTGCTCGGAACAGTGAAGTTTAGCCGACTAACCAGGTCGGGACTATCCACTTCACCACGAATAAGGTTTAAAATAAAGACTGTTCCAAGCATCGTTCTACGGTTAGCTAAAGAGGGTAAGCTAAATAACATTAATCTACTTGAATACGGAGGTAATCTAAGGTTTGCATCCCAATTAAGGCGCCGTAAGGCAAAAAGTAAGAAGTTCTTTTGAACCGATTCGATGCGGTCCGAGTAAACTTCATATTGTGGACTCCAAACAGGTGATCCATACTCGAGGATCGGACTGACTAGAGGTCTGAAAATTTAAGTTTAGGGTCCAGAAGAACACCAAGATCATCAACATGTGATATTTTGTTTAAAGAGCACCCACTTAAAGTGTAAGTTGCGTGCATTGAGTTGGCACGATAAAAGGTCATAACTTTACACTTAGAGCCATTTAAGTTTAATACGTTATCACGGCACCAGGTTTGAAAGCGATCTAGATCGGATTGTAAGTCCAAATGGCGAGAAAAGTCCTTATATTGCAAGCATAATTTTACATCATCAGCGTACATTAGTACACGCGAATGATTTATTATTAAGGGAAGGTCGTTAATAAATAAGGTAAAAAGGAGCGGACCTAGGTGGCTCCCTTGTGGGACGCCGGATGTGACAGAATACAAGAAAGAGAATTTTTAAGGAGGACCCGTTGCGTCCTGCCATTCAGATAACTTAGAATCCAATTAAGGAGATCAACAGGGAAACCTAATAAATAAAGTTTTTTTATTTAAAGTGAATGATTAACAGAGTCGAATGCTTTACTAAAATCCGTATAAATGACATCTGTTTGAAGATTATTTTTGAAGCCCTGTACTACGAAGGAGGTTAGCTCCAGAAGGTTAGTAGTTGTTGATCTGCGTTTCATGAACCCATGCTGACATGGTGATATAATTGACCTACAAAGGTGCTGCAAATGAGGAGTGATAACGTTTTCAAAAAGCTTAGGGATAGCAGAAAATTTGGGGATTCCTCTGTAATTGCTTGCATCCGATTTGCTACCTTTTTTATGGAGAGGGATCACAAAGGACTCCTTCCATATTTGGGGGAACTGTGTAGATTCCAGAGATAAGTTAAACAGTTTTAGTAGAGGCTTGCACAAGGCTTCCGCACAGAATCTAAGGACACAGCCAGGAATTCCGTCGGGACCTGGCGAATAGACAGGCTTAACTCGCTGAAGATCATAAAGCAGTGAGCTTTCGTTTAAAGTGGGACAGAATATTAAATTTGACTTTGATACCGCGTAAGAGTAAGGCGGTTCAGAATGAGGTAACGTAGAATATGTGGTTTGAAAAAACTTGGCAAATAGATCGGCTATTGCCTGATCCGATATTACCGAAGTATTTTCAGAAAATAGCGAGGAAGGGTAACTGGTTGTTCTGCGCTTAGTGTTAACGAAATTATAAAACTGTTTGGGATCCTGTGCGAACTGGAACTTACAACGGTTTAAATAATTCTTATGACACTGAGCGTTAAGCACGGTAAAATTTAACCGAGCACTTACATATTTAGAAAATATAGATTGAGAACCGGTATTTTTAAATTTTATATAAAGTCTGGACTTAACATTTCTTAGATGTGTCAACTCTTTATTAAACCAAGGAGGTTTGTTAGAGGTAGACGGATAGTACATCGGAACACAAGAGTTGAAAAATGATTTAATTGCAATATAAAAAATATCTATGGCATCGGCCATTATGCTGCAAGAATATAGATCGGGCCAATTAAAGCCAGATATAAAAAGATTTAGCCTCCGAAAGTTTGCCTTACGAAAACAATGAATTCGTTTGGTTGACTTATCTGGCCTCTCTTTTATTACGGTACCTGTGTCGATTGTCACCTCGAAAGTTGGATGGTATGGATCTTCTGGTTGACTAAGAGGTGCTACTCTAGTCAGAAACACACTTTCAGGACATGTAACAAAACATAGATCCAATAAACGACCAAGAGAATTCCGAATATAATTAACTTGCGACAACGATATGTCAAGCAAGCCGTCAATAAAGTCATGCTGTGCTATAGGCAGGAGAATATTCGACTGTTCTTCAGTGGACCACTTAGTGCCTGGTATATTAAAGTCACCTAGAACAACTAGTTGGTCCCTATCGGCCAGTCTGTTTGAAACGGATTGGATAGCGGACAAATGGTTAATATATTCAGGAAATTCAGAAGACGGCGGAATGTACGAGCACGTAAGATAAACATGGCTATCAGAAAATGACAGCTTTACGCATAAGAATTCTAAGTTACGGAACTCATCAAAAAGTACCTCCTCTGACGTGAGGGTAGACCTAACAGCAATTAGGACTCCCCCTCCCCGCTTGGAGGGACGATCCTGCCTGTATACTGTGTACATACCTGGAAAAACTTCGGAGTTAAGTATCTCCGGTTTTAACCAAGTCTCTGTAAACACAATAATATGGGATGCAAAGGAAAGGCTATTAGAATACAAATTAGTTACCTTTCTACACAAGCCTCTTACGTTTTGATAACAGATAGTGAGACTAGACTTTAGTTTTTATACCCGTTACTCGTAGAGTAAAAGGGTATACTAGATTCGTTGAAAAGTATGTAACAGGCAGAAGGAAGGGTTTCCGACCATATAAAGTATATATATTCTTGATCAGGACCAATAGCCGAGTCGATATGACCATGTCCGTCTGTCCGTCTGTCTGTCCGTCCGTATGAACGCTGTGATCTCAGGAACTACAAAAGCTAGAAAGTTGAGATTAAGCATACAGACTCCAGAGACATAGACGCAGCGCAAGTTTGTCGATTCATGTTGCCACGCCCACTCTAACGCCCACAAACCGCCCAAAACTGCCACGCCCACACTTTTGAAAAATGTTTTGAAATTTTTTCATTTTTGTATTGGTCTTGTAAATTTCTATCGATTTGCCAAAAAACTTTTTGCCACGCCCACTCTAACGCCCACAAACCGCCCAAAGCTGCTACGCCCACACTTTTAAAAAATGTTTTGAAATTTTTTCATTTTTGTATTGGTCTTGTAAATTTTTATCGATTTGCCAAAAAACTTTTTGCCACTCCCACTCTAACGCCCACAAACCGCCCAAAGCTGCTACTCCCACACTTCTGAAAAATGTTTTGATATGTTTTAATTTTTTTATTAGTCTTGTAAAATTCTATCGATTTGCCAAAAAACTTTCTGCCACGCCCACTATAACGCCTACAAACCGCCAAAAACTGTGTTTAAGACTCTCCTTCTCCCTTCCACTAGCTGAGTAACGGGTATCAGATAGTCGGGGAACTCGACTATAGCGTTCTCTCTTGTTTGAAGATAAAGAAGTAGAAGTAGTAGAGGAGGATGCGGCAGTGATCTGGCCACTTGTGGGAAGTTTAAATCCCACGGGCCCTTAGATGAAGATTTTACTATTGAAGACTTTAGGAATCTGAGAATTAAAAAAAAAAATTAACATAATGATGTTGAAGGTCACAACGGAAATATTTGAAAAAAAAAGTTGATACAACCAGTACTACTTCTGTTCACTGATTTCAGCAAACAATTTCTTATTTAAATGGACAATTCAAAATTCCATTCAAATGTTTAATAATGGAATAAAGAAAACCAATATTTCTTGTGTGCCCACATAGCATAGCATAGCCGCTGCACGTGGAGCGGTACTATTTAAAGACCACCACAGTGGTGTAACGTTCTATACGTAAGATTATGATTTATGATATATTTGACTGATAACTATTTGTTTAAAAACTATTTCCGTATTTAGTGGGAAGTTCCGCCGCGATTTAGTAAACTATTGGTATCGATGTGCACTTAAGAAGTTCTAATACCTTTCTTTAATTCCCACGGGCCTTTAGATGAAGATTTTACTGTTGAAGACTATAGGAATCTGAGAATTAAAAAATAAAATTAACATAAAGATGTTGAAGGTCACAACGGAAATATTTGAAAAAAAAAGTTGATACAACCAGTACTACTTCTGTTCACTGATTTCAGCAAACAATTTCTTATTTAAATGGACAATTCAAAATTCCATTCAAATGTTTAATAATGGAATAAAGAAAACCAATATTTCTTGTGTGCCCACATAGCATAGCATAGCCGCTGCACGTGGAGCGGTACTATTTAAAGACCACCACAGTGGTGTAACGTTCTATACGTAAGATTATGATTTATGATATATTTGACTGATAACTATTTGTTTAAAAACTATTTCCGTATTTAATGGGAAGTTCTGCCGCGATTTAGTAAACTATTGGTATCGATGTGCACTTAAGAAGTTCTAATACCTTTCTACTTTTATTTTTTTTTGTGGCATTTTTAGATCAATTGCTAGAGGAAGAACATTAATTTTCTGACTTACGAGAAATGCCTTCTGAAAAACAAGGACATTCGTAGGATTTACTTAAAAGTTGCATCCACTCAACAATTTTAAGATTCCACACGTTTCGTTGGGTAAAGAGACCGCCCGCTCGATGTGTGCACTTGGGAATTTATTGGCCGCTATCACTTATCAATTATAGTTTTATTGTGAACTATTTCAACAATTTGCACTCCTATAGTTTGTTCCCTCCCCTACAAAAATTGTATTAAAGTATACTAAAAAAAGATCTAATAGATATACATTTCGCAGAGTTTAAAGTTCAACAAGAGAGAACGCTATAGTCGAGTTCCCCGAATATCTGATACCCGTTAGTGGAAGGGAGAAGGAGAGTCTTAAGCACTGACAGTTTTTGGCGGTTTGTAGGCGTTAGAGTGGACGTGGCAGAAAGTTTTTTGGCAAACCCATAGAAATTTACATATTTTTACGCCCAGCGCTATGGGATCAAAAGAGCAATATCTATCATAATAGAATCTTGGTGGAAAAAAATTGGACAGAGATGGAAAACATATTTGAAACAGAAAGTAAGTATAGATCTATTAATAACTGTGAACTATTTGTATTTACATATTTTTATTCGGTGTTTCTGTGAGTGCAAACAAAGTCGTGAAAGGCGTTTCTCATTAATTGGCCTGTTCTGAAATTAACATGATTGAAAGTTTCGTCGTTATGAGTTTCGGTGTCAATATAGATTTTTTGTGTTTCCATATCAATATAATAAGGCCCTTTCAGGTCAATAATTGTATTATGCAAAATACATATACTCTTCACAATTATATCAACAAAACTGGGATCTGTCTCAATAGGCTTCCAGAGAAGACGTCATTTGGATGTTATGATACCAAAGGTACATTCAATGCATCTTCGAGCTCTGGAAAGTCTACTGTTAAAATATTCGTTGTTTGCATTTATATCCCTTCTTGAATATGGCCTTAAAAGATTTTCGAGTAATGGATAAGCCTCATCACCAATAAAAACATATGGCATCTTTGTGTTTGTTCCAGGCAAGCAAGAATCTGGCGGCAATAATTGTCGAGCCTGTAGCATCATATACAGTTGTGATGCATTGAATGTTCCACCATCACTTTGTTTTCCGTAACCTCCAACTTCAATGGCAATAAATTTGCAATTGGCATCTACTACCGCTTAAAGTACTATCGAAAAGTACTTTTTATAATTATAGAACATAGACCCAGAATCCGCTGGACACTTAATACGGATGTGTTTTCCATCAATTGCTCCAGCGCAATTGGGAAAGTTCCACAGATTCCAAAATTTGTCTGCCGTCTGGCTAATTATTTCCTTCGTGGGCTGAGGCATATGTAGCGGTTGTAGCTCCTCCCAAAAAGCTATTACAGTCTCTTTCACAACAACTGAAACATTAGTCCTCCCAATTTTAAATGAATATGCCTATGATGCGAAAGATGCTCTAGTAGCTAAAAATCTGTAATTACGGATAATTTTCGACTTCAGTGTAATTAATACAATTTTTATTTCAGAAGGCTGTTTAAAAAAAAATGGAAGAACATCCGCGACCAGTTCCGAAGCGAATGGAAAAAAGTTCCTATTCCCAAATCTGGAGACCCTGGAATTTCGGAGGAGGCTTAAAGCCATTACACTTCTTGGCCTCATTTCACCAGTTTGCTTTTTTTAAAAGACCAAATGAAACCGCGCAAATTGGTTGGAAGTTTTGACGCATCATCACAATTTACCTTCGAGGCAGCTTCACCGGGATTTTCATCACAAGTGTCTCTAGATGAGACCATCTGTGAGGAAATTCGAGAGCTTTGTGATGATCAACCAATTTGTCCACAAAAAAAAATCAAAAGAAGGTGACTGCAGCGGAGGAATTGGTTGCTATTGAACAACAAAAGTTGCTGTTGCTCGAAAAAAAAACAAATGGCAAAAAAAAGAAAGACGACGACGAGGCATTTTTTGATTATTATTATTATGCCGAATGGAAATTCAAAAAACAATTTTTAATGTTTCTTTTGACGATATTTCCGATACCGACAAACTATAATACACAATAAATATATTAAAAACTTACCTTAATGTTATTATTAATTTTGGACAAGGCAGTATAGGGTGTATAACAAAATTTGGCCAATTCTTCATCAAACGACTATTAATTTGTTTTTATTTCGTTTAAAGTGGGACAGAATATTAAATTTGACTTTGATACCGCGTAAGAGTAAGGCGGTTCAGAATGAGGTAACGTAGAATATGTGGTTTGAAAAAACTTGGCAAATAGATCGGCTATTGCCTGATCCGATATTACCGAAGTATTTTCAGAAAATAGCGAGGAAGGGTAACTGGTTGTTCTGCGCTTAGTGTTAACGAAATTATAAAACTGTTTGGGATCCTGTGCGAACTGGAACTTACAACGGTTTAAATAATTCTTATGACACTGAGCGTTAAGCACGGTAAAATTTAACCGAGCACTTACATATTTAGAAAATATAGATTGAGAACCGGTATTTTTAAATTTTATATAAAGTCTGGACTTAACATTTCTTAGATGTGTCAACTCTTTATTAAACCAATGAGGTTTGTTAGAGGTAGACGGATAGTACATCGGAACACAAGAGTTGAAAAATGATTTAATTGCAATATAAAAAATATCTATGGCATCGGCCATTATGCTGCAAGAATATAGATCGGGCCAATTAAAGCCAGATATAAAAAGATTTAGCCTCCGAAAGTTTGCCTTACGAAAACAATGAATTCGTTTGGTTGACTTATCTGGCCTCTCTTTTATTACGGTACCTGTGTCGATTGTCACCTCGAAAGTTGGATGGTATGGATCTTCTGGTTGACTAAGAGGTGCTACTCTAGTCAGAAACACACTTTCAGGACATGTAACAAAACATAGATCCAATAAACGACCAAGAGAATTCCGAATATAATTAACTTGCGACAACGATATGTCAAGCAAGCCGTCAATAAAGTCATGCTGTGCTATAGGCAGGAGAATATTCGACTGTTCTTCAGTGGACCACTTAGTGCCTGGTATATTAAAGTCACCTAGAACAACTAGTTGGTCCCTATCGGCCAGTCTGTTTGAAACGGATTGGATAGCGGACAAATGGTTAATATATTCAGGAAATTCAGAAGACGGCGGAATGTACGAGCACGTAAGATAAACATGGCTATCAGAAAATGACAGCTTTACGCATAAGAATTCTAAGTTACGGAACTCATCAAAAAGTACCTCCTCTGACGTGAGGGTAGACCTAACAGCAATTAGGACTCCCCCTCCCCGCTTGGAGGGACGATCCTGCCTGTATACTGTGTACATACCTGGAAAAACTTCGGAGTTAAGTATCTCCGGTTTTAACCAAGTCTCTGTAAACACAATAATATGGGATGCAAAGGAAAGGCTATTAGAATACAAATTAGTTACCTTTCTACACAAGCCTCTTACGTTTTGATAACAGATAGTGAGACTAGACTTTAGTTTTTATACCCGTTACTCGTAGAGTAAAAGGGTATACTAGATTCGTTGAAAAGTATGTAACAGGCAGAAGGAAGGGTTTCCGACCATATAAAGTATATATATTCTTGATCAGGACCAATAGCCGAGTCGATATGACCATGTCCGTCTGTCCGTCTGTCTGTCCGTCCGTATGAACGCTGTGATCTCAGGAACTACAAAAGCTAGAAAGTTGAGATTAAGCATACAGACTCCAGAGACATAGACGCAGCGCAAGTTTGTCGATTCATGTTGCCACGCCCACTCTAACGCCCACAAACCGCCCAAAACTGCCACGCCCACACTTTTGAAAAATGTTTTGAAATTTTTTCATTTTTGTATTGGTCTTGTAAATTTCTATCGATTTGCCAAAAAACTTTTTGCCACGCCCACTCTAACGCCCACAAACCGCCCAAAGCTGCTACGCCCACACTTTTAAAAAATGTTTTGAAATTTTTTCATTTTTGTATTGGTCTTGTAAATTTTTATCGATTTGCCAAAAAACTTTTTGCCACTCCCACTCTAACGCCCACAAACCGCCCAAAGCTGCTACTCCCACACTTCTGAAAAATGTTTTGATATGTTTTAATTTTTTTATTAGTCTTGTAAAATTCTATCGATTTGCCAAAAAACTTTCTGCCACGCCCACTATAACGCCTACAAACCGCCAAAAACTGTGTTTAAGACTCTCCTTCTCCCTTCCACTAGCTGAGTAACGGGTATCAGATAGTCGGGGAACTCGACTATAGCGTTCTCTCTTGTTTGAAGATAAAGAAGTAGAAGTAGTAGAGGAGGATGCGGCAGTGATCTGGCCACTTGTGGGAAGTTTAAATCCCACGGGCCCTTAGATGAAGATTTTACTATTGAAGACTTTAGGAATCTGAGAATTAAAAAAAAAAATTAACATAATGATGTTGAAGGTCACAACGGAAATATTTGAAAAAAAAAGTTGATACAACCAGTACTACTTCTGTTCACTGATTTCAGCAAACAATTTCTTATTTAAATGGACAATTCAAAATTCCATTCAAATGTTTAATAATGGAATAAAGAAAACCAATATTTCTTGTGTGCCCACATAGCATAGCATAGCCGCTGCACGTGGAGCGGTACTATTTAAAGACCACCACAGTGGTGTAACGTTCTATACGTAAGATTATGATTTATGATATATTTGACTGATAACTATTTGTTTAAAAACTATTTCCGTATTTAGTGGGAAGTTCCGCCGCGATTTAGTAAACTATTGGTATCGATGTGCACTTAAGAAGTTCTAATACCTTTCTTTAATTCCCACGGGCCTTTAGATGAAGATTTTACTGTTGAAGACTATAGGAATCTGAGAATTAAAAAATAAAATTAACATAAAGATGTTGAAGGTCACAACGGAAATATTTGAAAAAAAAAGTTGATACAACCAGTACTACTTCTGTTCACTGATTTCAGCAAACAATTTCTTATTTAAATGGACAATTCAAAATTCCATTCAAATGTTTAATAATGGAATAAAGAAAACCAATATTTCTTGTGTGCCCACATAGCATAGCATAGCCGCTGCACGTGGAGCGGTACTATTTAAAGACCACCACAGTGGTGTAACGTTCTATACGTAAGATTATGATTTATGATATATTTGACTGATAACTATTTGTTTAAAAACTATTTCCGTATTTAATGGGAAGTTCTGCCGCGATTTAGTAAACTATTGGTATCGATGTGCACTTAAGAAGTTCTAATACCTTTCTACTTTTATTTTTTTTTGTGGCATTTTTAGATCAATTGCTAGAGGAAGAACATTAATTTTCTGACTTACGAGAAATGCCTTCTGAAAAACAAGGACATTCGTAGGATTTACTTAAAAGTTGCATCCACTCAACAATTTTAAGATTCCACACGTTTCGTTGGGTAAAGAGACCGCCCGCTCGATGTGTGCACTTGGGAATTTATTGGCCGCTATCACTTATCAATTATAGTTTTATTGTGAACTATTTCAACAATTTGCACTCCTATAGTTTGTTCCCTCCCCTACAAAAATTGTATTAAAGTATACTAAAAAAAGATCTAATAGATATACATTTCGCAGAGTTTAAAGTTCAACAAGAGAGAACGCTATAGTCGAGTTCCCCGAATATCTGATACCCGTTAGTGGAAGGGAGAAGGAGAGTCTTAAGCACTGACAGTTTTTGGCGGTTTGTAGGCGTTAGAGTGGACGTGGCAGAAAGTTTTTTGGCAAACCCATAGAAATTTACATATTTTTACGCCCAGCGCTATGGGATCAAAAGAGCAATATCTATCATAATAGAATCTTGGTGGAAAAAAATTGGACAGAGATGGAAAACATATTTGAAACAGAAAGTAAGTATAGATCTATTAATAACTGTGAACTATTTGTATTTACATATTTTTATTCGGTGTTTCTGTGAGTGCAAACAAAGTCGCGAAAGGCGTTTCTCATTAATTGGCCTGTTCTGAAATTAACATGATTGAAAGTTTCGTCGTTATGAGTTTCGGTGTCAATATAGATTTTTTGTGTTTCCATATCAATATAATAAGGCCCTTTCAGGTCAATAATTGTATTATGCAAAATACATATACTCTTCACAATTATATCAACAAAACTGGGATCTGTCTCAATAGGCTTCCAGAGAAGACGCCATTTGGATGTTATGATACCAAAGGTACATTCAATGCATCTTCGAGCTCTGGAAAGTCTACTGTTAAAATATTCGTTGTTTGCATTTATATCCCTTCTTGAATATGGCCTTAAAAGATTTTCGAGTAATGGATAAGCCTCATCACCAATAAAAACATATGGCATCTTTGTGTTTGTTCCAGGCAAGCAAGAATCTGGCGGCAATAATTGTCGAGCCTGTAGCATCATATACAGTTGTGATGCATTGAATGTTCCACCATCACTTTGTTTTCCGTAACCTCCAACTTCAATGGCAATAAATTTGCAATTGGCATCTGCTACCGCTTAAAGTACTATCGAAAAGTACTTTTTATAATTATAGAACATAGACCCAGAATCCGCTGGACACTTAATACGGATGTGTTTTCCATCAATTGCTCCAGCGCAATTGGGAAAGTTCCACAGATTCCAAAATTTGTCTGCCGTCTGGCTAATTATTTCCTTCGTGGGCTGAGGCATATGTAGCGGTTGTAGCTCCTCCCAAAAAGCTATTACAGTCTCTTTCACAACAACTGAAACATTAGTCCTCCCAATTTTAAATGAATATGCCTATGATGCGAAATATGCTCCAGTAGCTAAAAATCTGTAATTACGGATAATTTTCGACTTCAGTGTAATTAATACAATTTTTATTTCAGAAGGCTGTTTAAAAAAAAATGGAAGAACATCCGCGACCAGTTCCGAAGCGAATGGAAAAAAGTTCCTATTCCCAAATCTGGAGACCCTGGAATTTCGGAGGAGGCTTAAAGCCATTACACTTCTTGGCCTCATTTCACCAGTTTGCTTTTTTTAAAAGACCAAATGAAACCGCGCAAATTGGTTGGAAGTTTTGACGCATCATCACAATTTACCTTCGAGGCAGCTTCACCGGGATTTTCATCACAAGTGTCTCTAGATGAGACCATCTGTGAGGAAATTCGAGAGCTTTGTGATGATCAACCAATTTGTCCACAAAAAAAAATCAAAAGAAGGTGACTGCAGCGGAGGAATTGGTTGCTATTGAACAACAAAAGTTGCTGTTGCTCGAAAAAAAAACAAATGGCAAAAAAAAGAAAGACGACGACGAGGCATTTTTTGATTATTATTATTATGCCGAATGGAAATTCAAAAAACAATTTTTAATGTTTCTTTTGACGATATTTCCGATACCGACAAACTATAATACACAATAAATATATTAAAAACTTACCTTAATGTTATTATTAATTTTGGACAAGGCAGTATAGGGTGTATAACAAAATTTGGCCAATTCTTCATCAAACGACTATTAATTTTATTTAATATATAATCAAAAGTCGAAATAGACATACGCGTGTAGTTAAATAACCTATCTGGGTAGGTTCGCAAATCATTGTATAAATTTTTAAATTCCCCTTTTTCATTTCAGTTGGTTTAAGGGGCTGGACGCCGGCTTTTTTTTTAATATAAAGTTTATAGTTGCACTTGATGCGAAAAATTCTTCGTCCGAATCCATCTCGTTTACATTTATAAATAAAAACAAGAGAGAACGCCATAGTCGAGTTCCCCGACTATCTGATACCCGTAACTCAGCTAGTGTAATTGCGAAGGACAGGTTTTGGCGGGTTGTGGGCGTTAGAGTGGGCGTGGCCAAAAGTTTTTTGGCAAATAGATAGAAATTTACAAAACTAATACAAAAATGAAAAAATATCAAAACATTTTTCAAAAGTGTGGGCGTGGCAGCTTTGGGCGGTTTGTGGGCGTTAGAGTGGGCGTGGCAACAAGTTTTTTTGCAAATCGATAGAAATTTACAAGACCAATACAAAAATGAAAAAATATTAAAACATTTTTCAAAAATGTGGGCGTGGCAGCTTTGGGCGGTTTGTGGGCGTTAGAGTGGGCGTGGCAAAAAGTTTTTTTGCAAATCGATAGAAATTCACAAGACCAATACAAAAATGAAAAAATATTAAAACATTTTTCAAAAATGTGGGCGTGGCAGTTTTGGGCGGTTTGTGGGCGTAAGAGTGGGCGTGGCAACCTGAATCGACAAACTTGCGCTGCGTCTATGTCCCTGGAGTCTGTATATTTAATCTGAGATCTCGACGTTCATACGGACAGACGGACAGACGGACAGACAGACGGACGGACAGACGGACATGGCCAGATCGACTCGGCTACTGATCCTGATCAAGAATATATATACTTTATATGGTCGGAAACGCTTCCTTCTGCCTGTTACATACTTTTTAACGAATCTAGTATACCCGTTACTCTACGAGTAACGGGTATAAAAAGCAATGCAGCTCGCTTCTCGTCTCGCTCTCACTCTGTCATCTTCTCGCTTTGCTCATACCTTTTCGCTTCGCTTCGCTTCTCGTGTGCACTCTGCCGTCAACCTAAGGCAGTGTTTTAAATTTTCATTTGAGCTGGTTGCTTGTATTTCTAAGCAAACCGCAAAAAACAGTCAGTAGATACTTTTTTAAGGTTAATTGTTTGAACTCCGATATTTTATATAAAATTAACGATCTTTAGAACTCTGAATTTTATGTTAAATCTTATTTAGATAAACATCTTTTATTGTTATGAGGTGCGTTCAGAGAATGTGTTAATGGCGCTTGAAATTTGAAGAGCATCTCATAGAAAGTCTACAACTTGTGAGTTTATGTCTGCGTTGGTATTGAATGTATGGTAAGTTGGTATAGGTCTGGCTGAGATTTCCTTAGGGATTTGACACTTTTGTTACTTTGGGATTGTTAATACCCTTATTTGATTTGATTGCTGTTTGTTTGAGGAGAATGCAAGGATAGAGAGCTTTATTTGGTCATTGTTGATCCCGAAAAGCGGAGCCGCCCCTTTGAAACAAACAGGAACCTCCTGAACGGTTGAAAATTATCTTAACCCTAACAATGAGAACTAGTACTTCATTGCTATTTTTATCTTTTTTGACGAAGCCTTGCACCTACCATACCCTACTCCGGCGACTTACTCAATACTGCCAGTTTGAAGGTTTTCCAAAAATGCAGACTTAAATTGATTCAGCCCTATCTGGTTGTGTCTAAAATTTCCTTTTCCTTAAAATTATGGTGGTCCTGGAAATTAGAATAAGACTTCCTTACGGTATGTGGAAGATTCCCATAAATTTTAATTTTATTATTAATAATTTACTTATGAGAAAACTTTAAATATTGTAGTGTTTGTGCTTCTAGGAAGCTAATGCTTTCTGCATAAAGAAACAATTTTTATACCCGTTACTCGTAGAGTATGTAACAGGCAGAAGGAAGGGTTTCCGACCATATAAAGTATATATATTCTTGATCAGGACCAATAGCCGAGTCGATATGACTATGTCCGTCTGTCCGTCCGTATGAACGCTGTGATCTCAGGAACTACAAAAGCTAGAAAGTTGAGATTAAGCATACAGACTCCAGAGACATAGACGCAGCGCAAGTTTGTCGATTCATGTTGCCACGCCCACTCTAACGCCCACAAACCGCCCAAAACTGCTACTCCCACACTTTTGAAAAATGTTTTGATATTTTTTTTATTTTTGTATTAGTCTTGTAAATTTCTATCGATTTGCCAAAAAACTTTCTGCCACGCCCACTTTAACGCCCACAAACCGCCCAAAGCTGCTACTCCCACACTTTTGAAAAATGTTTTGATATTTTTTCATTATTGTATTAGTCTTGTAAATTTCTATCGATTTGCCAAAAAACTTTCTGCCACGCCCACTATAACGCCTACAAACCGCCAAAAACTGTGTTTAAGACTCTTCTTCTCCCTTCCACTAGCTGAGTAACGGGTATCAGATAGTCGGGGAACTCGACTATAGCGTTCTCTCTTGTTTTTTAATAAATTTATAATGTGAAAATAAACAGTACACAAGTTTTTAAGTGCTGACGTTTAAAGTTAAGTAGTTTAATAACTTTTGACGAGAAAACTTCAAATAGGGATCCTTTTTGAAATTGGGAAAAGATTGATAAGATAAAGGAAAATTGACAAATGCATCGGCAGTGTACGCATGGTAGTTTTGAAGGCGTCAGTAACATCAGGATGCTGATCTCGACGTTCATACTGACGGAAATTGCGAGATCGACTCTGCTTGTGATCCTGATCAAGAGTTAAGGTATACAAATTCTGTCTTTCTCTTTGCCAATATAAACTTTAATATACCATTAAGTCCAATCAGTTACCAAGTAAATACTTCAAAACCATTTAAAAGCAAACTAAAAATCCTAATCCGATGAAATATTTTTATTGTCTTCAAAAAGTATTATCCAGATCGGTAAACCAATTACTGAATAATAAAATACGAATATTTAATACGGGATTAATAAAAACTATCAAGAAGAAGTAAAAAATTTTAAATACAACGGCATAGGTACATGATATTTTCAAAAAAAAAATTTGGGAATGCGTGCCTTGTTATTTAAATTTGCATCGACATATGTTTTATCATCTGGGTGATCTATAGATCATAAGAATGTGAAAGCTGTTAGATATACATACAGTAGTATACAATTAAGCATTGTGAGTGAGTGCAAGCTAACCTCTTTTTTTAGAATGTCAAATAAAAAAAAGTAGCAAGAATTTTAGTTCAATTTGATCATAGAGTACTGAGAAACACGAAAGAACATTTCGTCAAAATAATTGTGCCTACCAGTGTAGTTTTATAGGGACAAAATATTCTCGTGTGAGAGACCCGAACTTAACAATTCATTTAAAATACACATTTTAGAATTGTGAAATAGTAATAATATGCGGTGGAAGAAAGAGTGCGAAATTATAGTCCTCTATTTGGGATTTAGGGACTTTGTTTGCCGATTTGTATTATATTAAATTAATATTTTGAAAACGGAAACAATAAATTATTTATTTAACAAATTCTGTATACCTATAGTTCAAATTCAAAATTGGGTTTTAAATTTTAAAATTGCCATTTAATTGATTATTTTGAGTGTTAATAATTATTACCTTTTAATAATTATTACAGAAGTTTCAATAAACATTTTTTCAGATAAATCACATCTCTTAACGATTCTCTGATTAGAATGAGATTTTAGTATTGAAGACTTTAAGATTCTGAGAATAAAAAAAGAAAATTAACATAAAGATGTTGAAAGTCACAACGGAATATTTGAAAAAAAAAGTTGATACAACCAGTACTACTTCTGCTCACTGATTTCAGCAAACAATTTTGTAAAACGAGGCTCTTTGAAAGAATTTCATAAGTTCTTTGTTTAAAAACTATTTCCGTATCGATGTGCACTTAAGAAGTTCTAATACCATTCTACTTTTATTTTTTTTGTGGCATTTTTATATCAATTGCTAGAAGAAGAACATTCATTTTTTGACTTATGAGAAATGCCTTGTAAAAAACGAGGATTTACTTAAAAGTTGCATCCACTCAACAATTTTAAGATTCCACACGTTTCGTTGGCTAAAGAGACCGCCCGCTCGATATGTGCACTTGGGAAGTTATTTGCCGCTATCACTTATAAATTGCAATTTCATTGTGAACTATTTCAAAAATTCGCACTTCAATAGTTTGTTCCTTTTCCTACAAAAATTGTACTAAAGTATACTAAAAATAGATCTAATAGATAGACATTTCGCAGAGTTTAAAGTTCAATTATACAAAGAGTTTATAACTGTATTTCATGACTTGTCAGAGACTTTGCGAAAAAGAAGATTGGACAAGATATGATCGTCCAGTTCAATTTTATTAAGCCATTATTATTTATTTTATTTTAAACAAAACGCTAAGAAGACAAATCTTTCAGAAGCTGGTAACTGATGAGTCTTGTTTATTTTATTAATCTTATTTGTCCTGACAGCCATATTTAATAGGTTTGTAGAGAATGCCACAAGTCATCAGTTTTAAGTCACAAGATTCTTTGTTAAGATTTCTTTATTAAGGGCAGAAATGGTTCTGCCCGTTCAACGGTTCACAAGTATCTGCGAGAAAACTTCAAATAGAAATTGGGAAAAGATTGATAAGATAAAGGAAAATTGACAAATACATCGGCAGTGTACGCATGGTAGTTTTGAAGGCGTCAGTAACATCAGGATGCTGATCTCGACGTTCATTGCGAGGAAATTGCGAGATCGACTCTGCTTGTGATCCTGATCAAGAGTTAAGGTATAAAAATTCTGTCTTTCTCTTTGCCAATATAAACTTTAATATACCATTAAGTCCAATCAGTTACCAAGTAAATATTTCAAAACATTTTAAAAGCAAACTAAAAATCCTAATCCGATGAAATATTTTTATTGTCTTCAAAAAGTATTATCCAGATCGGAAAACCAATTACTGAATAATAAAATACGAATATTTAATACGGGATTAATAAAAACTATCAAGAAGAAGTAAAAAATTTTAAATACAACGGCATAGGTACATGATATTTTCAAAAAAAAAATTTGGGAATGCGTGCCTTGTTATTTAAATTTGCATCGACATATGTTTTATCATCTGGGTGACTTTAATACTATATAGATCATAAGAATGTGAAAGCTGTTAGATATACATACAGTAGTATACAATTAAGCATTGTGAGTGAGTGCAAGCTAACCTTTTTTTTAGAATGTCAAATAAAAAAAAGTAGCAAGAATTTTAGTTCAAGTTGATCATAGAGTACTGAGAAACACGAAAGAACATTTCGTCAAAATAATTGTGCCTACCAGTGTAGTTTTATAGGGACAAAATATTCTCGTGTGAGAGACCCGAACTTAACAATTCATTTAAAATACACATTTTAGAATTGTGAAATAGTAATAATATGCGGTGGAAGAAAGAGTGCGAAATTATAGTCCTCTATTTGGGATTTAGGGACTTTGTTTGCCGATTTGTATTATATTAAATTAATATTTTGAAAACGGAAACAATAAATTATTTATTTAACAAATTCTGTATACCTATAGTTCAAATTCAAAATTGGGTTTTAAATTTTAAAATTGCCATTTAATTGATTATTTTGAGTGTTAATAATTATTACCTTTTAATAATTATTACAGAAGTTTCAATAAACATTTTTTCAGATAAATCACATCTCTTAACGATTCTCTGATTAGAATGAGATTTTAGTATTGAAGACTTTAAGATTCTGAGAATAAAAAAAGAAAATTAACATAAAGATGTTGAAAGTCACAACGGAATATTTGAAAAAAAAAAGTTGATACAACCAGTACTACTTCTGCTCACTGATTTCAGCAAACAATTTTGTAAAACGAGGCTCTTTGAAAGAATTTCATAAGTTCTTTGTTTAAAAACTATTTCCGTATCGATGTGCACTTAAGAAGTTCTAATACCATTCTACTTTTATTTTTTTTGTGGCATTTTTATATCAATTGCTAGAAGAAGAACATTCATTTTTTGACTTATAAGAAATGCCTTGTAAAAAACGAGGATTTACTTAAAAGTTGCATCCACTCAACAATTTTAAGATTCCACACGTTTCGTTGGCTAAAGAGACCGCCCGCTCGATATGTGCACTTGGGAAGTTATTTGCCGCTATCACTTATAAATTGCAATTTCATTGTGAACTATTTCAAAAATTCGCACTTCAATAGTTTGTTCCTTTTCCTACAAAAATTGTACTAAAGTATACTAAAAATAGATCTAATAGATAGACATTTCGCAGAGTTTAAAGTTCAATTATACAAAGAGTTTATAACTGTATTTCATGACTTGTCAGAGACTTTGCGAAAAAGAAGATTGGACAAGATATGATCGTCCAGTTCAATTTTATTAAGCCATTAATATTTATTTTATTTTAAACAAAACGCTAAGAAGACAAATCTTTCAGAAGCTGGTAACTGATGAGTCTTGTTTATTTTATTAATCTTATTTGTCCTGACAGCCATATTTAATAGGTTTGTAGAGAATGCCACAAGTCATCAGTTTTAAGTCACAAGTTTCTTTGTTAAGATTTCTTTATTAAGGGCAGAAATGGTTCTGCCCGTTCAACGGTTCACAAGTATCTGCCTATTCGATCTTAAGTATAATTCGGCTAAGCCTAAACCGCGTAGCTGCGCTGCCGGGTACGCCAGCAGCGGAGCGGCTCTCTTATGTATATCTTATATATCTATGCTTATCGCGAGAGTGAGTTATGCACATATGTATTGTGCATTTGGTCGGCGTGGGAATACTGACCATGCACTTATGCTTTGTAGCCTTCAAGTGGACGATCATGTTACATCCGTCTTGAAGTTTATTGACATAAACATAGAAACAAAGTGGTGCTATGCGTTTGTATGCTTATTGTATTTTAATGTTTTTAATATTACATATGCGCATACTACATCTCCCTCCTTTTGAAAAATAACGTAACCTAGTGTAGTCATTTTATTTAATGAATGCATATTATATCTTTTTTTTATTATTTTTTTTTTTTTGTTTATTTTTGCTCAGCTTGAACAATAGTATTATAAAAGTGAATTTTTGTAATAAGAAATAAAAATTTTGTATAAATGATTAAGAAAAATATAAGTGTAAAATCAGTTATGAATGAAATTTAATCGATCTTTATGAACTATTTGTTTCTTGTTTTTATTTGTAAGTAACGTAATATTATTATTATCTCCTATGCTTTCTATCTTATAGGGCCCTGTGTATTTAAAGTCTAATTTATGGCCTACCTCATTTCTTAATAAAACTTTATCTCCTACTTCTAACTCTATATTATTTACTTTTAGGTCGTGATTTCCTTTATTATACCCGTTACTCGTAGAGTAAAAGGGTATACTAGATTCGTTGAAAAGTATGTAACAGGCAGAAGGAAGCGTTTCCGACCATATAAAGTATATATATTCTTGATCAGGATCAATAGCCGGTCGATCTGGCCATGTCCGTCTGTCCGTCCGTATGAACGTCGAGATCTCAGGAACTACAAAAGCTAGAAAGTTGAGATTAAGCATACAGACTCCAGAGACATAGAAACAGCGCAAGTTTGTCGATTCATGTTGCCACGCCCACTCTAACGCCCACAAACCGCCCAAAAAATGTTTTGATATTTTTTCATTTTTTTATTAGTCTTGTCAATTTCTCTCGATTTGCAAAATAAATAAAATAAAAAAAATAAATTTTTGCCACGCCCACTCTTACGCCCACAAACCGCCAAAAATTGTCAGTGTTGAAGACTCTCCTTCGCACTTACACCAGCTGAGTAACGGGCATCAGATAGTCGGGGAACTCGACTATAGCGTTCTTTTCTTGTTCGAGCATATGCTACTTCTAACCTATATTTACTTTCCTTAGCGTAATCATCTATATTATATATTGGTTCTATGCTCTGTAACTTATTAAAATGTTTTGGTAAATTACTTGTTCTACCGAAAACTAATTCATATGGACAGTAATAATGTACCATAGATGGGGTCGTGTTGAAGCAGTATACGAAATATTGAAGCCATACGCCCCAATCGTATATACTCGTTCAAAGTTCTATGACTTCGTTCGACCACTCCAACTGTCTGGTGGTGATAAGCTGTTGATGTTATATTTTTGATTTTCAAATATTTACATAGGTCAGTAATTATTGAATTCTTATACTCTGTTCCCATGTCCCTTATGAACGTCTTCATTGGACCGTACTTTAGAATAAAAGATTCAAATATAGCTTTACACTGTTTTTGCGCTTTTATTTGCTATTGGAATGGCAATTAAGTACTTGGTTAAATCTGACTTAGGTAGTGGACCAATTGTGTCCACGACAACTCTATCGAAAGCATGTTCTGGTGTGGCTGTTATAGTCATTGGGGTCTTTGTATGCTTTGTTGTTTTTGCTTTTTGGCATATTAGACATTTTCTTACGTACTCTTTTATGTATTTACTCATATTTTTCCAGTAAAAATGTCTTTTGACCTTGGCCAAGGTTTTTATAATGCCTTTATGACCTCCTTGTATTAGATCATCATGTAGTGTAGACAATATAGCTTCTTTTTCTTTTTCATTATTTATTTTGGTCACCGGGATAAGTAGCGCTACTTTTAAATTCTTTAATATTTTATTGCCCATATTTTTAAATTCATCTATTGAAACGTGTTCAAAGATTTTTTCGCACGGTGCCATTTTGAGTTGGCTGATATCGTATATACCGGCTTGCGATTGAAGCCTTTGGAAAAATTGATCTAGATCAAGAACTCCATTAGTATAAAGATCACCAACATCATATCTTGCAATGATTTTCTTTCCATGTTTAAATAAACATATCGTATCATTCAATTGCAATGTCACTACTTTTCGTACTTCGTCATTTGTTATGACTACGTATACGTTGGGCTCTGAAGCTTTTTCTTTGGTTTGCTCATGCAAATCCAATTGTTCTTTTCCTGCGCAGGATATTTGTCTACTTTGAAATCTTGTAGTGACTTTTAATATATTTCCAGTAATTTCTCTTAGCTCTTTGATGGTTATTCTTGATAACGCATCAGCTACATGATTATCTTTGCCCTTTAGATACGCTACCGTAAAATTATATTCCTCTAATTTAAGCCTTATTCTTGTTAAGTGAAGTGTTTTCAGTGAAGTGTTTTCCGTAAATGTATGGTCTGAAGTGTACTATTGCCTAATGAATTGCTGTTAACTCTTGTTCGGTTGTACTCTTATTGCTTTCACCTTTCGTAAAAGCTCTTGATGCATAAGCAACTGGGAGTTGGTGGCCATTGTGGTTTTAAGTTAAAACTGCGCCACATGCTTGCTTGCTTGCATCTGTTATTATGCAGAATTCTTTGCTGAAGTCTGGGTAATGCAAGAGTGTTGGGTTTATTAGCTGCGATTTTAAATGTATGAATGCATTTTGGCATTCATCTGTCCACTCGAATGGAACATTCTTTCTACATAATCCTGTCATGTGCCGCGAATAGTCGGCAAAATTTTTGATAAAACGTCTGTAGTAATTGCAAAATGCTACAAAACGTCTAGCGCTGTCCGCATCATGTGGAACTGGGTAGTTCTGAATGATATCATATTTTTTGTCATCCGGCAAAATTCTTTTGTCGGTGCATTTATGTCCTAAAAATGTGACTTCATGCATGAAAAATTAACATTTTTCGGGATGTAACTTTAGGTTGTATTCCCTGCATTTATCAAAAACTTCAGTAAGGTTTTTAAGCATATGCTTTTCGGAACAACCGATGACTATTAAGTCATCCATATAAAGGAATGCCTGAGACGGTTCTATTCCGGAGAATGCTATAGTCATAATTCTTTGGAATGAATTAGGCGATATTTTTAAACCAAATGGCAATCGCGTGAAACGATAAAAGCCATTGTTGGTTGAGAAAGATGTTATATCTCTTGAGCTTTCATCCAGCTCAATTTGATGAAAACCTGACATTAAGTCAAGGCAAGAAAAATATTTTGCTCGACCAAGTTGGTCCAAAATATCATCTATTCTCGGTAGTGGAAATTTGTCAGCTTAAAGTTTCTTATTAATTTGGCGATAGTCTATTACTAATCTCCATTTCTTTTTATCTGAACCTGGGCTTGACTTTTTAGGTACTAATAGCAAAAGGCAATTGTACTCTGAAAGTGATGGTTCAACTATCTTTATCTTTTATTAATTTCTGTACCTGGGCTTGTATTTCTTCTACTTGACTATGAGGACTTCTATAATTTTTTGTGTATACGGGCTCATCATCTTTTAATCTCAACTGTTGGTTATAAAAATTATTAACCGGTTTTGATTCTGATTCTAATGCAAATATATCTGTATATTTGCTGCATAAAGTTTATAATTGTAATTTAAACAATTTTGGGAAATTTTTCTTTAATTGAGATAAAACAGTTTTATTTCTGTTTTCGCTATTTGCCTGAACTACATTGTAGTTCAAAAGTGGCTCATATTTTAAAGTGTCTATTGACCAATTGATCAGAATCTGTTGTGTTCAAAATTCGGACAAATGTATTACTAGATGTTGCAATTGTATTTGCAACATAAATACCAGTTTGTATTTCCTGGTTCGGAATAAAAAAGTTATCATCTTTTAATGATACTATTAATCTTCGGACAACTTGGGGATCTTGCTGGTAATAGGGTTGTGTTGTTACCAGAGCTGTATGTTATTGGAACATAAATGAGAAATTTCAAATTGTTGGGTCTAAGTATAAACCAATCTTCTGCTGGTTTGAAATCAATTTGGCAATTATATTTTTTAATGAAATCTATTCCTATTATTCCATCACACGGTATAAGAAAATTTTTATCTACTAAATGAAAGTCGTGTGGAATAATGTATTTACCTGTTTGTATCTCAATAAAAGTCTGTCCTTGAGACTGAACTATCTGTTGGCTTATGCCTTGAATATTTATTTTGTTATTTATTTGAACATTAGAAAATTTGTCAGAATTCTCTTTGAGAATAGAGATATCTGCACCTGTATCAAGAAGGAAAACAAGTTTTACACCTGTTTCGACATGAATGAATGTGGTAAATATATTGAGATTCTAATTGATGTCGTATACTCTACGATCTTCTCCTACTGAGTACCTAAAGGCTGTTGCGAGTTTCCCTGATCTTGGGTTACTCGTACATTGGCATTATTGCCGTTATAGTTATTCTGGTTGTTGTTGTTACGGCCTCTGTTTCCATAATTGCGGCCTCTATTGTTGCCATTATAGCGGTTATTATTTCCATTATTGCGGTTTTGATAACCGTTATTCTGGTAACCGTTATTATAGTTCCGTCTATAACCATTGTTATTGAAGCCTTTACCGCGGTTAGGACCTTTATTGGCATTGTCGTATCCTCTGTTAGATCTGTTACCTCTAAAGTACATCACTTTATTGATGTCACCGGTAACTCTTGCACTCGTTCTTATGTATGCGCTTATCGCTGCATCGATAGTTGTGAAAGTCCCTGCTTCAAGTACTGTTTTGACACTTTCGTGCTCGGTAAATTGCGTTGCAGTTTTACCTCTTTGCTGAACTGCTAATAGCTTCGCTTTGACATTACCGGATGTTTCACCGACAACTACTTTCTGCAATTTGTTTATAATTGCTGGAATTGTCGTTTCATTGCCAACTGAGTTCAAAATTGTGCCAACTATTTTAGACTTAATGACCTCTACTCCAATGTCTTCAAATGATCCCTTAGCTAAGTCTACCAATTTGATTGCCTTAATGAATCGTTGTAAACGGATCTTAATATTAATTTTTCCCTTAATACCACCAGTAGTTCCGAAACTTTAGCACATTGTTTACTGTCTAAATTCTTTCTATTCTGTTGTATCAGTTCTCTTACTTTATTATAACTATTTACCAATTTTTGGGCATTCTTATTCATTGTTACAGCTTGTATTGATCTATTTTGCGTTAAGCATTTATAAGATTTTTTTAAATTTTCTTTTGATTCTTTTATTTGATCAATAAGCTGTTTCAGTCCATGCTGTGGTACTGGTTACTTTGATACAAAGGAAACGATACCTAGTATGCCAAAATCTACTAATTCTGATTTTACTTTTACACCTGGCAATGTTGCAAGTACAATTGCCTTTTCTGTGTAACTATTACAAGGGTATAACGGTGAGGTGTATGCTAATTCGTATGTATCCATATACAAATATTCGAAATCATTTATAGACATTTGAATATTACTTATAATATTCAATGCTTCATTCCTAAAATCTGGGTCATGTTCATAGACTTTATCTATAGTGCGCTGTGTTTGAGCTACACTCATGGTTGATCATTGATATATACATATTTCTTCTTATTTAGATAAAAGCAATATTACGTTTTTTTTTAAAAACTTCTATATTTCATTCATAATTGAGTTTGATGTATGAGTGAATTTTCATTAAATATTATCTAAGCCGTTTGCAGCGCTACGGTATTGTTTTTTTGAGACACTTGTTATGCAGTTTGTATATTTTTATACCCGTTACTCGTAGAGTAAAAGGGTATACTAGATTCGTTGAAAAGTATGTAACAGGCAGAAGGAAGGGTTTGCGACCATATAAAGTATAAATATTCTTGATCAGGATCAAAAGCCTAGGAACCGCCCAAAACTGCCACGCCCACCCTTTTAAAAAATGTTTTAATATTTTTTAATTTTTTTTATTAGTCTTGTCAATTTCTCTCGATTTGCAAAATAAATTTTTGCCACGCCCACTCTTACGCCCACAAACCGCAAAAAATTGTCAGTGTTGAAGACTCTCCTTCGCACTTACACTAGCTGAGTAACGGGTATCAGATAGTCGGGGAACTCGACTATAGCGTTCTCCCTTGTTTTTAATTGCGTTTGGCCTGGAAATGGTGTCTAAGTTTGAAAAATATGCGTGTTGTCACTAGTTGTAGAACCAATGTGTTGGGTTAAGTTTCGACTTTCTTAAATAGATCTCTACGGCAGTGATTTAAAATTCATTTGTGCTGGTTTCTTGTATTTCTAAGCAAACCGCAAAAAACAGTCAGTAGATACTTTTTTAAGGTTAATTGGTTGAACTCCGATATTTTATATAAAATTAACGATCTTTAGAATTCTGAATTTTATGTTAAATCTTATGTAAAAATTATCACACAGCCGTAGCCAGTCTCTCTTGATTTTCCAAACAAATGATGGTCTGGAATGCTGCAGTCACTGTTGTCTTTGATCTAATTTCAAGGAGAACAGTTTTGTCTACCTTAATATTTACTATACGCATATTTAAAAGGTGTTATTTATATTTTAATATTTAGTTAAACAAGTTTTATTGTCATGGGGTGCGTTCAGAGAATGTGTTAATGGCGCTTGAAATTTGAAGAGCATCTTATAGAAAGTCTACAACTTGTGACTTTATGTCTGCGTTGGTATTGAATGTATGGTAAGTTGGTATAGGTCTGGCTGAGATTTCCTTAGGGATTTGACACTTTTGTTACTTTGGGATTGTTAATACCCTTAGCTGATTTGATTGCTGTTTGTTTGAGGAGAATGCAAGGATAGAGAGGTTTATTTGGTCATTGTTGATCCCGAAAAGCGGAGCCGCCCCTTTGAAACAAACAGGAACCTCCTGAACGGTTGAAAATTATCTTAACCCTAACAATGAGAACTAGTACTTCATTGCTATTTTGATCTTTTTTGACGAAGCCTTGCACCTACCATACCCTACTCCGGCGACTTACTCAATACCGCCAGTTTGAAGGCTTTCCAAAAATGCAGACTTAAATTGATTCAGCCGTATCTGGTTGTGTCTAAAATTTCCTTTTCCTTAAAATTATGGTGCACCCGTGCCTCCTGAAAACTCCCCTTTCCTGGAAATTAGAATAAGACTTCCTTACGGTATGTGGAAGATTCCCATAAATTTTAATTTTGTTATTAATAATTTACTTATGAGAAAACTTTAAATATTGTAGTGTTTGTGCTTCTAGGAAGCTAATGCTTTCTGCATAAGGAAACATTTTTTTTTTAAATAAATTTATAATGTGAAAATAAACAGTACACAAGTTTTTAAGTGCTGACGTTTAAAGTTAAGTAGGTCAATAACTTTTGACGAGAAAACTTCAAATAGGGGTCCTTTTAGAAATTGGGAAAAGATTGATAAGATAAAGGAAAATTGACAAATGCATCGGCAGTGTACGCATGGTAGTTTTGAAGGCGTCACTAACATCAGGATGCTGCTCTCGACGTTCACACTGACGGATATTGTAAGATCGACTCTGCTTGTGATCCTGATCAAGAGTTAAGGTATAAAAATTCTGTCTTTCTCTTTGCCATTATGAACTTTAATATACCATTAAGTCCAATCAGTTACCAACTAAATATTTCGAAACCATTTAAAAGCAAACTAAAAATCCTAATGCCGATGAAATATTTTTATTGTCTTCAAAAAGTTTTATCCAGATCGGTAAACCAAGTATTGAAAAATAAAATACGAATATTTAATACTGGATTTCTAAAAACTATCAAGCAGAAGTAAAATAATTTAAATACAAAACGGCATAGGTACATGATATTTTCAAAAAATAGGGGAATGCGTGCCTTGTTATTTAAATTTCCATCGACATATGTTTTATCATCTGGGTGACTTTAATACTATATAGATTATAAGAATGTGAAAGCTGTTAGATATACATATAGTTAAGTGGAAGGTCGAAAGGGTGCCTCCCGAGCAGAGACTTCGTTGTCCAGCTAGATGTAAGAGTTGATCGCCGAGACCTTTGTGTCCCCAAGCGAGTCGATCGATGCTTTGGAAACGACTTCTTCGTCGTCTGTAGACTGAACGTTGAATTCCTCAGTTTAACACTTCCAACGATTTCTATGTCGATTAAAAAGGGTTTAACGAAAACTATGGTTTCGTTTTAACTAAAGAGGTTTATTGATACGTGCACACTGCTCTAGGTCTTCTTATCTTTTCAGTAAAGCTAAGCTTTGAGTTGAAACCTACGACTCAAAGCTTAGAGCCTTGTGTATTCATAACATAATGATCTTATTCTAATAAGTGAGGGTATGTGTGGGTAAACATGACTATATAGTAGTATTTAATTGATCATTGTGAGTGAGTGCAGTCTAACCTTTTTTTTTGGAATGACCAATTAAAAAAAAAGAAGCATGAATTTTAGTTCAACCAAACGCAAAATGTTAACTTAAAGATTTCTAATCAACTTTAATAATGTTAAGTAGATTTCCTAAATGTTGCGTATATCAGCGAAGCTAAAATCATCGTTACCAACTGCAGTTAAGGGCTTCGAGTAGTCTTTTGCCAAAACGGCATCATTTCCAGCTGCTGAAAACTAATCGCCAGAGCAAAATGTTGCAACCGAAAGATTCGATCAAATCCGATAATTAAGACCATGTTTTCCTCACGGCAATGCTCGGAGGAGATAATTTATTATATATTATATATGTATATAATATACAGTGGCGAGCAAAAGTGAGTGCATGTTCATAACTTTCGACTTTCATCGTCTATAAAAACAAAACTAAAGCAGGTAATCCAATAATTTTTTTTATTTTTGTTTACCTATCCTATTCGTAACAAATAGGACAAAAAAAAACGTAACAATATGTATTCAGCGAAGACTTAGAAAATAAAAACCAAAAAAAGTCGCAAAAACTCACTTTTGCACGTTATAAGAAAATAAAGAAAAAATTAATTTTTAATATTTTGTCCATAGCCCCTTATTATGAATTACTTGATTTACTCGAGATGGCATACGCTCTACCAAGTTTTCAATGACTTCCTTGGGAATTCGGTTCCATTCATCTTGTACACGCTCCCAAAGATTGGTCATGTTTGTTGGGGCTGAGTCGTACTGTCCGAGCCTTCGTTTCACGATTGACCAAAGATTTTCAATCGGATTGAGGTCAGGACTTTGTGCTGGCCACTCCATCAACTTGAAATTTTGTTCACCAATCCATTTCACAGCCAATCGGCAGTGATTGCAGCTCAAAAACGCCGAAATGTGACATCCAGAGCGCAACAAAAAAATCGCAAAAAATTATTATCGGACTCAGATGCCCGACTAATGGTATCCCAGATGAGGAAAAATAGGCTGCTGACACCTAAAGAAGCATCTTTGGCCATTAACAAAAACGTTAGCGAGTGGACTGCCAGAAGAACGCTGCGCAACATTGGATATGCAGCGGCTGTTAAAAAAAACAAACCTGCATTATCCGAAAAAAATGTTAAGGCGCGTCTAAAATTTGCGAGACAGCACAAAGATTGGACCACAGATGATTGGAAACGTGTTGTCTGGTCTGATGAGTCCAAGTTCAACCGTTTCCAGTCAGATGGTAAACAATACTGCTGGCGTAGACCCGGAGAACGGATTCAAAGACACCATGTGAAGCAAACGGTTAAACATGGCGGCGGAAATATAATGGTCTGGGGATGCTTCACGTGGTGGCAAGTCGGCCCCCTGCATTTAATAGATGGCATTATGCGAAAGGAGGACTATCTGCATATTTTGCAAACCCATCTTCCCAATTTTATGGAGAAATGTGCGTATTCGGAAGAAGATGTTATTTTTCAACAAGACGGCGATCCGAAGCACACAGCGAAAATTGTCAAGGAATGGATTGGTGAACAAAATTTCAAGTTGATGGAGTGGCCAGCACAAAGTCCTGACCTCAATCCGATTGAAAATCTTTGGTCAATCGTGAAACGAAGGCTCGGACAGTACGACTCAGCCCCAACAAACATGACCAATCTTTGGGAGCGTGTACAAGATGAATGGAACCGAATTCCCAAGGAAGTCATTGAAAACTTGGTAGAGCGTATGCCATCTCGAGTAAATCAAGTAATTCATAATAAGGGGCTATGGACAAAATATTAAAAATTAATTTTTTCTTTATTTTCTTATAACGTGCAAAAGTGAGTTTTTGCGACTTTTTTTGGTTTTTATTTTCTAAGTCTTCGCTGAATACATATTGTTACGTTTTTTTTGTCCTATTTGTTACGAATAGGATAGGTAAACAAAAATAAAAAAAATTATTGGATTACCTGCTTTAGTTTTGTTTTTATAGACGATGAAAGTCGAAAGTTATGAACATGCACTCACTTTTGCTCGCCACTGTATATTATAATATTAAATAATCGCAATTCTCATATGTAAAAAAAATATAATTTATTTTACTGAATGATTACAATATTTTTTGTTGAGAAGAACACCGACCGATTATAATTAGGTCTCAAACTGAACTCTGATAATTACTCTGATTTGATTGACGTTCAAGCCTCGGTTTCGAGCTTTTCTAATATGGACTTTAGACTTTAGGGTTCTGATCAAATGAAGGGAGAAAGCTTTGGAGTTGCTGACTTTAATAGTCTTTGCATTTCTCTTGGATTCAAGTGCATTCGCTCTTGGATACAAGTGCTCTTAGATTCTTATAATTTTGTTTATTGAATCTAATACTTCTGTTTTTCGGGACTGCGAGTCCGAGCTTTGAACGTGGGAATAGATTGTTTAAATACACAAACACAATAATATATGTGGTCAAATCAATTATTATGTCCAAAATAGACTACGGAGTACACATTTATGGAAATGCTCCAAAATCAACCCTGAGCAAACTAAGAACGATTTACCACTCAGCAATAAGAATCGCCTTCAATGCCTTTCGCACCACTCCAATTAACAACCTATTGCATGAAGCTAACATACTGCCAATAGAACATGGAACAATATATGCAACACAAAAAAACATCAAAATCATAATCAACTCCAAGTTCTCACCAATTGAAAAAATTTACAACAAAATTAAAAATTCCAAAAGAATACCAAAAGTCCCGTCTTCACTACACAACACAATAAAACAACTAAAAAAAGTAAATATTTATGTATCACCCGAAACAAGCAGGAAAGAAAAAACCCCACACTGGCTGTGCAGTAATACAAGCACTAACACCGCACTACACACCTCATCCAAAGCAGAAACGGCACCATTAATATAACAACAAAAGTTCAAGGAATTAAAAAACACACTAGCAGCAGACACTTTCTTTACACAAATGGATCCAAGTCAGCTAGCGGAGTCTCATATAGCGTAACAACGGAAACAGAAATTATTTACCACCATATACTCCCACAATACTCCTCCATATACACAGCCGAAATAGCAGCAATTCTGACAGCATGCAACCACGCCAGCAAACAACGAGGAAAATTTGCAATCTGCACAGATTCCCTATCAGCCCTAAAAGAAATTGAAAACATAAAAAGCCAAAACTACTACACCACCTCCATCAGAAATATCCTAAGCAAATACAAGAGAAATAAAATCTTAATTCTATGGGTCCCGGGACACTGCGGGATTCCAGAAAACGAGCTCGCGGACGAAACAGCAAAAAACGCACATAATTTCCCTTTGATTACCCAAAAAAACTTCAACGCATCAGACATCTTGAAACACATCAAACAAAACACTGTAACCTTTAAAACTTCAATATTTAACAACTTATCAATCCACTACAAAAATATTAGCCACGACAACACCCCGACGAAAAACATCTCACGATCAGACTCAATAAAATTGACAAGAATAAGACTAGGACATACCAATCTAACCCACAGCCACATACTCAATAAAACTCCACCACCAATCTGCACAACCTGCTACATCAACATAACATTACAACATATATTACTCGACTGTCCTGACCTTCAGCAAAACAGATCGAATCTCTTGAAACAAACAATTAGAGAAATCACCTCATTTAAAAACATTCACCAAAAAAATCAAATCCCTCAAAATACGAACCTTTACCATACAATATAAGCAAAAATAAAAAATCATATTCATAAATAACATAAATAAATTAGCTTTAAAAAACTATTACATAGTAATTAACCGTAAAATAAGAACCTCCCTTGTACATATAATATAACCAAACTCAACAAAATGTATATAACTTAGCTTAAGGCCCTCAGCTGCTATAGCTAATCCAAAATTCCGCATAATTTTAATCATGCGTTAATTTCTCAATAATAATAATAATAGATTGTTTAAATAAGACAACGGATGTTTAGTCTACCAGTGGGTGATTTGTCAGGTATCTGGTATCTGTTGGGTACATCCAGAGTTGTGTAGGGTGTTTGGGTGTACATGTTGTATGTGTGTATGTGTGTAGGCATGTGCTTAAGTCTTAGGGACTTATGGATATGTCACTGCCATTGAATTTGGCCTGTCCTCAGGTATGCTACAATAATTTTCTTAGGTATATTTTTAAACTTATATGCTAAATACAGAGTCAAATTAATTACCATGATGACAAAAGTTGTAATGCATATAATTTGGAAAAAGTTGTAGTGTTTTACATGCGATTTTATTATTTCTTTTGTTTCGAAGTGATTTATTGGCTCTAAACGTGTAACATTGTTGGTGATATAAATCGTTTGTGTAAAATCTGCTACATTATTAGAAATTAGGAATTCATCTATTTGCATGGTACAATTTTTAATTTTAATGATGTTGTTTTCTGATATTAATATTTAGTTGTTTGTACAATCTTGGTTGACAACTGTTTCAGGAATTTTCCATGTTAAAAGTATATTTGGTTCCATAAAATTTATTTAGAAATTTTTTTGGGTTTTAATGTATTTGCATTGAGTTTGCTCTTGTTTAATAAGTCCAACAATACATTTGTCGAATATTAATTTATCTGTATCTTAATGAAATACTTGGTTATTGAATACATAAAACTTATCGAATATCGGTTAGAATATAGTTATGTTCATCTGGGTACGGAACTATTTGAAATATCGGAACTTTAGTGACCTCGCTAGGAACCTGGGATATAATCAAAATTTCGTTCGTGTCTGTCTTGAGCAAAGTTGATGTTTTTATCTTTAGCATTTTCTCCGAATTTACGTGTTTCAAATAATTATGTTTTAGTAATTTTAGGTTAAAGATTCCTAATCTGGTTAATCGCATACTTAACTCGATGTCTTCTATGTATTCTGTAAGCTGCTGTAGGTTGAATATCAGTATCGCAATTTGTTGGTTCTGTTCTTTTTCCACCTTGAGCCTATTAATTATGTTTATACCGCTGTTGATTATGTCGATAACCATGTTTAAATCATGGGTTATAACGGAGTCTTCTGACATGTTATTAATTTTTTCCTCTAACTCCTCCTTGTCGTCATCATCTAATGTACCAAATAAGTATTTATATGCCTTCCCTACTACGTTCAAGAGACCTCTTTTGCTTCTGTTAATAATTCTTAATCCATTTATTTCGCGTTTTAGTTTATCGACTTAGTATTGTATCTGAGGTACATTGGGATACTCGTTTGCTTCAGTTACTAGTTTTTCGAACATAAACAGTTTTTGTTATGTTTATACTCAAATAGTGGTATTCGTAGCTGGTTGGAATTTCCATCGTTCCGGTTTGGAATATAAGGTATCCATTTTTCGCACTTATTGGGTTTACTTCGATGTTGCTGCATTTGACCATAGTGTTCACACATGAACACGAATATATTTAAAGACTTACAATTTTGGGCTCCGTTCATATCTTATGTAAATGAATCGAGAGCGATAATTTATATTTAGGATTTTGGTATCTAAGGCGACATGGGTGCAGTGCTCAAAAACATGTAATCTAAGTGCACGCTACATGAGTCAGTCACTTGAGATCGTTCCCCGCCTCCTAAAATAGTCCCTTAGTGGGAGACCACAGATAAGGTCCTCACCGCTCAAGATAGGCAGATGTGCCCGAGCGTGGGACCTCGATAAGGCGGGGACTATTTACTTAGGCCTCTGCGTAGGCCATTTACTTTAAGATCCGATTCTCATGTCACCTACTTAAACCGAAGGTATCTCCAAATAAAATCAGTTTCTTACAAAAACTCAACGAGTAAAGTCTTCTTATTTGGGATTTTACATTTGGTCAATCGAGCCTTTAATCGACTCTGCAGTTTCCCCCTACCAAAGGTAAGGAACTCAGAGAAAGGCCAGCTCCTTTAAGCATCTTACAGCTAAAGGTAGCAAAAATAAATGACTCTTGTTTCCCCCTACCAAAGGTAAGGAACAGAGTATAAATATAAAAAGCAAAAAGATACAAAAGAATCTTTTATGTTTTAAAACAAGCACCTTATAGTCGATAGCTAAAGGTTGCTTTGTGTACCATTATAAATTGTGGTAAGGCGTGCTTGAGGCCATACATCAGCAATTGTGAAATTAAAAAGTGCATAACAAAAGTGCCTTATAAATGCTCTAATAGCATTAAATCAGCTCATAAAGAGAGTGCAGTGTATATGCCAAAAGAGCATAAATTAAATAAAAAGTGCCTGAAAACAGTGCCTTATAAATGCTCTAATAGCATTAAATCAGCTCATAAATAGAGTGCAGTGTATATGCCAAAAGAGCATAAATGCCGAAATAAATGACTAAAAAACAAAAAATCTGACTGGACTACAAAAATAATAAAACGTGCCAAATAAAAAAAAAAAAATCATCTTTAAACATCGACGGAGCCTTAAAGAAGAGAAGGAAGTCAAATTCAAAGGAGCCTCTACCAGCAGCAGAAGCAGCAACAACAGCAGCAGCAGAAGCAGAAGCAGCAACAGCAGTAGCAACAGCAGCAACAACAGCAGCAACAGCAGTAGCAACAGCAGCAGCAACAACAACGACATCAGCTAAGTCAAAACAAGAATTTTCTGTTTATCCAAACACACATATATATATAAATACATATAAAATACATATACACGTACTATATATATTAAGAAATTACAAAAAAATTTTCAAAATGATGTCAGAAAAGACTATTCAATTCCTTAAGAAGCAGTCCGAAATTATTTTGGAAATTAGAAAGTTGGAAGTAAAACCAACATTAACAGATGTAGAAATTCTAAAATTAAATGAGCTTCAAAAATGTTTCATTGCTAATCATAGCAATTTGTTAAAGATCGGCGTTGTCGATCATGAATATTTTAACACGAAGCAGTATGATTTAATAATGATGGTGTTAGAAAAAATTAAAAATAAAAATGAAAAAATTAAGGGCGAGTCGGTAGAAAACACTTTCCCTAAATCAAACACTGTCCCTAAATCAAACCCTCCCCCTACATTAAACCTTGAAATGTGTGGTCACCCTGAAAAAGAGGGTATAGCACAAAACAACGCTTTAAAAGTAGAGCAGGCATTCCGAAATAATGTTGGCCAATTTCGAGTATATCTAGAAGATACGTCTAAACTAATAGACAGTAGTCCAGATTTCCTTAAAATAAGGAAAAATAAAATTGAATTTTTATGGCATAAAATAGATAACCTGATTGAACAGGGGAATAGTCATTTTGAGAGTTCGCTATTCGAAGAAGAAATTAGCGAACTTGAATTTGACAAACAAAATATTCTTACAGCCATTAATAGTCGACTCAGTGGCACAATAAATAAAGCTGAAATGTCGACGGTTGTTAAGGCGGAGGAGTTACCAACCCTGCCTAAAATACAGATACCCACTTTCTTTGGTGATTCCAAAGAATGGGATCTTTTTAATTAACTCTTTACAGAGCTCATACATGTGAGAGAGGATCTCAGTCCTTCTCTCAAATTTAATTATCTAAAGTCAGCATTAAAAGGAGAAGCCAGAAATGTGGTTACTCATTTACTGCTCGGCTCTGGAGAAAATTATGAAGCCACTTGGGAGTTTTTGACCAAGCGATATGAGAATAAAAGAAACATATTCTCAGATCATATGAATAGGCTTATGGATATGCCAAATTTAAATTTAGAATCCAATAAGCAAATAAAGACATTTATTGACACGATTAACGAGTCAATTTATATTATAAAATTAAAGGCACAATTACCAGAAGATGTGGATGCAATTTTCGCTCACATAATTCTTCGGAAATTCAATAAAGAATCACTCAATTTATATGAAAGCCATGTTAAAAAGACAAAAGAAATACAGAAAATGATTAATAATAACAAGAATAAAAATTATAGTGACAATTGTGCATATTGCAAACTACCAGGGCATTATTTAATTCAATGCCATAAATTTAAAATAATGAATCCAGCAGAACGGTCTGACTGGGTAAGAAAAAATGGGATTTGCCTAAGATGTCTGAGGCATCCGTTTGGTAAAAAATGTATAAGCGAGCAGCTTTGTTCGACTTGTCGTAAACCTCACCAGCACAATTATTTCAGAAGAGTCTGCACAGATTCTAAAATTGAAAAAATTTCGGTCTCATACTGAAATAAGTGGAGTATCTTCCACAGGAACGTGCATCTCCAAGCACAAAGCGGTTATTTCGATAAGAAATTCTCCGAAAAATTTAGAAATTGAAGCACTTATTCTCCCAAAACCTTTGAAGGCACTTCCAGTCAACACGATTAATGTTGATCAGAAAAAATGGAAGAACTTTAAATTAGCCGACCCCGATTTTAATAAACCGGGTCGCATTGATCTAATCATTGGAGCAGACGTATATACTCACATTCTGCAAAATGGAGTTATAAAAATAGACGGTCTCCTTGGGCAAAAAACTGATTTCGGGTGGATAGTTTCTGGATGTAAAAAATCCAAAGGAAAAGAAACCATTGTAGCCACAACAATAGAAATAAAAGAGTTAGATCGCTACTGGGAAGTGGAAGAAGAAGAAAAAGATGATATCGAGTCTGAAATCTGTGAAAATAAATTTATCAAAACGACAAAAAAAGATTCAGATGGGCGATACATTGTGTCAATTCCATTCAAGGAGGATGTCACCTTAGGAGATTCAAAGAAACAAGCGATAGCTCGTTACATGAATCTGGAGAAAAAACTAAAAAGAAATGAAAAACTTAAGGTTGACTACACTAAATTCATGAATGAATACATGGATTTAGGACGACATAACGACATAATGTGGGTTGGGCCACGAGTTCAAAAAGATATTTTTGACATTATTATTAAATGGAGAAAATGGGAATTTGTGGTTTCGGCAGACATTGAAAAGATGTACCGACAAATTAAAATAGATAATAATGATCAAAAATATCAATATATTTTATGGAGAAATTCTCCAAAAGAAAAAATTAAAACATATAAATTAACCACAGTCACTTACGGAACTGCATCTGCACCATATTTGGCTACCAGGGTTCTGGTAGATATTGCAGATAAATGTAAAAACCAAGTTATTAGTGCAATAATTAGGAATGATTTCTATATGGATGACCTAATGACTGGAGCTGATTCGGTAGAAGAAGCTAATAAATTAATAACATTAATTTCCCATGAATTGCAGAAAGTTGGATTCAACTTAAGGAAATGGATTTCCAACAATTCCAAAATATTAACCACTGTGGAGGACACAGGGGACAATAAGGTTCTCAATATTATCGAAAATGAATGTGTTAAAACTTTAGGACTAAAATGGGAACCTCAAAATGATTTATTTAAATTCTGCGTAAATTGTAATGATGAATCAAAAAATATAAATAAGCGCGTTGTGTTATCAACGCTAGCAAAAATATTTGATCCGTTAGGATCAGTCACGGTTTCAGGAAAACTTTTTATTCAAAAACTTTGGATAAATAAAAGTGAATGGGATCAGGAATTATCCATAGAAGATAAAAATTATTGGGAAAAATATAAAGAAAATTTATTATTGTTAGAGAATATTCGAATCCCAAGGTGGATTAATTCAAACAGTTCTTCAGTCATTCAGATTCACGGATTTGCGGACGCCTCCGAAAAAGCATATGCTGCAGTAGTCTATGCTAAAGTAGGACCTCATGTTAATATAATAGCTAGCAAAAGTAGAGTCAACCCTATAAAAAATAGGAAGACAATTCCCAAACTCGAGCTGTGTGCAGCTCACCTGCTTAGTGAATTAATCCAAAGACTAAAAGGATCAATTGACAATATAATGAAGATCTATGCTTGGAGTGATTCCATGATTACCTTAGCATGGATTAACAGTGGTCAAAGTAAGATCAAATTTATAAAAAGAAGAACGGATGACATTCGGAAATTAAAAAATACTGAATGGAATCATGTTAAGTCAGAGGATAATCCAGCAGATTTAGCATCCAGGGGAGTGGATTCTAACCAGTTGATCAACTGTGATTTTTGGTGGAAAGGTCCGAAATGGCTAGCAGACCCAAAAGAACTTTGGCCTCGGCAGCAGTCTGTAGAAGAACCTGTCTTAATAAATACGGTATTAAATGACAAAATAGATGATCCTATTTACGAATTAATAGAAAGGTATTCCAGTATAGAAAAACTTATACGTATAATAGCATACATAAATAGATTCGTGCAGATGAAAACAAGAAATAAAGCCTATTCATCAATTATTTCAGTAAAGGAGATAAGAATAGCGGAAACAGTTGTTATTAAGAAACAACAAGAATACCAGTTTAGGCAGTGCCTTAAAATCAAAAAGGAAATCAAGACAAATAATAAAATATTGTCATTGAATCCATTTTTGGACAAGGATGGGGTTCTAAGAGTTGGAGGAAGATTGCAAAATTCCAATGCAGAATTTAATGTTAAACATCCAATCATTTAGAAAAATAAAAATTAATAAAAAACTCATAAGAAACATGCATGAGAAAATAATCGAAACTATATCAAAGAAAGTATTGGATTTCGGTTGAAAATTCTGAAAAGTATTAGAGAATGTGTAACGTGTGCAAGGTATAAAAAAATACAGCTCAGCAAATAAGGGTAACTTGCAAAATATAGAGTGACGATGAATTCCGTTCTTAATACTGGAATAGATTACGCAGTCTTATTATGTTAAATGTTCAAAAATCGTGGCAAAAACATTTAAAGGATACGTTGCCGTATTCGTTTGCATGCACCAAGCATACACTTAGAAATGGTAAGCGATCTAACTTCAGACGCATTTTTAGCAGCACTCAGAAGATTTATTGCTAACGGGGAAAATGTTCAATATCTATTCAGACAACGAACAAATTTTGTAGGAGCTGCAAGAAATAGATCAAGAGTTATTTAATGCAATACAAGAAAATAACGATTGCAGCGCAGCTTGAAAAGGCAGGATTGATTGGCATTTTATTCCCCGCAGGACCTCACTTCGAGGTATTTGGAAGCTGGAGTTAAGTCAATGAAATACATTTAAAGCGTATAATCGGCGACACTATTTGACTTACGAAGAAATGTCAACTCTTTATGTCAAATAGAAGCATGCTTAAATCAAGGCATTATACACTATAGTTAGTGAGATGGACCAACAAGAAGTTTTAACACCAGGTCATTTTTTAATTGGAAGACCACCTTTAGAAATAGTCGAACCAATGGAAGATGAAAAAATCGGAAATTTGGATAGTTGGAGACTTATCCAAAAAATGAAGAAAGATTTCTGGGTTAAGTGGAAAAGTGAATATTTGCATACGCTCCAGCAAAGGAATAAATGGAAAAAGGAAATTCCTAATATAGAAGAAGGGCAAATAGTTTTATTAAAGGATGAGAATTGTCATCCTGCAAGATGGCCTTTAGGAAAGGTGGAAAAGATCCATAAGGGGAATCATGATAAGGTCCGGGTGGCTAAAGTAAAGATGCAGGAAGGATATATCACTAGACCCATTACTAAAATTTGTCCCTTGGAAGGAATAAAGTCTGTTGACAAAAATGAGGCTGACCAGGAGCCAAAAAGGCGAACTAGAGCGACATCGGGAATGTCCAAGATCGGAATCATCATGGCAATGTTGTTGTTTGTGTTATGTTGTCAAGTTTCTAGCGCATTACCTAAAGATATAGCACCAAGATATTCTATAGACAAAATAAATAAAACCTTAGCAATATATCTAGACCCGCTAGGAGATGTTGAGATTGTGAGTACTTCTTGGAATTTGGTTATCTATTATAAAATGGATCCATATTTTAAAATGTTAACAAAGGGTAATGCGCTTATACAAAGTATGAGGAAAGTTTGCGAAAGACTTCATAGCTTTGAAGAGCAATGTAGTCTAGTCTTAGATAATATGCAAAGTCAGTTATCGGAACTTGAAGAAAACAATAAATTGTTTATGATGCAGTCTAGATCTAGAAGCAAGCGTGCTCCTTTCGAATTTATGGGTTCCTTGTATCATATTTTATTTGGTATAATGGATGAAGATGATAGAGAGCAATTAGAAGAAAATATGAAGAATTTGTTAGATAACCAGAACAACCTTGATAAACTAATTCAAAAACAAACATCTGTGGTTGATTCAACTTCTAATCTATTAAAGAGAACAACAGAAGATGTTAACTCCAATTTTAGAAGTATGCAAATAAGAATTGAGAACATGACAGAAGTTCTTAAAGAAAATTATTATGTTTATAAGGAATCAATAAAATTCTTTATGATTACGAAACAGCTACACTCATTGATTGAAGAAGGCGAAAAAATTCAAGCAGGCATTATAAGCCTGTTGATTGATATTAATCACGGTAGGCTAAATACAAATATTCTCAGGCCAAATCAGCTTAAAAAAGAAATTGCCAAAATTCAGCAGAGTCTTTCGGAGAACCTAGTAATTCCAGGAAAACGGTCAGGTACGGAACTTAAGGAGGTGTATACACTGTTAACAGCCAGGGGTTTATTCATCGACGATAAATTGATCATTAGTGCAAAAGTGCCCCTGTTTAGCAGGCATCCATCCAAATTGTTCAGGCTTATTCCGGTGCCAATTCGAAATGAAGATCGGATAATAATGGTGCATACAACGTCCGAATATTTAATTTATAATTTTGAGATAGATTCCTATCACATAATGACGGAAGCCACATTAAATCAATGTCAGAAATGGCAAATAAATAAGAGAATATGCAAAGGAAGTTGGCCCTGGAATTCAGCGAATGATAATGCATGTGAGATTCAGCCTCTAAAGCTAAATAAAGCGGCGAACTGCATCTATAAAACAGTAGTCGACTCTAAAAGTTACTGGGTAGAGTTAGAAAAGAAAAGTAGTTGGTTGTTTAAGGTTCCTGTGAATTCAAAAGTCCGTCTGCAATGTACTGGCTCTCAAATTGAATTGTTTGATTTGCCTCAGCAAGGAGTTTTAAGCATTGCGCCATATTGTACGGCAAGAACCGTCGATAAAATTCTAGTTGCCCACCATAACATTCAGTCCGAAAGTGAAGAATTATTATCAACACCTTATATAGGAGAAGTTAGTGAAGTGCCGAAGATTATTTGGGATCCGCTGAAACTATCAATATTAAATCATACTGAGGAATTTGAACGATTGAATAATGAAATTAAATTTATGAAAGAGAACCATCAAAAATTGAAAGATTTACATTTCCATCATATTTCCGGACATGCTGGATTAATTATTGCTTTAATAATAATGATAGTATTAATAATATATTTCATACGGAAATGTGCTGTGCAACAAAGAATGCAAGCAATAACCTTTGCAGGTCCGTTGCCAGTACTATAAATATCAATAGTAAATAAACAATAAAATTATATAACAAAAAAATATACAGTCCACTATATCGTTGTTTAATAGAAAATGTAATTCTACATAGAAAAAGCAAAATGTTTAAAATAAGTTAATTGAGTACAAATTGTTGAATTAAAAATAATATAAACCATAATTGTAATCCAATAAAATTAAAAGCCAGAAAAACTAGGGCCATTGAAATCTTAGTTGCAAAATAAATGAACATATATCAAATAAATACAGTCCACTACTGTTATATATGCAACTAATATACTAATGTACATCTCAGCTTTGCTGGCCCTTTGGCAGAATGTTCACACATGAACACGAATATATTTAAAGACTTACAATTTTGGGCTCCGTTCATATCTTATGTAAATGAATCGAGAGCGATAATTTATATTTAGGATTTTGGTATCTAAGGCGACATGGGTGCAGTGCTCAAAAACATGTAATCTAAGTGCACGCTACATGAGTCAGTCACTTGAGATCGTTCCCCGCCTCCTAAAATAGTCCCTTAGTGGGAGACCACAGATAAGGTCCTCGCCGCTCAAGATAGGCAGATGTGCCCGAGCGTGGGACCTCGATAAGGCGGGGACTATTTACTTAGGCCTCTGCGTAGGCCATTTACTTTAAGATCCGATTCTCATGTCACCTACTTAAACCGAAGGTATCTCCAAATAAAATCAGTTTCTTACAAAAACTCAACGAGTAAAGTCTTCTTATTTGGGATTTTACACATAGTGATAAGTGATAACATGCAACTAAGCATTATTAGAAATATATTGCGTACTTTGCGCTTCTCTGGCTGGTCTGGAATTATCGTATTTGTTCTTATTAATCTTTTTTTGCTTCTTGAATTTTGATTTATAATGAACGATTTTCCTGCCGCGGTTTGTTTTTTCAAAATGTTTACTGTCTACTTGTTCAATTCTTCCTGTCTTTTTAAATGGATTGGTGATTTTACTCTTCACGAGTGGAGCCTGTCTATATTTTATATCAACTTCAAAATCATGCCTATTCTTATTAAGATATTTCATCTTATCAATTTTGTTTTGTTGTACGTTAAAGTCTGGGCTGCCTACATATAGAAAAATGTCTGCCGGAGATCGTTTTGTACTATTATGTTTAGTTTTATGATTATAGATTTATAAGATTGTTTCGAACCTTGTAAACCTATCTTCGATATTTTGTTCACTACTGATGATTCCTAGCTTTTCGTTTACGGTCTTGTGAAATCTTTCTATATCGGATACACCATTTTTGGTGGTTGTTACAGAAATTTGTACGCCTTCGGATCTTAACCAATTTTGCAAAGCCAATCTCTACTTTTTACTTCAACTAGTGATGCAAATTTTGAATAAATATCAATACAAGATAAGAAAATCTGGTTACCCGTGAGATAAAAATCTTTCACGTATTTTTCCCTTGTGTTAAATATTTCTGATGTTGTTTCAAATGTCAATTTAGTGTCTCTATGTTCTGTTTTTGCCAGATTACAGATTTAACATTCGTTGATAATATTTTGAATTAGATTTTGACTATCTGGGTAATAGTATTTTTCTTTAAACCAATTAATGGTTTTTTCTATGCCTGGATGTAAAACTTCGTTATGTCTTTTTAGGATTCAATCCTTAAATTCCGCATAAGTTAGTATATCAATTAGCTTCGTGGTACATCTCAATAGTTTTGTGAAATTGTTAGGGCTTATGATTTCGGTAAATGCCCTCTGGAAGATCAGAAAATCCTCATCATAAAGGAAGTAAATTGCGCTTTTCTTGGTGCACACATATTCCTTAATGAGGGTTTTGGCGAGTTCAAGTGTCATTTCTGTATAGATTATTTTAATCTTTAGTTTTTGAAAGTAGTGGCTTACACTTGTTGTGTCACTGTTGCCTTTTTCTATCTCTATTTGTCTAGAAATTGATTGGTCTTTCCGTTATGGATATATAATTTAAATTATCTTCATTAGCACTATGTATAGTTGCGTCTGCGCTGTTTGCGACTTCGCCAACCATGACTTCTTTTATCTTTGTGCGGGATGCTCATCCGCGACATAGTTTTCTTTGCCTGGAAGATATTTTATTTTATAATCGAATTCATGAAGTTTGATTTTCCACATTTCATGTTCGGCTCTTTGATATTATTCAGCCATACCAATGGCTTGTGATCACTCATTATTTCAAATGGCCTGCCGAATAAGTATGACCTGAAATATTTTGTCGCCCAAACTATAGCTAACAATTCTTTTTCAATGTTTCAAATGATTCGATGTAGTCTTTACATTTAATATCTATCACAGCACCTTTCTTAAGTTTGAGGGTCATGGGTTTAACTATCTTGGCAAAGTTAGGAATGAACTTGCGATAGAACCCAGATAATCCCAAAAATGATTTTATCTGTTTAGGTGTCTTAAGTAACGGAAAATTTGTGATTGCATTAGTTTTGTTTGGGTTTGGTTTAATGCCATTTGTTGTGACAATATGTCCCAGGAATTCAGTTTCTTTTTTCATGGATTCACATTTGTCTAGCTGCAACTTCAAGTTGGCGTCTCTCAGTTTCTCAAAGACTTTCTTTAGAGATAAAATATGTTCCTCCAATAAAGTGGAGTAACCAATAATATCGTCCAAATAGACTAAACGATCTTTGTAGATCAAATCTTCCAAAAGATTATTCATACATCTCTGAAAAGTAGCTGGAGCATTCTTTAGGCCAAAAGGCATACGTGTATATTCGTAATGCCCATGCTTAGTTGAAAAGCTGTTTTTGCAATAGAATTTTCGTCCATCTGGATTTGGTGAAAATCCTTTGTTAGATCAATGGTGGTAAAATATTGGCATCTACCCAATTTATCCAATATCTCATCCATTCGAGGAATGGGGAATTTGTCATTAACAGTTATCTCGTTTAGATTCCTGTAATCAACTACCAACCTAAATTTTTGTTTCCCAGAGGCGTCTGCCTTCTTGGGGACCACCCAAATAGGAGAACAATAAGGGGACTTCGATTTGCGAACGATCCCTTGCTTTATCATTTCTTTGATTTGTTTGTTGACTTCTTGGTCAAAACTTTGGGGATACTTATAGGGTTTACGGTAAACTAAATCCTCATGCTGAGTCTGGATGACATGTTTAATAGTACTGGTGAAGGTCAAATTTTCGCCTTCCTTGTACTGAATGTCTCTATATTCGTATAGAACTTTCTTTAAACATTCAATTTCCTCTACCTTTAGATGTTCGAGTCTGTACTCGTTACATTCGCGTAACTCATTGTTGATCGCGAAGTTGACTATATCGTTGTCAACGGACATGGGATCGAGATGTGTTACATCATTGTCCACTGTGTCACTAACAACTTTTGAAGTGAGGCATTTTGGTAATTCGGTATCCTTCTTCTGTTGTTGATGCTTTGGTTTAAGGCATTTAGGTGCGGTCTTAACCTTTTGCATCTTTGGATTGATTTCCTCCACTGAAGTGGAATCATCCTTTTGCTGTGGGTTGAGGCATTTAGATGCGGTCTCGCCCTTCTTTTCTCCATACACAAACTTAAAGGTTCTTGAACCTAAAGTTACCGTCTCGTTATCATAATCTATCTTAGCTTTCGTATCCTCTAGATACTTTCGACCTAACAGGATATCATAATTTTCCCTTATGATATTGATGGATGAACCTGTGTCGATCATTCCCTTGTAAATTTTGTTATGATAACCTATTCTTACATGGGGACTGGTACGTTCTCCTGTGTCACTTGAGTGTCCGAGGCAGTTTGATGAAAATTTACATCCATTCTGCTTTGGCCACTTTGACTCTCGCGTTGTCTTTTTACCGGCATCTGACCGTTAGTATTATTTAAAGTTGAAGGTTGGAAATTAAGGGAATTGTTAAGACGATTGTTTTGTTGGCCTTGTGTTAACTCCATTCTAAACGTGTAATAATTTCCCCTTTGATTAACCGGTATGGGACGAGTGGAATACTGATTTTGATTTATTGTAGGTTGATTCGAATTTTGAGGTTGCGTATTGTTATTCTGATTCTTTCCAGGATAATAATTGCTGTGATTGTAATGTCTATTATTGTAATATCTTTGATTATTGTTTTGACTATGAATTCCCCTGTTCCTGCGTCTGTTCCCTTCTGATTTATTAGAACGCTGATATTCTGGACTGGTGTCATAGAGGCCTAGCTCCATTGAAGCTTGTTTTAATTTATAAATAGTATCAATATTTTTGCGTGCCAATGACATATAAATTCTATCCGGCAGTTTTCGATCTATTACAGATTTAACAATTCTTTTTAACATTTCAGTGTAATTTGCTTTATCTACAGGGTCGCTTTCTAGTTCTAACTTCTCAAACATAATCCAATATTGTGATTCGAGCTTCTCGATGAACTTACAGATGCTTCCGGGGTATGATGTATCCTCCAGTTGTCTTATAAGTTTTATGTAGGGACTGTGATCCTTGAATGCCATCGCCAGGACCGTGTATCCAGCCATGTGTTTACTCTTTCTGCATCCACTAGTAAGCGTTTTACTGCTCCGTAGATAACGTGTGCTTGTCTGGCATCTTGGGTAGGGTATAAGTTGAGTAGCTGCCCGACCTGGTTAACAAACACAGACATCTTGCCAGGTGTGCCATCGTAGTAGTTCAGTTCTTTAATTTGATTAAATAATTGATTTAGGTGGGTTTTCGAAAGTTGCGGAACTGCCATGGTGTATTTGTATACGTTTCTGGATACACGGTGTTCATTTTAATTTTTTGTTTTAAGTTACGGAACTAAAAATTTTAATTAATTTTGTTTTCGACCGCACGGAATTTTAAATTGTTTTGCAGATGTTACTGCCCACACGGGATTTTTTTCTTGAATACTACTTTTACGAAGATTCTTTTGCGGATCTCAAAATAATTTTAGAATCACTGATTAATTCGCCGATCCTGGATAGCTAGTTGTATAGCGTATCCTTCAATGGATCAGTACCGTACTAAAAGGACTCTTTATTAAACAGATCCTACCGAATGCGCCAATTAAATAATCGCAATACTCATGTGTAATTTTATTTTACTGAATGATTACAATATTTTTAGTTGAGAAGAACACCGACCGATTATAATTAGGTCTCGAACTGAACTCTGATAATTACTCTGATTTGATTCACGTTCAAGCCTCGGTTTCGAGCTTTTCTAATATGGACTTTAGACTTTAGGGTTCTAATCAAATGAAGAGAGAAAGCTTTGGAGTTGCTGACTTTAATTGTCTTTGCATTTCTCTTGGATTCAAGTCCATTAGCTCTTGGTTACAAGTGCTCTTAGATTCTTATAATTTTGTTTATTGAAATCTAGTACTTCTGTTTTTCGGGATTGCGAGTCCGAGCTTGGAACGTGGGAACGCAACGATGATGTGAGGGGTTGGGTACATCCAGAGTTGTGTAGGGTGTGTGAGTGTGTTTGGGTGTACATGTTGTATGTGTATTAGTGTGTAGGCATGTGCTTAAGTCTTAGGGACTTATGGATATGCCACTATATATATTTTATTATATTATATTATATATATTATATTATATTATATAATATCTATTATAACTGAATAATATTATTAACAGGAATGTAACATGTAACATTAATGTAAGTATGTAACAGGTAGAAGGAAGCGTTTCCGAACATATAAAGAATGTATATTCTTGATCATGATCAATAGCCGAGTTGATATGGCCCCGTCCGTTTGTCCGTCTGTTCTGTCTGTCCGTCCGTATGAACAATGAGATCTCAGAAACTGCAAAAGCTAGAAAGTTGAGACTAAGCAAACAGACTGCAGAGATGTAGACGCAGCGCAACTTTGTTGATTCATGTTGCCACGCCCACTCTAACGCCCACAAACCGCCCAAAACTGCCACGCTCACTCTTTTGAAAAATGTTTTGATATTTTTTCATTTTTGTATTAGTCTTGTTTCGCCCACAAATCGCGAAAAACTTTCAATGTTGAAGACTCTTCTTTTCACGTCTACTAGCTGAGTAACGGGTATCAGATAGTCGGGGAACTCGACTATAGCCTTTTCTCTTGTTTTCATTGAGTTCTTTGTTTTTCCCTATTTATATCAATATGCCAGAAAAATATGAAAATTTAATGTTCCCCAGTTTCACAAGCTGATTACAGGGTATCTGATAGTCGGGGAACTCGAAAATAGGGTTCCCTCTTGTTTTTCGTTGCGATCGTGTTCTTTATTTGCATTGTCACAATGATTGCTAACATGACCTTTACAAAAGCCCTTACTGCTGCCTTACTTACTACTTACGCTGTCGTTGACGCTGTTCGCGAATGTCGTTTTGACTCATTAAAATATTTTGCTGTGGAATATAATATTTGTATAAGACAAACCAATTACAATAACTTTTTTAATAAGAAATTTAACATCGCGTTGAGCGTCTTTTTGCTAAATGAAGTTTTTTGTAAATTATTGGGAAATAGTCACTTTTTACTTGGAAAACAATCAATTGTTGAGCAAAGAGAATACACACGTCAGCACTTCGGTGCGCTTACTTACTTTTAAGGAAGTACTTCCCAAATCTTTGTTCTATTTATACCCGTTACTCGTAGAGTAAAAGGGTATACTAGATTCGTTGAAAAGTATGTAACAGGCAGAAGGAAGCGTTTCCGACCATATAAAGTATTCTTGATCAGGATCTATAGCCAAGTCGATCTGGCCATGTCCGTCTGTCCGTCCGTCTGTCCGTCTGTCCGTCCGTCCGTCTGTCCGTCTGTCCGTCTGTCTGTCCGTATGAACGTCGAGATCTCAGGAACTACAAAGGCTAGAAAGTTGAGATTAAGCATACAGACTCCCAAGACATAGAAGCAGCGAAAGTTTGTCGATTCATGTTGCCACGCCCACTCTAACGCCCACAAACCGCCCAAAACTGCAACGCCCACACTTTTGAAAAATGTTTTAATATTTTTTAATTTTTGTATTGGTCTTGTAAATTTCTATCGATTTGCAAAACGCGACTATAGCGTTCTCTCTTGTTTTTGTATTGGTCTTGTGAATTTCTATCGATTTGCAAAAAAATTTTTTGCCACGCCCACTCTAACGCCCACAAGCCGCCCAAAGCTGCCACGCCCACACTTTTGAAAAATGTTTTGATATTTTTTTTAATTTTTGTATTAGAAAATTTCTATTGATTTGCCGAAAAACTTTTTGCCACATACAAATCGCCCAAAGCTGCCACGCCCGCACCTTTGTAAAATGTTTTGAAATTTTTAAATTTTTTTGTTAGTAATGTAAATTTTTATCGATCTGCAGAAAAACTTTTTGCCACGACCACTCTAACGCCCACAAACCACCAAAAGCTGTCAGTTTTGAAGAGCCTCCTTCGCACCTCCACTAACTGGGTAACGGGTATCAGATAGTCGGGTAACTTGGCTATAACGTTCTTTTTTTTTATACCCGTTACTCGTATACTAGATTCGTTGAAAAGTATGTAACAGGCAGAAGGAAGCGTTTTCGACCATATGAAGTATATATATTCTTGATCAGGACCAATAGCCGAGTCGATATGACCATGTCCGTCTGTCCTTCTGTCTGTCCGTCCGTATGAACGCTGTAATCTCATGAACTACAAAAGCTAGAAAGTTGAGATTAAGCATACAGACTCCAGAGACATGGATGCAGCGCAAGTTTGTCGATTCATGTTGCCACGCCCACTCTAACGCCCACAAACCGCCCAAAGCTGCTACGCCCACACTTTTGAAAAATGTTTTGATATTTTTTCAATTTTGTATTGGTCTTGTAAATTTCTATCTATTTGCCAAAAAACTTTCTGCCACGCCAACTAAAACGCCTACAAACCGCCAAAAACTGTGTTTAAGACTCTCCTTCTCCCTTCCACTAGCTGAGTAAGGGGTATCAGATAGTCGGGGAACTCGACTATAGCGTTCTCTCTTGTTTTATATTTAAACGTAAATTTCTATTCCCGATTTAAAGCATTTATGCAGAGAAGGAAACATGCTACTTGTAACAAAGTTGTGGATAGCCTTTTTTTTTTCTGCTTCGATTTTTACCATGTCATGTAATGGCCACGGCAGACTGATCGAACCACCAAGTAGAGCCTCAGCTTGGCGGTTTGGATTTCAAACCCCACCAGACTATAATGACCATGAACTATACTGTGGAGGTCTTAACCGTCAGTGGAAAATAAACGGCGGTAGATGTGGAGAATGCGGCGACGCGTGGGATGTTCCGGAACCACGACCCCACGAATATGGTGGCTACTGGGGAAAAGGCTTAATTGTACGGAGATATTTGCCTGGATCTAAAATGACGATTCGTGTAGAACTAACAGCTAGCCATATGGGGTAACCAATTCTTTTTTGTGTTACTCTAAATCAATATATAATTTTTTTCAGATATTTTGAGTTTCGGATATGTCCAAATCCAATTGCTAAGCAGTCATGCTTAGATAAAAATGTATTGCTAATTCTTAATGGATCTCCTTCTAAACCAAATAAATCAGACCTGGATATCCGATTTTATCCTCGAAACGGAAGTTGCATATATGAAATTTTGGCACAGTTACCAGGTGAATATATTTCAACACGAGAACAGAATCTTAATTTGGCAAAAATAGTTAAAATACTTTAGCTAAGTAGATGTTATCATAATATATAGGAATTAACTATAATATAAAATAAATTCTTATATCTACAAAATGTAATACATTTTTAGGTAGCTTGGTTTGATGAAAATAAAAGAAAAATTGTTAATAATTTGTTGAATGAAATCCAAGAAGGAACGTTTTGTTCGAAACTTATCTAGCTCTAATTCTACCCACATACCTTCTTAGATTTCTATATCCGTTACTCGTAGAGTAAAGGGGTATACTAAATTGGTTGAAAAGTATGTAACAGGCAGAAGGAAGCGTTTCCGACCATATAAAGTATATATATTCTTGATCAGGATCAATAGCCGAGTCGATATGGCCATGTCCGTCTGTCCGGTTGCCCGTCTGTCCGTATGAACGTCGAGATCTTAGGAATGACGAAAGCTAGAAAGTTGAGATTAGGCATACAGACTCCAGAGACATAGACGCAGCGCTAATTTGTTGATTCATGTTGCCACGCCCACTCTAACGCCCACAAACCGCCCAAAACTGTCAGTGTGAAAGACTGTGCTGGGTCTATGTCCCTGGAGTCTGTATGCTCAATCTTATTTTTCTAACTTTTGTAGTCCCTGAGATCTCGACGTTCATACGGACAGACAGACGGACAGACGACTAAATCGACTCGGCTATTGATCCTGATCAAGAATATATATACTTTATATGGTCGGAAACGCTTCCTTCTGCCTGTTACATACTTTTCAACGAATCTAGTATACCCAAGGTCCTAGTTTTAACCCAAAGGTCCCTAAAAATTTTTTTTCCTCGCTTTTAAGCTTGCTAAGTAGCACGTATCTGATAGTAGAGAAAATCAACTAAAGAATTCTCTCTTGCATTATCTGTATTGTAAAATGTTTACAAAACATTTTAATCCCTTTGCAAGAATAGTTCAACTTAATTACTTGCATTTTTTGATATAGTAAAATTAACTATTTAAATAATACAAATTGCAGATTTTACATGTGAACACTGTGTTTTGCAATGGCGATACGTTGCAGGCAATAATTGGGGTATGTGTAACGATGGTAATGGAGCTGTTGGATGTGGCCCACAAGAAGAATTTCGTTCGTGCTCGGATATTGCCTTAACTACAGAATATTTTCCCCCATATCTTAGTCACCTAAATCCACCACCTACACAATTTAAGTCCACGACCAAGAAACAACATTCTGTTACTATACAGAGTGACAAATTAATGTATATTTGTATTATCTCACTACTTTTAGTAATTATATTAGTTTGCGTTGTTTTTTGGTTTGAGTTTCACAATATCAACAAATTTTGTATTTCAAAATTTAGTAATAACCTAAAAAAATATATATGTTGGAATTCTATCCAACAAAATAATTTCATGTGATGTATTTAAAAACAATAATATACTTAGCAATAATAAATTCCACGGACTAAGACATTAAATAATGTAGGAAAAAATCTAGTAAATAAAACAAGCAAAGTATACATTCCCGTAAGTTTTTAATCTTTTTGTATTGTATAATCATAGAAAAAATATATGTTGGAACTCAAGCCAGCAAAATAAATTCATATGCGATCTATTAATACCATACCAAACAAGAGAGAACGCTATAGTTGAGTTCCCCGACTATCTGATACCCGTTACTCAGCTAGTAAAAGTGCAAAGGAGGCTATTCAACATTGACAGTTTTTGGCGATTTGTGGGCGTGGCAAAAAGTTTTTCAGCAGACCGATTAAAATATACATTACTAACTAAAAAATGAAAAATATCAAAACATTTTACAAAAGTGTGGGCGTGGCAGCTTTGGGCGGTTTGTGGGCGATAGAGTGGGCATGGCAAAAACATTTTTGCAAATCGCTAGAAATTTACAAGAATGTTCTGATATTTTTTCATTTTTGTATTAGTCTTGTTGATTTCTATCGATTTGCCAAAAAGCTTTTTGCCACGCCCACTCTTACGCCCACAAACCGCTAAAAACTGTCAGTGTGGAAATTTGTCCTTTGCACTTCCACCAGCTGAGTAACGGGTATCAGATAGTCGGGGAACTCGACTATAGCGTTCTCTCTTGTTTTTTTTTTTATTGAGATCTTTTTAGGTTTATTTATGTTGCAATTTTGAACGATTATGTTTTATTTGTTGGTTCGAAGTAGTTTTGGCATCGATGCGTGCATGCATAGGTTACGAAAGCGATTGATATGAGCGAGCTTAGATAAGGAAAGATTTTCGCACAGCTAAGGTGCCGTCGAGAAGAATTGTCTCCAATTTTAGCCATAAACCTAAACATAAATTTAGTAACGGCTGGCGCATGAAACCCGACATTCTACCCCCGTAGGGAGCGTGGTTTTCAACAGAGTCCCAAAGGGGCGGCAGACGCAGCTCATTCACTGCTTGCTTCGTCAATCCTGCTGCTGCATGATCCTTCGGTACTATGATTTGGTTTTGGTCACCGAAAACAACGAAGACAACGAAGACTTCTCCATCTGGCCTCGAAGAAGGCCATTTTAATCAACGAAGATTGAAAGCGAGGCACGGGGTAGATGTATTAATAACTTATGCAATTCTAGTACTGGCTTCTCCGTTACTGCTGTAGGTGGCAAATCAGTTATGGTGTCCGTGCCATCCTAGCGACTGAAACCTCCAGAAACAACCCAGCCAACAAACGATGAAAATCTGTGTGCGCGAGCTTAAGATTTTGGGGTAAGTTCCAGCTGCAATTGATATTGTATAAGCACGGCTGACTTTCGATTGGAATATTGGACGCAATAGCAGCAGTTATGACGGTTGAGATCTCATTGAAATGTTTACTGACGAACCATCTGTCTCAAAACTAGAATCGCCTATTCCGGTAATACAAGCTGATGATTTTGCCTTCTTAAGATGAAATTGATTGGCGAATCGGGATGTTAAGGTGGAGTTGAAATCCAGAGTCGAGCAATGCACGGCACGGAAACAAGATTCCTAAACGGTCCTTCAGCGGTTGCAGTGGCTAGAAGCACATCTTTACTGAAATCCTGTGCAAGAAGCGCAGCACACGTTCCAGGCAATGCAGAGGGTTATACGGCATTATGTGAGCCGCAGGCAAGCGTTTCTGCAAGCTGTGATATTTCTTGTAGTAAAGACGAGGACAAGTTTCCCAGGTGAAGGAGTTAGCATGCACGACCTCGTTAAGAATTTGTCTAAATGGTTGCTGAAGCTCAACGATCAGTTCCAACATCACATGAAGAACGGAAATTGCAGTCGCCTTGCGCCTCAAAAATTTAACCCTGTTTCGGCATTTCTACTTTAATTCTGCTCAACTTCTTCGCACGTTCTTATTCCCCGCTGACTCTTGACCAACTTCCAATTTCTAATGCTGCCAACTCACTATGGGAAATTTGACCACTTTTTCTGGCCTAAATTAATAACTCCAGAACGGGGAGAGATATTTAGTTTGTGTTTTTTGTATGGGGTTACACAAGTCCATATCTTTAATGGATCGAGAGATATTTACACAACCAACAAATATGTGAAAAAATATCAAAACATTTTTCGACAGTGTGGCAGCTTTGGTTTGTGGGCGTGAAAAATTAACCAGACTAATAAAATAAATGAAAAATTATCGGTCGAGTGGGCGTGGCAACATGGGTCAACAAAATTGCGCTGCGTCTATGTCTCTGGAGTCTCAACATTCTAGCTTTTATAGTTACTAAGATCTTGACATTCATACGGACAGACGGACGGACGGACAAACGGTCATGGCAAGGTCGACTCGGCTATTGATCCAGATCAAGAATATACATATATACTTCTAGACTCTGTTAGAAATGTATGCATGTATCTATCAGTGAAAAACGTTTACAGCGTGCGTGTGCAGACTTCATGCCTATATTCCATGAGATGTCTCGTTATATTTCTACTTTTTTCGGTTTTTTCTTATGAAAAATCCATATTATTAAATTAAATTGTTTAGTTTGATTAAAAACCAATTTGTTTTATGTTAAAACATATTATGAACATGGCAGCCATTAAATAAACAAACAAAATTTTTGTTTCCACCTTTCTGTTACTGGGTCTTTCGGGTATAACGACGTTAAATTGTCGGTCCCTTGAAAGTTGCTATAACTGAATTCTACTGTATATGTACATGTACAGAGATAGGAAATATGATGAGAAAGTTGGTAAGAGCGAAGCCACGTTGTTGTGATCCTTTTATGCCATACGCTTGAGAAATCATTAGCAGAGTATAATCAAATTCAGAACGAATTATTTATGGTTCCATTTAAATAGATAGATAATCGGTATCCTAAATTTGATAAGCTGGAGTATACCGGATAGCATGTTCAGATAATGTATTAGGGCCGTGCTTATATTTAAAAATATGCTTATCTAGATTCGATTAATTAACTATTCAAGGTACGGCTCCTGGTTTTCTTTCAGGAATTACTAAACTTGCTTTGTTGAGCTAACAGGCCATTTTATTACCCCTTTTTGTGCCAGCCATGTAGCGAATTCAAGCAATTTAATTTATTTTACTTTGAGAAATTTGGCAGTGATGTGCAAGTTATCCAACCCGTAAACATAGCACTCTATCTTATTTTATAAACAAATTTTAAATTTTAATCTAGGAGGCATTTACTTTGTCTTTGCTTTTGCCATTGCCTTTGCCAGCGCTTAGCTACCCACTATGATAAATAATCAAACTCTAAGAAACACAGCTTCCGCTTGGAGACCAAACCATGGTCAACTTATTGCGCTTCAATCAAACTGCATCGGTCAGCATAATTTCACAAAACCCAATTTCGACATCAAGCTTTTATTCTAAACATATTTAAAAGTTCAAGAAGTTTCAAAAGAAAAGCTTCTGGCAGAGGTTGATTGGATCAGAAATTAGAATCGAGAAGCGAGTCAGTTTCGAGATCGGATCGAGAACGATCTAAGATAAAATCCGATAAAAGTGTCTTGTAGTATTGTATAAGTTTAAAAAGTGTATCACCAATAAATTTACTAAAATATTAAGATAAAGATTAAGATTAAGATTTTTAAATAATTTTTTATCAACAATTTTAAATGGCGCCCAACGTAGGGCGGTGGAATTCAAAAGTTCTAAAAATAAATATTAACGATAATAAGTTAAATATAAAACGGAACTCGCGCCGCCAACAACCCATATTTTTAGAGGAAAAATCAAAACATCTTCATTAATCCAACGACATATCTAACAACTGTGACAGTGTTCGTGGAAAAACTTAATTGGAAATTCATTAATGCAAAATTCCAATTCAGAAGTTAAAAAAAAAGGTGGACTGAATACTTGGTACAAGTTACAAGAACACGATACTAAACAGAACTCAACAAAAACAGAACTCAACAACAAACACTAGTAAAACCCAACCAAAAACTAAAACCAGAATATTAAAAAAAAAAATAATAATAATAAAAAATCAACACCAAGAAGGAAGGAAGAGTAGAGAGCAATCGCCCACCACAGCTGAATACAAAAAATATTTGAGGGAAGACCCCAACAGGAAATATTCAGGACAACTAAACTGAGGGAAGACTACAACGGAAAGTATCGTGAGCACAATAAAATAATATTAAGTCTTTAAAAAAATGTAATAACTCAAGATCAAGATACAGGGAATATTATAAAGTCTTAAAAAAATTAAAATCTATTTTAACCATTATTAAAAGAAAACAATCTGGAAAATTTAATAAAAAGTTTTGAAGATTTGAATTTAACAATGGCAACCGGAGGTTCAGCACCAATCCTTTCTGTGGGCGGGATATTCATCGCCAGCAAAGGCATGAGAATAAATAACATTTATGAGGATCATTTTTCAAATTAAAGTCCAATAGCGGAATACCACATGTAACAAGAATAGACATAAGTACAAATAAAACAACTAAAAATATTAATTGACACAGGAGCCTCTTCTTGCTATATCAAAAAAGGAACTTATAAAAATAAAAAAGAATTACCAATTCACAAGAGAGTATTTACAGTTAATGGATACTCAATTATAAAATATTACCATATACTAACAATATTTGCAGCGAAACAATTGTTTTATGAAATAGAAGGTTTAGAATCTGACTTATTAATTGGGTACAATCTATTAAGGAAAATTGGAACTAAACTAGATGTAGAAAAAGATATTCTGGAATATAATGGAAAAAAAGAAAAACTAGAATGTTATTACAATGAGGAGAAAAACGATTTGCGTTTAATTTAATTTAAATTAATTAAAAATTAAGTTAATCTTGAGCGCGCCGATGATGTTATTTCCGTCAAATTAAAATTGAAAGGTTTGGGATCACCAAGTCCTGTACACGCCGTCGTTAAATTTTCCGACAAAGAAAAAATTCATAATCTGATAATAATTTCAAATCAACTAATAGATTTCGAAAATAAAATTATGAATAAAATTGAAAAGGATATATAAATATGCAAATCCCTTTTCGAACCGATATTCGAGGAGCAATAAATACTGACAATGACAGGGCAATTTATAGCAAACAATATCTTTATGTTATGTCAGTCTCACATTTCGTTAATAATGAAATCGATAGAATGTTAAAGGAACAAATTTCAAGACCTAGTAGAAGCCCCTATAATTTACCAGTCTTAGTAGTACCCAAAAAGGGTCAAAACGAAGATGGAACTATAAAATATTGACTAGTTATTGACTATAAAAAATTAAACGAAAGCACAATACCTGTCAAAATATTTCTCAACAATTGATTTGGAATCAGGATTTCACCAAATTTTAATGAAAGAATCAGGTATTGAAAAAACAGCATTTTCTATTAATAATTTGAATTCTTACGTTGCCATTGGGTTAACAAACGCCCCTAGAATATTCCAAAGAGCAATGGACGATATATTAGGTGAACAAGTTGGAAAAACTTGTCATTTTTATATGAATGACATATTATCTTTTCAAATACAATTGAACAACATTATACTGATCTAATTCAAATAATTAACATTTTACAACAAGCAAATATGAAAATTTCTCTTGAAAAATCTAAATTATTTTAATTAGAAACAGCATTTCTTGAATATATGGTTTTTCACAATGTAATTTAAACGGATCCTGAAAAAATTACGAAGTATCCGATTCCACAAAACATTAGAGAGTTTCGAAGTTTCCTAGGCCTCACCGGATATTACCGAAAATTTTTCCGAAACAATGCAAAAATTGCCAAACCCCTAAGCAAATACTTAGGAGGAGATAATGGTAAAATTTCTGGAAGGATGTTAACAACAATTTCAATACAGCTGATCCAGCTGTAAAAGCTTTTAACGAACTAAAAGACAATTTAATAGCACAAGTGGAATTAGTCCAACCAGATTATAACAATAAATACACTTTGACAACAGAAGCATCAGATGTAGCAATCGGATAAGTATTATCACAGGATAATAAACCAATTACTTTCATATCTAAAACTTTAAATAAAACCGAACAACTTTACGCCACAAATAAAAAAGAATTGTTAGCCTTGTTTTGAATTGTTTGGGCTCTTAAAAATCTCAGAAATCAGAAAGTTTTTGAAAAGACACGACATATAATCGAATATGATGTAGAAAAAAAAAAAAATCTTATTGTGAATATTTATTTTCTGCAGCGTTAACAGCGCTGAAAGCGCTTTCAACGAGGGCCTTGTCGGCGAGAATTGGTGAACGAAAATATCTAGAAAATAAGCTATATAGAAATTCTATTTCCCTCCATTTCATTCCCAAATCAAAAATGACTCTGCAAGTCAAAAAGTAAAAGTAAATTAAACTTTAAACAAATAAAACCTTAAAGAAGCTATGGAGAGAGTTATGCAGGCAGAGAAAAACGAAAATTAACAAACGCGCTCAAAGCGTTCGCTGCAATTAAAGCCCACTCAATTTTGGTTTGAATACTATTTATCTGAAGCGGCTTCGTGCTTTGAAGTTATTGCCGAATATAAAGTATTGTAAATAACGATGAGAAGCCCATCAAAATTAACTTTTGCTAAATTTTTGCCTTATATACTAAATAATCATAATTATAATCGATACGTTTTATATACTTTTAACCCACCTTTATAGTCATTCATATTTATGTTGACTTATATTTAAAACAATTATTTGTAATCAATTTAGAATGTCCCCATATCCTCCTTTTAGCTTTTAAATAAACGTTTATGTTTTAGAAAAACAGTAATTTTTTACTCGGCATGACAATAACCCCTTGAGACCCCTGTACACCGAAGAGGATAAATATGATAATAGAACGGCCATGGTAGGGAGGGCGAAAAGTATCTCAACTCCATCTGAGATAAGTAGGTGTTCGTGATTATGTAGTGCAATGTTTTCCTTGTCTTATCAACGTCTATCCTTTCTCCGTGTATTTAGACTAAGATTTGTGTTATCCCGTGCCCTTTTTTTTTTTTTTGGCTTGTCCCTTCACGCAAATTTGAACTTCATAATGAATAAAGGCAAATCCAAGTGAAGTAGCAAGACCACCCCCCCATAGTCGACGAGCCCAGCCGGACAAAATTTTTGCGTGTGAACTTCTCCTGAGTTTAACATCCAACCGCAGTATTTAATAAATGTTCGTTACACGGCTCTGCTCACCGAGTCTTCGTCCAATGCCTTTAAAGCGGCGACTCAGCCCCCGCGACCCCCTCGCCGATCCGTTTGGCCCCATGGGCACAACGGCTTGAGTATTCTCACATACAGCTCCTCATGAGCGATTTATTTGAGCGATATAGGAAATTCGAAACCATACGCTAGCGACTCAGAGTCCAAAAGCGACGATTCTGCAATAAACTATGTTTTAAAAAGTACCGGCAAATGAATTGCTACATATAAAATGTTTTTTGACGCAGAACAAATTAAGACTGTTATAAAAATACTACAGAACCAAGTCTTGGAAGGCCAACGAAGAGAGACTGAATTGCGTAGAACAATTCATGACCTTGCCAACCAAGTAGCGGCTATACAGGTTTGCCCTGCACAGGCAGAAACTCCACAAATTAAAGTTTACCAACCAGTAGATATCACCGGACAAGTCCGTTGCGATGAAATATTGAACGCCGTAAAATGTCTTCCAGACTTTACACACACAGCAGACATACGTCTTCTGGCGGCGAAAGCCGCTTACCCTATGTTTAGAAACAATAAGAATAGTTCGCGACACTATCAGGCTGTAGGCAGCTATATCAGGCTGATGATAAATCAGGAGCAAAGTTAAAGGCCATACTGATGCAGATTTGTCATCCTTCGGAACTGTGCTATATTTCGATGCAATTATAAATCGCCTCGATTTTACGTAGAACGATAAACGCCCGATACATGTTATCAAGCAGGAGTTAGACACCCTCAGACAAGGAAACATCACGCTCCTTCAGTATTATGACTAGGTTGAGAAAAAACTAACCTTACTCGCCAACAAGGCAACAATGTCCTATGAAGCGTGGCCAGCAACAGTGCTAAGCGAAAAGTTCCGAGATTATGCTTTGCGTCAGCACTCGCCCTGGCACAGGAGGTGGAGTCACGAGCCGACCACCTTCGCAACTTCATTTGCAAGAAGCCAAGCAGATAGAGACCGTAAACAATATCCCAAAGTGCAGGAGCGCCAGCAGGTCCCTCCACAAGACAACTCGCAGGGAAGTGCCGGGAAGAACCCACACTTTACCAGGCAGCACAAAGCACAACCGGATGGCTCGAGGGAACACACCGGAACCTATGGACGTTGACCCGTCATTGTCCAGAATGCAACCATCCCCCGGCTTACCCGAAATCGATGCCGGCCACGTCTGGCCGCTCGGTCCCGCCTAAAAAGCAAAGGGTCAATCATGTGCCCGGACCTCAGTTAATTTGGACACGGCTTATGCCACCGCGGTCTCCAGTGCAGCGATAAAGTCGACGATGATGCCATACTAGAGTATGACTCTGATGCCATACATTTTTTAGGGGAAAATCCCTGCTACCAGTCATCAGACGAAGAGTAGCGGCGATCGACATGAAACTGCTGATTGACATGGGCGCGTCAAAAAATTTCATCCGACCATTTAAGGGGTTGAAAGGCGTTCGCCCGGTGGAGTCCCCATTTGCAATCCATTCGATTCATGGCGTGACTACAATTACTAAAAAATTTTTTGTGTCCATTTTTAACTTTCAAGCTACATTTGTTTTACTACCAGATTTGACCTCCTTCGACGCGATCGTTGGCCTAGACCTGCTAAAACAGGCCGGCGCGTCGCTTTGCCTAGCTTCCGGCCAGCTCAAATGGGGAAGCAGAACAAATAGATTTTAACACTTGCCCCTTATTAAGGGCGCTTTTTTTTAAAAATGCTCGGGAATAGAAAAAGGGCTTTTGCTGATCCTAATGAGGCGCTTCCCTACAATACGTCGGTGGTAGCTACCATCCGGACGATTGACGAGGAGACCATTTATGCCAAATTATATCCATACCCCATGGGAGCGGCTGACTTCGTCAACGGCGAAATTCAGGAACTGCTTAAGAATGTCATAATCCAAAAGTCTAAAAGTACAATTTTTAATTTTAATGATGTTGTTTTCTGATATTAATATTTAGTTGTTTGTACAATCTTGGTTGACAACTGTTTCAGGAATTTTCCATGTTAAAAGTATATTTGGTTCCATATAATTTATTTAGATTATTTTTTTGGGTTTTAATGTATTTGCATTGAGTTTGCTCTTGTTTAATAAGTCCAACAATACATTTGTCGAATATTAATTTATCTGTATCTTAATGAAATACTTGGTTATTGAATACATAAAACTTATCGAATATCGGTTAGAATATAGTTATGTTCATCTGGGTACGGAACTATTTGAAATATCGGAACTTTAGTGACCTCGCTAGTAACGTGGGATATAATCAAAATTTCGTTCGTGTCTGTCTTGAGCAAAGTTGATGTTTTTATCTTTAGCATTTTCTCCGAATTTACGTGTTTCAAATAATTATGTTTTAGTAATTTTAGGTTAAAGATTCCTAATCTGGTTAATCGCATACTTAACTCGATGTCTTCTATGTATTCTGTAAGCTGCTGTAGGTTGAATATCAGTATCGCAATTTGTTGGTTCTGTTCTTTTTCCACCTTGAGCCTATTAATTATGTTTATACCGCTGTTGATTATGTCGATAACCATGTTTAGTCTTCTGACATGTTATTAATTTTTTCCTCTAACTCCTCCCTGTCGTCTTCATCTAATGTACCAAATAAGTATTTATATGCCTTCCCTACTACGTTCAAGAGACCTCTTTTTCTGAGGTACATTGGGATACTCGTTTGCTTCAGTTACTAGTTTTTCGAACATAAGCAGTTTTTGTTATGTTTATGGTATACTCAAATAGTGGTATTCGTAGCTGGTTGGAATTTCCATCGTTCCGGTTTGGAATATAAGGTATCCATTTTTCGCACTTATTGGGTTTACTTCGATGTTGCTGCATTTGACCATAGTGATAACATGCAACTAAGCATTATTAGAAATATATTGCGTACTTTGCGCTTCTCTGGCTGGTCTGGAATTATCGTATTTGTTCTTATTAATCTTTTTTTGCTTCTTGAATTTTGATTTATAATGAACGATTTTCCTGCCGCGGTTTGTTTCCTCAAAATGTTTACTGTCTACTTGTTCAATTCTTCCTGTCTTTTTAAATGGATTGGTGATTTTACTCTTCACGAGTGGAGCCTGTCTATATTTTATATCAACTTCAAAATCATGCCTATTCTTATTAAGATATTTGATCTTATAAATTTTGTTTTGTTGTACGTTAAAGTCTGGGCTGCCTACATATAGAAAAATGTCTGCCGGAGATCGTTTTGTACTATTATGTTTAGTTTTATGATTATAGATTTATAACCTATCTTCGATATTTTGTTCACTACTGATGATTCCTAGCTTTTCGTTTACGGTCTTGTGAAATCTTTCTATATCGGATACACCATTTTTGGTGGTTGTTACAGAAATTTGTACGCCTTCGGATCTTAACCAATTGTGCAAAGCCAATCTCTACTTTTTACTTCAACTAGTGATGCAAATTTTGAATAAATATCAATACAAGATAAGAAAATCTGGTTACCCGTGAGATAAAAATCTTTCACGTATTTTTCCCTTGTGTTAAATATTTCTGATGTTGTTTCAAATGTCAATTTAGTGTCTCTATGTTCTGTTTTTGCCAGATTACAGATTTAACATTCGTTGATAATATTTTGAATTAGATTTTGACTATCTGGGTAATAGTATTTTTCTTTAAACCAATTAATGGTTTTTTCTATGCCTGGATGTAAAACTTCGTTATGTCTTTTTAGGATTCAATCCTTAAATTCCGCATAAGTTAGTATATCAATTAGCTTCGTGGTACATCTCAATAGTTTTGTGAAATTGTTAGGGCTTATGATTTCGGTAAATGCCCTCTGGAAGATCAGAAAATCCTCATCATAAAGGAAGTAAATTGCGCTTTTCTTGGTGCACACATATTCCTTAATGAGGGTTTTGGCGAGTTCAAGTGTCATTTCTGTATAGATTATTTTAATCTTTAGTTTTTGAAAGTAGTGGCTTACACTTGTTGTGTCACTGTTGCCTTTTTCTATCTCTATTTGTCTAGAAATTGATTGGTCTTTCCGTTATGGATATATAATTTAAATTATCTTCATTAGCACTATGTATAGTTGCGTCTGCGCTGTTTGCGACTTCGCCAACCATGACTTCTTTTATCTTTGTGCGGGATGCTCATCCGCGACATAGTTTTCTTTGCCTGGAAGATATTTTATTTTATAATCGAATTCATGAAGTTTGATTTTCCACATTTCATGTTCGGCTCTTTGATATTATTCAGCCATACCAATGGCTTGTGATCACTCATTATTTCAAATGGCCTGCCGAATAAGTATGACCTGAAATATTTTGTCGCCCAAACTATAGCTAACAATTCTTTTTCAATGTTTCAAATGATTCGATGTAGTCTTTACATTTAATATCTATCACAGCACCTTTCTTAAGTTTGAGGGTCATGGGTTTAACTATCTTGGCAAAGTTAGGAATGAACTTGCGATAGAACCCAGATAATCCCAAAAATGATTTTATCTGTTTAGGTGTCTTAAGTAACGGAAAATTTGTGATTGCATTAGTTTTGTTTGGGTTTGGTTTAATGCCATTTGTTGTGACAATATGTCCCAGGAATTCAGTTTCTTTTTTCATGAATTCACATTTGTCTAGCTGCAACTTCAAGTTGGCGTCTCTCAGTTTCTCAAAGACTTTCTTTAGAGATAAAATATGTTCCTCCAATAAAGTGGAGTAACCAATAATATCGTCCAAATAGACTAAACGATCTTTGTAGATCAAATCTTCCAAAAGATTATTCATACATCTCTGAAAAGGAGCTGGAGCAATCTTTAGGCCAAAAGGCATACGTGTATATTCGTAATGCCCATGCTTAGTTGAAAAGCTGTTTTTGCAATAGAATTTTCGTCCATCTGGATTTGGTGAAAATCCTTTGCTAGATCAATGGTGGTAAAATATTGGCATCTACCCAATTTATCCAATATCTCATCCATTCGAGGAATGGGGAATTTGTCATTAACAGTTATCTCGTTTAGATTCCTGTAATCAACTACCAACCTAAATTTTTGTTTCCCAGAGGCGTCTGCCTTCTTGGGGACCACCCAAATAGGAGAACAATAAGGGGACTTCGATTTGCGAACGATCCCTTGCTTTATCATTTCTTTGATTTGTTTGTTGACTTCTTGGTCAAAACTTTGGGGATACTTATAGGGTTTACGGTAAACTAAATCCTCATGCTGAGTCTGGATGACATGTTTAATAGTACTGGTGAAGGTCAAATTTTCGCCTTCCTTGTACTGAATGTCTCTATATTCGTATAGAACTTTCTTTAAACATTCAATTTCCTCTACATTTAGATGTTCGAGTCTGTACTCGTTACATTCGCGTAACTCATTGTTGATCGCGAAGTTGACTATATCGTTGTCAACGGACATGGGATCGAGATGTGTTACATCATTGTCCACTGTGTCACTAACAACTTTTGAAGTGAGGCATTGTGGTAATTCGGTATCCTTCTTCTGTTGTTGATGCTTTGGTTTAAGGCATTTAGGTGCGGTCTTAACCTTTTGCATCTTTGGATTGATTTCCTCCACTGAAGTGGAATCATCCTTTTGCTGTGGGTTGAGGCATTTAGATGCGGTCTCGCCCTTCTTTTCTCCATACACAAACTTAAAGGTTCTTGAACCTAAAGTTACCGTCTCGTTATCATAATCTATCTTAGCTTTCGTATCCTCTAGATACTTTCGACCTAACAGGATATCATAATTTTCCCTTATGATATTGATGGATGAACCTGTGTCGATCATTCCCTTGTAAATTTTGTTATGATAACCTATTCTTACATGGGGACTGGTACGTCCTCCTGTGTCACTTGAGTGTCCGAGGCAGTTTGATGAAAATTTACATCCATTCTGCTTTGGCCACTTTGACTCTCGCGTTGTCTTTTTACCGGCATCTGACCGTTAGTATTATTTAAAGTTGAAGGTTGGAAATTAAGGGAATTGTTAAGACGATTGTTTTGTTGGCCTTGTGTTAACTCCATTCTAAACGTGTAATAATTTCCCCTTTGATTAACCGGTATGGGACGAGTGGAATACTGATTTTGATTTATTGTAGGTTGATTCGAATTTTGAGGTTGCGTATTGTTATTCTGATTCTTTCCAGGATAATAATTGCTGTGATTGTAATGTCTATTATTGTAATATCTTTGATTATTGTTTTGACTATGAATTCCCCTGTTCCTGCGTCTGTTCCCTTCTGATTTATTAGAACGCTGATATTCTGGACTGGTGTCATAGAGGCCTAGCTCCATTGAAGCTTGTTTTAATTTATAAATAGTATCAATATTTTTGCGTGCCAATGACATATAAATTCTATCCGGCAGTTTTCGATCTATTACAGATTTAACAATTCTTTTTAACATTTCAGTGTAATTTGCTTTATCTACAGGGTCGCTTTCTAGTTCTAACTTCTCAAACATAATCCAATATTGTGATTCGAGCTTCTCGATGAACTTACAGATGCTTCCGGGGTATGATGTATCCTCCAGTTGTCTTATAAGTTTTTTGTAGGGACTGTGATCCTTGAATGCCATCGCCAGGACCGTCTTTGTATCCAGCCATGTGTTTACTCTTTCTGCATCCACTAGTAAGCGTTTTACTGCTCCGTAGATAACGTGTGCTTGTCTGGCATCTTGGGTAGGGTATAAGTTGAGTAGCTGCTCGACCTGGTTAACAAACACAGACATCTTGCCAGGTGTGCCATCGTAGTAGTTCAGTTCTTTAATTTGATTAAATAATTGATTTAGGTGGGTTTTCGAAAGTTGCGGAACTGCCATGGTGTATAAGTTTCTGGATACACGGTGTTCATTTTAATTTTTTGTTTTAAGTTACGGAACTAAAAATTTTAATTAATTTTGTTTCCGACCGCACGGGATTTTAAATTGTTTTGCAGATGTTACTGCCCACACGGGATTTTTTTCTTGAATACTACTTTTACGAAGATTCTTTTGCGGATCTCAAAATAATTTTAGAATCACTGATTAATTCGCCGATCCTGGATAGCTAGTTGTATAGCGTATCCTTCAATGGATCAGTACCGTACTAAAAGGACTCTTTATTAAACAGATCCTACCGAATGCGCCAATTAAATAATCGCAATACTCATGTGTAATTTTATATTACTGAATGATTACAATATTTTTAGTTGAGAAGAACACCGACCGATTATAATTAGGTCTCAAACTGAACTCTGATAATTACTCTGATTTGATTGACGTTCAAGCCTCGGTTTCGAGCTTTTCTAATATGGACTTTAGACTTTAGGGTTCTGATCAAATGAAGGGAGAAAGCTTTGGAGTTGCTGACTTTAATAGACTTTGCATTTCTCTTGGATTCAAGTGCATTCGCTCTTGGATACAAGTGCTCTTAGATTCTTATAATTTTGTTTATTGAAATCTAGTACTTCTGTTTTTCGGGATTGCGAGTCCGAGCTTTGAACGTGGGAACGCAACGATGATGTGAGGGGTTGGGTACATCCAGAGTTGTGTAGGGTGTGTGAGTGTGTTTGGGTGTACATGTTGTATGTGTATTAGTGTGTAGGCATGTGCTTAAGTCTTAGGGACTTATGGATATGCCACTATATATATTTTATTATATTATATTATATATATTATATTATATTATATAATATCTATTATAACTGAATTATATTATTAACAGGAATGTAACATGTAACATTAATGTAAGTATGTAACAGGTAGAAGGAAGCGTTTCCGAACATATAAAGAATGTATATTCTTGATCATGATCAATAGCCGAGTTGATATGGCCCCGTCCGTTTGTCCGTCTGTTCTGTCTGTCCGTCCGTATGAACAATGAGATCTCAGGAACTGCAAAAGCTAGAAAGTTGAGACTAAGCAAACAGACTGCAGAGATGTAGACGCAGCGCAACTTTGTTGATTCATGTTGCCACGCCCACTCTAACGCCCACAAACCGCCCAAAACTGCCACGCTCACACTTTTGAAAAATGTTTTGATATTTTTTCATTTTTGTATTAGTCTTGTTTCGCCCACAAATCGCGAAAAACTTTCAATGTTGAAGACTCTTCTTTTCACGTCTACTAGCTGAGTAACGGGTATCAGATAGTCGGGGAACTCGACTATAGCCTTTTCTCTTGTTTTCATTGAGTTCTTTGTTTTTCCCTATTTATATCAATATGCCAGAAAAATATGAAAATTTAATGTTCCCCAGTTTCACAAGCTGATTAAAGGGTATCTGATAGTCGGGGAACTCGAAAATAGGGTTTCCTCTTGTTTTTCGTTGCGATCGTGTTCTTTATTTGCATTGTCACAATGATTGCTAACATGACCTTTACAAAAGCCCTTACTGCTGCCTTACTTACTACTTACGCTCTCGTTGACGCTGTTCGCGAATGTCGTTTTGACTCATTAAAATATTTTGCTGTGGAATATAATATTTGTATAAGACAAACCAATTACAATAACTTTTTTAATAAGAAATTTAACATCGCGTTGAGCGTCTTTTTGCTAAATGAAGTTTTTTGTAAATTATTGGGAAATAGTCACTTTTTACTTGGAAAACAATCAATTGTTGAGCAAAGAGAATACACACGTCAGCAATTCGGTGCGCTTACTTACTTTTAAGGAAGTACTTCCCAAATCTTTGTTATATTTATACCCGTTACTCGTAGAGTAAAAGGGTATACTAGATTCGTTGAAAAGTATGTAACAGGCAGAAGGAAGCGTTTCCGACCATATAAAGTATATATATTCTTGATCAGGATCTATAGCCAAGTCGATCTGGCCATGTCCGTCTGTCCGTCCGTCTGTCCGTCTGTCCGTCCGTCCGTCTGTCCGTCCGTCCGTCTGTCCGTCTGTCCGTCTGTCTGTCCGTATGAACGTCGAGATCTCAGGAACTACAAAGGCTAGAAAGTTGAGATTAAGCATACAGACTCCCAAGACATAGAAGCAGCGCAAGTTTGTCGATTCATGTTGCCACGCCCACTCTAACGCCCACAAACCGCCCAAAACTGCAACGCCCACACTTTTGAAAAATGTTTTAATATTTTTTAATTTTTGTATTGGTCCTTTAAATTTCTATCGATTTGCAAAAAAACTTTTTGCCACGCCCACTCTAACGCCCACAAACCGCCCAAAGCTGCCACGCCCACACTTTTGAAAAATGTTTTAAAATTTTTTCATTTTTGTATTGGTCTTGTAAATTTCTATCGATTTGCAAAAAAACTTTTTGCCACGCCCACTCTGAAGCCCACAAGCCGCCAAAAACTGGCCTTCGCACGTACACTAGCTGAGTAACGGGTATCAGATAGTCGGGGAACTCGACTATAGCGTTCTGTCTTGTTTTTGTATTGGTCTTGTAAATTTCTATCGATTTGCAAAAAAATTTTTTGCCACGCCCACTCTAACGCCCACAAGCCGCCCAAAGCTGCCACGCCCACACTTTTGAAAAATGTTTTGATATTTTTTTTAATTTTTGTATTAGAAAATTTCTATTGATTTTCCGAAAAACTTTTTGCCACATACAAATCGCCCAAAGCTGCCACGCCCGCACCTTTGTAAAATGTTTTGAAATTTTTAAATTTTTTTGTTAGTAATGTAAATTTTTATCGATCTGCAGAAAAACTTTTTGCCACGACCACTCTAACGCCCACAAACCACCAAAAGCTGTCAGTTTTGAAGAGCCTCCTTCGCACCTCCACTAACTGGGTAACGGGTATCAGATAGTCGGGTAACTTGGCTATAACGTTCTTTTTTTTTATACCCGTTACTCGTATACTAGATTCGTTGAAAAGTATGTAACAGGCAGAAGGAAGCGTTTTCGACCATATGAAGTATATATATTCTTGATCAGGACCAATAGCCGAGTCGATATGACCATGTCCGTCTGTCCTTCTGTCTGTCCGTCCGTATGAACGCTGTAATCTCATGAACTACAAAAGCTAGAAAGTTGAGATTAAGCATACAGACTCCAGAGACATGGATGCAGCGCAAGTTTGTCGATTCATGTTGCCACGCCCACTCTAACGCCCACAAACCGCCCAAAGCTGCTACGCCCACACTTTTGAAAAATGTTTTGATATTTTTTCAATTTTGTATTGGTCTTGTAAATTTCTATCTATTTGCCAAAAAACTTTCTGCCACGCCAACTAAAACGCCTACAAACCGCCAAAAACTGTGTTTAAGACTCTCCTTCTCCCTTCCACTAGCTGAGTAAGGGGTATCAGATAGTCGGGGAACTCGACTATAGCGTTCTCTCTTGTTTTATATTTAAACGTAAATTTCTATTCCCGATTTAAAGCATTTATGCAGAGAAGGAAACATGCTACTTGTAACAAAGTTGTGGATAGCCTTTTTTTTTTCTGCTTCGATTTTTACCATGTCATGTAATGGCCACGGCAGACTGATCGAACCACCAAGTAGAGCCTCAGCTTGGCGGTTTGGATTTCAAACCCCACCAGACTATAATGACAATGAACTATACTGTGGAGGTCTTAACCGTCAGTGGAAAATAAACGGCGGTAGATGTTGAGAATGCGGCGACGCGTGGGATGTTCCGGAACCACGACCCCACGAATATGGTGGCTACTGGGGAAAAGGCTTAATTGTACGGAGATATTTGCCTGGATCTAAAATGACGATTCGTGTAGAACTAACAGCTAGCCATATGGGGTAACCAATTCTTTTTTGTGTTACTCTAAATCAATATATAATTTTTTTCAGATATTTTGAGTTTCGGATATGTCCAAATCCAATTGCTAAGCAGTCATGCTTAGATAAAAATGTATTGCTAATTCTTAATGGATCTCCTTCTAAACCAAATAAATCAGACCTGGATATCCGATTTTATCCTCGAAACGGAAGTTGCATATATGAAATTTTGGCACAGTTACCAGGTGAATATATTTCAACACGAGAACAGAATCTTAATTTGGCAAAAATAGTTAAAATACTTTAGCTAAGTAGATGTTATCATAATATATAGGAATTAACTATAATATTAAATAAATTCTTATATCTACAAAATGTAATACATTTTTAGGTAGCTTGGTTTGATGAAAATAAAAGAAAAATTGTTAATAATTTGTTGAATGAAATCCAAGAAGGAACGTTTTGTTCGAAACTTATCTAGCTCTAATTCTACCCACATACCTTCTTAGATTTCTATATCCGTTACTCGTAGAGTAAAGGGGTATACTAAATTGGTTGAAAAGTATGTAACAGGCAGAAGGAAGCGTTTCCGACCATATAAAGTATATATATTCTTGATCAGGATCAATAGCCGAGTCGATATGGCCATGTCCGTCTGTCCGGTTGCCCGTCTGTCCGTATGAACGTCGAGATCTTAGGAATGACGAAAGCTAGAAAGTTGAGATTAGGCATACAGACTCCAGAGACATAGACGCAGCGCTACTTTGTTGATTCATGTTGCCACGCCCACTCTAACGCCCACAAACCGCCCAAAACTGTCAGTGTGAAAGACTGTGCTGGGTCTATGTCCCTGGAGTCTGTATGCTCAATCTTATTTTTCTAACTTTTGTAGTCCCTGAGATCTCGACGTTCATACGGACAGACAGACGGACAGACGACTAAATCGACTCGGCTATTGATCCTGATCAAGAATATATATACTTTATATGGTCGGAAACGCTTCCTTCTGCCTGTTACATACTTTTCAACGAATCTAGTATACCCAAGGTCCTAGTTTTAACCCAAAGGTCCCTAAAAATTTTTTTTCCTCGCTTTTAAGCTTGCTAAGTAGCACGTATCTGATAGTAGAGAAAATCGACTTAAGAATTCTCTCTTGCATTATCTGTATTGTAAAATGTTTACAAAACATTTTAATCCCTTTGCAAGAATAGTTCAACTTAATTACTTGCATTTTTTGATATAGTAAAATTAACTATTTAAATAATACAAATTGCAGATTTTACATGTGAACACTGTGTTTTGCAATGGCGATACGTTGCAGGCAATAATTGGGGTATGTGTAACGATGGTAATGGAGCTGTTGGATGTGGCCCACAAGAAGAATTTCGTTCGTGCTCGGATATTGCCTTAACTACAGAATATTTTCCCCCATATCTTAGTCACCTAAATCCAGCACCTACACAATTTAAGTCCACGACCAAGAAACAACATTCTGTTACTATACAAAGTGACAAATTAATGTATATTTTTATTATCTCACTACTTTTAGTAATTATATTAGTTTGCGTTGTTTTTTGGTTTGAGTTTCACAATATCAACAAATTTTGTATTTCAAAATTTAGTAATAACCTAAAAAAATATATATGTTGGAATTCTATCCAACAAAATAATTTCATGTGATGTATTTAAAAACAATAATATACTTAGCAATAATAAATTCCACGGACTAAGACATTAAATAATGTAGGAAAAAATCTAGTAAATAAAACAAGCAAAGTATGTTTTAATCCGTAAGTTTTTAATCTTTTTGTATTGTATAATCATAGAAAAAATATATGTTGGAACTCAAGCCAACAAAATAAATTCATATGCGATCTATTAATACCATACCAAACAAGAGAGAACGCTATAGTTGAGTTCCCCGACTATCTGATACCCGTTACTCAGCTAGTAAAAGTGCAAAGGAGGCTATTCAACATTGACAGTTTTTGGCGATTTGTGGGCGTGGCAAAAAGTTTTTCAGCAGACCGATTAAAATATACATTACTAACTAAAAAATGAAAAATATCAAAACATTTTACAAAAGTGTGGGCGTGGCAGCTTTGGGCGGTTTGTGGGCGATAGAGTGGGCATGGCAAAAACATTTTTGCAAATCGCTAGAAATTTACAAGAATGTTCTGATATTTTTTCATTTTTGTATTAGTCTTGTTGATTTCTATCGATTTGCCAAAAAGCTTTTTGCCACGCCCACTCTTACGCCCACAAACCGCTAAAAACTGTCAGTGTGGAAATTTGTCCTTTGCACTTCCACCAGCTGAGTAACGGGTATCAGATAGTCGGGGAACTCGACTATAGCGTTCTCTCTTGTTTTTTTTTTTATTGAGATCTTTTTAGGTTTATTTATGTTGCAATTTTGAACGATTATGTTTTATTTGTTGGTTCGAAGTAGTTTTGGCATCGATGCGTGCATGCATAGGTTACGAAAGCGATTGATATGAGCGAGCTTAGATAAGGAAAGATTTTCGCACAGCTAAGGTGCCGTCGAGAAGAATTGTCTCCAATTTTAGCCATAAACCTAAACATAAATTTAGTAACGGCTGGCGCATGAAACCCGACATTCTACCCCCGTAGGGAGCGTGGTTTTCAACAGAGTCCCAAAGGGGCGGCAGACGCAGCTCATTCACTGCTTGCTTCGTCAATCCTGCTGCTGCATGATCCTTCGGTACTATGATTTGGTTTTGGTCACCGAAAACAACGAAGACAACGAAGACTTCTCCATCTGGCCTCGAAGAAGGCCATTTTAATCAACGAAGATTGAAAGCGAGGCACGGGGTAGATGTATTAATAACTTATGCAATTCTAGTACTGGCTTCTCCGTTACTGCTGTAGGTGGCAAATCAGTTATGGTGTCCGTGCCATCCTAGCGACTGAAACCTCCAGAAACAACCCAGCCAACAAACGATGAAAATCTGTGTGCGCGAGCTTAAGATTTTGGGGTAAGTTCCAGCTGCAATTGATATTGTATAAGCACGGCTGACTTTCGATTGGAATATTGGACGCAATAGCAGCAGTTATGACGGTTGAGATCTCATTGAAATGTTTACTGACGAACCATCTGTCTCAAAACTAGAATCGCCTATTCGGGATGTTAAGGTGGAGTTGAAATCCAGAGTCGAGCAATGCACGGCACGGAAACAAGATTCCTAAACGGTCCTTCAGCGGTTGCAGTGGCTAGAAGCACATCTTTACTGAAATCCTGTGCAAGAAGCGCAGCACACGTTCCAGGCAATGCAGAGGGTTATACGGCATTATGTGAGCCGCAGGCAAGCGTTTCTGCAAGCTGTGATATTTCTTGTAGTAAAGACGAGGACAAGTTTCCCAGGTGAAGGAGTTAGCATGCACGACCTCGTTAAGAATTTGTCTAAATGGTTGCTGAAGCTCAACGATCCGTTCCAACATCACATGAAGAACGGAAATTGCAGTCGCCTTGCGCCTCAAAAATTTAACCCTGTTTCGGCATTTCTACTTTAATTCTGCTCAACTTCTTCGCACGTTCTTATTCCCCGCTGACTCTTGACCAACTTCCAATTTCTAATGCTGCCAACTCACTATGGGAAATTTGACCACTTTTTCTGGCCTAAATTAATAACTCCAGAACGGGGAGAGATATTTAGTTTGTGTTTTTTGTATGGGGTTACACAAGTCCATATCTTTAATGGATCGAGAGATATTTACACAACCAACAAATATGTGAAAAAATATCAAAACATTTTTCGACAGTGTGGCAGCTTTGGTTTGTGGGCGTGAAAAATTAACCAGACTAATAAAATAAATGAAAAATTATCGGTCGAGTGGGCGTGGCAACATGGGTCAACAAAATTGCGCTGCGTCTATGTCTCTGGAGTCTCAACATTCTAGCTTTTATAGTTACTAAGATCTTGACATTCATACGGACAGACGGACGGACGGACAAACGGTCATGGCAAGGTCGACTCGGATATTGATCCAGATCAAGAATATACATATATACTTCTAGACTCTGTTAGAAATGTATGCATGTATCTATCAGTGAAAAACGTTTACAGCGTGCGTGTGCAGACTTCATGCCTATATTCCATGAGATGTCTCGTTATATTTCTACTTTTTTCGGTTTTTTCTTATGAAAAATCCATATTATTAAATTAAATTGTTTAGTTTGATTAAAAACCAATTTGTTTTATGTTAAAACATATTATGAACATGGCAGCCATTAAATAAACAAACAAAATTTTTGTTTCCACCTTTCTGTTACTGGGTCTTTCGGGTATAACGACGTTAAATTGTCGGTCCCTTGAAAGTTGCTATAACTGAATTCTACTGTATATGTACATGTACAGAGATAGGAAATATGATGAGAAAGTTGGTAAGAGCGAAGCCACGTTGTTGTGATCCTTTTATGCCATACGCTTGAGAAATCATTAGCAGAGTATAATCAAATTCAGAACGAATTATTTATGGTTCCATTTAAATAGATAGATAATCGGTATCCTAAATTTGATAAGCTGGAGTATACCGGATAGCATGTTCAGATAATGTATTAGGGCCGTGCTTATATTTAAAAATATGTTTATCTAGATTCGATTAATTAACTATTCAAGGTACGGCTCCTGGTTTTCTTTAAGGAATTACTAAACTTGCTTTGTTGAGCTAACAGGCCATTTTATTACCCCTTTTTGTGCCAGCCAGGTAGCGAATTCAAGCAATTTAATTTATTTTACTTTGAGAAATTTGGCAGTGATGTGCAAGTTATCCAACCCGTAAACATAGCACTCTATCTTATTTTATAAACAAATTTTAAATTTTAATCTAGGAGGCATCATTTACTTTGTCTTTGCTTTTGCCATTGCCTTTGCCAGCGCTTAGCTACCCACTATGATAAATAATCAAACTCTAAGAAACACAGCTTCCGCTTGGAGACCAAACCATGGTCAACTTATTGCGCTTCAATCAAACTGCATCGGTCAGCATAATTTCACAAAACCCAATTTCGACATCAAGCTTTTATTCTAAACATATTTAAAAGTTCAAGAAGTTTCAAAAGAAAAGCTTCTGGCAGAGGTTGATTGGATCAGAAATTAGAATCGAGAAGCGAGTCAGTTTCGAGATCGGATCGAGAACGATCTAAGATAAAATCCGATAAAAGTGTCTTGTAATATTGTATAAGTTTAAAAAGTGTATCACCAATAAATTTACTAAAATATTAAGATAAAGATTAAGATTAAGATTTTTAAATAATTTTTTATCAACAATTTTAAATGGCGCCCAACGTAGGGCGGTGGAATTCAAAAGTTCTAAAAATAAATATTAACGATAATAAGTTAAATATAAAACGGAACTCGCGCCGCCAACAACCCATATTTTTAGAGGAAAAATCAAAACATCCTCATTAATCCAACGACATATCTAACAACTGTGACAGTGTTCGTGGAAAAACTTAATTGGAAATTCATTAATGCAAAATTCCAATTCAGAAGTTAAAAAAAAAGGTGGACTGAATACTTGGTACAAGTTACAAGAACACGATACTAAACAGAACTCAACAAAAACAGAACTCAACAACAAACACTAGTAAAACCCAACCAAAAACTAAAACCAGAATATTAAAAAAAAAAAATAATAATAATAAAAAATCAACACCAAGAAGGAAGGAAGAGTAGAGAGCAATCGCCCACCACAGCTGAATACAAAAAATATTTGAGGGAAGACCCCAACAGGAAATATTCAGGACAACTAAACTGAGGGAAGACTACAACGGAAAGTATCGTGAGCACAATAAAATAATATTAAGTCTTTAAAAAAATGTAATAACTCAAGATCAAGATACAGGGAATATTATAAAGTCTTAAAAAAATTAAAATCTATTTTAACCATTATTAAAAGAAAACAATCTGGAAAATTTAATAAAAAGTTTTGAAGATTTGAATTTAACAATGGCAACCGGAGGTTCAGCACCAATCCTTTCTGTGGGCGGGATATTCATCGCCAGCAAAGGCATGAGAATAAATAACATTTATGAGGATCATTTTTCAAATTAAAGTCCAATAGCGGAATACCACATGTAACAAGAATAGACATAAGTACAAATAAAACAACTAAAAATATTAATTGACACAGGAGCCTCTTCTTGCTATATCAAAAAAGGAACTTATAAAAATAAAAAAGAATTACCAATTCACAAGAGAGTATTTACAGTTAATGGATACTCAATTATAAAATATTACCATATACTAACAATATTTGCAGCGAAACAATTGTTTTATGAAATAGAAGGTTTAGAATCTGACTTATTAATTGGGTACAATCTATTAAGGAAAATTGGAACTAAACTAGATGTAGAAAAAGATATTCTGGAATATAATGGAAAAAAAGAAAAACTAGAATGTTATTACAATGAGGAGAAAAAAGATTTGCGTTTAATTTAATTTAAATTAATTAAAAATTAAGTTAATCTTGAGCGCGCCGATGATGTTATTTCCGTCAAATTAAAATTGAAAGGTTTGGGATCACCAAGTCCTGTACACGCCGTCGTTAAATTTTCCGACAAAGAAAAAATTCATAATCTGATAATAATTTCAAATCAACTAATAGATTTCGAAAATAAAATTATGAATAAAATTGAAAAGGATATATAAATATGCAAATCCCTTTTCGAACCGATATTCGAGGAGCAATAAATACTGACAATGACAGGGCAATTTATAGCAAACAATATCTTTATGTTATGTCAGTCTCACATTTCGTTAATAATGAAATCGATAGAATGTTAAAGGAACAAATTTCAAGACCTAGTAGAAGCCCCTATAATTTACCAGTCTTAGTAGTACCCAAAAAGGGTCAAAACGAAGCTGGAACTATAAAATATTGACTAGTTATTGACTATAAAAAATTAAACGAAAGCACAATACCTGTCAAAATATTTCTCAACAATTGATTTGGAATCAGGATTTCACCAAATTTTAATGAAAGAATCAGGTATTGAAAAAACAGCATTTTCTATTAATAATTTGAGTTCTTACGTTGCCATTGGGTTAACAAACGCCCCTAGAATATTCCAAAGAGCAATGGACGATATATTAGGTGAACAAGTTGGAAAAACTTGTCATTTTTATATGAATGACATATTATCTTTTCAAATACAATTGAACAACATTATACTGATCTAATTCAAATAATTAACATTTTACAACAAGCAAATATGAAAATTTCTCTTGAAAAATCTAAATTATTTTAATTAGAAACAGCATTTCTTGAATATATGGTTTTTCACAATGTAATTTAAACGGATCCTGAAAAAATTACGAAGTATCCGATTCCACAAAACATTAGAGAGTTTCGAAGTTTCCTAGGCCTCACCGGATATTACCGAAAATTTTTCCGAAACAATGCAAAAATTGCCAAACCCCTTAGCAAATACTTAGGAGGAGATAATGGAAAAATTTCTGGAAGGATGTCAACAACATTTTCAATACAGCTGATCCAGCTGTAAAAGCTTTTAACGAACTAAAAGACAATTTAATAGCACAAGTGGAATTAGTCCAACCAGATTATAACAAAAAATACACTTTGACAACAGAAGCATCAGATGTAGCAATCGGATAAGTATTATCACAGGATAATAAACCAATTACTTTCATATCTAAAACTTTAAATAAAACCGAACAACTTTACGCCACAAATAAAAAAGAATTGTTAGCCTTGTTTTGAATTGTTTGGGCTCTTAAAAATCTCAGAAATTATTTATATGGAGTAATCGGTATAGAAATACAAACAGACCATCAATCTTTATCCTTTACAATCTCGGATAAAATCCCGAACGTAGAAATAAAAAGATGGTATTTTTTCATAAAAAGTTTCACCCCAAAAATAATATATAAACCCGGAACAACCAATGTCGTCGCTGACGCATTATCTTGAATAAAATAAATATTATTACAAACATATAGAACAATCAAGCTCAGATCAAAATACCCAGCATTCTGCTAAAAGTAGTTTCGAAAATGTAATTCAAGAGACCCGTAAACCGTTAAATCAGTTTCATCAACAACTGTTATTAACAACGGGGAGGTATAAAGTTTTTGAAAAGACACGACATATAATCGAATATGATGTAGAAAAAAAAAAAAATCTTATTGTGAATATTTATTTTCTGCAGCGTTAACAGCGCTGAAAGCGCTTTCAACGAGGGCCTTGTCGGCGAGAATTGGTGAACGAAAATATCTAGAAAATAAGCTATATAGAAATTCTATTTCCCTCCATTTCATTCCCAAATCAAAAATGACTCTGCAAGTCAAAAAGTAAAAGTAAATTAAACTTTAAACAAATAAAACCTTAAAGAAGCTATGGAGAGAGTTATGCAGGCAGAGAAAAACGAAAATTAACAAACGCGCTCAAAGCGTTCGCTGCAATTAAAGCCCACTCAATTTTGGTTTGAATACTATTTATCTGAAGCGGCTTCGTGCTTTAAAGTTATTGCCGAATATAAAGTATTGTAAATAACGATGAGAAGCCCATCAAATTTAACTTTTGCTAAATTTTTGCCTTATATACTAAATAATCATAATTATAATCGATAGGTTTTATATACTTTTAACCCACCTTTATAGTCATTCATATTTATGTTGACTTATATTTAAAACAATTATTTGTAATCAATTTAGAATGTCCCCATATCCTCCTTTTAGCTTTTAAATAAACGTTTATGTTTTAGAAAAACAGTAATTTTTTACTCGGCATGACAATAACCCCTTGAGACCCCCGAAGAGGATAAATATGATAATAGAACGGCCATGGTAGGGAGGGCGAAAAGTATATCAACTCCATCTGAGATAAGTAGGTGTTCGTGATGATGTAGTGCAATATTTTCCTTGTCTTATTAACGTCTATCCTTTCTCCGTGTATTTAGACTAAGATTTGTGTTATCCCGTGCCCTTTTTTTTTTTTGGCTTGTCCCTTCACGCAAATTTGAACTTCATAATGAATAAAGGCAAATCCAAGTGAAGTAGCAAGACCACCCCCCCATAGTCGACGAGCCCAGCCGGACAAAATTTTTGCGTGTGAACTTCTCCTGAGTTTAACATCCAACCGCAGTATTTAATAAATGTTCGTTACACGGCTCTGCTCACCGAGTCTTCGTCCAATGCTTTTAAAGCGGCGACTCAGCCCCCGCGACCCCCTCGCCGATCCGTTTGGCCCCATGGGCACAACGGCTTGAGTATTCTCACATAGAGCTCCTCATGAGCGATTTATTTGAGCGATATAGGAAATTCGAAACCATACGCTAGCGACTCAGAGTCCAAAAGCGACGATTCTGCAATAAACTATGTTTTAAAAAGTACCGGCAAATGAATTGCTACATATAAAATGTTTTTTGACGCAGAACAAATTAAGACTGTTATAAAAATACTACAGAACCAAGTCTTAGAAGGCCAACGAAGAGAGACTGAATTGCGTAGAACAATTCATGACCTTGCCAACCAAGTAGCGGCTATACAGGTTTGCCCTGCACAGGCAGAAACTCCACAAATTAAAGTTTACCAACCAGTAGATATCACCGGACAAGTCCGTTGCGATGAAATATTGAACGCCGTAAAATGTCTTCCAGACTTTACACACACAGCAGACATACGTCTTCTGGCGGCGAAAGCCGTTTACCCTATGTTTAGAAACAATAAGAATAGTTCGCGACACTATCAGGCTGTAGGCAGCTATATCAGGCTGATGATAAATCAGGAGCAAAGTTAAAGTCCATACTGATGCAGATTTGTCATCCTTCGGAACTGTGCTATATTTCGATGCAATTATAAATCGCCTCGATTTTACGTAGAACGATAAACGCCCGATACATGTTATCAAGCAGGAGTTAGACACCCTCAGACAAGGAAACATCACGCTCCTTCAGTATTATGACTAGGTTGAGAAAAAACTAACCTTACTCGCCAACAAGGCAACAATGTCCTATGAAGCGTGGCCAGCAACAGTGCTAAGCGAAAAGTTCCGAGATTATGCTTTGCGTCAGCACTCGCCCTGGCACAGGAGGTGGAGTCACGAGCCGACCACCTTCGCAACTTCATTTGCAAGAAGCCAAGAAGATAGAGACCGTAAACAATATCCCAAAGTGCAGGAGCGCCAGCAGGTCCCTCCACAAGACAACTCGCAGGGAAGTGCCGGGAAGAACCCACACTTTACCAGGCAGCACAAAGCACAACCGGATGGCTCGAGGGAACACACCGGAACCTATGGACGTTGACCCGTCATTGTCCAGAATGCAACCATCCCCCGGCTTACCCGAAATCGATGCCGGCCACGTCTGGCCGCTCGGTCCCGCCTAAAAAGCAAAGGGTCAATCATGTGCCCGGACCTCAGTTAATTTGGACACGGCTTATGCCACCGCGGTCTCCAGTGCAGCGATAAAGTCGACGATGATGCCATACTAGAGTATGACTCTGATGCCATACATTTTTTAGGGGAAAATCCCTGCTACCAGTCATCAGACGAAGAGTAGCGGCGATCGACATGAAACTGCTGATTGACATGGGCGCGTCAAAAAATTTCATCCGACCATTTAAGGGGTTGAAAGGCGTTCGCCCGGTGGAGTCCCCATTTGCAATCCATTCGATTCATGGCGTGACTACAATTACTAAAAAATTTTTTGTGTCCATTTTTAACTTTCAAGCTACATTTGTTTTACTACCAGATTTGACCTCCTTCGACGCGATCGTTGGCCTAGACCTGCTAAAACAGGCCGGCGCGTCACTTTGCCTAGCTTCCGGCCAGCTCAAATGGGGAAGCAGAACAAATAGATTTTAACACTTACCCCTTATTAAGGGCGCTTTTTTTTAAAAATGCTCGGGAATAGAAAAAGGGCTTTTGCTGATCCTAATGAGGCGCTTCCCTACAATACGTCGGTGGTAGCTTCCATCCGGACGATTGACGAGGAGACCATTTATGCCAAATTATATCCATACCCCATGGGAGCGGCTGACTTCGTCAACGGCGAAATTCAGGAACTGCTTAAGAATGGCATAATCCAAAAGTCTAAAAGTACACCGACGAAGCATGCAACAAAAAAATGCGTTTGGTACTGGACTTCCGCAAACTGAACGAAAGGACGGTATCAGATAGATATCCCATGCCAAATATTTTAATGATATTGGGGAATCTCGGAAAGGCCAAATAGTTCACGACACTCGCTCTGAGGTCTGGCTACCACCAAATCACGCTATTATCGGTGCTATCGGCCCATTTTAGACATACTAAAGGGCTGCTAGTCATAGTCTGGGCACTAGCCAAGTTGCGGCACTACCTATATGCGGTTAATGAAATTAATATCCTTACAGATCACCAACCCTTTGCGGTATCGGAATCCAATCCGAACGCTAAGATTAAGAGATGGAAAGCACGCATCGATGAGTCCGGTGTACGAATTTTGTACAAGCCCGGAAAAAATAATCTCGTTGCAGATGCCCTCTCGAGACAACAACTCAACGTTGTTGGAAACTGTAACGAACTGACCATCTGTAACGAGGAGACCATTTATGCCAAATTATATCCATACCCCATGGGAGCGGCTGACTTCGTCAACGGCGAAATTCAGGAACTGCTTAAGAATAGCATAATCCAAAAGTCTAAAAGTACACCGACGAGGCATGCAACAAAAAAATGCGTTTGGTACTGGACTTCCGCAAACTGAACGAAAGGACGGTATCAGATAGATATCCCATGCCAAATATTTTAATGATATTGGGTAATCTCGGAAAGGCCAAATAGTTCACGACACTCGCTCTGAGGTCTGGCTACCACCAAATCACGCTATTATCGGTGCTATCGGCCCATTTTAGACATACTAAAGGGCTGCTAGTCATAGTCTGGGCACTAGCCAAGTTGCGGCACTACCTATATGCGGTTAATGAAATTAATATCCTTACAGATCACCAACCCTTTGCGGTATCGGAATCCAATCCGAACGCTAAGATTAAGAGATGGAAAGCACGCATCGATGAGTCCGGTGTACGAATTTTGTACAAGCCCGGAAAAAATAATCTCGTTGCAGATGCCCTCTCGAGACAACAACTCAACGTTGTTGGAAACTGTAACGAACTGATTTCCTTGTTTCTGCTCGCTACGAGTTGCAACGGCTAGCTCAGAGAGTTTGTTTGTTCGTCCCACCAAATTTATGATTTGTGTGATTGCCCGACCCAGAAGAAGACAGAGTCTCAGGTTTAAACCAACTTTATTTAGCGTCACTTGCTGTACAGAATTCGGTGACCCTCGCCGTCGGATGCGCGTCGTTGTTCCTTCTTGTCCTTCCTTCGTATGCCTGCGTTGCTTCCGATGGGGAATCCGCACCGGCTCGCCTGGGGCTTAGGATGTTATGGCGACAGGGTGTGTCGTCCGAGAGACACGCTAGTGCTCCTCTCCGAACCACCTTTGCCGACCACTGACTCCACCGCCCCTTTCTGCGTATGCCAGGCACTTGTCGCCCTTGCCGACGGATAACCTGCGGGCTCGACCAGGGCTTAGGATGTTATGGGGCAGGTTGTATCGTCCGTGAGTTAAGCTAGCGCTCCTCTCCGAACCACCGTTGCGGCTACTGACTCCACCGTCCCTTTCTGACCACGCTAGGTCCTGGTGTTCGCTCGTCCTTCGCTGATCTTTACTTGCGAAGATCCACTCGGGATGCTCGCTTGACGCACTTGTATTTCCGCTGCTTCACTGTCACTCGGTATTGACTGACCGCCCGTGTGGCGTACTTTCGCTGACTTTCGTGTACTTCGCATAACTTTTCCGACCGACTGTGTGGCTGTATGGCCCTTCGCGTACTTCTTCTTGACTGTCCGTCTGTATGGCACTTTCTTCACTGACTGTGTGCCCGTATGGCACTCCGTGTATTCTCCTGATCAACCGTGTTCGAACCTTCTGCGTCTGCTCCGACTGTCCGGCCGCACGCCTGTGTCCTGACTGCGCGACTCGCGCTTGCACTCTCCGCTTGCTCCTATGACCTACGCGTGTTAGTTTGACCGACTGCCTCGAGCCGCGCCTGCGTCGCCTTTTTATAGGCCGCGGGGATCCCGCTATTTCCCTTTTGCGCACGGCTCACTCAGGTCCAAGGTCCAGCGCGGTACCGGTTTTAAGACTCCTCACAAAACCAGGAACCAGAGTCGTGCGCGGCCACGGTTCACAGCGATTTTTCGCTTACACATACTATCGAGTCCACGGAAAAACCCGTGAATTGCTTCCAGAACCAAATAATTTTAGAAGAGGCGCGCTCCCCTTGGAAACGCACTTTTATACTTTTTGGAAATAAGAGGCGCCACTCGATTTACTTCTCGAGCAAAGAAACTTAGCTTGAGGACCTTGCCAACACCATTATCCCTAATGGTGTGAATGCCTTCCATTGTGACCTTCACAAGTTGGCACAAATCCAGGACGAAGTGGTTCCGCAATTTCCGGCCAGATAATTCTGGTCAAGGGTCACCGAAATTTTTGCGGTCGAGGAGGGGAAAGAAATCCTCACCGCAGAGCACAACAGAGCTCACAGGTCGGCCCAAGAGAAGAGATATTTCACATCGATAATTTCTCAACGGATAGGAAATACTTCCTCACCTGCGTGAACTAGTTTTCGAAATTCGCCATGGCTCAGACAATCCCGTCTAAAACCACCCCTGCTACAACTTATGAATGTTTTCCCCACAGCCAAAGCCATCTACTGCGACAATGAACCCTCATTGAAATCGCACACAATAGTGGCCATGCTGGAAAACCATTACGGCGTCCCCAATTTGCCATAGATTTAAACTAAACCCAAGCCGAGGCGGGAAACCGCTGCTTGAAAAAAACTAATAACAAAACTGTCAGGCTATATACTAACAAATGTGGTTGGAGATTTTTTTTTAATTCTAATGAAATGTAAACTTTGACTTGTGAGCCAACCACATTAAAACTATCAAATTTCCATGTCACCTGTATATATTTAATACAAGTTGCAAATATTTAAAGTAAATTCATTAAATTTCAATATTTACTATAAAAAATTTTCAAACTTTATTTCCAATAAATTGAGAGATTAAACAGATTTCATTTTTTCTTTATTGCAAATTAATATTTCCAAAATGGGTTCTACTGAATCAAAAGTAGATCACCCAACAGCCAATGTAATTAATGAAGTAAGAATAATTGATCACAAAGATGAACTACAAAATATATCCATCTTGTTATTGATTATGACTGTCATATCAATTTTGAGTTTGACCCTTAAGATTTATCAGGAACATAATAAACGACTTAAGAAAAGATATCAGAGCCGTGCAGATGGCCTAGACAAGATATAAAACTGTACTTACGAAATAAAACAATATAGATATGACTTAGAAGACTATACAGAATATAAACAACAGTATAGAATACCATTTTTATCAAGGAAAAACACAATAGGTAGACATCCTTCTTGTCAAATACATTTATATGATTCCGAATTCCACTTTAGTAGACAAAATTGTTGCGAATATAAAAGAAACAACAAATGAGTGATTCACAGTGGGTACACCTGAAATGGCCCAAAATAGCAGCGTCAATAAACCATAATAAAGCAGTATTTGACAAATCATATAAATGTGTAAACAAAGAAGTACCTATTAAAGTAGAGACTCTAGAAATACACATAAAGATAATAATAAAAGAATACAATAACATATGTAGAATAGTCAAATCTATAGAAGATAGATTAACAGAAACACATAAGAAACATTGTCATAAAATACTAAGATCTCTCAATAAAAGATTAATCAATATTAGCATCAGACATATTTGCATTCATTGGTTAATATAAATGAAAACCAATTACAAAATCTTGAGGAGTCTAAAGGTAATATCGACATTGAAATCGAAAGCGATATTGAGTCGTTACCAGAAGACATTGAAATAAAAAACAACGAAACCAAAATGCCAGACCAAATTGAGAAAGATAGAGAATATGTTCACAATTGTCGACAACAATACCAGAATTCGATGGCAAAAAGTCATCATTGACACGCTTTATAACAGCGTTAAGAATAACAGATAGAACAAAGGGAACTCAGGAAGATCTAGCAGTAGAGATAATAAAATCAAAAATAATAGGACCAAATTTTATACAAAGTAACAAATGAAACAACCATCAGAGGCATCATTGACATACTAAATAGTAATGTAAAAGGTGAATCAGCTGAAGTTGTAAAAGCAAAGTTACTAAATATTAAACAGAAAGGGAAGACAGCTTCCCAATACAAGCAATGACCAAAAATTGTGAATACGAAAAGCTACGAATAATACTCGAAGCTGGTAATTACAATACATTCAGTGATGCAGCAGGAAAATACATACACTGCTCCACTGAAATGACAGGCAGTCCCAGTAGCGTCCTATATTTCAACAATGGACAACAAAACTACAGGGGAAATAACAACTATCGCGGCCATTACCGAGGCCGAGGTAACCGCGGTGGTTACAATACCAATTACAACAACAGAGGTAATTTCAGAGGAAATTACAGAGGAAACAACCGAGGAAGGAATAATTCCAACCGAGGTAATAGACAAAATCAAAATAACAACAACAATAACAATGTCCGAGCAATCGAAACTGCTAGTACATCACAAAATGCTACAGCTTCGGAAAACTAAATAAGACGGTTCACACAATCAATCTTAATTTCAACATTTTTATACATGTGCATAATAATAATACGAATACAAAATTAACATTTTTAATAGATATAGGAGCAGATATTTCACTTATCAAAAACAGCTCAGATAATTTTCAAGACGGTCTATGTCTTAATTTCAACATACAATTTCAAAATACAATAACAAACATTTTTGGAGTTGGAGAAGGTTCAACAACCTCTCTAGGTCTAGTAAACATAGAACTAGCAACAAATAATTACATAATTCCACATAGTTAATTCTAATTTCCCAATACCCACCGATGGAATCATCGGAATAGACTTTATAAAGAAATACAATTGGAAATTAGATTTTAATACAGAAGAAGACTGATTAATTTTGCGACCAGACAATATCACCTGTCCAATAAACGTACCAATAACACATACAATAGGCAATAGCTCAACGTTATTACCAGCCCGATCCGAAGTAGTCCGACTAATTAAATTAAATACATCCGATGAACAGATACTCATTCCTAATCAAGAAATAGACACAGGCATCTTTATTGCAAATACAATAACGACTAGTAAAAACACAGTAATTCGTATAATAAACACAACCAAAAGAAACCAAATAATAAATATTAATAAAATACAATTTGAAAGTCTTAACAAATATAAAATAGTAAAAACAATAGATAACGAAAGAAATGAACATATTTTACAAAAATTAAACAAAAATTTCCACCCATTGTTTAAAAAACAACTAAATAAATTATGCACAAATTACACAGACATATTCGGACTTGAAACCGAATCTATAAGTACCAATAATTTTTACAAACAAAAATTAGGATTGAAAGATGATGAACCGATATACATCAAAAATTATAGAATACCAGAATCACAGAAAGAAGAAATACACAGACAAGTTAACAAATTAATTGATGATAAAATAGTAGAACAGGCCGTATCTGAATACAACAGCCCATTGCTACTAGTACCGAAGAAATCATTACCAGGTTCCGCAACTGGTAATCGATTATAGACAAATTAATAAAAAGCTCTTATCAGACAAATTTCCACTTCCAAGAATATACGATATTCTTGATCAATTAGGACGAACAAGATACTTCGCGTGCCTAGACTTAATGTCAGGATTCCATCAAATAGAACTAGATGAAAACTCAAGAAGCGCAACGTCATTTTCAACGAGCAACGGCTCCTATCGCTTCACGCGATTACCCTATGGTTTAAAAGTTGCGCCCAATTCATTCCAAAGAATGATGACAATGGCATTTTCTGGATTAGAACCTTTACAGGCATTCCTGTATATGGATGACTTAATAGTCATCGGTTGTTCCGAAAATCATATGATCAAAAATTTGACTAACGTCTTTGACCTATGTAGGAAAAATAACCTAAAACTACACCCATTCTTCATGCATGAAGTGACTTTTCTAGGTCATACGTGTAATGATCGTGTTATTTTGCCAGATGATAAGAAATACGAAGTCATTGACAAATACCCCGTCCCTACGGACGCAGACAGCGCAAGAAGATTCATTGCATTTTGCAATTATTATAGACGTTTCATCAAAAATTTTTCTGACTACTCTCGTCACATAACAAGGTTATGTAAAACGAATGTAAAATTCAAGTGGACTGCAGAAAGCCAAATGCATTCACATATCTCAAACAATCATTAATACAACCCACGTTATTACAATACCCAGATTTAAGCAAAGAATTTTGCATAATAACAGATGCAAGTAAACAAGCTTGCGGTATTAACACAAACATACGATGAGATACAACTACCAGTAGCATATGCCTCTCGCAGCTTCACTAAGGGAGAAAGTAACAAAAACACTACAGAGCAAGAATTAGCGGCAATACACTGGGCAATTAACTACTTCAGACCATACATATATGGCAAACATTTCGTTGTAAAAACAGATCATAGGCCTTTAACATACCTCTTCTCAATGAGAAATCCTACTTCCAAACTCACTAGAATGAGACTTGATTTAGAAGAGTATGAGTTCACAGTAGAATATCTTAAAGGAAAGGATAATCATGTAGCCGATGCGTTATCAAGAATAACCATCGATGAATTAAAAACAAGAGAAAACGCTATAGTCGAGTTCCCCGACTATCTGATACCCGTTACTCAGCTAGTGGAAGAGAGAAGGAGAGTCTTGAACGCAGTTTTTGGCGGTTTGTAGGCGTTATAGTGGGCATGGCAGAAAGTTTTTTGGCAAATCGATAGAAATTTACAAGACCGATATAAAAATGACAAAATATCAAAACATTTTTCAAAAGTGTGGGCGTAGCAGCTTTGGGCGGTTTGAGGGCGTTAGAGTGGGCGTGGCAAAAAGTTTTTTGGTAAATCGATAGAAAATTATAAGACTAATACAAAAATGAAAAAATTTCAAAACATTTTTCAAAAGTGTGGGCGTGGCAGTTTTGGGCGGTTTGTGGGCGTTAAAGTGGGCGTGGCAACATGAATCGACAAACTTGCGCTGCTTCTATGTCCCTGGAGTCTGTATGCTTAATCTCAACTTTCTAGCTTTTGTAGTTCCTGAGATCTCGACGTTTATACGGACGGACAGACGGACGGACAGACGGACAGACGGACGGACAGACGGACATGGCCAAATCGACTCGGCCCTAATTTACCTAAAGAATTAAGCATTAAAAATAACATAGACCCTATATACAACATAGATAATTATACAAAAGAGCCAGAATAATGTTAGAAAACCATAAACGCAAAAATAAGGAATACTACGATAGGAAAGTACTAGATAAGGAAATAGTAACTAACGATAAAGTTACTTTAAGAAATGAAACTGGACATAAATTAGACAATAGATATTTAGGACCATATATAGTAGTAGGAATAGAAGAACCGAACAATATAATAATAAAAGACGATAAAAACAAAACTCAAAAGGTTCATAAAGATAGATTAAAAACTTTTAATGAATAACGTAATTTTTCATTTAATAACAAATAAATACGAAACATTTAAACTCTTAATTTTATTCAAAAGAAAACACACAAATTATTCTTATCATCATCATGCAACCGATTGGTCTGATCAACCACATCAGCAGAATATGGTAATGATGACAATAATATACAAAAATTAAAAAATACAAAAATTTCATGAATTTACGAATTTACAAAGAGACACAATATTTTTAAATCTACACAATACATATAAATAAATAACAAATAAATAAATAAATAACAAATACAATTTTATATACACAAAAATAAAAAAAAATGTTATAGGTAAAAAAAAAAAAAAAAACAACACAAAAACAAAAGTAGCAAAAATATAAAATAATGAAAGAAAAATAAATAATTTTTTTAAAAATGACTACATATTTTACGTCATTTCTTTAAAAAGGGAGGTGTAGTGTATCTACCCTCAATATGTAGAGTAGAGTTAATATGTAAGTAAGGTATATACATTGTGACACTTTGTCACATAAATTATAATAAACACAAATAATATCAAAAGACCACCAACACTTACATAAACACTCCAGCTCTTGAAATACGATCTAACGCTTATACATAAGCCGATCGCGGAGTGTGAGAATGCTGAGCATGCACTTTGCAGCTCAAGTGGTCAAGCTATGTATGCCCTCTGCATACACATGTATATGTATATAATATAACAAACACATAGTCTTAAGCACACCATGTACGGGTAGCAGTACCCAAGAACAGCAATATGAATTCATTCGAATAAACCGATTCAAACAGAGCAGATGCTCTGAGCTCTGTCAACCAATTCTATTACAACTAAAAAGATATCACAACTTGGCATAAGTTTTTATACCCGTTACTCGTAGAGTGAAAGGGTATACTAGATTCGTTGAAAAGTATGTAACAGGCAGAAGGAAGCGTTTCCGACCATATAAAGTATATATATTCTTGATCAGGATCAATAGCCGAGTCGATCTGGCCATGTCCGTCTGTCCGTCCGTCTGTCCGTCCGTCTGTCCGTCCGTATGACCGTCGAGATCTCAGGAACTACAAAAGCTAGAAAGTTGAGATTAGGCATACAGACTCCAGGGACATAGAAGCAGCGCAAGTTTGTCGATTCATGCTGCCACGCCCACTCTAACGCCCACAAACCGCCCAAAACTGCCACGCCCACACTTTTGAAAATGAAATTTGTTTTGAAATTTTTTAATTTTTGTATTAGTCTTGTAATTTTCTATCGATTTACCAAAAAACTTTTTGTCACGCCCACTATAACGCCTACAAACCGCCAAAAACAGCGTTAAAGACTCTCTTTCTCTCTTCCACTAGCTGAGTAACGGGTATCAGATAGTCGGGGAACTCGACTATAGCGTTCTCTCTTGTTTGTTATTGTTTATAGCCACTTGGCATAAGTTTTCATTATTTCCTATTACCTATAGCCAATTGGGATAGCTTTCATTATTCGTAGCCACTCGGCATAATTTTTTACATCTTTTCACTTTTATTGGTGGTGTGCAACTCCATTCGGAACATTATTAATTAATCACAAACAATTGCAGGTCGTTTCCATCGCTTCTACTTTGTCTTCTGGCCGTGACATCGGCCCATATCACAGACTACTCTCAAGCAGACTATATTACCATCATCTGGGAGGAATTTGCTTACGTTAGACACTCGGCTAACCTCTCTGAGTATAGACGAGTGATTGACGCAACCGACAGTATGGTCGAGATGTTCCCCCAGTCCCACATGAAGAAGCTCCTGAGCATTGATATCGCTCATCTCCGTGACATGCTTGACGCGTTGAGCATCCATCACAGAGTTTTCTAAATCGCCGACGTGTGAAGACGTGTTTTTATCGAGCTCCGAACAAAATCGGTTGTTTTGATTGAAGTGAACGACTAATAAAATAAACTAAATAAATAATCCGAAAGCGAAAGCTCAGCCCGGAATATTCAGATTTGGAAAACAAGCCGAAAAACTCGGACAACTCTACCCTGATCAACATTGTAGCGCCCGCAAATACTAACAGTTTTGCCTTGCTGGCAGATACCGCTGAGGATCCGTTGATATCGAACCGAAGAAAACAAAGCCTCCGCCAATATATACCCGCGAGAATAGCACAAGCGGTTTGGTAAATACTTTAATTGGCCTTCTTGGGAAAAAAGCTTTCATATAATTCCCCTCGTATGAGGTACTATCAATGAAATCAAACTTCAAACGAAAACGAAGGACAACAACAGAAAAGTTACAAACTACCTTAACGCACAAAAAATAGGCTTCTACACCTACCAGCTTAAAAGCAGCAAGGGCCTGCAAGTAGTACTGAAGGGCATTGAGTCTGATGTTACGCCCGAAGAGATAAGTGAGGCGCTTAAGGAAAAGGGATTTTTCGCCAAAAGCATGTTCAATATCAAAAACAGAAACAGGCAGCCCCAACCACATTAAGCTTGAACCAGAAAACAAACCTCCTAAAAATGCATCCAATTTACAAACTCCAGCTCCTTCTGCACCGTAGGATCACAGTAGAAGAGCCGCATAAACGTAACGATCCTGTACAATGTACAAACTGCCAAGAGTATGGCCACACGAGGCCACACGAGGTATTGTACACTTCGCCCGGTGTGCGTAGTCTGTGGAGATCTCCACGACTCCAAACACTGTCAAACTAACAAAGAAAATGGATGCGAGAAAAAATGCAATAACTGTGGGGGCAATCACACAGCAAACTAGAGAGGCTGTCCAATATACAAAGAGCTGAAAATCCGTCTTCAGAAAAGAATGAACACGGCGCGAACACACCAAGGAACAGCTACGCTGACACCATCAGAAACAAATCCTGAAGTACTTTTCTCGAAAGCAGCAAGTTTCGCTCCCTGGCCTACATTCAACACTAACAAGATAACATTTGCAAACGTTTTAAAATCCGGTATGACGCCTCCAGCCCAAAATACTCGAGCCCCACATGAAGTGCACACAAAATTAGATACACAACAAAACTATAACCAAGCTGCGCAGCAGGAAACAAAAACTGAAGCTATGATGCAAGCCCTACAGGAGAGCATTTATGACATTTATGAAGACTACCATTCAAGACATGATGCGTAATCAAAACCTTTTGATACAAATGCTTGTAGCCCAACAATCAAATAAATAATGGCTACCTTACGCATAGCTACGTGGAACGCCAATGGCGTTTCACAGCGCAAACTTGAGCTAGCTCAATTCCTACATGAAAAGCACATCGACGTAATGCTTCTTTCGGAAACTCATCTCTCAAGCAAATACAATTTTCAAATAAGAGACTACCATTTCTATGGTACAAATCATCCCGACAGAAAAGCACACGGTGGCACCGCCATACTCATAAGGAACCGTATGAAGCACCACTTTTACAAAGAATTTGCTGAAAATCATCTTCAGGCCACATCTATCAACATTCGGCTGGAGGACAACACTCTCTTCACACTAGCGGCCGTATACTGCCCTCACCGTATCACAGTATTGGAAGATCAATTCCTGGGCTTCTTCCAAGCACTAGGGCCACACTTCATTGCAGCAGGCGACTACAACGCTAAACATACACACTGGGGATCGCGACTTGTGAACCCAAAAGGAAAACAGCTTTATAAGACCATAATAAAAGCCACTTATAAACTTGACCATGTTTCCCCCGGGAGTCCTACATACTGGCCATCAGACCTTAATAAGCTGCCTGACCTGATTGACTTCGCAGTTACGAAAAATATTTCCCGCAGTTTGGTTAAAGCTGAATGTCTGCCGGATCCGTCATCTGATCACTCGCCTGTACTAATTCACCTCCGCCGGTACGCAGAAAACGTGAAGCCAGCATACAGATTGACTTCTCACAAAGCAAACTGGCTCAGGTTTAAAAAATATGAACTTATATATTTTTTATACCTGAGCCAGTTTGTTTTGAGCTAAGCCCAAAACTCAATACTGAATCTGATATAGAGAGCTGCACATGTGCATTGCAATCCACCCTTACTGCAGCAGCTCTTACTGCAACACCCAAAATAACAAATACTACAATTAATTCAAAAAAGACCAACGTATATATCGAGCAACTCGTCCACATAAAACGACGCTTACGCAGAGAATGGCAATCTTCTAGACCCCAACAGCAAAACAAAAGCTAAAAGTAGCCACACGGAAACTGGCCAACGCTCTGAAACAAGAGGAGGAAGACGATCAGCGCCGATACATAGAGCAACTCTCACCAACAGGCACAAAACAAAAGTCACTGTGGGGTTGCCACTCAACTCTTCGCTCACCGAATTGAACCGTTTTGCCGATAAGGAATTCCGCAGGCGGCTGGGACCGTAGTAATGCAGACAGAGCCACCACATTGTCCGCTCACCTACAAAATGTGTTCACCCCAAACCAGGCTACTAGCACATTCGCGCTACCGTCCTCACCCGTAAGCTGCCACCAGCAACACACCCCAATTGTGTTTCGTCCTAAAGAAGTAACTAAAATTATGAAAGACAATCTCAGCCCGAAAAAATCACCGGCTGCGACCTTATAACACCGGAAATGATCATCCAGCTGCCACACTCTGCAGTTCGCTACATAATGCCATCACCAAACTTGGTTACTTTCCACAACGATGGAAGAGGTCGATTATCATAATGATTCCAGAGCCTGGTAAGGACCACACAGACCCTTTATCTTACAGACCAATAAGTCTACTCTCATGTATTTCGAAACTATTTGAAAAATGCCTGCTGGTCCGACTTAATCTACATCTGAGAACCCACAACATAATCCCAGCCCATCAATTTGGACTTCGCGAATGCCACGGAACCATTGAACAGGTTAATCGTATAACAATGGAAATAAGAACTGCATTCGAAAATCGCGAATACTGTACAGCAGTATTTTTAGACGTATCCCAAGCATTCTACAGAGTCTGGCTCGACGACCTAATGTTTAAAATTAAAACAGCCCTACCCGAAAGCACAAAAAAACTTCTAAAGTCTTACCTCTATGACAAAAAGTTTGCAGTGCGGTGCAACACTGCCACTTCCACTGATCATGTAATTGAGCCTGGAGTCTCCCAAGGCAGCGTTCTTGGGTCAACCTTATACCTCATCTACACAGCCGACATCCCTACAATTAGTCGCTTAACGGTATCCACATTTGCCGACGATACAGCTATCCTTAGCCGTTCAAGGTCCCCTACCCAAGCAACAGCACAGCTGGCATTGCACCTCACCGACATTGAGAAGTGGCTCTCTGACTGGTGAATAAAGGTGAATAAAGGAGTACACCTTGACAGAAGACTCACATGGCGCAGGCACATTGAAGCCAAAAAAACTCAACTGAAACTCAAAGCCAACAACTTACACTGGCTTATCAACTCTGGTTCTCTGCTCAGCCTAGATCACAAAAGCTTTCTCTACAATTCTGTATTGAAACCTATCTGGACCTATGGCTCACAGTTATGGGGCAATGCCAGCAACAGCAATATTGACATCATACAGCGAGCACAATCAAAGATTCTGAGAACCATAAGTGGGGCATCGTGGTACGTTCGGAATGAAAACATCCAAAGAGATCAGTTATCAATGCAATTACGGAACTTATACGGAACTTATTACGGAAAATACCATAGCAAGCTTTACTCGCACCCCAACCACCTAGGGAGAGGTTTAACCTAGCTCAGCAGCCGTTCCCGTCTCCGGCGGAAAGACCTACCAACCCAGCGAAGAAATTTTTACGGCCGCTTAATCATAGAACAGTTGGAAAAATAATACAACTGTTTAGAAAAAAATACTTGTTATAATTAAGATTTTTAAACAAATACTACAATTAATTCAAAAAAGACCAACGTACATATCGAGCAACTCGTCCACATAAAACGACGCTTACGCAGAGAATGGCAATCTTCTAGACCCCAACAGCAAAACAAAAGCTAAAAGTAGCCACACGGAAACTGGCCAACGCTCTGAAACAAGAGGAGGAAGACGATCAGCGCCGATACATAGAGCAACTCTCACCAACAGGCACAAAACAAAAGTCACTGTGGGGTTGCCACTCAACTCTTCGCTCACCGAATTGAACCGTTTTGCCGATAAGGAATTCCGCAGGCGGCTGGGACCATAGTAATGCAGACAGAGCCACCACATTGTCCGCTCACCTACAAAATGTGTTCACCCCAAACCAGGCTACTAGCACATTCGCGCTACCGTCCTCACCCGTAAGCTGCCACCAGCAACACACCCCAATTGTGTTTCGTCCTAAAGAAGTAACTAAAATTATGAAAGACAATCTCAGCCCGAAAAAATCACCGGCTGCGACCTTATAACACCGGAAATGATCATCCAGCTGCCACACTCTGCAGTTCGCTACATAATGCCATCACCAAACTTGGTTACTTTCCACAACGATGGAAGAGGTCGATTATCATAATGATTCCAGAGCCTGGTAAGGACCACACAGACCCTTTATCTTACAGACCAATAAGTCTACTCTCATGTATTTCGAAACTATTTGAAAAATGCCTGCTGGTCCGACTTAATCTACATCTGAGAACCCACAACATAATCCCAGCCCATCAATTTGGACTTCGCGAATGCCACGGAACCATTGAACAGGTTAATCGTATAACAATGGAAATAAGAACTGCATTCGAAAATCGCGAATACTGTACAGCAGTATTTTTAGACGTATCCCAAGCATTCTACAGAGTCTGGCTCGACGACCTAATGTTTAAAATTAAAACAGCCCTACCCGAAAGCACAAAAAAACTTCTAAAGTCTTACCTCTATGACAAAAAGTTTGCAGTGCGGTGCAACACTGCCACTTCCACTGATCATGTAATTGAGCCTGGAGTCTCCCAAGGCAGCGTTCTTGGGTCAACCTTATACCTCATCTACACAGCCGACATCCCTACAATTAGTCGCTTAACGGTATCCACATTTGCCGACGATACAGCTATCCTTAGCCGTTCAAGGTCCCCTACCCAAGCAACAGCACAGCTGGCATTGCACCTCACCGACATTGAGAAGTGGCTCTCTGACTGGTGAATAAAGGTGAATAAAGGAGTACACCTTGACAGAAGACTCACATGGCGCAGGCACATTGAAGCCAAAAAAACTCAACTGAAACTCAAAGCCAACAACTTACACTGGCTTATCAACTCTGGTTCTCTGCTCAGCCTAGATCACAAAAGCTTTCTCTACAATTCTGTATTGAAACCTATCTGGACCTATGGCTCACAGTTATGGGGCAATGCCAGCAACAGCAATATTGACATCATACAGCGAGCACAATCAAAGATTCTGAGAACCATAACTGGGGCACCGTGGTACGTTCGGAATGAAAACATCCAAAGAGATCAGTTATCAATGCAATTACGGAACTTATACGGAACTTATTACGGAAAAATACCATAGCAAGCTTTACTCGCACCCCAACCACCTAGGGAGAGGTTTAACCTAGCTCAGCAGCCGTTCCCGTCTCCGGCGAAAAGACCTACCAACCCAGCGAAGAAATTTTTACGGCCGCTTAATCATAGAACAGTTGGAAAAATAATACAACTGTTTAGAAAAAAATACTTGTTATAATTAAGATTTTTAAACTTATTGTTAGTTCTGAAACAAGAAGATTCAATAAATAAATGCAAAGTAATAAAACAAAAAACCTTTACAAAATGCTTTTCACACGCAATAGAATTATTGTCATGGAATAACAAAACCTTATGCTAAAAATCACACTCGCAAAAATCAACGTAGTTAGTCCAATCTTCCTGCACCATGCAGATTTGAAAAATGTTTGGGGCGAGGAGTCAACCAACACCCCCATAAGGGAAATTTTGTCCGTTGCGTCCGCGAAAGTTTTACAATCCCTTAACATTTTGCATTTCATAATAAAATTCCCCAAGATCATTATAGCCTGTAATAAGATCACCGTCCTTCCAGTGGTACACCATGATACGGTGTTGAGGTTAGAGGATAATGTGGTGGCGGAGTGCAACAGAGAAATCCGCACTGTGAAGAACTGCTCCATATCACCTCGGCCGGCGTTTTGCCAGTTATCTTCGGTGAGCTCGTGTGCCCAAGACCTGCATCCAATCACCTACTTCGACGAAGGGATAATCATTATCCATGATAGACCAGCACTTGTGCGCGTGGATAATGGAACAAACATCCACATTAGAGGCACGCACTTAATAACATTCATTGAGAGTGCTATGGTTAACGTGACCGTCTTCATTAATCACGATATGGTCCAGAAAAGGGGACCGGGAGTAGCTAACTTTCCTGTCCTGAATATCTCGATGAAGCACGAGATCCTGAGCCTCCCATACCTTCACCGCCTGAGTGAAAAGAATTTGAAGCAGATCAAGAAATTCGAGAAAGACGTCGACGGATACCGACTAAGTCAGATAGCGCTAATTGCAGGAGCAATTTTCTGCGCCATTATCTGCATCGGCCTAACCTGTCAGCGAGCCACGAGGGCCAGAAAATCAACAGCCCAACTGAAGGAAGTCCTTTCCCAAATAAGGTCAGCCGAGGGCGGCCTTAATCTTGAGGGGGGAGTAGTTAACTAAGTTAACCGGACCGATCGTCCGCTCTCCAGCACTGGTCAAATTGCTGACCAAGCATTTGGCCGGAAGCTCAAACATAGCCGGCAAAAGCTCTGCACATTGGCAGAGTTTTGCATATTTATAAAGAGCACTAGCTCATAAACTCCGGCCCTCGCCGTGATTATTAAACTTAACTTAACTATCTGAGTCTTTAGGCCAGAAGTTAAACCAAAAATAAAATCACAAATCTTCAAGCAAAGATACCGCCCGTTTCCGTTCGAGGGGTTTCCAAATATCTACAGCCAACTGGCTAAATATCGGTGACTGCGGCGAGGGATCCCCCGGCAGCTACAAGATATAATAATTTATACATATACATACCATATTATCTACCCACAGCACCGTTCTCACGATATTGTTGACATGTTTGAAAGTAAAAAAAATTATTTTAAAAATTTAGAATTTAGGTTAAGAATATTAAGTTGGTCAATTTAATTGGGGAAATATGTTGAAGAATTAGTATTATAAATAAAATGTTTGAATTAGAGATGAATTGCTAATCTATTGCCGTGGGGGTCATGCCAAACTGAAATTTGATAGTGTACTCAGGGACCATTTGAAATAATTTCCTTTTTTTGTTGTATGGAATTAAATGGTCAAGGCTGGGCGGGTTACTACTATCCCGTACGTCCATCAGCTGGTCCGAATACCCTAATATTATACACCCGTAAAATGCTACAAAATTGATGGTGTCGCTTTTGAGGCAGCAGATCTGGCTAATCAATGATCAAGAAGCATGCAAAAATTGTCCGTGGCTGTGTCGACTGTTTTCGGTATAAACCTGTTCTGCTTGATCAAATAAAAGGTAATTTGCCCGCCGATCGGGTGGCAGCTTTGGGCGGCTTGTGGGCGTTAGAGTGGGCGTGGCAAACAATTTTTTTTGCAAATCGATAGAAATTTACAAGACTAATACAAAAATGAAAAAATATCAAAACATTTTTCAAAAGTGTGGGCGTGGCAGCATGATTTGACAAACTTGCGCTGCGTCTATGTCCCTGGAGTCTGTATGCTTAATCTCAACTTTCTCGCTTTTGTAGTTCCTGAGATCTCGACGTTCACACGGACAGACAGACGGACGGACAGGCGGACGGACAGACGGACATGGCCAAATCGACTCGGCTATTGATCCTGATCAAGAATATATATACTTTATATGGTCGGAAACGCTTCCTTCTGCCTGCTACATACTTTTCAACTCTACGAGTAACGGGTATAAAAATGTTTTATGATAGTGTTCTTTCCATTTAAAAGGAAAATTGGTTTTACATAATCTAATTATGTGCCGTGAATGCATAGTCGTCGATTTTTTAATAAATCTCCTATACCAGTTACAAAATGTAAAAAAACGCCTTGCGTTATCTGCATTATGGGGAACTGGATAATTTTGGAAGATATTAAGTTCTTGTCATCTGGCAATATTCCTCTCTCCGTGCATTTATGTCCTAAAAAGGGGACTTCCTAATTAACATTTATGAGGATGTCATTTTAGATTATATATATATCCTGCATTTGTCAAAAACCTCTGATAAGTTCTTGTTCATATGCTTTTCAAAACAACCTCTATCAGATCATTCATATAGACGAATGCTTGTGTAGGCTTAAGATCAGAAAATGCAATAGTCATCATTCTTTAAAAGGAATTAGGTGCTATTCTCAAACCAAATGATAGTCGTATAAAACGATATGAACCGTTTGTTGTTGAAAATAAAGTTATATTTCTTGAACTTCTCTCTAGTTCAAGTTAGTGAACAACTGACATCGAGTATAGGCATGAAAAGTATTTAGCTCGACCTAGTTGATCTAGTTGATGTCATCAATTCTACGGAGTGGAAATTTATCAGAAAATAGTTTTTTTTTTTATTGATTTTATGATAGTCAATTACTAAGAAATTTGATCGGTACTAATAGAAATGGACTATTATCATCGATAAATTTTTGTACTTGGGTTTGAATCTCGTCTTTCTGAATATGAGGATTTCTATAATTTTTCACATAGAGTGGGTCGTCATCTTTTAATCTCAGTTTCTGCTTATAACTATTATTTGTTTGCCAATACTGGTTGCTTTTTTTATAATTGTGAAATGCCGGCTTGGTCTCTTGTTTCTTTGTAAGTTTTAACCACTTTAGAGTTTAAAAGTGGCTCATATTCTATGTTATTCTGCTGTTTCTATTTCTTGATTTCGGATCAGTATATCGATCTTGCAGACAACTTGCGATTTTGAAGCTATTAATATTCTGTTATTACCAGAATTAAATGCTATTGGAATACAAATCGGACAATATAAATTATTAGTTTTAATAATAAACCAATCTTATGTAGGTTTGAAATTTATTTTTTTATTAACACCAATGCCTATTATTCCATCACATAGTATTGGAAATTGTTTATAAGCTATATGAAAATTGTGTGGATTTATAAAATTATCTGTCCGTATCTCAATTAACGTTAATCCTTTAGATTCAATAATATCTTGGCTTATGCCTTGGATATGAATTTTACTGTCATCTTGAGACTTATTGAATAAACCTGTGCTTTGTCTATTTCCCGAATTATTTTGGGTTACTCTCAAATTTCTATTATTGTTATTATTATTATTCCTATTTTGTGGCGATTCCTACTCAGTGGCAACCGGTAAAGGCAATAAATTTACTTATGCAGAAAAGCAGGATGCACGAAACAAGTGGAATTGTGTGGACGCAGCCCTAGCCACAAAACCATGGTGCACCATGCTGCAGCGATGCAATGCACACCTTCCCACCTCGGACTGGCGAGTAGTGAAGGTCGACGAGATGGAAGGGCCAATAAATCAGGCCATCCTCATCCTTAACAAGGAGTCCCTCGCTACCATAGACGCCGCTCATGGGAAGCTAAGCTTTGGGTTCAGTTCAGTGACCGTAAAGGTTCACAAATCGGACTCCGCCAAGGAGGACCAGGAAGGCGGTGGCGGAGAGATCGCAGAGATTGCCTCTGAGATCGAGGCATCGGAAGCCGAGGACGGCTACTCAACCGATACCTAAATTCTCCGCAGCCTAGGAAACATGGGTTCTTGGACGGACCAAGACACATCGGACGAGGAGGGAGCCGATACAACCGTGGTGGAGATGCTCACAGCAGATGTCCGTGAGGCTTCTGCAAATAAACCTCCACCACAGTAAAGCAGCTTCTGCTGCTCTCCAACTCCATCTGGCCGAGGATGGAGTCGACATAGTCCTGATCCAGGAACCTTGGATACAAGCAGAAAAGGTCCCAGCGAAGGTAAAGTAATGGCCTGAATTTTGGCCAAAAAGCACCTTAGCATTTTTCTGTTCCATAATTACAGCGATGCAGATAAGGCGGCAGCCACCGTGGAGAGTCAGCCATCTCCGTTCCGAGTGCTGTCATCGCACATGAGCTCGTACATAATGAGGTGGTAAGAAGACTGGTACAAGACAGCGAAAAGCAGAACATAGGCCACAATGGGAAAGTACAAACATAAACGACCGCGGTGAGTCCCTCTTCAACTTTATTTTTAGTTCAAATCTCTTCATATGTAATAAAGGTACCGACCCCACCTTTATCATTAAGAACGGAAAAGAGGTAATAGACTTAACTCTCGTCTCTAAACCACTATAACAGACAGTAACACACTGGAGGATGCTACAAAAGCACTCTATCTCGGACCACAGGTATATAGAAATGACCCTTACAACCAACCCCACAAAACCAGCAGTTTTCTCAAACCCAATGAAAACAGACTGGCAAAAATACAAAAATACTTTAAAAGGAAAAATTCCAACGGATCCCCCTTCATATCCTCAAACAATCTAGTCGAAACAAACTAGTATCAATTTTCACAGAAACCTTCAACTATGCAGTAAAAAAGGCCTGCCACAATAGCAAGCCCGTTCCCCTCCGAATGGACTGCAGAGCGCTTTTTAACAGAGCCAAGGCAGGAAATGAGGAGGCCCTGTGGACCACCTACAAGATAGCCCTTAAAAACTTTAAAAAGGCCATCAGGAAAGCAAAGCGATCCTCGTGGCATTCCTTCTGCACAGAAATTGAAAATACAGCTGAAGCAGCCAGACTTAGAAATATCCTCTCCCAATCGGCCATAACCTTAGGCTACCTTAAAAGCGCAGACGGTTCCTGGACCAGCACGAGTGAGGAATCTCTGGAGATACTTCTAGACACTCACTTCCCAGAAAACAGCCAAAACGCTCCCACCTTCCAACAAACAAACGCCACACTGGCAAGTATCGAACTGTGCATACAGCAAAAGGTCCTCCATTGGGCCATCCACAGTTTTAAACCATACAAATCTGAAGGTCCGCGCAAATCCAATATGCCGGAAACACAGCCATAAGCTGGCTTCTAGACATTTTTACTTCTTCGACACCTACCCCAACCGTGGCTAAAGTCCCGAATTGTCTTAATCGCCAAAGCAGGGAAACCATCACATACGACCCCCAAGGATTTCAGACCAATTAGTCTGCATCCTTCCTACTCAAGACCCTTGATAGAATCATCGGCCGGCATCTGAGATGAACTCTTAATCCAAGTCTGATCACAGACACGCAACACGCCTACAAGAAAAGGAAATCGACAGAGAAAGCACTTCACTTTCTCGTCTCCAAGATAAACAAGAGAGAACGTTATAGTCGAGTTCTACGACTATCTGATACCCGTTACTCAGCTAGTGGAAGTGCGAAGGAGAGTCTGCAACACTGACGGTTTTTGGCGCTTTGTGGGCGTTAGAGTGGGCGTGACAAAAAGTTTTTTGGGAAATGTATAGAAATTTACAAGACTAATACAAAAATGAAAAAATATCATCATGGGTATGGTGGAAAAAGAAATCCAGCATAAAAATGCTAGCTTTTGTAGTTCCTGAGATCTCGACGTTCATACGGACAGACAGACGGACAGACGGACGGACAGACGGACAGATGGATATATACGGCCATCGTCAGACCAATACTACCGTATGGGGTCGTAGTATGGTGGCCGGCCCTGAAAAAGAAATCCAGCATAAAATGCTAACAAAGATGCAGAGAGATGCAGTGCTTTACGCACCACTCCAAACGAAGCCCTAAATGCCACACTCAACCTACCAAGCCCAGATCTAGCTGGCATGGAACAGGCTACAGTAGAGGCAATCAGGCTTAGAGATACCAAACAGTGGAACCCACAAGAAGCGGGTTACTCATGTATCCTAAAACACATTCAAATAGTCCCCTCAAGGATAGAATACTGCATTTCAACGGAGTACATACAAACACCGTTCAACACAATTATCCCAGAGAGGGACGAGTGGAACTCACAGACACCTGGCCCCCAGAATGCTATATGCTTCTATACGGACGGGTCAAAACTACAGAACAGAGTAGGAGGAGGAGTTTACTCCGAACAGCTAGGCTTGCGCATCTCGTTTAGACTCCCCGATCACTGCAGCGTCTTTTAAGCTGAAGTAGCAGCAATAAGGAAGGCCCTCAAATATTTGAAAACACTAAAACCGGATAACTCACACGTAAACATATTCAGTGATAGCCCAGCAGCTATAAAGTCGATTGGCTCAATCTCATGTCACTCAAAAACAGTATCGAATTGCGGCTTATCTTTGCATGAGATGACACAACAATTCGAAATCAGCCTTATATGGATACCCGGACACAGGGACATAGAAGGCAATTCCATCACAGATGAACTAACTCGAGAAGGCACTACCGCGCCACTCATACAAGAGATGGAGGGCATGAGTATGCGTTTAGCCACATGTAAACAACTACTTAGGGAAAACCTAAATGGGAAAATACCACTGTATACACGCCAAATATGGCCAAAAATAAGCTGAAAAGGAACGTCAAAACTTTTAAGGTTGACTAAAGCAAACCTCAGCACTGTGTGAGGCCTGTAAACAGGCCGAACGCTGGAAGCGAGGCAGTCAGTCGAGGAGAACAAGTGTACGAGTCAACAACGTGAGAACGAAGTCAGCAGAGGAGCTACAGCCGTGGTAGTCAACAAGGAGCAAGATCGCTACGTCAAGACGTTCGGGACGAGAAGGTCTCCGAATTGAGGCGCAGGTAGCTGAGGTCCAGTACGACGAAGCACGAGTAGTCCAGAAGCGCCCAACAGGCGAAGCCAAACCAAGGAGGGCACAGGATAAGCGGCAGGGATTGTGGTGTAGACCCGGAGAACTCTGTAGGAGACTGCGAACTTGAACCAGGCGATCGCCTAGGTGTATCCGTGCGATCCAAACAGGCGTGATACCGGCGCCACCAGTCCGAACCAGACGTGGGGTTGACGTGTTGCTGTTCCACTGGCGTTTGCCTTGGGGACCACAGCCGTTAGCTGCCGTGATTCTGCGTAAGACAACAACTCTCAGCCCAAGCGACGAGCGCCCAACAACGAAGGTCCGCCACATTCAGGACGACAGGAGCGGCGAGACAGCGGAACGAGGCCGGTGGACAATCCATCCAGCACCAAGGGCGGATAATCAGATTCCTTTGTAAGTCTAAGCACAAATAAAGATCCAAGAACGAAACTGCGAGTCTTATTACTGGTAACCGGGTGATCACGTTATTCTATAAATTTGGTAGGACGAACGCACAAACTCTACTGAGCTAGCCGCACGTATTCCGTAGCGAGCAGACAAACAAAATCAGTTTGTCACATCTGGCGCACAAATAACGTGATTATCCCGGCAGTAAACACAAATTAAGCAGTATGGGTAGAAGTTAGATCTACCGTCTTAAGAAGGAAGACTTCGCATATGTCGCACAGAGGTTGCGCATATCGCTGTCTGGAAGGACAGAAGACATGCGAAAGGCCCTAGCGGAGTACTACGCGGAGACGGAAAACGACCCACAGCTCACAGAATTGGAGGCGGCATATCCAGACAGACCAGGTCCAAGCGTAAAGGTGACATACCCCGAGGGCGAAGACCTCATCGCAAGTCTGAGCATGGAGGAGATGCAGCGGGAAGGTCAGCGGAGGGAGACGAGCAGGGAAAGAAGGCCAAGTACAGAAAGACCCAGGCCCAGCCAGCCGGACTACGCAAAGGTGGCGAAGCAAGTTAGAGAATGGTCGTTCCGTTTTGACGGAGAAGAAAAGCCTCTCGAATTCCTGGAGCAGGTGGAGTGGTCTGCAAACACGTACGGTTTGGACCTGATCATGATTCCCCGAGCCATGCCGGAATTAATGCGGAGAAAGGCTCTGAAATGGTACATAGCCAACAACAAGCACTGGAGGACATGGGCCGAATTCATAGACAGTTTCCAGACGTACTTTCTGCCCAGGGGATACTTCACGAAGCTTGCGGACAAGGTGAGGCAAAGGAAGCAAGGCTTTAGGGAGGCATTCAAGGACTACATGGTCGAGATGCAGACCCTGATAAGACCCCTTGGGTATGGGAAGAAGGAAACGCTGGAGCTCATCAAGGAGAACTGCACGCCAGACCTTCGAATAGCGTTGAGATCCTACTACGTGGACGACCTAGAGGCCCTCATGATCCTGGCAGATGAGTACGAGGAACTGCACAGGGAACGGGTAGTCTTTGCGGAAGAGCACAAGTACAGCAGCAACAAAGCCCCTGCCGCGACACAAGTCACGTGTAGAAGGTGTGAGGACTCAGGAGAGCTAGGCACGCAGTCCCAGGAGCAGTGGGCACGATATACCCCGGGTCAGTCTGGGCGGCACAACACAACCTTATGGAGGCCGCCAGTCACCACCCAGAGACACTCTGGAACGACTCTTGCGGGCAACTCGGGTCAACACCCAACCCATGTGGCCAATCCACAAGAAGCTTGTCGCAGGTGCGGTGGACACGACCATTGGGCAAGAGGCTGCCCACAACAGAGGCTGCTGTTCTGCTGGATATGCGGAAAAATAGGAGTCCGAAGTACGGAATGCTGCCAGAGAGCGGGAAATGGGCAGCGATCTCAGCCGCAGAGAGGCGAGCAGGGGTCGCAGGATGCCGCCTCTCCAAACTAACTGGAAAATTATTCGAGGAGGAGCAGCAGTTGTCCGCAGCGGTAACGATCGGTGGGGACACGTACAAGGCCACGATCGACACCGGGGCAACAGCAAGCTTCATAAGTGAAGAGCTGGCGGACAAGCTGGCTGCTCGTGGAGCGTTTACAAGGATACGACGGCAGGTTAGGTTGGCAGATGGAAGGTGCGGCAAAATCAACGCAAAGTATGTGGAGTATGCTTTTTTTATTATTGTGAAATTACGGCTTTGTCTCTTGTTTCTTTGTAAGTTTGAACCACTTTAGAGTTTAAAAGTGGCTCATATTCTATGTTATTCTGCTGTTTCTATTTCTTGATTTCGGATCACTATATCGATCTTGCAGACAACTTGCGATTTTGAAGCTATTAATATTCTGTTACTACTAGAATTAAATGTTTTTGGAATACAAATCGGACAATATAAATTATTAGTTTTAATAATAAACGAATCTTAGGTAGGTTTGAAATTTAATTGGCAATTCAATTTTTTAATAACACCAATGCCTATTATTCCATCACATAGCATTGGAAATTGTTTATAAGCTATATTAAAATTGTTTGGATCTATACATTTATCTGTCCGTATCTCAATTGACGTTAATCCTTTAGATTCAATAATATCTTGGATATGAATTTTATGAATACCTCTGTTTAAGTTGCCACGACCTCTATTATTATGCCGTCAGTCGGGTGATAGACAAGGGGACTAACGTGTAGCTTCAAGCTTTGCTAGAAGAAGGCGCTATAATTATCCATACACCCGGAAGTGCGACTATACTCTCCACGCCTGGCAAGGTTATGTTCCTGCCAGAGGATGCTGGCAAATGGTAGTCGGGCATCCCGGGCCGGACTAAGGTGTCACTCAACCCGTGCCGAGAGTCAGCCTGACTGAGGGCCCGGGTCACAAAATAGCCCAGTCTCAAACGGAGAGCTCAGGGTAGCTGGCGACCCTCTGTTCTATGAAGCCTTACCCGGGCGTCGCGGATCTGCGCCCGGGTGGACCCTCCTTTCTCCGCAACTCGTGGGAATCAAATGGAGTCGATAACTAAAAACAAAAAGGAGTCAGGATCTCCCAAAAAACCTACCCAAACGGCAGTGTCGACTGAGTCTGGCCGAACAACTTTCAAGGCAGCGAAGTAGGCGAGTGAGCCCAAATGCCTGGCCTTCACAAAAGGATCGGGTTCGGGTGAACCCCGCCTCAAATCTGAGGTGACTGAGTTCAAGCCGCCCAAAGCCGTCGCCATGGAAACATCTCCCGGCTCCAGTGCCATTATGTCCCCTTCAGGCGCAGCCAAGGAAGGCAAGCACTCAGTGGCAACCGGTAAAGGCAATAAATTTACCTTTGCAGAAAAGCGATCTGCTGGCCAAATCCTACGCAGCCAGGAGAATGAATAAAAAAGGTAAACTGGGCAAGATCCGTATTGCCAAACTTCGGCAAGGAAGCCCCAAAGCCATCCAAGCCCACAGAGTTCAAAGAGCGACCTACACCTAAGAGGGAGCGCGCCCAGGATATTCCCTCCGACCCCTCGGCAAAGCGGCAACGCGTACAGCCAGGGCGATCTTTTACAGAGATCGCGAAAAACCGCATTCTCCTGGGCGTGGTCGACAGAAACGACTCGAGTGGAAGGATGCACGAAACAAGTGGAAGTGGGTGGACGCAGCCCTAGCCACAAAATGCTTTGAAATTTTAGCGAAAGAACCTGGCCCCCCTCCTGTCTGCAAAGACGTGGGATGGTTCCAAGGCAGCGTCAAGGCGATCGCCTGTGGCAACGAGCGCTCGGCGGAGCTATACAAAGCCGCAGTAAAGGAGCTGGGGGAGGTGTATAAGGGCACCGGAATTGTTGCGTTGAGCTGGTCCGACGTACCTTGCCGTGCAAAAACCTGGCTCCCGGCACGCATCAAGGCGCCGGACCATACTGCACCATGCTGCAGCGATGCAATCCACACCTTCCCACCTCGGACTGGCGAGTAGTGAAGGTCGACGAGATGGAAGGGCCAATAAATCAGGCCATCCTCATCCTTAACAAGGAGTCCCTCGCTACCATAGACGCCACTCATGGGAAGCTAAGCTTTGGGTTCAGTTCAGTGACCGTAAAGGTTTACAAATCGGACTCCGCCAAGGAGGACCAGGAAGGCGGTCGCGGAGAGATCGCAGAGATTGCCTCTGAGATCGAGGCATCGGAAGCCGAGGACGGCTACTCGACCGAAATTCTTCGCAGCCTAGGAAACATGGGTTCTTGGACGGACCAAGACACATCGGACGAGGAGGGAGCCGATACAACAGTGGTGGAGATGCTCACAGCAGATGTCCGTGAGGCTTCTGCAAATAAACCTCCACCACAGTAAAGCAGCTTCTGCTGCTCTCCAACTCCATCTGGCCGAGGATGGAGTCGACATAGTCCTGATCCAGGAACCTTGGATAGTAGGAGAAAAGGTCCCAGCGAAGGTAAAGTAATGGCCTGAATTTTGGCCAAAAAGCACCTTAGCATTTTTCTGTTCCATAATTACAGCGATGCAGATAAGGCGGCAGCCACCGTGGAGAGTCAGCCATCTCCGTTCCGAGTGCTGTCATCGCACATGAGCTCGTACATAATGAGGTGGTAAGAAGACTGGTACAAGACAGCGAAAAGCAGAACATAGGCCACAATGGGAAAGTACAAACATAAACGACCGCGGTGAGTCCCTCTTCAACTTTATTTTTAGTTCAAATCTCTTCATATGTAATAAAGGTACCGACCCCACCTTTATCATTAAGAACGAAAAAAAGGTAATAGACTTAACTCAAGTCTCTAAACCACTATAACAGACAGTAACACACTGGAGGATGCTACATAAGCACTCTATCTCGGACCACAGGTATATAGAAATGACCCTTACAACCAACCCCACAAAACCAGCAGTTTTCTCAAACCCAATGAAAACAGACTGGCAAAAATACAAAAATACTTTAAAAGGAAAAATTCCAACGGATCCCCCTTCATATCCTCAAACAATCTAGTCTAAACAAACTAGTATCAATTTTCACAGAAACCTTCAACTATGCAGTAAAAAAGGCCTGCCACAATAGCAAGCCCGTTCCCCTCCGAATGGACTGCAGAGCGCTTTTTAACAGAGCCAAGACTTTAAAAAGGCCATCAGGAAAGCAAAGCGATCCTCGTGGCATTCCTTCTGCACAGAAATTGAAAATACAGCTGAAGCAGCCAGACTTAGAAATATCCTCTCCCAATCGGCCACAACCTTAGGCTACCTTAAAAGCGCAGACGGTTCCTGGACCAGCACGAGTGAGGAATCTCTGGAGATACTTCTAGACACTCACTTCCTAGGAAACAGCCAAAACGCTCCCACCTTCCAACAAACAAACGCCACACTGGCAAGTATCGAAATGTGCATACAGCAAAAGGTCCTCCATTGGGCCATCCACAGTTTTAAACCATACAAATCTGAAGGTCCGCGCAAATCCAATATGCCGGAAACACAGCCATAAGCTGGCTTCTAGACATTTTTACTTCTTCGACACCTACCCCAACCGTGGCTAAAGTCCCGAATTGTCTTAATCGCCAAAGCAGAAAAACCATCACATACGACCCCCAAGGATTTCAGACCAATTAGTCTGTCATCCTTCCTACTCAAGACCCTTGATAGAATCATCGGCCGGCATCTGAGATCAACTCTTAATCCAAGTCTCATCACAGAAACGGAACACGCCTACAAGAAAAGGAAATCGACAGAGAAAGCACTTCACTTTCTCGTCTCCAAGATAAACAAGAGAGAACGTTATAGTCGAGTTCCCCGACTATCTGATACCCGTTACTCAGCTAGTGGAAGTGCGAAGGAGAGTCTGCAACACTGACGGTTTTTGGCGCTTTGTGGGCGTTAGAGTGGGCGTGACAAAAAGTTTTTTGGGAAATGTATAGAAATTTACATTACTAATACAAAAATGAAAAAATATCAAAACATTTTACAAAAGTGTGGGCGTGGCAGCTTTGGGCGGTTTGGGGGCGTTAGAGTGGGCGTGGCAAAAAGTTTTTTTTGCAAATCGATAGATATTTACAAGACCAATACAAAAATGAAACAATATCAAAACATAGTTCAAAAGTGTGGGCGTGGCAGCTTTGGGCGGTTTGTGGGCGTTAGAGTGGGCGTGGCAGCATGACACACGACAAACTTGCGCTGCGTCTATGTCCCTGGAGTCTATATGCTTAATCTCAACTTTCTAGCTTTTGTAGTCCCTGAGATCTCGACGTTCATACGGACAGACAGACGGACAGACGGACGGACAGACGGACATGGCCAAATCGACTCGGCTATTGATCCTGATCAAGAATATATATACTTTATGTGGTCGGAAACGCTTCCTTCTGCCTGTTACATACTTTTCAACGAATCTAGTATACCCTTTTACTCTACGAGTAACGGGTATAAAAATACCAATGACCCAAAAGGAATATGGGCTGGTAGCATTCCAGGATAATAGCCTATGCGGACGACGTTGATATTATATTCAAAGGTAAATACCCCAAACGCTATGCGATCCTATGAGCGAAAAACTCAGTGTTTTGTCCAGCTGGACCAAAAATAATGGACTAGGAATTAACCCCTCAAAAACCGAGCTGGTTCTCTACCTCACAGACAGATACAAAAAGCATTCAATAGCACTCTTCACGTGCGAGAAAGCAATCAGTCTCGAATGGGGCATGACACCCAATATAGTAAACTGGATATATACGGCCATCGTCAGACTAATACTACCGTATGGGGTCGTAGTATGGTGGCCGGCCCTGAAAAAGAAATCCAGCATAAAAATGCTAACAAAGATGCAGAGAGATGCAGTGTTTTACGCACCACTCCAAACGAAGCCCTAAATGCTATACTCAACCTACCAAGCCCTGATCTAGCTGGCATGGAACAGGCTACAGTAGAGGCAATCAGGCTTAGAGATCAAACAGTGGAACCCACAAGAAGCGGGTTACTCATGTATCCTAAAACACATTCAAATTGTCCCCTCAGGATAGAATACTGCACTTCAACGGAGTACATACAAACACCGTTCAACACAATTATCCCAGAGAGGGACGAGTGGAACTCACAGACACCTGGCCGCCAGAATGCTATATGCTTCTATACGGACGGGTCAAAACTACAGAACAGAGTAGGAGGAGGAGTTTACTCCGAACAGCTAGGCTTGCGCATCTCGTTTAGACTCCCCGATCACTGCAGCGTCTTTCAAGCTGAAGTAGCAGCAATAAGGAAGGCCCTCAAATATTTGAAAACACTAAAACCGGATAACTCACACGTAAACATATTCAGTGATAGCCCAGCAGCTATAAAGTCGATTGGCTCAATCTCATGTCACTCAAAAACAGTATCGAATTGCGGCTTATCTTTGCATGAGATGACACAACAATTCGAAATCAGCCTTATATGGATACCCGGACACAGGGGCATAGAAGGCAATTCCATCACAGATGAACTAACTCGAGAAGGCACTACCGCGCCACTCATACAAGAGATGGAGGGCATGAGTATGCGTTTAGCCACATGTAAACAACTACTTAGGGAAAACCTAAATGGGAAAATACCACTGTCGCCTAACACGCCAAATATGGCCAAAAATAAGCTGAAAAAGAACGTCAAAACTTTTAAGGTTGACTAAAGCAAACCTCAGCACTGTGTGAGGCCTGTAAACAGGCCGAACGCTGGAAGCGAGACAGTCAGTCGAGGAGAACAAGTGTACGAGTCAACAACTTGAGAACGAAGTCAGCAGAGGAGCTACAGCCGTGGTAGTCAACAAGGAGCAAGATCGCTACGTCAAGACGTTCGGGACGAGAAGGTCTCCGAATTGAGACGCAGGTAGCTGAGGTCCAGTACGACGAAGCACGAGTAGTCCAGAAGCGCCCAACTGGCGAAGCCAAACCAAGGAGGGCACAGGATAAGCGGCAGGGATTGTGGTGTAGACCCGGAGAACTCTGTAGGAGACCGCGAACTTGAACCAGGCGATCGCCTAGGTGTATCCGTGAGATCCAAACAGGCGTGATACCGGCGCCACCAGTCCGAACCAGACGTGGGGTTGACGTGTTGCTGTTCCACAGGCGTTTGCCTTGGGGACCACAGCCGTTAGCTGCCGTGAGTCTGCGTAAGACAACAACTCTCAGCCCAAGCGAAGAGCGCCCAACAATGGAGGTCCGCCGGAAGACAGAAGACATGCGAAAGGCCCTAGCGGAGTACTACGCGGAGACGGAAAACGACCCACAGCTCACAGAATTGGAGGCGGCATATCCAGACAGACCAGGTCCAAGCGTAAAGGTGACAAACCCCGAGGGCGAAGACCTCATCGCAAGTCTGAGCATGGAGGAGATGCAGCGGGAAGGTCAGCGGAGGGAGACGAGCAGGGAAAGAAGGCCAAGTACAGAAAGACCCAGGCCCAGCCAGCCGGACTACGCAAAGGTGGCGAAGCAAGTTAGAGAATGGTCGTTTCGTTTTGACGGAGAAGAAAAGCCTCTCGAATTCCTGGAGCAGGTGGAGTGGTCTGCAAACACGTACGGTTTCCCGAGCCATGCCGGAATTAATGCGGGGAAAGGCACTGAAATGGTACATAGCCAACAACAAGCACTGGAGGACATGGGCCGAGTTTATAGACAGTTTCCAGACGTACTTCCTCCTACTTCACGAAGCTTGCGGACAAGGTGAGGCAAAGGAAGCAAGGCTTTAGGGAGGCATTCAAGGACTACATGGTCGAGATGCAGACCCTGATAAGACCCCTTGGGTATGGGAAGAAGGAAACGCTGGAGCTCATCAAGGAGAACTGCACGCCAGACCTTCGAATAGCGTTGAGATCCTACTACGTGGACGACCTAGAGGCCCTCATGATCCTCGCAGATGAGTACGAGGAACTGCACAGGGAACGGGTAGTCTTTGCGGAAGAGCACAAGTACAGCCGCAACAAAGCCCCTGCCGCGACACAAGTCACGTGTAGAAGGTGTGAGGACTAGGGAGAGCTAGGCACGCAGTCCCAGGAGCAGTGGGCACGATATACCCCGGGTCAGTCTGGGCGGCACAACACAACCTTATGGAGGCCGCCAGTCACCACCCAGAGACACTCTGGAACGACTCTTGCGGGCAACTCGGGTCAACACCCAACCCATGTGGCCAATCCACAAGAAGCTTGTCGCAGGTGCGGTGGACACGACCATTGGGCAAGAGGCTGCCCACAACAGAGGCTGCTGTTCTGCTGGATATGCGGAAAAATAGGAGTCCGAAGTACGGAATGCTGCCAGAGAGCGGGAAATGGGCAGCGATCTCAGCCGCAGAGAGGCGAGCAGGGGTCGCAGGGTGCCGCCTCTCCAAACTAACTGGAAAATTATTCGAGGAGGAGCAGCAGTTGTCCGCAGCGGTAACGATCGGCGGGGACACGTACAAGGCCACGATCGACACCGGGGCAACAGCAAGCTTCATAAGTGAAGAGCTGGCGGACAAGCTGGCTGCTCGTGGAGCGTTTACAAGGATACGACGGCAGGTTAGGTTGGCAGATGGAAGGTGCGGCGAAATCAACGCAAAGTATGTGGAGTATGCTTTTTTTATTATTGTGAAATTACGGCTTTGTCTCTTGTTTCTTTGTAAGTTTGAACCACTTTAGAGTTTAAAAGTGGCTCATATTCTATGTTATTCTGCTGTTTCTATTTCTTGATTTCGGATCAGTATATCGATCTTGCAGACAACTTGCGATTTTGAAGCTATTAATATTCTGTTACTACTAGAATTAAATGTTATTGGAATACAAATCGGACAATATAAATTATTAGATTTAATAATAAACGAATCTTAGGTAGGTTTGAAATTTAATTGGCAATTCAATTTTTTAATAACACCAATGCCTATTATTCCATCACATAGTATTGGAAAAATTGTATTAAAATTGTTTGGATCTATACATTTATCTGTCCGTATCTCAATTGACGTTAATCCTTTAGATTCAATAATATCTTGGATATGAATTTTATGAATACCTCTGTTTAAGTTGCCACGACCTCTATTATTATGCCGTCAGTCGGGTGATAGACAAGGGGACTAACGTGTAGCTTCAAGCTTTGCTAGAAGAAGGCGCTATAATTATCCATACACCCGGAAGTGCGACTATACTCTCCACGCCTGGCAAGGTTATGTTCCTCCCAGAGGATGCTGGCAAATGGTAGTCGGGCATCCCGGGCCGGACTAAGGTGTCACTCAACCCGTGCCGAGAGTCAGCCTGACTGAGGGCCCGGGTCACAAAATAGCCCAGTCTCAAACGGAGAGCTCAGGGTAGCTGGCGACCCTCTGTTCTATGAAGCCTTACCCGGGCGTCGCGGATCTGCGCCCGGGTGGACCCTCCTTTCTCCGCAACTCGTGGGAATCAAATGGAGTCGATAAATAAAAACAAAAAGGAGTCAGGATCTCCCAAAAAACCTACCCAAACGGCAGTGTCGACTGAGTCTGGCCGAACAACTTTCAAGGCAGCGAAGTAGGCGAGTGAGCCCAAATGACTGGCCTTCACAAAAGGATCGGGTTCGGATGAACCCCGCCTCAAATCTGAGGCGACTGAGTTCAAGCCGCCCAAAGCCGTCGCCATGGAAACATCTCCCGGCTCCAGTGTCATTATGTCCCCTTCAGGCGCAGCCAAGGAAGGCAAGCACTCAGTGGCAACCGGTAAAGGCAATAAATTTACCTTTGCAGAAAAGCGATCTGCTGGCCAAATCCTACGCAGCCAGGAGAAAGCGAAGACTGTGGCTCCTTCTGCAGAATGAATAAAGAAGGTAAACTGGGCAAGATCCGTATTGCCAAACTTCGGCAAGGAAGCCCCAAAGCCATCCAAGCCCACAGAGTTCAAAGAGCGACCTCCACCTAAGAGGGAGCGCGGATATTCCCTCCGACCCCTCGGCAAAGCGGCAACGCGTACAGCCAGGGCGATCTTTTACAGAGATCGCGAAAAACCGCATTCTCCTGGGCGTGGTCGACAGAAACGACCCGAGTGGCACGAAACAAGTGAAAGTGGGTGGACGCAGCCCTACCTACAAAATGCCTTGAAAATTTAGCGAAAGAACGTGGCCCCCCTCTTGTCTGCAAAGACGTGGGATGGTTCCAAGGCAGCGTCAAGGCGATCGCCTGTGGCGACGAGCGCTCGGCGGAGCTATACAAAGCCGCAGTAAAGGAGCTGGGGGAGGTGTATAAGGGCACCGGAATTGTTGCGTTGAGCTGGTCCGACGTACCTTGCCGTGCAAAAACCTGGCTCCCGGCACGCATCAAGGCGCCGGACCATACTGCACCATGCTGCAGCGATGCAATCCACACCTTCCCACCTCGGACTGGCGAGTAGTGAAGGTCGACGAGATGGAAGGGCCAATAAATCAGGCCATCCTCATCCTTAACAAGGAGTCCCTCGCTACCATAGACGCCGCTCATGGGAAGCTAAGCTTTGGGTTCAGTTCAGTGACCGTAAAGGTTTACAAATCGGACTCCGCCAAGGAGGACCAGGAAGGCGGTGGCGGAGAGATCGCAGAGATTGCCTCTGAGATCGAGGCATCGGAAGCCGAGGACGGCTACTCAACCGATACCTAAATTCTCCGCAGCCTAGGAAACATGGGTTCTTGGACGGACAAAGACACATCGGACGAGGAGGGAGCCGATACAACCGTGGTGGAGATGCTCACAGCAGATGTCCGTGAGGCTTCTGCAAATAACCCTCCACCACAGTAAAGCAGCTTCTGCTGCTTTCCAACTCCATCTGGCCGAGGATGGAGTCGACATAGTCCTGATCCAGGAACCTTGGATAGTTGGAGAAAAGGTCCCAGCGAAGGTAAAGTAATGGCCTGAATTTTGGCCGAAAAGCACCTTAGCATTTTTCTGTTCCATAATTACAGCGATGCAGATAAGGCGGCAGCCACCGTGGAGAGTCAGCCATCTCCGTTCCGAGTGCTGTCATCGCACATGAGCTCGTACATAATGAGGTGGTAAGAAGACTGGTACAAGACAGCGAAAAGCAGAACATAGGCCACAATGGGAAAGTACAAACATAAACGACCGCGGTGAGTCCCTCTTCAACTTTATTTTTAGTTCAAATCTCTTCATATGTAATAAAGGTACCGACCCCACCTTTATCATTAAGAACGGAAAAAAGGTAATAGACTTAACTCAAGTCTCTAAACCACTATAACAGACAGTAACACACTGGAGGATGCTACATAAGCACTCTATCTCGGACCACAGGTATATAGAAATGACCCTTACAACCAACCCCACAAAACCAGCAGTTTTCTCAAACCCAATGAAAACAGACTGGCAAAAATACAAAAATACTTTAAAAGGAAAAATTCCAACGGATCCCCCTTCATATCCTCAAACAATCTAGTCTAAACAAACTAGTATCAATTTTCACAGAAACCTTCAACTATGCAGTAAAAAAGGCCTGCCACAATAGCAAGCCCGTTCCCCTCCGAATGGACTGCAGAGCGCTTTTTAACAGAGCCAAGACTTTAAAAAGGCCATCAGGAAAGCAAAGCGATCCTCGTGGCATTCCTTCTGCACAGAAATTGAAAATACAGCTGAAGCAGCCAGACTTAGAAATATCCTCTCCCAATCGGCCACAACCTTAGGCTACCTTAAAAGCGCAGACGGTTCCTGGACCAGCACGAGTGAGGAATCTCTGGAGATACTTCTAGACACTCACTTCCCAGGAAACAGCCAAAACGCTCCCACCTTCCAACAAACAAACGCCACACTGGCAAGTATCGAAATGTGCATACAGCAAAAGGTCCTCCATTGGGCCATCCACAGTTTTAAACCATACAAATCTGAAGGTCCGCGCAAATCCAATATGCCGGAAACACAGCCATAAACTGGCTTCTAGACATTTTTACTTCTTCGACACCTACCCCAACCGTGGCTAAAGTCCCGAATTGTCTTAATCGCCACACATACGACCCCCAAGGATTTCAGACCAATTAGTCTGTCATCCTTCCTACTCAAGACCCTTGATAGAATCATCGGCCGGCATCTGAGATCAACTCTTAATCCAAGTCTCATCACAGAAACGCAACACGCCTACAAGAAAAGGAAATCGACAGAGAAAGCACTTCACTTTCTCGTCTCCAAGATAAACAAGAGAGAACGTTATAGTCGAGTTCCCCGACTATCTGATACCCGTTACTCAGCTAGTGGAGTTGCGAAGGAGAGTCTGCAACACTGACGGTTTTTGGCGCTTTGTGGGCGTTAGAGTGGGCGTGACAAAAAGTTTTTTGGGAAATGTATAGAAATTTACATTACTAATACAAAAATGAAAAAATATCAAAACATTTTACAAAAGTGTGGGCGTGGCAGCTTTGGGCGGTTTGGGGGCGTTAGAGTGGGCGTGGCAAAAAGTTTTTTTTGCAAATCGATAGATATTTACAAGACCAATACAAAAATGAAACAATATCAAAACATAGTTCAAAAGTGTGGGCGTGGCAGGTTTGGGCGGTTTGTGGGCGTTAGAGTGGGCGTGGCAGCATGACACACGACAAACTTGCGCTGCGTCTATGTCCCTGGAGTCTATATGCTTAATCTCAACTTTCTAGCTTTTGTAGTCCCTGAGATCTCGACGTTCATACGGACAGACAGACGGACAGACGGACGGACAGACGGACATGGCCAAATCGACTCGGCTATTGATCCTGATCAAGAATATATATACTTTATGTGGTCGGAAACGCTTCCTTCTGCCTGTTACATACTTTTCAACGAATCTAGTATACCCTTTTACTCTACGAGTAACGGGTATAAAAATACCAATGACCCAAAAGGAATATGGGCTGGTAGCATTCCAGGATAATAGCCTATGCGGACGACGTTGATATTATATTCAAAGGTAAATACCCCAAACGCTATGCGATCTTATGAGCGAAAAACTCAGTGTTTTGTCCAGCTGGACCAAAAATAATGGACTAGGAATTAACCCCTCAAAAACCGAGCTGGTTCTCTACCTCACAGACAGATACAAAAAGCATTCAATAGCACTCTTCACGTGCGAGAAAGCAATCAGTCTCGAATGGGGCATGACACCCAATATAGTAAACTGGATATATACGGCCATCGTCAGACTAATACTACCGTATGGGGTCGTAGTATGGTGGCCGGCCCTGAAAAAGAAATCCAGCATAAAAATGCTAACAAAGCTGCAGAGAGATGCAGTGTTTTACGCACCACTCCAAACGAAGCCCTAAATGCTATACTCAACCTACCAAGCCCTGATCTAGCTGGCATGGAACAGGCTACAGTAGAGGCAATCAGGCTTAGAGATACCAAACAGTGGAACCCACAAGAAGCGGGTTACTCATGTATCCTAAAACACATTCAAATTGTCCCCTCCAGGATAGAATACTGCACTTCAACGGAGTACATACAAACACCGTTCAACACAATTATCCCAGAGAGGGACGAGTGGAACTCACAGACACCTGGCCGCCAGAATGTTATATGCTTCTATACGGACGGGTCAAAACTACAGAACAGAGTAGGAGGAGGAGTTTACTCCGAACAGCTAGGCTTGCGCATCTCGTTTAGACTCCCCGATCACTGCAGCGTCTTTCAAGCTGAAGTAGCAGCAATAAGGAAGGCCCTCAAATATTTGAAAACACTAAAACCGGATAACTCACACGTAAACATATTCAGTGATAGCCTAGCAGCTATAAAGTCGATTGGCTCAATCTCATGTCACTCAAAAACAGTATCGAATTGCGGCTTATCTTTGCATGAGATGACACAACAATTCGAAATCAGCCTTATATGGATACCCGGACACAGGGGCATAGAAGGCAATTCCATCACAGATGAACTAACTCGAGAAGGCACTACCGCGCCACTCATACAAGAGATGGAAGGCATGAGTATGCGTTTAGCCACATGTAAACAACTACTTAGGGAAAACCTAAATGGGAAAATACCACTGTCGCCTAACACGCCAAATATGGCCAAAAATAAGCTGAAAAAGAACGTCAAAACTTTTAAGGTTGACTAAAGCAAACCTCAGCACTGTGTGAGGCCTGTAAACAGGCCGAACGCTGGAAGCGAGACAGTCAGTCGAGGAGAACAAGTGTACGAGTCAACAACTTGAGAACGAAGTCAGCAGAGGAGCTACAGCCGTGGTAGTCAACAAGGAGCAAGATCGCTACGTCAAGACGTTCGGGACGAGAAGGTCTCCGAATTGAGACGCATGCGAAAGGCCCTAGCGGAGTACTACGCGGAGACGGAAAACGACCCACAGCTCACAGAATTGGAGGCGGCATATCCAGACAGACCAGGTCCAAGCGTAAAGGTGACAAACCCCGAGGGCGAAGACCTCATCGCAAGTCTGAGCATGGAGGAGATGCAGCGGGAAGGTCAGCGGAGGGAGACGAGCAGGGAAAGAAGGCCAAGTACAGAAAGACCCAGGCCCAGCCAGCCGGACTACGCAAAGGTGGCGAAGCAAGTTAGAGAATGGTCGTTTCGTTTTGACGGAGAAGAAAAGCCTCTCGAATTCCTGGAGCAGGTGGAGTGGTCTGCAAACACGTACGGTTTCCCGAGCCATGCCGGAATTAATGCGGGGAAAGGCACTGAAATGGTACATAGCCAACAACAAGCACTGGAGGACATGGGCCGAGTTTATAGACAGTTTCCAGACGTACTTCCTCCTACTTCACGAAGCTTGCGGACAAGGTGAGGCAAAGGAAGCAAGGCTTTAGGGAGGCATTCAAGGACTACATGGTCGAGATGCAGACCCTGATAAGACCCCTTGGGTATGGGAAGAAGGAAACGCTGGAGCTCATCAAGGAGAACTGCACGCCAGACCTTCGAATAGCGTTGAGATCCTACTACGTGGACGACCTAGAAGCCCTCATGATCCTGGCAGAGGAACTGCACAGGGAACGGGTAGTCTTTGCGGAAGAGCACAAGTACAGCCGCAACAAAGCCCCTGCCGCGACACAAGTCACGTGTAGAAGGTGTGAGGACTAGGGAGAGCTAGGCACGCAGTCCCAGGAGCAGTGGGCACGATATACCCCGGGTCAGTCTGGGCGGCACAACACAACCTTATGGAGGCCGCCAGTCACCACCCAGAGACACTCTGGAACGACTCTTGCGGGCAACTCGGGTCAACACCCAACCCATGTGGCCAATCCACAAGAAGCTTGTCGCAGGTGCGGTGGACACGACCATTGGGCAAGAGGCTGCCCACAACAGAGGCTGCTGTTCTGCTGGATATGCGGAAAAATAGGAGTCCGAAGTACGGAATGCTGCCAGAGAGCGGGAAATGGGCAGCGATCTCAGCCGCAGAGAGGCGAGCAGGGGTCGCAGGGTGCCGCCTCTCCAAACTAACTGGAAAATTATTCGAGGAGGAGCAGCAGTTGTCCGCAGCGGTAACGATCGGCGGGGACACGTACAAGGCCACGATCGACACCGGGGCAACAGAAAGCTTCATAAGTGAAGAGCTGGCGGACAAGCTGGCTGCTCGTGGAGCGTTTACAAGGATACGACGGCAGGTTAGGTTGGCAGATGGAAGGTGCGGCGAAATCAACGCAAAGTATGTGGAGTATGCTTTTTTTATTATTGTGAAATTACGGCTTTGTCTCTTCTTTCTTTTTTTGTAAGTTTGAACCACTTTAGAGTTTAAAAGTGGCTCATATTCTATGTTATTCTGCTGTTTCTATTTCTTGATTTCGGATCAGTATATCGATCTTGCAGACAACTTGCGATTTTGAAGCTATTAATATTCTGTTACTACTAGAATTAAATGTTATTGGAATACAAATCGGACAATATAAATTATTAGATTTAATAATAAACGAATCTTAGGTAGGTTTGAAATTTAATTGGCAATTCAATTTTTTAATAACACCAATGCCTATTATTCCATCACATAGTATTGGAAAAATTGTATTAAAATTGTTTGGATCTATACATTTATCTGTCCGTATCTCAATTGACGTTAATCCTTTAGATTCAATAATATCTTGGATATGAATTTTATGAATACCTCTGTTTAAGTTGCCACGACCTCTATTATTATGGCGTCAGTCGGGTGATAGACAAGGGGACTAACGTGTAGCTTCAAGCTTTGCTAGAAGAAGGCGCTATAATTATCCATACACCCGGAAGTGCGACTATACTCTCCACGCCTGGCAAGGTTATGTTCCTGCCAGAGGATGCTGGCAAATGGTAGTCGGGCATCCCGGGCCGGACTAAGGTGTCACTCAACCCGTGCCGAGAGTCAGCCTGACTGAGGGCCCGGGTCACAAAATAGCCCAGTCTCAAACGGAGAGCTCAGGGTAGCTGGCGACCCTCTGTTCTATGAAGCCTTACCCGGGCGTCGCGGATCTGCGCCCGGGTGGACCCTCCTTTCTCCGCAACTCGTGGGAATCAAATGGAGTCGATAACTAAAAACAAAAAGGAGTCAGGATCTCCCAAAAAACCTACCCAAACGGCAGTGTCGACTGAGTCTGGCCGAACAACTTTCAAGGCAGCGAAGTAGGCGAGTGAGCCCAAATGCCTGGCCTTCACAAAAGGATCGGGTTCGGGTGAACCCCGCCTCAAATCTGAGGCGACTGAGTTCAAGCCGCCCAAAGCCGTCGCCATGGAAACATCTCCCGGCTCCAGTGCCATTATGTCCCCTTCAGGCGCAGCCAAGGAAGGCAAGCACTCAGTGGCAACCGGTAAAGGCAATAAATTTACCTTTGCAGAAAAGCGATCTGCTGGCCAAATCCTACGCAGCCAGGAGAAAGCGAAGACTGTGGCTCCTTCTGCAGAATGAATAAAGAAGGTAAACTGGGCAAGATCCGTATTGCCAAACTTCGGCAAGGAAGCCCCAAAGCCATCCAAGCCCACAGAGTTCAAAGAGCGACCTCCACCTAAGAGGGAGCGCGCCCAGGATATTCCCTCCGACTCCTCGGCAAAGCGGCAACGCGTACAGCCAGGGCGATCTTTTACAGAGATCGCGAAAAACCGCATTCTCCTGGGCGTGGTCGACAGAAACGACCCGAGTGGCAGGATGCACGAACAAGTGGAAGTGGGTGGACGCAGCCCTAGCTACAAAATGCCTTGAAAATTTAGCGAAAGAACGTGGCCCCCCTCTTGTCTGCAAAGATGTGGGATGGTTCCAAGGCAGCGTCAAGGCGATCGCCTGTGGCGACGAGCGCTCGGCGGAGCTATACAAAGCCGCAGTAAAGGAGCTGGGGGAGGTGTATAAGGGCACCGGAATTGTTGCGTTGAGCTGGTCCGACGTACCTTGCCGTGCAAAAACCTGGCTCCCGGTACGCATCAAGGCGCCGGACCATACTGCACCATGCTGCAGCGATGCAATCCACACCTTCCCACCTCGGACTGGCGAGTAGTGAAGGTCGACGAGATGGAAGGGCCAATAAATCAGGCCATCCTCATCCTTAACAAGGAGTCCCTCGCTACCATAGACGCCGCTCATGGGAAGCTAAGCTTTGGGTTCAGTTCAGTGACCGTAAAGGTTTACAAATCGGACTCCGCCAAGGAGGACCAGGAAGGCGGTGGCGGAGAGATCGCAGAGATTGCCTCTGAGATCGAGGCATCGGAAGCCGAGAACGGCTACTCAACCGATACCTAAATTCTCCGCAGCCTAGGAAACATGGGTTCTTGGACCGACAAAGACACATCGGACGAGGAGGGAGCCGATACAACCGTGGTGGAGATGCTCACAGCAGATGTCCGTGAGGCTTCTGCAAATAACCCTCCACCACAGTAAAGCAGCTTCTGCTGCTCTCCAACTCCATCTGGCCGAGGATGGAGTCGACATAGTCCTGATCCAGGAACCTTGGATAGTTGGAGAAAAGGTCCCAGCGAAGGTAAAGTAATGGCCTGAATTTTGGCCGAAAAGCACCTTAGCATTTTTCTGTTCCATAATTACAGCGATGCAGATAAGGCGGCAGCCACCGTGGAGAGTCAGCCATCTCCGTTCCGAGTGCTGTCATCGCACATGAGCTCGTACATAATGAGGTGGTAAGAAGACTGGTACTAGACAGCGAAAAGCAGAACATAGGCCACAATGGGAAAGTACAAACATAAACGACCGCGGTGAGTCCCTCTTCAACTTTATTTTTAGTTCAAATCTCTTCATATGTAATAAAGGTACCGACCCCACCTTTATCATTAAGAACGGAAAAGAGGTAATAGACTTAACTCTCGTCTCTAAACCACTATAACAGACAGTAACACACTGGAGAATGCTACATAAGCACTCTATCTCGGACCACAGGTATATAGAAATGACCCTTACAACCAACCCCACAAAACCAGCAGTTTTCTCAAACCCAATGAAAACAGACTGGCAAAAATACAAAAATACTTTAAAAGGAAAAATTCCAACGGATCCCCCTTCATATCCTCAAACAATCTAGTCTAAACAAACTAGTATCAATTTTCACAGAAACCTTCAACTATGCAGTAAAAAAGGCCTGCCACAATAGCAAGCCCGTTCCCCTCCGAATGGACTGCAGAGCGCTTTTTAACAGAGCCAAGACTTTTAAAAGGCCATCAGAGGCCTTCTGCACAGAAATTAAAAATACAGCTGAAGCAGCCAGACTTAGAAATATCCTCTCCCAATCGGCCACAACCTTAGGCTACCTTAAAAGCGCAGACGGTTCCTGGACCAGCACGAGTGAGGAATCTCTGGAGATACTTCTAGACACTCACTTCCCAGGAAACAGCCAAAACGCTCCCACCTTCCAACAAACAAACGCCACACTGGCAAGTATCGAAATGTGCATACAGCAAAAGGTCCTCCATTGGGCCATCCACAGTTTTAAACCATACAAATCTGAAGGTCCGCGCAAATCCAATATGCCGGAAACACAGCCATAAACTGGCTTCTAGACATTTTTACTTCTTCGACACCTACCCCAACCGTGGCTAAAGTCCCGAATTGTCTTAATCGCCAAAGCAGAAAAACCATCACATACGACCCCCTAGGATTTTAGTCAAGACCCTTGATAGAATCATCGGCCGGCATCTGAGATCAACTCTTAATCCAAGTCTCATCACAGACACGCAACACGCCTACAAGAAAAGGAAATCGACAGAGAAAGCACTTCACTTCGTCTCCAAGATAAACAACAGAGAACGTTATAGTCGAGTTCCCCGACTATCTGATACCCGTTACTCAGCTAGTGGAAGTGCGAAGGAGAGTCTGCAACACTGACGGTTTTTGGCGCTTTGTGGGCGTTAGAGTGGGCGTGACAAAAAGTTTTTTGGGAAATGTATAGAAATTTACATTACTAATACAAAAATGAAAAAATATCAAAACATTTTACAAAAGTGTGGGCGTGGCAGCTTTGGGCGGTTTGATGGCGTTAGAGTGGGCGTGGCAAAAAGTTTTTTTTGCAAATCGATAGATATTTACAAGACCAATACAAAAATGAAAAAATATGGCAGCATGACACACGACAAACTTGCGCTGCGTCTATGTCCCTGGAGTCTATATGCTTAATCTCAACTTTCTAGCTTTTGTAGTTCCTGAGATCTCGACGTTTATACGGACAGACAGACGGACAGACGGACGGACAGACGGACATGGCCAAATCGACTCGGCTATTGATCCTGATCAAGAATATATATACTTTATGTGGTCGGAAACGCTTCCTTCTGCCTGTTACATACTTTTCAACGAATCTAGTATACCCTTTTACTCTACGAGTAACGGGTATAAAAATACCAATGACCCAAAAGGAATATGGGCTGGTAGCATTCCAGGATAATAGCCTATGCGGACGACGTTGATATTATATTCAAAGGTAAATACCCCAAACGCTATGCGATCCTATGAGCGAAAAACTCAGTGTTTTGTCCAGCTGGACCAAAAATAATGGACTAGGAATTAACCCCTCAAAAACCGAGCTGGTTCTCTACCTCACAGACAGATACAAAAAGCATTCAATAGCACTCTTCACGTGCGAAAAAGCAATCAGTCTCGAATGGGGCATGACACCCAATATAGTAAACTGGATATATACGGCCATCGTCAGACTAATACTACCGTATGGGGTCGTAGTATGGTGGCCGGCCCTGAAAAAGAAATCCAGCATAAAAATGCTAGCAAAGATGCAGAGAGCTGCAGTGTTTTACGCACCACTCCAAACGAAGCCCTAAATGCTATACTCAACCTCGATCTAGCTGGCATGGAACAGGCTACAGTAGAGGCAATCAGGCTTAGAGATACCAAACAGTGGAACCCACAAGAAGCGGGTTACTCATGTATCCTAAAACACATTCAAATTGTCCCCTCCAGGATAGAATACTGCACTTCAACGGAGTACATACAAACACCGTTCAACACAATTATCCCAGAGAGGGACGAGTGGAACTCACAGACACCTGGCCGCCAGAATGCTATATGCTTCTATACGGACGGGTCAATACTACAGAACAGAGTAGGAGGAGGAGTTTACTCCGAACAGCTAGGCTTGCGCATCTCGTTTAGACTCTCCGATCACTGCAGCGTCTTTCAAGCTGAAGTAGCAGCAATAAGGAAGGCCCGTGCGTTTAGCCACATGTAAACAACTACTTAGGGAAAACCTAAATGGGAAAATACCACTGTCGCCTAACACGCCAAATATGGCCAAAAATAAGCTGAAAAAGAACGTCAAAACTTTTAAGGTTGACTAAAGCAAGCCTCAGCACTGTGTGAGGCCTGTAAACAGGCCGAACGCTGGAAGCGAGACAGTCAGTCGAGGAGAACAAGTGTACGAGTCAACAACGTGAGAACGAAATCAGCAGAGGAGCTACAGCCGTGGTAGTCAACAAGGAGCAAGATCGCTACGTCAAGACGTTCGGGACGAGAAGGTCTCCGAATTGAGACGCAGGTAGCTGAGGTCCAGTACGACGAAGCACGAGTAGTCCAGAAGCGCCCAACTGGCGAAGCCAAACCAAGGAGGGTTCGGACCAGTCCGAACCAGACGTGGGGTTGACGTGTTGCTGTTCCACAGGCATTTGCCTTGGGGACCACAGCCGTTAGCTGCCGTGAGTCTGCGTAAGACAACAACTCTCAGCCCAAGCGAAGAGCGCCCAACAATGGAGGTCCGCCGGAAGACAGAAGACATGCGAAAGGCCCTAGCGGAGTACTACGCGGAGACGGAAAACGACCCACAGCTCACAGAATTGGAGGCGGCATATCCAGACAGACCAGGTCCAAGCGTAAAGGTGACAAACCCCGAGGGCGAAGACCTCATCGCAAGTCTGAGCATGGAGGAGATGCAGCGGGAAGGTCAGCGGAGGGAGACGAGCAGGGAAAGAAGGCCAAGTACAGAAAGACCCAGGCCCAGCCAGCCGGACTACGCAAAGGTGGCGAAGCAAGTTAGAGAATGGTCGTTTCGTTTTGACGGAGAAGAAAAGCCTCTCGAATTCCTGAAGCAGGTGGAGTGGTCTGCAAACACGTACGGTTTCCCGAGCCATGCCGGAATTAATGCGGGGAAAGGCACTGAAATGGTACATAGCCAACAACAAGCACTGGAGGACATGGGCCGAGTTTATAGACAGTTTCCAGACGTACTTCCTCCTACTTCACGAAGCTTGCGGACAAGGTGAGGCAAAGGAAGCAAGGCTTTAGGGAGGCATTCAAGGACTACATGGTCGAGATGCAGACCCTGATAAGACCCCTTGGGTATGGGAAGAAGGAAACGCTGGAGCTCATCAAGGAGAACTGCACGCCAGACCTTCGAATAGCGTTGAGATCCTACTACGTGGACGACCTAGAAGCCCTCATGATCCTGGCAGATGAGTACGAGGAACTGCACAGGGAACGGGTAGTCTTTGCGGAAGAGCACAAGTACAGCCGCAACAAAGCCCCTGCCGCGACACAAGTCACGTGTAGAAGGTGTGAGGACTCAGGAGAGCTAGGCACGCAGTCCCAGGAGCAGTGGGCACGATATACCCCGGGTCAGTCTGGGCGGCACAACACAACCTTATGGAGGCCGCCAGTCACCACCCAGAGGCACTCTGGAACGACTCTTGCGGGCAACTCGGGTCAACACCCAACCCATGTGGCCAATCCACAAGAAGCTTGTCGCAGATGCGGTGGACACGACCATTGGGCAAGAGGCTGCCCACAACAGAGGCTGGTGTTCTGCTGGATATGCGGAAAAATAGGAGTCCGAAGTACGGAATGCTGCCAGAGAGCGGGAAATGGGCAGCGATCTCAGCCGCAGAGAGGCGAGCAGGGGTCGCAGGGTGCCGCCTCTCCAAACTAACTGGAAAATTATTCGAGGAGGAGCAGCAGTTGTCCGCAGCGGTAACGATCGGTGGGGACACGTACAAGGCCACGATCGACACCGGGGCAACAGCAAGCTTCATAAGTGAAGAGCTGGCGGACAAGCTGGCTACTCGTGGAGCGTTTACAAGGATACGACGGCAGGTTAGGTTGGCAGATGGAAGGTGCGGCGAAACCAACGCAAAGTATGTGGAGTATGCTTTTTTTATTATTGTGAAATTACGGCTTTGTCTCTTGTTTCTTTGTAAGTTTGAACCACTTTAGAGTTTAAAAGTGGCTCATATTCTATGTTATTCTGCTGTTTCTATTTCTTGATTTCGGATCAGTATATCGATCTTGCAGACAACTTTTGAAGCTATTAATATTCTGTTACTACTAGAATTAAATGTTATTGGAATACAAATCGGACAATATAAATTATTAGATTTAATAATAAACGAATCTTAGGTAGGTTTGAAATTTAATTGGCAATAAATTGTTTATAAGCTATATTAAAATTGTTTGGATCTATACATTTATCTGTCCGTATCTCAATTGACGTTAATCCTTTAGGTTCAATAATATCTTGGCTTATGCCTTGGATATAAATTTTATGAATACCTCTGTTTAAGTTGCCACGACCTCTATTATTATGCCGTCAGTCGGGTGATAGACAAGGGGACTAACGTGTAGCTTCAAGCTTTGCTAGAAGAAGGCGCTATAATTATCCATACACCCGGAAGTGCGACTATACTCTCCACGCCTGGCAAGGTTATGTTCCTGCCAGAGGATGCTGGCAAATGGTAGTCGGGCATCCCGGGCCGGACTAAGGTGTCACTCAACCCGTGCCGAGAGTCAGCCTGACTGAGGTCACAAAATAGCCCAGTCTCAAACGGAGAGCTCAGGGTAGCTGGCGACCCTCTGTTCTATGAAGCCTTACCCGGGCGTCGCGGATCTGCGCCCGGGTGGACCCTCCTTTCTCCGCAACTCGTGGGAATCAAATGGAGTCGATAAATAAAAACAAAAAGGAGTCAGGATCTCCCAAAAAACCTACCCAAACGGCAGTGTCGACTGAGTCTGGCCGAACAACTTTCCAGGCAGCGAAGTAGGCGAGTGAGCCCAAATGCCTGGCCTTCACAAAAGGATCGGGTTCGGGTGAACCCCGCCTCAAATCTGAGGCGACTGAGTTCAAGCCGCCCAAAGCCGTCGCCATGGAAACATCTCCCGGCTCCAGTGCCATTATGTCCCCTTCAGGCGCAGCCAAGGAAGGCAATCACTCAGTGGCAACCGGTAAAGGCAATAAATTTACCTTTGCAGAAAAGCGATCTGCTGGCCAAATCCAGCCAGGAGAAAGCGAAGACTGTGGCTCCTTCTGCAGAATGAATAAAGAAGGTAAACTGGGCAAGATCCGTATTGCCAAACTTCGGCAAGGAAGCCCCAAAGCCATCCAAGCCCACAGAGTTCAAAGAGCGACCTCCACCTAAGAGGGAGCGCGCCCAGGATATTCCCTCTGACCCCTCGGCAAAGCGGCAACGCGTACAGCCAGGGCGATCTTTTACAGAGATCGCGAAAAACCGCATTCTCCTGGGCGTGGTCGACAGAAACGACCCGAGTGGCAGGATGCACGAAACAAGTGGAAGTGGGTGGACGCAGCCCTAGCTACAAAATGCTTTGAAATTTTAGCGAAAGAACCTGGCCCCCCTCTTGTCTGCAAATACGTGGGATGGTTCCAAGGCAGCGGAAAGGCGATCGCCTGTGGCGACGAGCGCTCGGCGGAGCTATACAAAGCCGCAGTAAAGGAGCTGGGGGAGGTGTATAAGGGCACCGGAATTGTTGCGTTGAGCTGGTCCGACGTACCTTGCCGTGCAAGGACCTGGCTCCCGGCACGCATCAAGGCGCCGGACCATGCTTCACCATGCTGCAGCGATGCAATCCACACCTTCCCACCTCGGACTGGCGAGTAGTAAAGGTCGACGAGATGGAAGGGCCAATAAATCAGGCCATCCTCATCCTTAACAAGGAGTCCCTCGCTACCATAGACGCCGCTCATGGGAAGCTAAGCTTTGGGTTCAGTTCAGTGACCGTAAAGGTTTACAAATCGGACTCCGCAAGGGAGGACCAGGAAGGCGGTGGCGGAGAGATCGCAGAGATTGTCTCTGAGATCGAGGCATCGGAAGCCGAGGACGGCTACTCAACCGATACCTAAATTCTCCGCAGCCTAGGAAACATGGGTTCTTAGACGGACCAAGACACATCGGACGAGGAGGGAGCCGATACAACCGTGGTGGAGATGCTCACAGCAGATGTCCGTGAGGCTTCTGCAAATAAACCTCCACCACAGTAAAGCAGCTTCTGCTGCTCTCCAACTCCATCTGGCCGAGGATGGAGTCGACATAGTCCTGATCCAGGAACCTTGGATACAAGGAGAAAAGGTCCCAGCGAAGGTAAAGTAATGGCCTGAATTTTGGCCAAAAAGCACCTTAGCATTTTTCTGTTCCATAATTACAGCGATGCAGATAAGGCGGCAGCCACCGTGGAGAGTCAGCCATCTCCGTTCCGAGTGCTGTCATCGCACATGAGCTCGTACATAATGAGGTGGTAAGAAGACCGGTACAAGACAGCGAAAAGCAGAACATAGGCCACAATGGGAAAGTACAAACATAAACGACCGCGGTGAGTCCCTCTTCAACTTTATTTTTAGTTCAAATCTCTTCATATGTAATAAAGGTACCGACCCCACCTTTCTCATTAAGAACGGAAAAGAGGTAATAGACTTAACTCTCGTCTCTAAACCACTATAACAGACAGTAACACACTGGAGGATGCTACATAAGCACTCTATCTCGGACCACAGGTATATAGAAATGACCCTTACAACCAACCCCACAAAACCAGCAGTTTTCTCAAACCCAATGAAAACAGACTGGCAAAAATACAAAAATACTTTAAAAGGAAAAATTCCAACGGATCCCCCTTCATATCCTTAAACAATCTAGTCGAAACAAACTAGTATCAATTTTCACAGAAACCTTCAACTATGCAGTAAAAAAGGCCTGCCACAATAGCAAGCCCGTTCCCCTCCGAATGGACTGCAGAGCGCTTTTTAACAGAGCCAAGACTTTAAAAAGGCCATCAGGAAAGCAAAGCGATCCTCGTGGCATTCCTTCTGCACAGAAATTGAAAATACAGCTGAAGCAGCCAGACTTAGAAATATCCTCTCCCAATCGGCCACAACCTTAGGCTACCTTAAAAGCGCAGACGGTTCCTGGACCAGCACGAGTGAGGAATCTCTGGAGATACTTCTAGACACTCACTTCCCAGGAAACAGCCAAAACGCTCCCACCTTCCAACAAACAAACTCCACACTGGCAAGTATCGAAATGTGCATACAGCAAAAGGTCCTCCATTGGGCCATCCACAGTTTTAAACCATACAAATCTGAAGGTCCGCGCAAATCCAATATGCCGGAAACACAGCCATAAATTGGCTTCTAGACATTTTTACTTCTTCGACACCTACCCCAACCGTGGCTAAAGTCCCGAATTGTCTTAATCGCCAAAGCAGAAAAACCATCACATACGACCCCCTAGGATTTTAGTCAAGACCCTTGATAGAATCATCGACCGGCATCTGAGATCAACTCTTAATCCAAGTCTCATCACAGACACGCAACACGCCTACAAGAAAAGGAAATCGACAGAGAAAGCACTTCACTTCGTCTCCAAGATAAACAACAGAGAACGTTATAGTCGAGTTCCCCGACTATCTGATACCCGTTACTCAGCTAGTGGAAGTGCGAAGGAGAGTCTGCAACACTGACGGTTTTTGGCGCTTTGTGGGCGTTAGAGTGGGCGTGACAAAAAGTTTTTGGGAAATGTATAGAAATTTACATTACTAATACAAAAATGAAAAAATATCAAAACATTTTACAAAAGTGTGGGCGTGGCAGCTTTGGGCGGTTTGAGGGGGTAGAGTGGGCGTGGCAAAAAGTTTTTTTTGCAAATCGATAGATATTTACAAGACCAATACAAAAATGAAAAAATATGGCAGCATGACACACGACAAACTTGCGCTGCGTCTATGTCCCTGGAGTCTATATGCTTAATCTCAACTTTCTAGCTTTTGTAGTTCCTGAGATCTCGACGTTTATACGGACAGACAGACGGACAGACGGACGGACAGACGGACATGGCCAAATCGACTCGGCTATTGATCCTGATCAAGAATATATATACTTTATGTGGTCGGAAACGCTTCCTTCTGCCTGTTACATACTTTTCAAAGAATCTAGTATACCCTTTTACTCTACGAGTAACGGGTATAAAAATACCAATGACCCAAAAGGAATATGGGCTGGTAGCATTCCAGGATAATAGCCTATGCGGACGACGTTGATATTATATTCAAAGGTAAATACCCCAAACGCTATGCGATCTTATGATCGAAAACTCAGTGTTTTGTCCAGCTGGACCAAAAATAATGGACTAGGAATTAACCCCTCAAAAACCGAGCTGGTTCTCTACCTCACAGACAGATACAAAAAGCACTCAATAGCACTCTTCACGTGCGAGAAAGCAATCAGTCTCGAATGGGGCATGACACCCAATATAGTAAACTGGATATATATGGCCATCGTCAGACTAATACTACCGTATGGGGTCGTAGTATGGTGGCCGGCCCTGAAAAAGAAATCCTGCATAAAAATGCTAACAAAGATGCAGAGAGCTGCAGTGCTTTACGCACCACTCCAAACGAAGCCCTAAATGCTATACTCAACCTACCAAGCCCTGATCTAGCTGGCATGGAACAGGCTACAGTAGAGGCAATCAGGCTTAGAGATACCAAACAGTGGAACCCACAAGAAGCGGGTTACTCATGTATCCTAAAACACATTCAAATTGTCCCCTCCAGGATAGTATACTGCACTTCAACGGAGTACATACAAACACCGTTCAACACAATTATCCCAGAGAGGGACGAGTGGAACTCACAGACACCTGGCCCCCAGAATGCTATATGCTTCTATACGGACGGGTCAAAACTACAGAACAGAGTAGGAGGAGGAGTTTACTCCGAAACGCTAGGCTTGCGCATCTCGTTTAGACTCCCCGATCACTGCAGCGTCTTTCAAGCTGAAGTAGCAGCAATAAGGAAGGCCCTCAAATATTTGAAAACACTAAAACCGGATAACTCACACGTAAACATATTCAGTGATAGCCCAGCAGCTATAAAGTCGATTGGCTCAATCTCATGTCACTCAAAAACAGTATCGAATTGCGGCTTATCTTTGCATGAGATGACACAACAATTCGAAATCAGCCTTATATGGATACCCGGACACAGGGACATAGAAGGCAATTCCATCACAGATGAACTAACTCGAGAAGGCACTACCGCGCCACTCATACAAGAGATGGAGGGCATGAGTATGCGTTAAGCCACATGTAAACAACCACTTAGGGAAAACCTAAATGGGAAAATACCACTGTCGCCTAACACGCCAAATATGGCCAAAAATAAGCTGAAAAAGAACGTCAAAACTTTTAAGGTTGACTAAAGCAAACCTCAGCACTGTGTGAGGCCTGTAAACAGGCCGAACGCTGGAAGCGGACAGTCAGTCGAGGAGAACAAGTGTACGAGTCAACAACGTGAGAACGAAGTCAGCAGAGGAGCTACAGCCGTGGTAGTCAACAAGGAGCAATATCGCTACGTCAAGACGTTCGGGACGAGAAGGTCTCCGAATTGAGACGCAGGTAGCTGAGGTCCTGTACGACGAAGCACGAGTAGTCCAGAAGCGCCCAACTGGCGAAGCCAAACCAAGGAGGGTTCGGACCAGTCCGAACCAGACGTGGGGTTGACGTGTTGCTGTTCCATAGGCATTTGCCTTGGGGACCACAGCCGTTAGCTGCCGTGAGTCTGCGTAAGACAACAACTCTCAGCCCAAGCGAAGAGCGCCCAACAATGGAGGTCCGCCGGAGGACAGAAGACATGCGAAAGGCCCTAGCGGAGTACTACGCGGAGACGGAAAACGACCCACAGCTCACAGAATTGGAGGCGGCATATCCAGACAGACCAGGTCCAAGCGTAAAGGTGACAAACCCCGAGGGCGAAGACCTCATCGCAAGTCTGAGCATGGAGGAGATGCAGCGGGAAGGTCAGCGGAGGGAGACGAGCAGGGAAAGAAGGCCAAGGTGGCGAAGCAAGTTAGAGAATGGTCGTTTCGTTTTGACGGAGAAGAAAAGCCTCTCGAATTCCTGGAGCAGGTGGAGTGGTCTGCAAACACGTACGGTTTCCCGAGCCATGCCGGAATTAATGCGGGGAAAGGCACTGAAATGGTACATAGCCAACAACAAGCACTGGAGGACATGGGCCGAGTTTATAGACAGTTTCCAGACGTACTTCCTCCTACTTCACGAAGCTTGCGGACAAGGTGAGGCAAAGGAAGCAAGGCTTTAGGGAGGCATTCAAGGACTACATGGTCGAGATGCAGACCCTGATAAGACCCCTTGGGTATGGGAAGAAGGAAACGCTGGAGCTCATCAAGGAGAACTGCACGCCAGACCTTCGAATAGCGTTGAGATCCTACTACGTGGACGACCTAGAAGCCCTCATGATCCTGGCAGAGGAACTGCACAGGGAACGGGTAGTCTTTGCGGAAGAGCACAAGTACAGCCGCAACAAAGCCCCTGCCGCGACACAAGTCACGTGTAGAAGGTGTGAGGACTCAGGAGAGCTAGGCACGCAGTCCCAGGAGCAGTGGGCACGATATACCCCGGGTCAGTCTGGGCGGAACAACACAACCTTATGGAGGCCGCCAGTCACCACCCAGAGACACTCTGGAACGACTCTTGCGGGCAACTCGGGTCAACACCCAACCCATGTGGCCAATCCACAAGAAGCTTGTCGCAGGTGCGGTGGACACGACCATTGGGCAAGAGGCTGCCCACAACAGAGGCTGCTGTTCTGCTGGATATGCGGAAAAATAGGAGTCCGAAGTACGGAATGCTGCCAGAGAGCGGGAAATGGGCAGCGATCTCAGCCGCAGAGAGGCGAGCAGGGGTCGCAGGGTGCCGCCTCTCCAAACTAACTGGAAAATTATTCGAGGGGAGCAGCAGATGTCCACGATCGACACCGGGGCAACAGCAAGCTTCATAAGTGAAGAGCTGGCGGACAAGCTGGCTGCTCGTGGAGCGTTTACAAGGATACGACGGCAGGTTAGGTTCGCAGATGGAAGGTGCGGCGAAATCAACGCAAAGTATGTGGAGTATCCTTTTTTTATTATTGTGAAATTACGGCTTTGTCTCTTGTTTCTTTGTTTCTTTGTTTCTTGATTTCGGATCAGTATATCGATCTTGCAGACAACTTGCGATTTTGAAGCTATTAATATTCTGTTACTACTAGAATTAAATGTTATTGGAATACAAATCGGACAATATAAATTATTAGATTTAATAATAAACGAATCTTAGGTAGGTTTGAAATTTAATTGGCAATTCAATTTTTAATAACACCAATGCCTATTATTCCATCACATAGTATTGGAAATTGTTTATAAGCTATATTAAAATTGTTTGGATCTATACATTTATCTGTCCGTATCTCAATTGACGTTAATCCTTTAGATTCAATAATATCTTGGATATGAATTTTATGAATACCTCTGTTTAAGTTGCCACGACCTCTATTATTATGCCGTCAGTCGGGTGATAGAGAAGGGGACTAACGTGTAGCTTCAAGCTTTGCTAGAAGAAGGCGCTATAATTATCCATACACCCGGAAGTGCGACTATACTCTCCACGCCTGGCAAGGTTATGTTCCTGCCAGAGGATGCTGGCAAATGGTAGTCGGGCATCCCGGGCCGGACTAAGGTGTCCCTCAACCCGTGCCGAGAGCCTGACTGAGGGCCCGGGTCACAAAATAGCCCAGTCTCAAACGGAGAGCTCAGGGTAGCTGGCGACCCTCTGTTCTATGAAGCCTTACCCGGGCGTCGCGGATCTGCGCCCGGGTGGACCCTCCTTTCTCCGCAACTCGTGGGAATCAAATGGAGTCGATAAATAAAAACAAAAAGGAGTCAGGATCTCCCAAAAAACCTACCCAAACGGCAGTGTCGACTGAGTCTGGCCGAACAACTTTCCAGGCAGCGAAGTAGGCGAGTGAGCCCAAATGCCTGGCCTTCACAAAAGGATCGGGTTCGGGTGAACCCCGCCTCAAATCTGAGGCGACTGAGTTCAAGCCGCCCAAAGCCGTCGCCATGGAAACATCTCCCGGCTCCAGTGCCATTATGTCCCCTTCAGGCGCAGCCAAGGAAGGCAAGCACTCAGTGGCAACCGGTAAAGGCAATAAATTTACCTTTGCAGAAAAGCGATCTGCTGGCCAAATCCTACGCAGCCAGGAGAAAGCGAAGACTGTGGCTCCTTCTGCAGAATGAATAAAGAAGGTAAACTGGGCAAGATCCGTATTGCCAAACTTCGGCAAGGAAGCCCCAAAGCCATCCAAGCCCACAGAGTTCAAAGAGCGACCTCCACCTAAGAGGGAGCGCGCCCAGGATATTCCCTCCGACCCCTCGGCAAAGCGGCAACGCGTACAGCCAGGGCGATCTGTTACAGAGATCGCGAAAAACCGCATTCTCCTGGGCGTGGTCGACAGAAACGACCCGAGTGGCAGGATGCACGAAACAAGTGGAAGTGGATGGACGCAGCCCTAGCCACAAAATGCTTTGAAATTTTAGCGAAAGAACCTGGCCCCCCTCCTGTCTGCAAAGACGTGGGATGGTTCCAAGGCAGCGTCAAGGCGATCGCCTGTGGCGACGAGCGCTCGGCGGAGCTATACAAAGCCGCAGTAAAGGAGCTGGGGGAGGTGTATAAGGGCACCGGAATTGTTGCGTTGAGCTGGTCCGACGTACCTTGCCGTGCAAGGACCTGGCTCCCGGCACGCATCAAGGCGCCGGACCATGCTGCACCATGCTGCAGCGATGCAATCCACACCTTCCCACCTCGGACTGGCGAGTAGTGAAGGTCGACGAGATGGAAGGGCCAATAAATCAGGCCATCCTCATCCTTAACAAGGAGTCCCTCGCTACCATAGACGCCGCTCATGGGAAGCTAAGCTTTGGGTTCAGTTCAGTGACCGTAAAGGTTTACAAATCGGACTCCGCCAAGGAGGACCAGGAAGGCGATGGCGGAGAGATCGCAGAGATTGCCTCTGAGATCGAGGCATCGGAAGCCGAGGACGGCTACTCAACCGATACCTAAATTCTCCGCAGCCTAGGAAACATGGGTTCTTGGACGGACCAAGACACATCGGACGAGGAGGGAGCCGATACAACCGTGGTGGAGATGCTCACAGCAGATGTCCGTGAGGCTTCTGCAAATAAACCTCCACCACAGTAAAGCAGCTTCTGCTGCTCTCCAACTCCATCTGGCCGAGGATGGAGTCGACATAGTCCTGATCCAGGAACCTTGGATAGTAGGAGAAAAGGTCCCAGCGAAGGTAAAGTAATGGCCTGAATTTTGGCCAAAAAGCACCTTAGCATTTTTCTGTTCCATAATTACAGCGATGCAGATAAGGCGGCAGCCACCGTGGAGAGTCAGCCATCTCCGTTCCGAGTGCTGTCATCGCACATGAGCTCGTACATAATGAGGTGGTAAGAAGACTAAGAAGACAGCGAAAAGCAGAACATAGGCCACAATGGGAAAGTACAAACATAAACGACCGCGGTGAGTCCCTCTTCAACTTTATTTTTAGTTCAAATCTCTTCATATGTAATAAAGGTACCGACCCCACCTTTCTCATTAAGAACGGAAAAGAGGTAATAGACTTAACTCTCGTCTCTAAACCACTATAACAGACAGTAACACACTGGAGGATGCTACATAAGCACACTATCTCGGACCACAGGTATATAGAAATGACCCTTACAACCAACCCCACAAAACCAGCAGTTTTCTCAAACCCAATGAAAACAGACTGGCAAAAATACAAAAATACTTTAAAAGGAAAAATTCCAACGGATCCCCCTTCATATCCTCAAACAATCTAATCTAAACAAACTAGTATCAATTTTCACAGAAACCTTCAACTATGCAGTAAAAAAGGCCTGCCACAATAGCAAGCCCGTTCCCATCCGAATGGACTGCAGAGCGCTTTTTAACAGAGCCAAGACTTTAAAAAGGCCATCAGGAAAGCAAAGCGATCCTCGTGGCATTCCTTCATTCCTTCATATCCTCAAACAATCTAGTCTAAACAAACTAGTATCAATTTTCACAGAAACCTTCAACTATGCAGTAAAAAAGGCCTGCCACAATAGCAAGCCCGTTCCCATCCGAATGGACTGCAGAGCGCTTTTTAACAGAGCCAAGACTTTAAAAAGGCCATCAGGAAAGCAAAGCGATCCTCGTGGCATTCCTTCTGCACAGAAATTGAAAATACAGCTGAAGCAGCCAGACTTAGAAATATCCTCTCCCAATCGGCCACAACCTTAGGCTACCTTAAGAGCGCAGACGGTTCCTGGACCAGCACGAGTGAGGAATCTCTGGAGATACTTCTAGACACTCACTTCCCAGGAAACAGCCAAAACGCTCCCACCTTCCAACAAACAAACGCCACACTGGCAAGTATCGAAATGTGCATACAGCAAAAGGTCCTCCATTGGGCCATCCACAGTTTTAAACCATACGAATCTGAAGGTCCGCGCAAATCCAATATGCCGGAAACACAGCCATAAACTGGCTTCTAGACATTTTTACTTCTTCGACACCTACCCCAACCGTGGCTAAAGTTCCGAATTGTCTTAATCGCCAAAGCAGAAAAACCATCACATACGACCCCCAAGGATTTCAGACCAATTAGTCTGTCATCCTTCCTACTCAAGACCCTTGATAGAATCATCGGCCGGCATCTGAGATCAACTCTTAATCCAAGTCTCATCACAGACAGGCAACACGCCTACAAGAAAAGGAAATCGACAGAGAAAGCACTTCACTTTCTCGTCTCCAAGATAAACAAGAGAGAACGTTATAGTCGAGTTCCCCGACTATCTGATACCCGTTACTCAGCTAGTGGAGTTGCGAAGGAGAGTCTGCAACACTGACGGTTTTTGGCGCTTTGTGGGCGTTAGAGTGGGCGTGACAAAAAGTTTTTTGGGAAATGTATAGAAATTTACAAGACTAATACAAAAATGAAAAAATATCAAAACATTTTACAAAAGTGTGGGCGTGGCAGCTTTGGGCGGTTTGAGGGGGTAGAGTGGGCGTGGCAAAAAGTTTTTTTTGCAAATCGATAGATATTTACAAGACCAATACAAAAATGAAAAAATATGGCAGCATGACACACGACAAACTTGCGCTGCGTCTATGTCCCTGGAGTCTATATGCTTAATCTCAACTTTCTAGCTTTTGTAGTTCCTGAGATCTCGACGTTCATACGGACAGACAGACGGACAGACGGACGGACAGACGGACAGACGGACATGGCCAAATCGACTCGGCTATTGATCCTGATCAAGAATATATATACTTTATGTGGTCGGAAACGCTTCCTTCTGCCTGTTACATACTTTTCAACGAATCTAGTATACCCTTTTACTCTACGAGTAACGGGTATAAAAATACCAATGACCCAAAAGGAATATGGGCTGGTAGCATTCCAGGATAATAGCCTATGCGGACGACGTTGATATTATATTCAAAGGTAAATACCCCAAACGCTATGCGATCCTATGAGCGAAAAACTCAGTGTTTTGTCCAGCTGGACCAAAAATAATGGACTAGGAATTAACCCCTCAAAAACCGAGCTGGTTCTCTACCTCACAGACAGATACAAAAAGCACCTAATAGCACTCTTCACGTGCGAGAAAGCAATCAGTCTCGAATGGGGCATGACACCCAATATAGTAAACTGGATATATACGGCCATCGTCAGACTAATACTACCGTATGGGGTCGTAGTATGGTGGCCGGCCCTGAAAAAGAAATCCAGCATAAAAATGCTAACAAAGATGCAGAGAGCTGCAGTGCTTTACGCGCCACTCCAAACGAAGCCCTAAATGCTATACTCAACCTACCAAGCCCTGATCTAGCTGGCATGGAACAGGCTACAGTAGAGGCAATCAGGCTTAGAGATACCAAACAGTGGAACCCACAAGAAGCGGGTTACTCATGTATCCTAAAACACATTCAAATTGTCCCCTCCAGGATAGTATACTGCACTTCAACGGAGTACATACAAACACCGTTCAACACAATTATCCCAGAGAGGGACGAGTGGAACTCACAGACACCTGGCCCCCAGAATGCTATATGCTTCTATACGGACGGGTCAAAACTACAGAACAGAGTAGGAGGAGGAGTTTACTCCGAACAGCTAGGCTTGCGCATCTCGTTTAGACTCCCCGATCACTGCAGCGTCTTTCAAGCTGAAGTAGCAGCAATAAGGAAGGCCCTCAAATATTTGAAAACACTAAAACCGGATAACTCACACGTAAACAAATTCAGTAATAGCCCAGCAGCTATAAAGTCGATTGGCTCAATCTCATGTCACTCAAAAACAGTATCGAATTGCGGCTTATCTTTGCATGAGATGACACAACAATTCGAAATCAGCCTTATATGGATACCCGGACACAGGGACATAGAAGGCAATTCCATCACAGATGAACTAACTCGAGAAGGCACTACCGCGCCACTCATACAAGAGATGGAGGGCATGAGTATGCGTTTAGCCACATGTAAACAACTACTTAGGGAAAACCTAAATGGGAAAATACCACTGTCGCCTAACACGCCAAATATGGCCAAAAATAAGCTGAAAAAGAACGTCAAAACTTTTAAGGTTGACTAAAGCAAACCTCAGCACTGTGTGAGGCCTGTAAACAGGCCGAACGCTGGAAGCGAGACAGTCAGTCGAGGAGAACAAGTGTACGAGTCAACAACGTGAGAACGAAGTCAGCAGAGGAGCTACAGTCGTGGTAGTCAACAAGGAGCAAGATCGCTACGTCAAGACGTTCGGGACGAGAAGGTCTCCGAATTGAGACGCAGGTAGCTGAGGTCCAGTACGACGAAGCACGAGTAGTCCAGAAGTGCCCAACTGGCGAAGCCAAACCAAGGAGGGCACAGGATAAGCGGCAGGGATTGTGGTGTAGACCCGGAGAACTCTGTAGGAGACCGCGAACTTGAACCAGGCGATCGCCTAGGTGTATCCGTGCGATCCAAACAGGCGTGATACCGGCGCCACCAGTCCGAACCAGACGTGGGGTTGACGTGTTGCTGTTCCACAGGCGTTTGCCTTGGGGACCACAGCCGTTAGCTGCCGTGAGTCTGCGTAAGACAACAACTCTCAGCCCAAGCGAAGAGCGCCCAACAATGGAGGTCCGCCGGAGGACAGAAGACATGCGAAAGGCCCTAGCGGAGTACTACGCGGAGACGGAAAACGACCCACAGCTCACAAAATTGGAGGCGGCATATCCAGACAGACCAGGTCCAAGCGTAAAGGTGACAAACCCCGAGGGCGAAGACCTCATCGCAAGTCTGAGCATGGAGGAGATGCAGCGGGAAGGTCAGCGGAGGGAGACGAGCAGGGAAAGAAGGCCAAGTACAGAAAGACCCAGGCCCAGCCAGCCGGACTACGCAAAGGTGGCGAAGCAAGTTAGAGAATGGTCGTTTCGTTTTGACGGAGAAGAAAAGCCTCTCGAATTCCTGGAACAGGTGGAGTGGTCTGCAAACACGTACGGTTTCCCGAGCCATGCCGGAATTAATGCGGGGAAAGGCACTGAAATGGTACATAGCCAACAACAAGCACTGGAGGACATGGGCCGAGTTTATAGACAGTTTCCAGACGTACTTCCTCCTACTTCACGAAGCTTGCGGACAAGGTGAGGCAAAGGAAGCAAGGCTTTAGGGAGGCATTCAAGGACTACATGGTCGAGATGCAGACCCTGATAAGACCCCTTGGGTATGGGAAGAAGGAAACGCTGGAGCTCATCAAGGAGAACTGCACGCCAGACCTTCGAATAGCGTTGAGATCCTACTACGTGGACGACCTAGAAGCCCTCATGATCCTGGCAGAGGAACTGCACAGGGAACGGGTAGTCTTTGCGGAAGAGCACAAGTACAGCCGCAACAAAGCCCCTGCCGCGACACAAGTCACGTGTAGAAGGTGTGAGGACTCAGGAGAGCTAGGCACGCAGTCCCAGGAGCAGTGGGCACGATATACCCCGGGTCAGTCTGGGCGGCACAACACAACCTTATGGAGGCCGCCAGTCACCACCCAGAGACACTCTGGAACGACTCTTGCGGGCAACTCGGGTCAACACCCAACCCATGTGGCCAATCCACAAGAAGCTTGTCGCAGGTGCGGTGGACACGACCATTGGGCAAGAGGCTGCCCACAACAGAGGCTGCTGTTCTGCTGGATATGCGGAAAAATAGGAGTCCGAAGTACGGAATGCTGCCAGAGAGCGGGAAATGGGCAGCGATCTCAGCCTCAGAGAGGCGAGCAGGGGTCGCAGGGTGCCGCCTCTCCAAACTAACTGGAAAATTATTCGAGGAGGAGCAGCAGATGTCCACGATCGACACCGGGGCAACAGCAAGCTTCATAAGTGAAGAGCTGGCGGACAAGCTGGCTGCTCGTGGAGCGTTTACAAGGATACGACGGCAGGTTAGGTTCGCAGATGGAAGGTGCGGCGAAATCAACGCAAAGTATGTGGAGTATCCTTTTTTTATTATTGTGAAATTACGGCTTTGTCTCTTGTTTCTTTGTTTCTTTGTTTCTTGATTTCGGATCAGTATATCGATCTTGCAGACAACTTGCGATTTTGAAGCTATTAATATTCTGTTACTACTAGAATTAAATGTTATTGGAATACAAATCGGACAATATAAATTATTAGATTTAATAATAAACGAATCTTAGGTAGGTTTGAAATTTAATTGGCAATTCAATTTTTAATAACACCAATGCCTATTATTCCATCACATAGTATTGGAAATTGTTTATAAGCTATATTAAAATTGTTTGGATCTATACATTTATCTGTCCGTATCTCAATTGACGTTAATCCTTTAGATTCAATAATATCTTGGATATGAATTTTATGAATACCTCTGTTTAAGTTGCCACGACCTCTATTATTATGCCGTCAGTCGGGTGATAGAGAAGGGGACTAACGTGTAGCTTCAAGCTTTGCTAGAAGAAGGCGCTATAATTATCCATACACCCGGAAGTGCGACTATACTCTCCACGCCTGGCAAGGTTATGTTCCTGCCAGAGGATGCTGGCAAATGGTAGTCGGGCATCCCGGGCCGGACTAAGGTGTCCCTCAACCCGTGCCAAGAGCCTGACTGAGGGCCCGGGTCACAAAATAGCCCCGTCTCAAACGGAGAGCTCAGGGTAGCTGGCGACCCTCTGTTCTATGAAGCCTTACCCGGGCGTCGCGGATCTGCGCCCGGGTGGACCCTCCTTTCTCCGCAACTCGTGGGAATCAAATGGAGTCGATAAATAAAAACAAAAAGGAGTCAGGATCTCCCAAAAAACCTACCCAAACGGCAGTGTCGACTGAGTCTGGCCGAACAACTTTCCAGGCAGCGAAGTAGGCGAGTGAGCCCAAATGCCTGGCCTTCACAAAAGGATCGGGTTCGGGTGAACCCCGCCTCAAATCTGAGGCGACTGAGTTCAAGCCGCCCAAAGCCGTCGCCATGGAAACATCTCCCGGCTCCAGTGCCATTATGTCCCCTTCAGGCGCAGCCAAGGAAGCCAAGCACTCAGTGGCAACCGGTAAAGGCAATAAATTTACCTTTGCAGAAAAGCGATCTGCTGGCCAAATCCTACGCAGCCAGGAGAAAGCGAAGACTGTGGCTCCTTCTGCAGAATGAATAAAGAAGGTAAACTGGGCAAGATCCGTATTGCCAAACTTCGGCAAGGAAGCCCCAAAGCCATCCAAGCCCACAGAGTTCAAAGAGCGACCTCCACCTAAGAGGGAGCGCGCCCAGGATATTCCCTCCGACCCCTCGGCAAAGCGGCAACGCGTACAGCCAGGGCGATCTGTTACAGAGATCGCGAAAAACCGCATTCTCCTGGGCGTGGTCGACAGAAACGACCCGAGTGGCAGGATGCACGAAACAAGTGGAAGTGGGTGGACGCAGCCCTAGCCACAAAATGCTTTGAAATTTTAGCGAAAGAACCTGGCCCCCCTCCTGTCTGCAAAGACGTGGGATGGTTCCAAGGCAGCGTCAAGGCGATCGCCTGTGGCGACGAGCGCTCGGCGGAGCTATACAAAGCCGCAGTAAAGGAGCTGGGGGAGGTGTATAAGGGCACCGGAATTGTTGCGTTGAGCTGGTCCGACGTACCTTGCCGTGCAAGGACCTGGCTCCCGGCACGCATCAAGGCGCCGGACCATGCTGCACCATGCTGCAGCGATGCAATCCACACCTTCCCACCTCGGACTGGCGAGTAGTGAAGGTCGACGAGATGGAAGGGCCAATAAATCAGGCCATCCTCATCCTTAACAAGGAGTCCCTCGCTACCATAAACGCCGCTCATGGGAAGCTAAGCTTTGGGTTCAGTTCAGTGACCGTAAAGGTTTACAAATCGGACTCCGCCAAGGAGGACCAGGAAGGCGATGGCGGAGAGATCGCAGAGATTGCCTCTGAGATCGAGGCATCGGAAGCCGAGGACGGCTACTCATAAAGGTACCGACCCCACCTTTATCATTAAGAACGGAAAAGAGGTAATAGACTTAACTCTCGTCTCTAAACCACTATAACAGACAGTAACACACTGAAGGATGCTACATAAGCACTCTATCTCGGACCACAGGTATATAGAAATGACCCTTACAACCAACCCCACAAAACCAGCAGTTTTCTCAAACCCAATGAAAACAGACTGGCAAAAATACAAAAATACTTTAAAAGGAAAAATTCCAACGGATCCCCCTTCATATCCTCAAACAATCTAGTCTAAACAAACTAGTATCAATTTTCACAGAAACCTTCAATCATGCAGTAAAAAAGGCCTGCCACAATAGCAAGCCCGTTCCCCTCCGAATGGACTGCAGAGCGCTTTTTAACAGAGCCAAGACTTTAAAAAGGCCATCAGGAAAGCAAAGCGATCCTCGTGGCATTCCTTCTGCACAGAAATTGAAAATACAGCTGAAGCAGCCAGACTTAGAAATATCCTCTCCCAATCGGCCACAACCTTAGGCTACCTTAAAAGCGCAGACGGTTCCTGGACCAGCACGAGTGAGGAATCTCTGGAGATACTTCTAGACACTCACTTCCCAGGAAACAGCCAAAACGCTCCCACCTTCCAACAAACAAACGCCACACTGGCAAGTATCGAAATGTGCATACAGCAAAAGGTCCTCCATTGGGCCATCCACAGTTTTAAACCATACAAATCTGAAGGTCCGCGCAAATCCAATATGCCGGAAACACAGCCATAAACTGGCTTCTAGACTTTTTTACTTCTTCGACACCTACCCCAACCGTGGCTAAAGTCCCGAATTGTCTTAATCGCCAAAGCAGAAAAACCATCACATACGACCCCCAAGGATTTCAGACCAATTAGTCTGTCATCCTTCCTACTCAAGACCCTTGATAGAATCATCGGCCGGCATCTGAGATCAACTCTTAATCCAAGTCTCATCACAGACACGCAACACGCCTACAAGAAAAGGAAATCAACAGAGAAAGCACTTCACTCTCTCGTCTCCAAGATAAACAAGAGAGAACGTTATAGTCGAGTTCCCCGACTATCTGATACCCGTTACTCAGCTAGTGGAAGTGCGAAGGAGAGTCTGCAACACTGACGGTTTTTGGCGCTTTGTGGGCGTTAGAGTGGGCGTGACAAAAAGTTTTTTGGGAAATGTATAGAAATTTACAAGACCAATACAAAAATGAAAAAATATCAAAACATAGTTCAAAAGTGTGGGCGTGGCAGCTTTGGGCGGTTTGTGGGCGTTAGAGTGGGCGTGGCAGCATGACACACGACAAACTTGCGCTGCGTCTATGTCCCTGGAGTCTATATGCTTAATCTCAACTTTCTAGCTTTTGTAGTTCCTGAGATCTCGACGTTCATACGGACAGACAGACGGACAGACGGACGGACAGACGGACAGACGGACATGGCCAAATCGACTCGGCTATTGATCCTGATCAAGAATATATATACTTTATGTGATCGGAAACGCTTCCTTCTGCCTGTTACATACTTTTCAACGAATCTAGTATACCCTTTTACTCTACGAGTAACGGGTATAAAAATACCAATGACCCAAAAGGAATATGGGCTGGTAGCATTCCAGGATAATAGCCTATGCGGACGACGTTGATATTATATTCAAAGGTAAACACCCCAAGCGCTATGCGATCTTATGAGCGAAAAACTCAGTGTTTTGTCCAGCTGGACCAAAAATAATGGACTAGGAATTAACCCCTCAAAAACCGAGCTGGTTCTCTACCTCACAGACAGATACAAAAAGCACTCAATAGCACTCTTCACGTGCGAGAAAGCAATCAGTCTCGAATGGGGCATGACACCCAATATAGTAAACTGGATATATACGGCCATCGTCAGACTAATACTACCGTATGGGGTCGTAGTATGGTGGCCGGCCCTGAAAAAGAAATCCAGCATAAAAATGCTAACAAAGATGCAGAGAGATGCAGTGCTTTACGCACCACTCCAAACGAAGCCCTAAATGCTATACTCAACCTACCAAGCCCTGATCTAGCTGGCATGGAACAGGCTACAGTAGAGGCAATCAGGCTTAGAGATACCAAACAGTGTAACCCACAAGAAGCGGGTTACTCATGTATCCTAAAACACATTCAAATTGTCCCCTCCAGGATAGAATACTGCACTTCAACGGAGTACATACAAACACCGTTCAACACAATTATCCCAGAGAGGGACGAGTGGAACTCACAGACACCTGGCCCCCAGAATGCTATATGCTTCTATACGGACGGGTCAAAACTACAGAACAGAGTAGGAGGAGGAGTTTACTCCGAACAGCTAGGCTTGCGCATCTCGTTTAGACTCCCCGATCACTGCAGCGTCTTTCAAGCTGAAGTAGCAGCAATAAGGAAGGTCCTCAAATATTTGAAAACACTAAAACCGGATAACTCACACGTAAACATATTCAGTGACATATGCAGCTATAAAGTCGATTGGCTCAATTTCATGTCACTCAAAAACAGTATCGAATTGCGGCTTATCTTTGCATGAGATGACACAACAATTCGAAATCAGCCTTATATGGATACCCGGACACAGGGACATAGAAGGCAATTCCATCACAGATGAACTAACTCGAGAAGGCACTACCGCGCCACTCATACAAGATATGGAGGGCATGAGTATGCGTTTAGCCACATGTAAACAACTACTTAGGGAAAACCTAAATGGGAAAATACCACTGTCGCCTAACACGCCAAATATGGCCAAAAATAAGCTGAAAAAGAACGTCAAAACTTTTAAGGTTGACTAAAGCAAACCTCAGCACTGTGTGAGGCCTGTAAACAGGCCGAACGCTGGAAGCGAGACAGTCAGTCGAGGAGAACAAGTGTACGAGTCAACAACGTGAGAACGAAGTCAGCAGAGGAGCTACAGCCGTGGTAGTCAACAAGGAGCAAGATCGCTACGTCAAGACGTTCGGGACGAGAAGGTCTCCGAATTGAGACGCAGGTAGCTGAGGCTGAACGAAGCACGAGTAGTCCAGAAGCGCCCAACTGGCGAAGCCAAACCAAGGAAGGCACAGGATAAGCGGCAGGGATTGTGGTGTAGACCCGGAGAACTCTGTAGGAGACTGCGAACTTGAACCAGGCGATCGCCTAGGTGTATCCGTGCGATCCAAACAGGCGTGATACCGGCGCCACCAGTCCGAACCAGACGTGGGGTTGACGTGTTGCTGTTCCACAGGCGTTTGCCTTGGGGACCACAGCCGTTAGCTGCCGTGAGTCTGCGTAAGACAACAACTCTCAGCCCAAGCGAAGAGCGCCCAACAATGGAGGTCCGCCGGAGGACAGAAGACATGCGAAAGGCCCTAGCGGAGTACTACGCGGAGACGGAAAACGACCCACAGCTCACAAAATTGGAGGCGGCATATCCAGACAGACCAGGTCCAAGCGTAAAGGTGACAAACCCCGAGGGCGAAGACCTCATCGCAAGTCTGAGCATGGAGGAGATGCAGCGGGAAGGTCAGCGGAGGGAGACGAGCAGGGAAAGAAGGCCAAGTACAGAAAGACCCAGGCCCAGCCAGCCGTACTACGCAAAGGTGGCGAAGCAAGTTAGAGAATGGTCGTTTCGTTTTGACGGAGATAAAAGCCTCTCGAATTCCTGGAGCAGGTGGAGTGGTCTGCAAACACGTACGGTTTCCCGAGCCATGCCGGAATTAATGCGGGGAAAGGCACTGAAACGGTACATAGCCAACAACAAGCACTGGAGGACATGGGCCGAGTTTATAGACAGTTTCCAGACGTATTTCCTCCTACTTCACGAAGCTTGCGGACAAGGTGAGGCAAAGGAAGCAAGGCTTTAGGGAGGCATTCAAGGACTACATGGTCGAGATGCAGACCCTGATAAGACCCCTTGGGTATGGGAAGAAGGAAACGCTGGAGCTCATCAAGGAGAACTGCACGCCAGACCTCCGAATAGCGTTGAGATCCTACCACGTGGACGACCTAGAGGCCCTCATGATCCTGGCAGATGAGTACGAGGAACTGCACAGGGAACGGGAAGCCTTTGCGGAAGAGCACAAGTACAGCCGCAACAAAGCCCCTGCCGCGACACAAGTCACGTGTAGAAGGTGTGAGGGACTCAGAAAAGCTAGGCACGCAGTCCCAGGAGCAGTGGGCACGATATACCCCGGGTCAGTCTGGGCGGCACAACACAACCTTATGGAGGCCGCCAGTCACCACCCAGAGACACTCTGGAACGACTCTTGCGGGCAACTCGGGTCAATACCCAACCCATGTGGCCAATTCACAAGATGCTTGTCGCAGGTGCGGTGGACACGACCATTGGGCAAGAGGCTGCCGACAACAGAGGCTGCTGTTCTGTTGGATATGCGGATAAATAGGAGTCCGAAGTACGGAATAGTGCCAGAGAGCGGGAAATGAGCGTCGCAGGGTGCCGCCTCTCCAAACTAACTGGAAAATTAATCGAGGAGGAGCAGCAGTTGTCCGCAGCGGTAACGATCGGTGGGGACACGTACAAGGCCACGATCAACACCGGGGCAACAGCAAGCTTCATAAGTAAAGAGCTGGCGGACAAGCTGGCTGCTCGTGGAGCGATGACTAGGATACGACGGCAGGTTAGGTTAGCAGATGGAAGATGCGGCGAAATCAACGCAAAGCTCGAAATAGGAGTGGAGTTCGGCAACAGGCGACTAGTCATGAGCCTGCTAATATTACCAGGGATAGTGGATGCGTTGGTGCTGGGGTGCAATTTCCTCACGCAAGTCGTGGTTGAGATCAAATGCGCCGGGCATGAAATCCGAATACCGGCCAGAGGCAGACGCAACGGGTGGCTCGGGGAAAAGTTGTCGGTCGCAGTAGTCCAAAAGGACGGCGAAGAGGACGACATGAACGAATTCCTGGAAACAGAGCTCGCGAAGTTTCACGCCATCACCGGAACATCGAGTATAGCCGAGCACACGATAACCATAAAGGACGATAAACCAATTAAGCAGAGATACTACCCCAAGAATCCAAAGATTCAAGAGGAAATCAACGCGAAGGTGGACGAACTGCTGGAGAGGGGGATAATAGAGCATTCAAGGAGCCCGTACAGCTCACCCATAGTCATGGTAAAGAGGAAAACGGGAAAATGGAGACTATGCGTCGACTTCAGACAGATAAACGCGAAATCCATAAAGGATGCCTACCCGATGCCACGGATTAACTACATCCTCGACCAACTAAGGGAGGCGCGCTTCATAAGTAGTCTGGATCTAAAGGATGGGTATTGGCAAATACCGTTGGAAGAGTCAAGCCGGGGCTTCACGGCCTTCACGGTCCCAGAAAAAAGGGCTGTTCCAATGGAAACTGATGCCATTTGGGTTACACTCCGCGTCGGCCACATTTCAACGGGCCCTGGATCAGGTTATTGGACCGGAAATGTCGCCGCATGCATTTACGTATCAAGACGACATCATCGTGATTGGCCGCACCCTAGAGGAACACAAGAGAAACCTCAGGGAGGTATTCCGCCGCTTGAAGAAAGCGAACCTGAAGATAAGCCCGGAGAAATGCCAGTTCTTCAAACAAGAACTTCTGTACCTAGGGCACCGCGTCACAAGCCAAGGGATAGGCACGGAACCACAAAAGGTAGCAGCCATAGCCCAGCTAGAATCACCGTCATCGGTCCGAGAGCTGAGGCAATACCTTGGAGTCGCATCGTGGTACCGACGTTTCGTGCCTGACTTTGAGCGCATTGTAAGGCCACTCAACGAGGCAGCCACTGCCAGAGTCGGTCGCAGCAGAACCCGATATGCTGAGAAGAACGCAGCACAAGGGGGCCGAATCAGAGTGCAGCTGGATCAAGAAAATGGGAGAAAAGATCAAAGCGCAGCCTCAAAAGTTTCCAGACTACGTGTGGGAGGGTATCACCCTTTACAGGCAGATTCCGCATAGAGCAGAGAACGAAGATGTAGTGACCTAGAAGCTATGTGTTCCGCGGCAGCTGAGAGAAACTGTCTTGCGCGAAAACTACGACTCCCCAGCAGCCGGCCATGTAGGCAGTCGGAAGACGATTGCACGGCTTGCAGCCCGGTACTACTGGCCAGGAATGCAGAGAGACGCAAGGGCCTACGTTCGGAAATGCGAGGACTGGGCAAGGTTTAAACCGAATCAGCGGCAGGCGGCAGAAAAGATGTTGACACAGATCCCGGAGGAACCCTGGGCGACAGTGTGCGCAGATTTCGTCGGACCACTACCAAGATCGAAGCACGGAAACAGTATGTTGTTGGTACTGATCGACAGGTTTTCGAAGTAGACGGAGTTGGTGCCTTTGCGAACAGCCACGGCGAAAATGTTGCAGAAAGCGTTCAGGGAACGCATAGTCTCACGATTTGGAGTACCGAAGGTGGTGATCACGGACACCGGCGTGCAGTTCACGAGCCGGGCTTTTAAGAAGTTCCTCAACTGAGAAGATGAGAGAGGTCTTCGAGATTGTGCGGAGGAACCTAGAGAAGGTGTCCCAGGACCAAGCAAGGCATTACAACCTGCGGAGAAAGCAGTGGAAGCCAAGGGTTGGCGAAGTGGTGTGGGCCAAGGAGCACCATTTGTCTAAAGCGGCTGAAGGGTTTGCGGCCAAACTAGCTCCGAGGTTCGATGGACCGTACCAAATTGTGGATTTCAAATCGCCAGTGATATGTGATTCGCCACCGGAAGAACAAAAAGGAACGCACGTTACATGTCAGCGACCTAAAACATCAGGATCAGGAGGAGAATGGAGTCGGATACATCGGAAGGAAGCAGGGAAGGCATGTAGGAGAACGACAACACCTGAGAACGGACTGGGTTCGGCAGCCGTTCTAGCGTCAGGCCGAGGCGAAAGACAACGGAGGTAGACTGCGAGTCCGACAACCATTACAGCGTCAGGCCAAGGCGAGAGTCAACGGCTGCGGACTGCGAGCGAACCAGAGTATTGCCGCGACAACCACCACCAGGGAAGAGTAAGGCACAAACGACGGGAAGTTGAGAGTGACAGCACCTGAGAACAGACTAGGCTCGGCAACCGTTCTAGCGTCAGGCCAGGGCGAGAGTCAACGGGTGCAGGTTACGTATCCAGCAACCGTTCTAGCATCAGGCCAAGGCGAGAGTCAACGGAAACGGACCACGAGCGAACAAGAATCCTGCCTCAACAACCACCAGACCAAGGAACCCTCATACTCCCGAGGAAAGGGTAGGGGCGGTACAGCAGTACCGCAAGGCATGCCAAATGATTCTGCAGGGAAAAAAAAGTCGAGGATTACAAGGATGAAACGTTTTGTTTATATTCCAACTTACCGCCAAAATTTTGTTTATAGTCATCAAAGGCGGCCGATTGGCACTCGATGGTGTCAATCGATGGGCAGAAACATCGGAAAAAGCAGCACATGACGGGTCGCACTATGGACACAATAGTCATCGAGTGGCAACGCCGCGCCAGCAAAAGTTATCGAAAACAATCGATCGACGGCTAGTAGTGTGACCAGATGGCGAGACGTGCGGGAAGAAGAGTGGTGGACGAAGTAGCGTCACGGAAATTCGAATGGGCGGAAAATTTGAAAAAAGGAACGAGGAACGTAATGGAAGGAGATCGGCGCGGTGGTACTCGAGATGGAGCTGGACGCGTCAATGAGATCTCAGGAGTGTTCAGCGGTAACTGCAAGGCCGGATTCTACATTTTCCCGAAGAAAGGGGGAGATGTGAGGAGTTGAAACTCCGCACAAATGCGGATGGTGGTCGCATGAGGAGGGCCTGCCGTTTCCAGTTACGCAACAAGGCAAAGCGTAGTAACGGCAGTGCGAAGCCCGGAGAAAAAGAGTTTAGAGACTCTGGGCTGGAGAAAGAGAGTTTGGAGACTCGGGAAATGGAGAGAGAGAGGGTGGAGACTTAGCAGGCTCAAAGGCAAATAACGGGACACATCGAACTTTGGGCCAACGGTAAAATCGTGGACTTTGGATCCGGAGACTGGAGACCAAAGGGGTGAACCGTTAGAGGAGGCCTATATAAACAGGCCGAACGCTGGAAGCGGGACAGTCAGTCGAGGAGAACAAGTGTACGAGTCAACAACGTGAGAACGAAGTCAGCAGAGGAGCTACAGCCGTGGTAGTCAACAAGGAGCAAGATCGCTACGTCAAGACGTTCGGGACGAGAAGGTCTCCGAATTGAGACGCAGGTAGCTGAGGTCCAGTACGACGAAGCACGATTACCCCAGAAGCACCCAACAGGCGAAGGCAAACTAAGGAGGGCACAGGATAAGCGGCAGGGATTGTGGTGTAGACCCGGAGAACTCTGTAGGAAACCGCGAACTTGAACCAGGCGATCGCCTAGGTGTATCCGTGCGATCCAAACAGGCGTGATACCGGCGCCACCAGTCCGCACCAGACGTGGGGTTGACGTGTTGCTGTTCCACAGGCGTTTGCCTTGGGGACCACAGCCGTTAGCTGCCGTGAGTTTGCGTAAGACAACAACTCTCAGCCCAAGCGACGAGCGCCCAACAACGGAGGTCCGACACAGTTAGGACGACAGGAGCGGCGAGACAGCGGAACGAGGCCGGTGGACAATCCATCCAGCACCAAGCCCGGAGAATCAGATTTCTTTGTAAGTCCAAGCACAAATAAAGATCCAAGAACGAAACTGCGAGTGTTATTACTGGTAACCAGGTGATCACGTGGAACGAACGCACAAACTCTACTGAGCTAGCCGCACGTATTCCGTAGCGAGCAGACAAACAAAATCAGTTCGTTACAACTGATATGAGAGTCATCACAGGGCATTGGCTGATAGGCACCCATGCCAGAAGACTTCTGCCGTAGCTGTAGGGATGAAGAAGTGGAGGAAACGGTAGAGCATCTACTATGCCACTGCCCAGCACTGCAAGCGAAAAGACTTGCTCAACAGCTTGCAGATTCCTGATAGACACGTCCGACCTATCCGACACCGATCCACATCGGATACAAAAGTTCACCAGCGCCTCTGGCTGGGGAAACTGCTAGCTTCACACGAGCCTCGACGGGCAAAAGGGGAAAACATACGCCCTTGTGATAGGGCGTCGGTCTCATCCGACGACCGGTAAAACCTAACCTAACCCTACCATTATTGGTGTAGTTGTGGTTATAGTTTATATTATTGCAACGGGTATTGCCACTACCGCGACCGTTACCTCCATAACCATGGTCTCTGTTGGAATTACCTCTTTTGGAATATATCACGTGATTCACGTTTCCGGTAACTTGTTCTGATGTACCCATCTATGGAAGTATCCATAGTTGTGCACGTACCTGCTTCCAACATGAAGGACCGAATTTGGTGGTGAACTGTAGCTGGTTTTCCCTTTTGTTATAGCGTAGACATTTTTGCTTTGGTGTTTTGGAATGTCTCTGCTGCAATTGTTGTTTGCAATTTATTAATTATTGCTTGAATTGTTGAATTGTTATGTACCATGTTCAAATTGTTCCAATCAATTTCGATTTCATGACTTGGACTGCAATGTCTGTATATGCGCAATTTGTAAAGTGCACTATTTAAAACATTTAAAGATGGATTTTTTGTCCATCAAAATCTGGTATTTAACTAGAAACTTCCCTTATATATGGCCATATGGCTGCTGACTTGTTTGTCCTTGTAGCTATTTATTGTTCCTTATCTTCTATAAATTCAAATTCTTCCAGTAATTTTCATACTGCTGGTATAGTTTGTTCGTTAAGATCTTCTTTAACTTTGATTTTCGATTCACTTAATGATTCTGCTGTTTCCTCATTAATTTCGTCCAGAATGTGGTCAACGGTGAGCTCGTCCCTTTCTTTTATATTTATTAGATTGGTTCTAAGCCTAATCAATAATTTGGACACTGGTTTGGACTGTTTGCTTCATTGAAGCAATCTACTAAAACTGTTGTGTGCTTACTTGCAGTTGATTTCTGAATTGCCCTATTCTGAGACAAACATTTGTTTAATTTGCTACAGTTTTCTGTTATTTCATGTATGGTGGCTATTTAATTTTGCCAATCCATATTCAATTGAAAACATGTTTTGTTGGATGAAGCTGTAGGATGTATTATTTATTGTTTTTTTTGTGTGCAGTAAATTTTGAAGTCTAATGTGTGAAGTAGTTTATAGGCTGGAATGGAGCTCAGCCTCGTCAGGATCTCTTCACAGAAAATACGGAACTAGGGTCATGGATGAGACTGGTTTGCGGTGGAGGTTGTCAGCCAGCGGATTACTTAATAAATTATTTTTTTTTAATTTACAATTTATTCTTTCTTAAGTATACTTTCGCAATTTATTTTCAAAAAATTTCTTTTTACATTTATCATTGCTTTATTTAACCCTTCTTCTTGCTCATGATTTCTCCAAGTGTATCACAACCCTTTGCAACTGTTCATCTTTCAATTATCCCTCACCGTCACTTTTAGGGTTAGCTCTTTCTTAAACTTTTAACAAAGTCGGTGTGACCGAGATTTCATTAAACACACGCGTCGGCCACTTCGCTGCGCTTCCCATGTCGTCACTTGGGCCCGTAATCGTCACCCTTTTCCGGTCCTCGACCACTCGACTCCTAAGGTCGGCGCCAGAGGGTTCACTCGATGTCCACTCCTGGCTCAGCGCCTGTAGTTTCTCCTTGGCGCCTTGGTCTCCTGTTTCACTTGTACTCGCAGCTTCTTTATTTTTTTTTCCCGCCAAACTTCTCGCCGAGTTTTCGACTGCTTCAAAAGTTTCTGGCGCGATCGTTCCATCTGTGTGATTTGGTGACGTGATATCGCGCTTTCTCGGTCTAGCTCATCTTGGTTTCGGTCATGTGACACCTTTGCATGGTGAGTTCTGCTGTGTGTTCCTGTATGTTTGAGTCCGTGTGTGGATAGCCTTCCAGGCTACCAAGACGAGCTCGGGCAGGTGGTGATAATTTGCTAACTGTCGGGTGTGGCTGTCTTACTCCTTCTTCGGGGTGGCGGAAATGGCGGATCGTCGTTGGAGACGCTCGTGGTCAGTGCTGGCAGCGGGTCGTAAGCAGACCCGGGTATCCGGTGGTAATGCTGCGTCAAAGGCGGGACGTTGGGAGGCGCACCGTCCAGCAACTGTCCCCCACTGACTTAGTCTTAGCTCCTGTTGCAGTGCTCCAAATCATTAACAGCTCTTGTCTTCTGTGTTTTCTAGCCAGCACATTTAGCGTCGCTCGACTGCTAAATTTGCTCTGTCGTAACTAGTTCGGTGTTATCCGGTTTTAACGGCTTTAGGCACTGGTTTCTGGAGCGTCAACCGCTTCTTTTAGGTCTCCTTGTGATGCCGTTCTGCGCTGATAGGAGCATAATCGTGAATGAAAACAACCTAATGACCATTTATGGTCCATCATAATTAGGGGCCTTCTTTGCAGCAAAGTTATCCACCGCCTTGGATAGGTAGTGCTGTTTTCAGAGATCTTTATTTTAGCCGCCAGGCTCGTCGTCGAAGATCATGGTGTATTTTCCTGGACTACTTTGAACATATCGTGAAGCATTGTTTGTCATAGATTGGTCATAGATTAGGTCGTCATCTTTTAAACTCAGCTTCAGCGTATATAAATTGTTAGCCGATACTGGTTCTGTTGTCAGACCAAATATATCTGTACATTTACCACACAGCTTTTCCAATTGGTTTAAATTGTGGGGTACAATTTTTTGACAAGTGTGACATTACAGCTTGGTCTCTTTTTTCTTTGTTATGTAGTACTCCAGGTTTTTATTTCTATGTTTAAATTTAGGATCGCTTTTATTTTTAATGATTTTTTTCCGCTCTTTTATTTGCGTCTCGATCGTTTTTTTCGCCAAATCCAAGGCGCACCGTCCAGCAACTGTCCCCCACTGACTTAGTCTTAGCTCCTGTTGCAGTGCTCCAAATCATTAACAGCTCTTGTCTTCTGTGTTTTCTAGCCAGCACATTTAGCGTCGCTCGACTGCTAAATTTGCTCTGTCGTAACTAGCTCGGTGTTATCCGGTTTTAACGGCTTTAGGCACTGGTTTCTGGAGCGTCAACCGCTTCTTTTAGGTCTCCTTGTGATGCCGTTCTGCGCTGATAACCCTGTATGTGCTGCAGGAGCATAATCGTGAATGAAAACAACCTAATGACCATTTATGGTCCATCATAATTAGGGGCCTTCTTTGCAGCAAAGTTATCCACCGCCTTGGATAGGTAGTGCTGTTTTCAGAGATCCTTATTCTAGCCGCCAGGCTCGTCGTCGAAGATCATGGTGTATTTTCCTAGACTACTTTGAACATATCGTGAAGCATTGTTTGTCATAGATTGGTCATAGATTAGGTCGTCATCTTTTAAACTCAGCTTCTGCGTATAAGTTAACAATTAACAATGTATTGCTTCGTAGCAACTAAGTAGCTTTGTATAAACAATGCTGACGCGCCAGAATTGGGTTCAGCGCTCCGCGCAAAGAACGCCTGGCAGCGGAAAGCTGACACTTCCTGTCGGGAGTGTTGCTTCACGCTGCAAGAAATGCTGAGTCGGCTTGCCGACTTGTGGTGGCGCGATGCATTGCTCGAGGGTAAACTTAGTTTTCAATATTGTCTTCTACTCAGTTCAAATCTTGTGTCGAAATAAACCACAGCTTGCTCCGGCTTACTGCCGTTAAACACAATTGTTCTTATTTACAATCAAATCGCTATCGCCACAAGGCTAGTGATAATAACTAAGGGGGCGAAGTCAAGCCCTCCAACATAATCTCCGTAAACAGTGTCTAAGACGAACCTCAGCTAAAGAAGGAAGATCTCTGGACCCACCGGAAATTACATAATTGGCGCCCAACCAACAATCTGAACCCACCAATCTAATTTAACACACTTTGTCAGGCGACAAACAGGGTAGTTAAGTTAGAGGACCATGTAAGTTTTACAAGTGACTTCATTGAAGCAATCAAGAAATTTACTAGTGAAAAAAGTTGTGTATCTGGCCACGTAATAGTTGTGCGTTGTGGATTTAATCGCAAAGCATTGCATATTTTCGGCAGAGTAAATTTTTGTTGCATACCTTATTAAAAAATAAGTGTTGCATACCTTTTAGAGGAACCAAAATTTTTTTATTTTTTGCATACCCAATTTTAATAAAATACATTGCATACCCTCTTTTAGTAAAAAATATTGCATACTTTGACGAAACAAATTTTCGTTGCATACCCAATAAAAGATTATTATATTGCATACCTTTTCCTGTCATACATAATAAGCCGATCGTTTGTGCTCGGCGAAAATACATATTTGTGTTGTGTCAACCAACCAATGAGTTGGGCAGGTACTTATAGAGACATAAAGGTTGAATACGATAGTGAGGACGGTTGGGAGGAGGAACAAGCAAGCCCGATAGTAGATCAGCCGTTAGTTAGCCCCCCTATAAACAGCACCATGGACCCAGCTCAGATCCAAGCATTTATCGACAATGCCGTCAGACAGGCATTGGCACAACAACAGACCCAGTTTCAATCACAAATAAACACCTTAGCTGCGCGGGTACAGAGTTTGCAGGTGGAAGCACCGCAAATCATCACGTACGAGAAGGTTACTGTGAATCCTGAGGTTAGGTGTGACTTACCATTAGACATAATCAAGTCTGTGCCAGAGTTCTCTGGCACCCAAGACGAGTATGTGGCCTGGAGACAGGCGGCCGTATACGCTTATGACCTATTCAAGCCTTATAATGGCAGTAGCGCGCATTACCAAGCTGTAGTTATCTTACGAAACAAAATTAGAGGCGCAGCTGGGGCCTTGCTCGTGTCTCACAACACTGTACTGAATTTCGATGCCATTTTGGCCAGGTTAGACTGCACGTATTCAGATAAGACATCCCTACGCCTACTGAGGCAGGGATTGGAGACGGTCAGGCAAGGGGACCTGCCATTGATGCAGTACTATGACGAAGTCGAGAAGAAGTTGACGCTCGTCACCAATAAGATTGTGATGACACACGAACAAGAGGGCGCTGACTTGCTCAACGCGGAGGTTAGAGCCGATGCCCTCCATGCTTTCACCTCGGGCCTCAAAAAGTCCCTTAGAGCTGTGGTTTTCCCGGCTCAACCTAAAGACTTGCCATCTGCCCTGGCTCTGGCCAGAGAAGCAGAAGCAAGCATTGAAAGGAGCATGTTCGCAACTTCCTACGCCAAGGCCGTAGAGGAACGTGCGCAGACATCTGGAAACGGCAAGGGCCGCTTCCAGGGTAGACAGGGAAAAGACAACAAAGAGGAACAAGGCCAGGACAGAAACCCACACTTTGTCAGACGACAAAAGGGTAATGGTAATGGTCAGACCAACAATGACAACCAGGCGCAAGCACCTCAACCTATGGAGGTCGACTCGTGCTCCAATTTCAGGCAGCGCACTGAATATAATATGAATAAACCCAATGAGTCCAATGCCTCTAAGAGGAGAAATTCTTCGGACCGTTTCACAGGGCCGAGACGTCAACGCCTGAACAACATTGTCCAAGAGACCCCCAAAACCAATGACTCGAAGACAAAAGACCCCAAGCAGGAGTATGAGAAGGCAGCAAAGGCTGCCGTTGAGGAAATTGATAGTGACAATGAGTACGCTCCAAGCGATGACTCATTGCATTTTTTAGGGGGCGCTCCCGGTTGCCGTTCATCGAACGACGGTTGGCTGGGAGGACTTTAAAGATGTTAATTGACACCGGCGCGGCAAAAAATTACATTAAGCCCGTAAAGGAGCTAAAAAATGTAAGGCCGGTCGCCAGTCCGTTCTCGGTGAGCTCTATACATGGCTCCACCGAAATCAAACAAAAGTGCTTTATGAAGGTCTTCAAGCACAATGCTCCATTCTTCCTATTGAATTCCATTAACTCGTTCGACGCTATTATAGGCTTAGACCTGTTAACACAGGCCGGAGTCAAGTTGAACCTAGCTGAGGAGTCTTTAGAGTATCAGGGCATTTGTGAAAAACTTCATTTTTTCAGCTGCCCTAGTGTGAACTTCACGGATGTGAATGACATTGTGGTGCCTACCTCCATTAAAAAGGAGTTCAAGGACACAATTCTGAGAAGGAAAAAGGCCTTCTCTACTTCACACGAAGCTCTTCCTTTCAACACCGCTGTCACTGCCACAATTCGGACAGTAGACAACGAACCGGTGTACTCGAGAGCCTACCCAAACCTCATGGGTGTTTCTGACTTCGTGAATAACGAAGTCAAACAATTGCTAAAAGATGGCATTATCAGGCCATCAAGGTCCCCATATAACAGCCCGACGTGGGTTGTTGACAAAAAGGGCACTGACGCGTTCGGTAACCCGAACAAGAGGTTGGTAATAGACTTCAGGAAGCTCAATGAGCGCACTATCCCGGACCGTTACCCTATGCCTAGCATTCCCATGATTCTAGCGAATCTGGGAAAGGCAAAATTCTTCACTACCCTTGATCTTAAATCAGGGTATCACCAAATTTACCTCGCGGAACATGACCGTGAGAAGACGTCGTTCTCGGTAAACGGTGGCAAATACGAGTTTTGTCGTCTACCGTTCGGCTTGAGGAATGCAAGCAGCATTTTTCAAAGAGCCTTAGACGATGTACTAAGAGAACAAATTGGCAAAATATGTTACGTCTATGTAGATGACGTAATAATTTTCTCAGAAAATGAGGCCGACCATGTCCGCCACATCGATACTGTGTTAAAATGCCTAATCGATGCCAACATGAGAGTAAGCCAGGAGAAAACTAAATTCTTTAAAGAAAGTGTAGAATACCTCGGCTTTATTGTCAGTAAGGACGGAACTAAATCCGATCCGGAGAAGGTGAAGGCCATTCAGGAGTACCCTGAACCAGATAGCGTTTACAAGGTTAGGTCCTTCCTTGGTTTAGCCAGCTACTACAGAGTCTTCATCAAAGACTTTGCTGCCATAGCCCGCCCGATCACAGATATCCTAAAAGGGGAAAATGGTTCGGTGAGCAAACACATGTCTAAAAAAATTCCTGTCGAGTTTAATGAAACTCAACGCAACGCGTTCCAAAGGCTGCGAAACATACTAGCATCCGAGGATGTTATACTCAAATACCCCGACTTTAAAAAGCCTTTTGACCTTACTACAGATGCTTCGGCAAGTGGTATCGGTGCAGTCCTATCCCAGGAGGGCAGGCCAATCACCATGATATCGCGTACCCTTAAACAGCCCGAGCAGAACTACGCCACAAACGAAAGGGAATTGCTGGCGATTGTATGGGCCCTAGGTAAGTTGCAGAACTTCCTGTATGGCTCTAGGGAAATTAATATATTTACCGACCATCAACCCCTCACTTTCGCTGTTGCCGACAGGAACACGAATGCCAAGATAAAGAGGTGGAAATCTTACATAGACCAGCACAATGCCAAGGTTTTCTACAAACCTGGCAAAGAAAATTTCGTGGCAGACGCCCTCTCTAGGCAGAATTTGAATGCCTTACAAAACGAACCCCAATCAGACGCTGCGACCATTCACAGTGAGCTCTCCCTGACCTACACGGTCGAGACCACAGACAAACCGTTAAATTGCTTCAGGAACCAGATCATTCTGGAGGCAGCACGTTTTCCGCTCAAACGGAACCTGGTGCTCTTTCGAAGCAAATCTCGCCACTTGATCAGCTTTACTGATAAAAGTTGGCTATTAAAAACACTTAAGGAGGTGGTAAATCCTGACGTCGTGAACGCTATTCACTGCGACTTGCCCACTCTGGCAAACTTCCAACACGACCTCATTTCCCACTTTCCAGCCACCCAATTTCGTCACTGTAAGAATGTCGTGTTAGACATAACCGACAAAAACGAACAGATCGAAATCGTCACTGCTGAACACAACCGTGCTCACAGAGCCGCGCAGGAAAACATTAAACAAGTCCTTCGGGATTATTACTTTCCTAAAATGGGCAGTTTAGCTAAAGAAGTAGTAGCTAATTGTAGGGTTTGCACCCAAGCAAAGTATGACAGGCACCCGAAAAAGCAAGAGCTTGGGGAAACGCCCATACCCAGCTATACAGGTGAGATGGTGCATATTGACATATTCTCAACCGACAGGAAGCTATTCCTGACGTGTGTTGACAAATTTTCTAAATTTGCAATAGTGCAACCAGTGGTGTCTAGAACAATAGTGGACATCACAGCACCCCTGTTGCAGATCATTAACCTGTTCCCCAATATCAAAACGGTCTATTGTGACAATGAGCCCGCATTCAACTCGGAAACTGTCACCTCAATGCTCAAGAACAGCTTCGGCATTGACATAGTAAATGCGCCCCCACTCCACAGCTCGTCCAATGGCCAAGTTGAACGGTTCCACAGCACATTGGCAGAAATCGCCAGGTGCCTGAAGTTGGACAAAAAAACGAATGACACAGTAGAACTAATCTTGAGGGCAACGATAGAATATAACAAAACCGTGCACTCAGTTACTCGTGAGAGACCAATTGAGGTGGTTCACCCAGGGGCCCACGAGCGCTGCCTAGAAATCAAGGCAAGATTAGTAAAGGCTCAGCAAGACAGCATCGGAAGATGCAACCCATCCCGGCAAAACCGCGTGTTTGAGGTGGGAGAACACGTGTTTGTAAAAAACAACAAGAGGTTAGGAAATAAGCTAACTCCACTATGCACCGAGCAAAAAGTGCAGGCAGACCTGGGAACGTCTGTTCTTATTAAGGGGAGGGTGGTCCACAAGGACAACCTCAAGTAGGCATCCCCTCTACAGTTAGGTAGTAAGTTATGTTAAGGAAAACCCGAGCACTGTAGTATCACCTTGTCTTTAATTTCCAGGTTCACCCTCATGATGTTCATGTCCTTGGTAGTAGCGAATGCTCGGATCACCGACTTTTCGCATGCCAACTACATTCCTGTGTTAGATGGGGATGTGCTGGTGTTTGAACAGCGTGACCTCTTGAAACATTCGAGTAACCTTTCCGAGTACGCTAGTATGATAGATGAAACGCAGAAACTGTCTGAGTCCTTTCCCCATTCACATATGCGTAAGTTGCTAGAGGTCGATACTGACCATCTTAGAACCTTGTTGTCCGTTCTCAAAGTCCACCATAGGATCGCTAGGAGTCTAGATTTCTTAGGTACAGCCTTAAAGGTGGTGGCGGGCACTCCCGATGCCACGGACCTCTTAAAGATTAAGATCACAGAGGCCCAACTAGTAGAGTCTAATTCCAGGCAGATAGCTATAAACTCCGAAACCCAGAAACAGATAAATAAGTTAACTGACACCATCAATAAGGTGATCACTGCCCGTAAAGGCGACTTGGTTGACACTCCGCACTTATATGAAGCACTACTGGCAAGAAATAGGATGCTGTCTACAGAAATTCAAAATTTAATTCTCACTATTACTTTGGCCAAATCAAACATTATAAATCCCACAATTCTTGATCATGCCGACTTGAAGTCTCTTGTAGAACAGGATACCCCAATTGTCAGCTTAATAGAAGCATCTAAGATCAGAGTCCTCCAGTCCGAGAATAGCATTCATATTTTAATTGCCTACCCTAGAGTCAAGTTCAGTTGCAAGAAAGTCGCCGTCTACCCTGTATCTCACCAACACACCATCTTGCGCCTCGACGAGGACACTCTGGCCGAATGTGAACATGACACCTTTGCGGTCACCGGTTGCACAGATACCACACACTACACGTTCTGCGAGCGGTCACGGCGCGAAACTTGCGTGCGCTCACTCCATGCTGGAAACGCTGCTCAATGCCACACTCAACCCAGCCACTTGCGAGAAGTAAACCCCGTAGATGACGGCGTTGTGATTATCAACGAAGCCGCGGCTCACGTTAGCACTGATGGCAGCCCCGAAACACTGATAGAGGGAACCTACCTGGTAACCTTCGAGCGAACGGCAACCATCAACGGCTCAGAATTCGTAAATCTACGGAAAACACTAAGCAAGCAGCCAGGCATTGTGCGTTCACCACTACTTAGCATCGTTGGCCACGACCCTGTGCTCAGCATCCCTCTGCTACACCGGATGAGTAACGACAACCTACATTCCATCCAAAACCTTATGGGTGATATGGAATCTGAAGGCTCGCCTAAACTCTGGTTCGTGGCTGGTGTGGTCCTAAACTTCGGCTTGATTGGCTCTCTCGCCCTTTATCTGGCATTAAGGAGAAGACGAGCCTCCAGGGAGATACAGCGCACCATCGACACTTTCAATATGACCGAGGACGGCCATAAACTTGAGGGGGGAGTAGTTAACAATTAACAATGTATTGCTTCGTAGCAACTAAGTAGCTTTGTATAAACAATGCTGACGCGCCAGAATTGGGTTCAGCGCTCCGCGCAAAGAACGCCTGGCAGCGGAAAGCTGACACTTCCTGTCGGGAGTGTTGCTTCACGCTGCAAGAAATGCTGAGTCGGCTTGCCGACTTGTGGTGGCGCGATGCATTGCTCGAGGGTAAACTTAGTTTTCAATATTGTCTTCTACTCAGTTCAAATCTTGTGTCGAAATAAACCACAGCTTGCTCCGGCTTACTGCCGTTAAACACAATTGTTCTTATTTACAATCAAATCGCTATCGCCACAAGGCTAGTGATAATAACTAAGGGGGCGAAGTCAAGCCCTCCAACATAATCTCCGTAAACAGTGTCTAAGACGAACCTCAGCTAAAGAAGGAAGATCTCTGGACCCACCGGAAATTACATAATTTATATAAATTGTTAGCCGATACTGGTTCTGTTGTCAGACCAAATATATCTGTACATTTACCACACAGCTTTTCCAATTGGTTTAAATTGTGGGGTACAATTTGTTGACAAGTGTGACATTACAGCTTGGTCTCTTTTTTCTTTGTTATGTAATACTCCAGTTTTTTATTTCTATGTTTAAATGTTGGATCGCTTTTATTTTTAATGATTTTTTTCCGCTCTTTTATTTGCGTCTCGATCGTTTTCTTCGCCAAAATCCAAGTTCTCGTATCGTCTTCATTTAATTATACAAACTTGCAACCATGGCTTAAGCCTACAAGCGTCAAGGATTCCCTTATTAACTGACGCGCCAAGCGCGCATATACGAGCCCTGACCACTATTAATTCGCACGACTAGTGTTTTTACGCACATGCAATGTTTAGCACACAATATATGTGAAGATAATTCAGATAGTAAAAGGGTATCCAAAAGCAGTTCACGGCCCCATACACACCCCAAGAGAATTCAACAGAACGGACAAACTGAACGGTAAAAACGATGATCGCGCAGCTTTCGCTAGAGAAACAAACCACATGGGAGGAACAGGTGCCAGAACTGATGTTGGCGTACAATATCAGCAACTTAGAATCAACGAAATGCAGTCCTGCACAACCCGAATTCGGTAGGGAGGTTAGACTCCCTCGGGAATAAGGGTGGAAAACGTAGAAGCGGTGGCGGAGACTGAAAGATATAGACTTTTCGGAAAAAAGAGTGGAAAGCGGACGTCGGGGATCTTATCTGGTGCAAGATGCACTTCTTATCAAAGGCAGCGGACAGATTCAATACGAAGTTAGCGACGAAATATGACGGACTGTGGAAGGTAGATAGATTTTTATCACCAGTGATCATCCAAGCACAGGATCCAAAAACACGAAAACGAAGTGGGTATATATCGGGGACACGAAACCATATATCGAAAACCAGGACGCAACACAACACGGACCAACACTCAATAGACAATACACCTTTTCCTAAAGGAGGAGGGGGGTGTGACGCGACGAACGCGCACATGGTATAAATCAAAATATGAAATAATGAACATGAAGTCACAGAAACATGGGGAAAACCATTTATAGAATAAGACATAAATAAATGAAAGAATAACGGAAAAGAAACACACCCACAACCCGTATTTAAATTCAAACCCAAAATGCGCGCGCGCCCAGAATCGTGCGCGAAGGATCACACTGGCCCGCAATAGATCGGCCACACTAATGCTGCCCAAATTCGGTTGGGATATGCGGGCACACTATCCTCCGCCGCCATATAGGGCACACCCCAGCCCTCCGGAGGGCATTCAGTTCAGCCGTTCCTCTCGGAGGAGCCAGAGGAAACGGAACAACAGCTAAAGATCAGCGGTAAGGTGTTTAACAGAGCCATAGGAGGCGGGTAAACGGCGTGGTAACTAACTAATCATTGTAGTCTTTGCGCATTACGGCTATCTCCGGCTCGGTTCACCGGCCCGCGTGCTCGGTCTTCTTAGTAGACCTGATCGGCCTCTTTAGCAGACATAACCGGCCCCTAAACCTCTTCTCATAATTAGTACCCTAACCGGCCTCTAAAACTGTTCTCATTTGGAGTAGACCTGACCGACCTCTCAAACTACTATCACTTGTAGTCGACCTGACCGGCCTCTCAAATTATTCTCACTTGTAGTAGACCTGACCGGCCTCTCAAACTCTTCTCACTAAGAGTAGACCTGATCGGTCTCTCCAACTCCCCCCTCTTAATTCCCGTTCACTCCCGTTCGAGGAACTCGCGGCCGCGTGACCCGACGACTATTGAGCCACCATCCCAGGGGTCCGGCATCAATCCGTACCCATCGTGGAGCTGTACGGCCCTACGAACGAGACCAGACGACCCCGAACCAACCAGCCGCCGATCTCTCTACGAAGACGGCAGCCACACACAACTTACGAATAAACCCCGATATCCAATTACTGTGTAATTGTCCCGTCTTCTCCTCTGGGACCCGTGTCGGATTCTCTTCCAGCAAGCCCACCTGAACCAAATAAAATATCTGAGACGAATCCAGGCCAACCTTGAGCCATCCGAGCACTGACAGATCGTAACAGTGGTGTCCGAACAAGTGTAAGGGTTGCAAGAGAACTGACACCGATAGAGGAATGTCGAGCCGATGAAAGACGAACTAACGGGATACGCAGCCGAGTTAGGATTGGAAACGTCTGGAAAGAGCGAGAAATTGACAAGTATATTAGCCGCGTTCGCGAAAAGAACGGTTCATAGCGGAGCAGTTAGAGAGAGACTCGCAAAAGTAACGTGGAAATGCAAGAAGGACAGGAGTCCCACAACCAATTCAGCACCAGGAATATTAGTAACGGAAGGAACCGCAAACGATTGGAGGAATAGCACACCAACCAAGATCAACTGCTGGGCAGATCTGACGACTTAACTTCTAAAAATACTTTCTGCCGCCAAGATATGAGGAAAAAGTGGAAACACAGATCACACAACTTCGACAACGGGAGTCGGAACCGGTACGGGAATATGCGATGAGCTTGCGGAAATTTATGCGGTTCACCGGAGGAGGAAAAACTCAATCGGATCTACAAGAACTGTAGAAGCGAGATGAAACTGTATACGCGCAGAACGGGATTCGAAACGCTAACACAGTTCCTCAAGTTGGCGGAAGAAGTAGAGGATATAGAAGCCTCCGAAGGCCAAACAAGGGTCGAGCAACCTAGGCAACAGCAAGGACAATCGGAAATCTGCATGCAGTGTGGCGGAACAGGACATGCGACAAGAGCCTGTAACAATCCGCCGAGGCTGTTCTCCTGGGTCTGCCAAAGAAACGGTGTCAGAACGACAGAATGCTGCAGTGCGGGATCGGGAAACGCCGGGTGCCTGAGCAGGTGAAGCTGGCAGCTCAGGCGGCGACACACGACCCAGCACCGGGGGAACAGTTGAGTTGCATGGGCAAGTACAGAGACCTGAGAAAACAGGGCAGTTGAAGCGGAGAACGCTCAGAGATAACGCTGGTCAATGGTTTGAGACAGAACACAGTAGGCAAGTTTACGGCGGAAATCAGGCTATGGTGGTACTGGTGAGAAAGAACAACAAATGGAAAATGTACATAGATTACTGATTGTTTAACGATAAGACGGAAAATGACGCCTATACGGTACTCAGAATGAACTATATCCTGGACCAGCTAAGGGAGGCAAAGTTCATAAGCACAATCGATCTGAAGTCAGGATTTTGGCAGATTTCCATGGAAGGGGGTCTTTTTCAGTGGAAGGTGAAGCCATTTGGACTATTTACAGCACCGGCTACACTTCAGAGAGCACTAGACACGATCATCGTACCCGAAATGGAACCGTTTGCGTTCGCATACTTGGACGATATCGTCGTTATCGGGCGAGTTAAAAAGGAGCACTTGGAAAAACCGCAGGAAGTCTTCAGGAGATTGCAACAGGCCAACTTGCGGATCAACCCGGATAAATGTCACTTATTTCAAAAGGTACTGAAATACATTGGGCACGTACTGAGCGACCGGAGAATCAGAACATACCTAGTGAAGGTATCGGCAATTCAGGACATACCGACTCCAACTACGACAAAGGAGGTACATAGCTTTCTGGGAATGGCGTCGTGGTACAGACGGTTTATACCCAACTTTACGGGGAAGGCCGTGGCACTCCAGAATCTGACTAGAAAAGGATGGAAGTTCGAATGGAATCCGGAACGCCAAATATCCTTCACCATCCTGAAGGAGAGTCTGACAATTGCACCAGTCCTGGCATGTCCAGACTTTACACGACAGTTTAAACTTCAGACAGATGCCAGCGACCTAGGGATAGGAGCGGTGTTGACACAGGACGGGGCAGACGGAGAACATGTGATATTCTATGCAAGCAGGAAACTGAGCCCGGTGGAAAGGAACTACGGTGCGACGGAAAAAGAGTGTTTGGCTATATATTGCGGGATAAACAAGAACAAGATTTTTCTGCGCTCCCAATTTAATTTTTTCTTGCCAAATCCAGCGGTGGTTTTTAATAAATTCTTGAATAATGCAATTTCGTACTCAGTACTAGTTAAAGTTCCGTTCGCTTCGCGAGTGAATTTCTTGTGATTTGTGCATTATTTAAATAAATTAATTCAATCTGTTCTCCTGCTGTCTTTGTGTTTTGTTTACTCTTTCTTTCGTGCGTTGTCCGTAGTGCTGTTGTTTTGTTGTTGTTGTTGGTGTTGCTTTTGTACTTAACTGCACGGTGTACCCGATCTCTCGCTCTCCCACACAAAATCCTAAAGTTCTAACCATGCAGACTGCGCTCTTGCCGTACATTTTTGATTATGTGTTTTGGTACAGTGGTCAAAATCCAATTAAATATGGAAACCAGGTAATAAAGCCTGAGCAGTCAAAAATTACCTGTGTGCTATGTGATAGAATGGTGCACACTAAGTGCGCTGGTTTTAACGGCCGAACAAGTGATGACCTAGCTAAAGACCCAAATCTAAAATACTGTTGTGATACTTGCCTAGGAGTTGCGAATGAAATGCAGCTCTTTATGCGCCAAACTAAAGGTGGTTTGAAAGGACTGATCAGCAGTTTTGGCGTGGCTAGAGATAGTTTTTGTCGAGCCGATGATCTTCTTTCTGCGCTAGATTTACAGTTTAATAGCCTCAAGCTATTAGAGGAATCTCCAAAGCGCAAGAAAGCCGCTGGTGGTTGGTTGCCTAAGGGGAATGCCCCGCAACCTCTGGTAAGTGATGAACAGGACTCCACAGCTGACCATGTTGCTTAGATCGGCAGCTAAAAAAGATTCGGAGCAATCCGATCTATCCGTTGTGGAGGTAGCCCAGCCTGGAATTGCTACAGATTCCGTTTTATCCGCACTGGTTTCTCAACCGGTGTTTTCCCCCGTCCCGAAAAGTTTACCACCACAAAGGAATATTAAGTCTGGACTACCGGCACAAGTTGGCACTTCAGAAATACAACCTGCAGGTTCCGTAATAAAAAGGAGGCCAGATAAGTCAACCAAACGAATTCATTGTTTTCGTAAGGCAAACATTTCTGATCTATTTTTTTAAAACCACATATTCTACGTTACCTCATTCCGTACAGCCTTACTCTTACGCGGTATCAAAGTCAAATTCAATATTCGTCTTCTTTATGTTCTTCAGCGAGTTAAGCCTGTCTATTCGCCAGGTTCCGATGGAATTCCTGGCTGTGTGCTTAGATTCTGTACGGAAGCCTCGTGCATGCCTCTACTGAAACTGTTTAACTTTTCTCTGGAACCTTCATATGTAAGGAGTCCTTTGTGATCCCTCTCCATAAAAAAGGCAGCAAATCGGATGCAAGCAACTACAGAGGAATCTCCAAATTGTCTGCTATCCGTGCTAACACGTTATCACTCCATACTTGCACCATGTCAGCATGGGTTCATAAATTCCAGATTAATAACTACTAACTTTCTGGTGCTAACTTCCCTAACTTCCCTGCTAACTTTCCTTGTTGTACAGGTCTTCAAAAAGAATCTTAAAACAAATGTCATCTATATGGATTTTAGTAAAGCATTCGACTCTGTTAATCATTTACTTTTATTAAAACTTGATTTACTACGTTTCCCTGTTGATCTCCTAAATTGGATTCTAAGTTATCTGAATGGCAGGACGCAACGGGTCCTCTTTAAAAATTATCTTTCTTGTATTCTCCGAGTCACATCCGGCGTCCCAAAACAGAGCCACCTAGGTCCGCTCCTTTTTACCTTATTTATTAACGACCTTCCCTTAATAATAAAGCATTCGCTTGATGATGTAACATTATGTCTCCAGTATAAGGACATTTCTCGGCATTTGGACTTACAATCCGATCTAGATAGCTTTCAAACCTGGTGCCGTGATACCGTATTAAACTTAAATGGCTTTAAGTGTAAAGTTATGACATTTTGTCGTGCCAACTGAATACACGCGACATACACTCTAAGTGGGTGCACTTTGGATAGAATAACACATGTTGATGGTCTAGGTGTTCTTCTGGACAAACAGGATCACCTGTTTGGAATCCACAATACAAAGTTTACTCGAACCGCATTGAATCAATTCAAAAGAACTTCAACTTTTTGCCTTTCGACGCCTAAATTGGGATGCAAACCTTGTGAGGAGTTGAAAATCCGCTCAAATGCGGATGGTGATCGCATGAGGAGGGCCTGCCGTTGCCAGTTACGCAACAAGGCAAAGCGTAGTAACGGCAGTGCGAAGCTCGGAGAAAGAGAGTTTGGAGACTCTGGGCTGGAGAAAGAGAGTTTGGAGACTCGGGAAATGGAGAGAGAGCGGGTGGAGACTCCGGACTTACTGAGAAGACAGTTTGGAGAGTCAGCAGGCTCAAAGGCAAATAACGGGACACATCGAACTTTGGACCGGGTCAACGGTAAAATCGTGGACTTTGGATCCGGAGACTGGAGACCAACTGGAGTAGTCCAGAAGCGCCTTACAGGCGAAGCCAAACCAAGGAGGGCACAGGATAAGCGGCAGGGATTGTGGTGTAGAGCCGGAGAACTCTGTAGGAGACCGCGAACTTGAACCAGGCGATCGCCAAGGTGTGTCCGTGCGATCCGAACAGGCGTGATACCAGCGCCACCAGGTGGAATTTCCTCACGCAAGTCGGGGTACCAAGTGGACATGGTCGCAAGACCACCACCAAGCCTTCGAGGAGGTAAAAGCCAGATTGGTTACCGACCCAGTCTTGGCGTGCTCCGACTTCGGGAAAACGTTCATCTTGCAAACGGACGCCAGTGACTACGGGATTGGCGCAATTCTCACACAGGACACAGAAGAGGTCGAAAGGGTCATTTCATACTCCAGCCGGACCCTAAACGGAGCCGAGAAGAACTACTCGACAACAGAAAAGGAGTGCTTGGCAATTGTGTGGGCCATTCGGAAGCTAAAGCCATATCTTGAGGGCTACCACTTTAAGGTAGTGACGGATCACATGGCGCTGAAGTGGCTGAACAGCATAGAAAGCCCTTCGGGAAGAATTGCCAGATGGGCGTTGGAGCTGCAGCAGTACGACTTCGAGGTAGCATATAGGAAAGGCCAATTGAACGTGGTAGCAGACGCGTTGTCGAGGCAGCCACTGCCAGAGTCGGTCTCAGCAGAACCCGATATGCTGAGAAGAACGCAGAACAAGGGGGCCGAATCAAAGTGCAGCTGGATCAAGGAAATGCGAGAAAAACTAAAAGCACAGCTTCAAAAATTAAAAGTAGCACCCTTTACAGGCAGATTCCGCATAGAGCAGGGATCGAAGATGTAGTGACCTGGAAGCTATGTGTTCCGCGGCAGCTGAGAGAAACTGTCTTGCGCGAAACCCACGACTCCCCAGCAGCCGGCCATGTAGGCAGTCAGAAGACGATTGCACGGCTTGCAGCCCGGTACTACTGGCCAGGAATGCAGAGAGACGCAAGGGCCTACGCTCGGAAATGCGAGGACTGCGCAAGGTTCAAACCGAATCAGCGGCAGGCGGCATGAAAGATGTTGACACAGATCCTGGAGGAACCCTGGGCGACAGTGTGCGCCGATTTCGTCGGACCACTACCAAGATCGAAGCACGGAAACAGTATGTTGTTGGTACTGATCGACAGGTTTTCGAAGTGGACGGAGTTGGTGCCTTTGCGAACAGCTACGGCGAAAACGTTGCAGAAAGCGTTCAGGGAACGCATAGTCTCACGATTTGGAGTACCGAAGGTGGTGATCACGGACAACGGTGTGCAGTTCACTAGCCGGGCTTTTAAGAAGTTCCTCAACGACATGGGGATAAAGCAGCAGTTTACGGCACCGTATACCCCACAGGAGAATCCGACGGAGAGAGCCAACCGCACTGTGAAGACAATGATAGCGCAGTTTGCCGAACAGAACCAGAGGAATTGGGATGAAAGATGGCCCGAGATCATGCCGGCTGTGAATTCCAGTATTTCAGATTCCACAGGCTAATCACCGGCATTTCTGACACAAGGCCGCGAGCCGAGGCTACCGAACGCACTCTATGACAGAGAAACGCTAGGTACGGGAAGGCAACCAGAGTCACCAGAGGGAAACGCTGAAAAGATGAGAGAGGTCCTCGAGATTGTGCGGAAGAACCTAGAGAGGGTGTCCCAAGACCAAGCAAGGCATTACAACCTGCGGAGAAGGCAGTGGAAGCCGAGGATTGGTGAAATGGTGTGCGAGCTTGAACCTAGGCGATCGCCTAGGTGTGTCCGTGCGATCCGAACAGGCGTGATACCGGCGCCACCAGTCCGAACCAGACGTGGGGTTGACGTGTTGCTGTTCCGCAGGCGTTTGCCTTGGGGATCACAGCCGTTAGCTGCCGTGAGTCTGCGTAAAACAACAACTCTCAGCCCAAGCGACGAGCGCCCAACAACGGAGGTCCGCCACATTCAGGACGATAGGAGCGGCGAGACAGCGGAACGAGGCCGGTGGACAATCCATCCAGCACCAAGGCCGGATAATCAGATTCCTTTGTAAGTCTAAGCACAAATAAAGATCCAAGAACGAAACTGCGAGTCTTATTACTGGTAACCGGGTGATCACGTTATTCTATAAATTTGGTAGGACGAACGCACAAACTCTACTGAGCTAGCCGCACGTATTCCGTAGCGAGCAGACAAACAAAATCAGTTCGTTACAACCTTATATTACCTTCTTATTCAAGTAGACTTAATTAACTTACCCTCCTTAGCTAACCGTAGAACGATGCTTGGAACAGTCTCTATTTTTAACCTTAAACTTTACTGTTCCAAGCAGATTTACTAGAAATTACGTACCCCTAATTTTAAATCAATGTAGATCTAACTATGAGTTGCATGATCCCTACAGAGCATTATGTTCTGACTATAAAGGATTCTATCCTATTATCTCTAATTCTGACTTTTTGCCGTTCTTAAAGCGATCAATACTAACGTTTCTAACAAATTCTTAGATCTTACTCGCATATATAAATTTGATTGTCCTTTACTGTCTTCTATATCGCGTCTATCTTCCCGCGATTCGAGCAGTACGATACACGGCAGCGCCCCTCGGTCGCGCGTTAAAACAAAAAAAAAATATGCACTTGGAAGGCTACCGGTTCGTAGTAGTGGCAGACCACATGGCTCTAAAGAACTTCTATGGAAGTTATGTGTAACGGAGGAAGAAATACACTAGGTGCTCGAAAAAAACCATAACACGGCAGAAGCATGACATATTGGAAACTTCAAGACGTTGAAAAGAGTGAAAGGCTTCTGGCCATGACTCGCGAGAGACGTAAAAAGGTTTGCAAAAGGATGCCTGTGTTGTCAAAAGTACAAAATTTCGCAACAGAAATTCTCATCTCGGGTACAGTTCACGGGGGGGAAGTGTGGAGAAGTGGGGTATCCAAAATCAATTCACGGCCCCATACACACCGCAAGAGAATCCAAAAGAACGGAGAAAACCACTTGGGACGAACAGGTGACAGAACTGATGTTGGCATACAATATCAGCACCTTAAAATAAACGAAATACAGTTCTGCACAACTCGAATTCGGTAGGGAGCTTAGACTCCCAAATGGGTTACTTGATACAAAAACTCGGAGTTGGGGAATGAGGGCGGAAAACGTAGAAGCGAGGTGGAGGAGACTGAAAGATGTACGAAGAGAGGCAACAGAGCAACATGAAGGACGCCGCAGAGCAGCAAATACAACACTATAATTTTCGGAAAAGAGAGTGTGTTACGTCGGTGTATTCGTGCCTGTGTCCTGGAAATGACTTAGGCCGAGGGAGGGTCATCCGATGTTCAGGCACCAAGATGCCAGCGTAAGCTCGTCGATTTTTGGTCGTGGGATCTTGGTAAGCCCCTCACCTCTCCAACATAACGAGTATAAATATTAGTAGTGCCTGAAAAAGATCGTACCGTTCGTCAGTCAGCAGTCCTCACTGCCCCACAAGCTGTAGCTTGATCGTTCCCTCCCCTTCATGCATCCGCATACCTGATGCATCGTCGCCGGCAATAGAAGAATTAAAGAGCTAGCATACAAAATTTATGATAAGTTGGCTATAACTGTTGTTAGCGAGGAGTATCGAATTCATCACCAAGCAAATGTGCGCGCGTCAAAAAAAATTGTTGGCTATTCAAGACTACAAACGTCGCTTTGTATACTCGTCGCTGAAAAGTAATTTTTATTTGTTTAAAACAATATTAAACACAAACTCCGCATCTCTACTCTGCTTCACTAAATCCATTAGTTCTCTTTCCCGACTATCTGCAATCTTCGGTCTTCGGAACTTGCATGGTACTATGGCAGCATGCTGGAGCGTCCTCTAGGCGGTTCATGTCGTTGCCCTGACATGGTTAGCCCCGACCAACATGCCTCCGTCTTCCACTACTTAGGGAACTTTTACTAGGTTTCGTACGTGAACTGGCCCGCCTTTTCCTGGGGAGCTTTTACTATGGTTCCATATGTGAACTGGCCCATCTTTTTCAAGGGAGCTTTTAGTTGGTTCCATATGTGAGCTGGCCCACCTCCTCCTGGAGAGCTTTTACGATGGCTCCATATGTGAACTGGTCCACCTAAGACAGTGTATGTCCGAAAACCACTCCCGCCAGTCGTCGGAACCTCCACAACCTGCTGCTATTTGACCGTTACGTTCGGACTCCACAACAGTTTTCCTATTTCCCTGGCCAAGTGCCTTACAAACGAGCTGGCTACTTGGCCTAGTACGCCGGCAGCGTGAACCAAAGAAACTAAATTCGTCCCCCGCCCAAAATTAGTCATGGAAAGCCGCAAGGAGTCGAGCCCCACAAACGACCTGGCTCCTTAGCCTAGTACGTGGGCAGCGTCGATTTTACGTTTTCCGGTCAGTTCCCCCACCCCCTCTGTACTGGATCGTCAAAGAAACGATATACCCGCACCGCACCGCTAAATAGGAATCATATTTCATACTTTGCCCTATTTTTGGAGTCAATACCCCTTCGGTGAAGTGTGTCCGGAACTGGTGTTGATTTGCTTTTCATTCTGCAATCTTATTGCGGCCGCTGACCGGGTCATCTAAGACTCGTTTATTGTCGACTTGCATTTTCTTTGTCGCAATCCAACTGAGTCAACGGGGTGATGGTACCCCTTCCCTTGCTTTAAGATTCTGGTTTTTGAATCTTTAAAGTCTTACGATCTCCCGAAAAAAGTGTACGCAACAGGCTCGAAGTGATCGATGCGGTTACGCCTGGAATGACTTCTCAAAAAGAAGGACGGTACGACATTTTCTTGTATTTTTCTTGTTTCTTTTTCCTTTTTCTTTTTTTTTTGTATCTGGCTCTCATTATGCGCCCAAAAACGTGTGGCTTCGACCCACGACACTCTGCTGACTGCGCTAGCCGGGCTATTATGTAAAGATAGATATTATCGGTTGTGATCTGTTTTTTTTTTTATCTTCAATAATGCTTCTGGTATTTTTCAAATACAACTCGAAATAGCAACCCGTTGTTCTAGGTTCTTATGTGTTTGATAATACTGCGTGAGCTTACGGTAATTTATGGGTATGACAAATTTCCCGGTTTATCGTCCTTACCGGACTTCTGGCAAAAACGACAAGTGAACTCATGGAATCGAGACGTGCACGGATTCTTGTTCCCGGGGTTTTGCCGGTAAAAATCCACTCCGTATCCACACGTATAGCAAATCATATTGTGCAAAGAGTTTCCGCACGCAGGCGCTGTTCTGTTGGACTCGCGGCTGTCTTCCGGTCTGCGTTGGAATTCTTCCACAAGGACACCATCAGGAATACGTCCTTGCCTCTCTGAGCGTTGGGTGTCATTTACAGGTCTACTTCGCATCGGTTTCCCATGGTTTCTTATCCACCGATCCACTCTGAGCCCCTCCTTTTTAAGCTCTGCCAGAGACCTTATTGGGGACGTCAACAGTAACCCACCCATTTGAGAGTTCAGGTTATCCTTCAAAAGTTCTCCAAATTCACCCTCGGCGATCTTGTGTTTTAACTTAAAGGGTAGTGTTCACGCCAGAAGGGCGCAAACAGTTGAGCGGCAGTGTAAGCGGCCAATGCTTGTACTCAAAGCTCCTCCACGGCTCGCAAGCACCGCTGCTCGCGCTCTCCTTCTCATCCCGTGAGTTTAAATTCTGGAGGAACTAGCAGCAGCAGCCGCAACAACAAATTCCGCCCACTCCACTTCATGGTCTTTCGAGTCCGCGACACATCCTGATCCTGCCAGCGCTCCTTGCGGAAAAATCAAGATAAGTACGGCTTTAAATCCTATTCCGTCCGTGGTCGCCATTTTCGTTTTTCCAACGGCGTTTATTCTTTCCGTCCATCCGTATCAAGTGAAAAGTGAAAATTAAGTAAAAAAAATATATAAGTTTATGCGCCCAGCCACCGTGATTACTTCTTTTTTTAAGTGCATAAACAAGCACTTAGCCAATACCGGCCCCTAATTCGTCTCACGGTGATCCGCTGGTATCCAAGCGCGTATACATATATATATATATACATTTTTTCAAACACTGTCCAAAATTCACTATTATAGTCCGCTGCTAAACTGATGTTTTTTGCCTCAATAAAAAATACAAACAACAAATTCATCAAATCAAATATACATATATTCACCAAAATTTTACATACACATAAAAGTATACATACCCATAAATATACATATCCATACATTAAGTAAAATTTGACATACATATATTCCAATAAAATTTACATCTACATACATATATAATAATCACTCCAAAGATTTAACCAATTTAATACACAAATAAAATATATTACCAAAAATAATAAATAATATCGAACCACCGAACTGAGAACTAAAAATAAAACACAAATCTCGACATACAGAATAAAATAAAATCTGACTTTTTTCTTCCGAGATTACATTACATATATATGTTTAAACTCCAAATAATACATACATACATACACACAGTCGCGACTTACATAGGCTTGCCAAGTGCAAGTTCTTTCGTCTCCTCTTTGTTCTTTAATGCCCTGACAAAAAACCGGCGCATAGCGACGAGAGAATACCCTAGACTCGAAACATAAAATAAAATAAATAAGTCCGACGACAAAATTTAAGAAAAAACTGACCCGATTATTTAATAATTATTTAAGCCAAATAATAATTTTTTACAAGCTATTTCTGGCTCCTATTTCTGGTTCCTAAATTAAAATAATTATTTATCAGTTCCACCCAAATTTATCAGTCTCCCAACTTGGCTTTTTGGCGTGTTTGTTGGTTTTTTTTTGGTGTTTATGTTTCGCATCCGTTTGTCGCGATTTTTTTTCGATGTGGTCCTAAATCTGGTAGCTATTTTTTAGCTATTTTTCCATAAATTCAAATTTATAGCTATTTTCTATATATTACCTATTTTTTTTCGGGACTTCCAATCGGTAGCTAATTTTTATAAATCATTGGCTATTACCCAGACTCCATCTGGTAGCTATTTTTTAGCTATTTTTCCATAAATTCAAATTTATATCTATTTTCTATATATTAGCTATTTTTTTCGGGATTTCCAGTCGGTAGCGATTTTTTATAAATTATTGGCTATTACCCAGACTCCATCTGGTAGCTATTTTTTTTAGCTATTTTTCCATAAATTCAAATTTACAGCTATTTTCTATATATTAGCTATTTTTTTCGGGATTTCCAGTCGGTAGCGATTTTTTATAAATCCTTGGCTATTATCCAGACTCCAGCTGGTAGCTATTTTTTTAGCTATTTTTTTAGAAATTGCAATTCATAGTTTTTTTATAAATTTAAGCTATTGTTTTTCTAGACTCCAATATAGCTTTATCTTCTTGTGGACTTCACTCTAGCTGTTTTTTTTGTGAATTCTCCTAGCTATTTTTTCACACTGAATTTTAGCTATATTGAGCTTCATTTAAGCTTTTTTCCAGTTGATTGAAGATCTATTGGGGCCTTATTTCACAAAAATTGGGATTTTTTCCTTTCGTGCTCCAATCTCCAGATCCCAATTGCAACTTTCTCCCGAATTCCGACGGGATCCTTTGTCCATCCAGATTTGGGCGCCCTCTGTGTCTGGTTCTTTTTCAATTCCACATTTTTTTACGGCGTGCAGGCCCTCTTGACTTCCTTCTCCTAGGGCATAGCTGAGCATGCCCCTAGAGGGAGACAAGAAAAAGACACCCGCACCTGGAAAAGAACAAAAGTTCAACCCGCAATCTCCGCTATCCACTCGCGGTAAGCCAGCACCCAAGTCCGTTAGTCCCAGGGTCAAAACCGCGACTCCCACTCCGAAAGCAAAGGTTTTGCCATCGACCAGTTCGAAGACAACTCCTAGGTTGGTCATTTCCCGACCAGTGACGCGAGCGTCTAGTGAGTCTTCTCTATCGAGAAAATCCGAGAGTCCCTCCGCTGTCGGGACTGATTTCCGCCGCGTCACACGCTCTACCACAAAGAAAATGGCATCCTCTGAGCAGCCAACGCCCGCAAACGCAGCGTTGCATAAATTCATCGCCGTCAGCAATCGCGTAAGCCTTTTCGAAGTGAAGATCAACACTCCTAATCAAGCCTCTCCGTCCCTACACACGTTACAAGTCCGTCTGCAACAGGTGCGAGCCTTATGGGACAAAGTGGAAAGAGAGTGACCTAATGGCCCAAGAAGGATCCCTCGACACAGTGCCTATTCTCCAGGCCAAATATGACTACTGCTACTCAGTATACGAGTCATGTGCAGCACAAATTGGCGAAACAGTCGACAGAGCAACGCCTCAAGTCGCGCAAGCACCCTCTCAGCCGCTAATTTCGTCCGGCTGCCGCTTACCTCCATGCGACACGGAAGTCTTCGATGGCGACTACCTCCGAAGGCCCACTTTCCGGGACCTATTCACGGCAATTTACGTAAACAACCCCAGGCTGACTCCGGTCGAGAAGCTATTCCATCTCCTTACGAAAACAAGTGGCGAAGCAAAAGCCATCGTGGCGAAATCTCCTCTTACGAATGATGGTTTTGCTTCGGCGTGGGAGGCGCTGCGAGATCGGTTCCAAAACAAGCGACTTTTAGTCAACAGCCAGCTCAAGCTCCTTTTTAACTTGAGTTCAATTTCGCAAGAATCTGGTCAGGCTCTAAATTAGCTACAATCCACGATTCAGGGGTGTTTAACAGCACTAGTGCATTCCCAGGTATCCACAGAAAACTGGGATTGTCTCTTGGTTTTCCTTTGCGCGAGCAAACTGCCCAAGCAGACCTTGTCCTTATGGGAACAGTCGCTAACTGCCAAATTCGAGATCCCAGCTTGGGAAGAAATGAATGCCTTCCTGAGCGAAAGGTATCGGACATTGGAAGCCATCGAAGATATGAAACCAACTCAGGCAGTTCCAAAAAGGCTTCAATCCTTCGAGACAAAGGTCAGCACCAAACAGAAAGGGTGTGACTTATGTTCTAAGTAGAACCATCCGGTAAGATTGTGCCCGCGTTTTCTTCAAATGTCTGTTGACTCGCGCTCCGGCTATATAAAAAAGAAGCAGCTATGTCTGAATTGTTTTGCCAGAGGTCACGGCCAAGACGCTCGGTATTCGGTGGAGGGCAAAGTCTAACGAATTCACGAGTGGCCCCGGTAAAAACCGTCTCCCTTCCTCGGCTAGAGCTCTGTGGTGCCGTGCTGTTAACCGAAATGGTGACAGCAATCCTTCCGCACATGCCCTCCGCCAGTTCAGATATCCGCTGCTGGACAGATTCGTCTTAGCCTGGCTACGAAAGCCTGCGTGCAACTGGACCACATTTGTGGCCAACAAAGTTGCCAAGATCACGCAGGCGACGCCAGTCGACTGTTGGGCACACGTTCGCTCAGAACAAAACTCCGCCGATCTAGCCAGTCGAGGCGTATCCCTACATGAATTGGCAGAAAACCATCTCTGGTGGCACGGACCAGAGTGGCTGCAAGGGCCACGAGAGCTATGGCCAGCACAAAGCGACACTCTTCCAGTGACAGAGCTAGAGCAGCGCGCGGTCAAAGTGCATTTTGTCAAGGCCCCGTCCATCGACTTTCTCGAACGTTTCTCCAAATTGGACAAGGCCCTGCGAGTTCTGGTCTATGTTCAACGCTTCCTTAAACGCTGCCGCAAAGGTTCGTTCTTGCCCAATTCACGTCCTACAAGTGAAGAGATCCGAGAGGCAGAACGAACTCTGACCTCCATTGCGCAGCGCAGAGCATATGGCCAAGAGCTTCAGCATCTGACCGGGAAAAAGGCCTCTTCCAGTGTCAAGTCCTTTGGTGAATTTGTTACCGTTCATTGACCAACACGGCCTTTTAAAAGCGTGCGGCCGTCTCACTGCCTCCAAAACCCTGCAATATGATGAACGTCATCCGATTATTCTCCCCTATGACCGTAGACTGTCGCGCCTCATCGTCCAATTTACTCACCAGATTACTCTTCATGTCGGTAGTCAATTGATCGTACGCCTGATCCGATCGAAGTATTGGATTCCTAAAATCAAGAATCTGGTGAAGGCTGTGGTCAATCCGTGTAAGGTTTGCACGATTTACAAGAAGAGACTCCAAACACAGCTGATGGGCGATTTCCCGACAGATAGAGTCTCCTTCTCGAGGGCGTTCACCTACACGGGTATCGACTATCCCGGCTCTTTCGAAATAAAAAATTATACTGGGAGAGCGTGTCTCATAACGAAGGGATATGTTTGTGTGTTTGTGTGCTTTTCCTCGAAGGCAATCCATTTGGAACCCACTTCCGATCTAACAACCGAGAAATTTCTAGCGGCCTTTGCTCGTTTCGTAGCGAGGCGCGGTTGTCCTCAGCAGGTCTATTCGGATAATGGTAAGACCTTTGTGGCGGCGGCCACTTTGATTTCCAGGGACTTTCTCCAAGCTATCAAAGAGTCCGTGACTGATGCATATAGCCATCAGGGACTCGTATGGCGGCTCATCCCACCAGGGGCTCCACATATGGGGGGTTTGTGGGAAGCAGGTGTGAAAAGCTTCAAAACCCTGTTCCTTAAATCAACGTCAGCCCGCAAATATACATTTGAGGAGCTGGCGACGCTTCTCGCTAAGATTGAGGCTTGCCTCAACTCTAGACCCCTCTCCCCTATGTCCGAAGATCCCTCAGATTTGCTGGCCCTCACACCAGGCCATTTCCTTATTGGAGGGCCGTTGCTTTCCACGGCGGAACCCGAGATAAAGGGCGAAGCCAAGTCGATAATAAATCGATGGCAACACCTCAAGGCACAACATCAGCAGTTTAGTGCACGGTGGAAAGAGGAGTATCTTAAAGAACTCCATAAACGAAACAAATGGCAATTTCCGACCAGGAACCTCCAAGCCGACGATATGGTAGTTGTCAAGGAGGACAATCTACCACCGAACGAATGGCGGCTCGGCAGAATCGTTTCTGCCTTTCCAGGAGCCGACGACCGCATTCGAGTCGTTGAGATCCGTACGTCTCGCGGCACCATAAAACGCCCTGTCCACCGATGGAGGACAAAGAGTCCTCCGTTCCTAGGGATTAGGGCACTTCCCCCATTCCGGGGCCCAAATAGTAGTCGGCTCATACTAAGCTTTATATTTCTTTTATTGGCAGACTTACTACTCACTTCCTAAAATAATGGCTCCTCGTCCTCATGCCACCCAGTCGTTGGAGAGCAGACGTACTCGAGGTATTAAATCCTACCGCTGCCGAGTCTGCTCTGGAATCCATCCTCTTCGGAAGTGCAAGAGGTTCCACAAACTGAGCGCTGAAAAGCGCCTTCGGGCAGTACTTATTAATAAGTACTGCTCGAACTGCCTCGCCCATCAGCACTCAGGAGAAGACTGCCGCAGCCAAGAGGGATGCAAGAAGTGTGGAGGAGACCACCACACTCTACTCCACATGCACGAGGTCCTCCCCGCTCCGACCCCGGCAGCGCTACCAGCTCCGACGCGCAGAGAGCGCCATCCCGCTGCACCTCGTCCGGTCCGGATTTCCCGCACTCCGCCACCAGCCCCAGTCGCCAACAATCGCCCGCGTCCGAAGGTCTCCGTCGCGTCTCCGGCGGTGGCAACGTGGCAGCAGAAGGCTGTCCCCATCCTGCCTACAGCCATCGTCGTGCTGGACACGGGCTCGAAGACCTTCGAACACGGTGTTCGGATGGACCGTTTCTGGAGCGTGCACGGAATGAAGAGGCCGATCCTGCTGTCTAGCCGGCCAGGGATAGCTTTGCCTACGCAAGGGGGGGGCGAATGTTCACGCCAGAAGGGCACAAACAGTTGAGCGGCAGTGTAAGCGGCCAATGCTTGTACTCAAAGCTCCTCCATGGCTCGCAAGCACCGCTGCTCGCGCTCTCCTTCTCTCCTCTCGCTCTCCCTTCTTCCCGCAATGTATTCACCACTCCGCGGTCCCGCTGCATTTCCAATGTTAGTTTTAAGTTAGTCTTAATTTACAAGTGTTATAATAAAGTGCTAAAGTGAAGTCGATCCCGTGAGTTTAATTTCTGGAGAAACTAGCAGCAGCAGCCGCAGCAACAACAAATTCCGCCCACTCCATTTCAGGTAGGTTGTGCATGTCGGCGACATAATTGCTGAAGGACTCGTTGTACCCTTGTTTTCTATCCATCAATTCTTTGATCTACATTAGGTGACCTCCAGTTGTAGACAAAGCGCGTTTCATTTCCGTGGTGGGCGAATAGTAATCAAAATCGTAATCCTCGTCTCGATCCTCTATGAGTTGCCAATACCACTTGCTGGCTGCGCCGATCAGCAGACTATGAAATTCTCTGAACACTTGCTGTCGGCTTATGCCATATAATTCTTGTAGTCTTTTCACACGGAATAAAAAACTTTCAACGGCCATACCGCGGCTTGTTCCGTCAAATTTTAAGTTCTATTTAGCTAGCCGAACACCCTTTTGTGCTGGCGCTTGAAACGTTAGACTATGATCTAACTCGGGGTGCAGTTGGTGGCTGGCCTCTGCTCGGCTGGTCTCCGGTATCTGCCGTTCGTCTGGGCTCCCTTAGACGATGCATTTGGCTGTTAAAACTTTCTTGCGTCACTTGTTCTGGTGTTGGGGTATCTTGATGTCTTAAAAAGCTATCTGTGGGGTATCTGTGTAGTCCAGGTGGGGCCATTCGTGGTTGTTCGGAAATGGTTTGGGTGGCTTGTAACTCAACCACTTTCTTCTTCAAAGCGTTTACTTCAGCGATCATCTCCAACTCCGCATCTCCACTCTGCTTCACTAAATCCATTAGTTCTCTTTCCCGCCTATCGGCAATTTCCGAACGGTCTTCGGAACTTGCATGGTACCGTGGCAGCATGCTGGAGCGTCCTCTAGGCGGTCCTAGCGGTAAATCCATTCCTCCGGCTGCTTCATCCATCGTGCTTTCAATATGCTAAGCCTTTAGTAAGCCTCTCCTCAGTCAAAAACTCGTCGGGTATTTAAGCCCCAAAAAAATAACAAATAACTACCCGGATATGTTGGTCGTTGCCCTGACATGGTTACACCCGGCCAACATGCCTCCGTCTTCCACTGCTAAGGGAACTTTTACTAGGTTCCGTACGTGAACTGGCCCGCCTTTTTCTGGGGAGCATTTACTATGGTTCTGTACGTGGATTGGCCCTTTTTTTTCCTGGTGAGCTTTTATGATGGTTCCATATGTGAACTGGCCCACCTTTTCCTGGGGAGCTTTCACTATGGTTCCATATGTGAACTGGCCCATCTTTTCCAGGGGAGCTTTTACTTGGTTCCATATGTGAGCTGGCCCACCTTCTCCTGGAGAGCTTTTACGATGGCTCCATATGTGAACTGTTTGACCGATATCTGCGGACTCCACAACCGTCTCCTATTTGACCACCGCTAAATGCGTTACCATTATATCTGCGCTCCTATCTTTGGACTCATCCTTCTCGAACGACCTGGCTACTTGGCCTAATACGTTGGAAGCGTGAGCCACCCTCAAATTTTATTTACGTGATTTACAAAAAAGGTCGATCGGCACTTAGTTGTTTTATATATTTTTTTTTATTAACGCGCGAGTCCCACGGCCACACCTCCCGCCCAACTGACCGAGGGGCGCTGCCGTGTATCGTACGGCAGGAATCGGGGGAAGATAGACGCGATATAGAAGACAGTAAAGGACGAGGAAATATATGTATATAGTAGTAAGATTATAGAATTCGTTAAGTATGTTAGTATTGATCGCTTTAAAAACGGCAGAGAGTCAGAATTAGAGATAATAGGATACAATCTATTATAGTCAGAACATAATACTCTGTAGGGATCATTCAACTCATAATTAGATCTACAATGATTTAAAATTAGAGGTACGTAATTTCTAGTAAATCTGCTTGGAACAGTGAAGTTTAGCCGACTAACCAAGTCGGGACTATCCACTTTACCACGAATAAAGTTAAAATTAAAGACTGTTCCAAGCATCGTTCTACGGTTAACTAAGGAGGGAAAGTTAATTAACAATAATCTACTTGAATAAGGAGTTAATCTAAGGTTTGCATCCCAATTAAGGCGCCGTAAGGCTAAAAGTAAGAAGTTCTTTTGAACCGATTCAATGCGGTCCGAGTAAACTTCATATTGTGGACTCCAAACAGGTGATCCATACTTAAGGATCGGACGGACTAGAGAAATAAATAAGGTTTTGGTCAAGTAAGGATCATCAAATTCCTTTGACCACCGTTTTATAAAACCAAGCACACCACTGGCCTTATTGACAATAGACGAAATATGGTCTGAAAATTTAAGTTTAGGGTCCAGAAAAACACCAAGATCATCAACATGTGTTATTCTGTCCAAAGAGCACTCACTTAAAGTGTAAGTTGCGTGCATTGAGTTGGCAAGGTAGTTCATAACTTTACACTTAGAGCCAGGTTTGAAAGCAATCTAGATCGGATTGTAAGTCCAAATGGCGAGAAATGTCCTTATATTGCAAGCATAATTTTACATCATCAGCGTACATTAGTACACGCGAATGATTTATTGTTAAATAAGGTAAAAAGGTAAGGTAAAAAGGACCGGACCTAGGTGGCTCCCTTGTGGGACGCCGGATGTGACTCGGAGAATACAAGAAAGAGAATTTTTAAAGAGGACCCGATGCGTCCTGCCATTCAGATAACTTAGAATCCAATTTAGGAGATCAACAGGGAAACCTAATAAATCAAGTTTTTTTTATTAAAAGAGAGTGATTAACAGAGTCGAATGCTTTACTAAAATCCGTATAAATGACATATGTTTGAAGATTATTTTTAAAGACCTGTACTACGAAGGAGGTTAGCTCCAGAAGGTTAGTAGTTGTTGATCTGCGTTTCATGAACCCATGCTGACATGGTGATATAATTGACCTACAAAGGTGCTGCAAATGAGGAGTGATAACGTTTTCAAAAGGCTTAGGAATAGCAGACAATTTGGAGATTCCTTTGTAATTGCTTGCATCCGATTTGCTACCTTTTTTATTGAGAGGGATCACAAAGGACTCCTTCCATATTTGGGGGAACAGTGTAGATTCCAGAGATAAGTTAAACGTTTTAGTAGAGGTTTGCACAAGGCTTCCGCACAGAATCTAAGGACACAGACATGAATTCCGTCGGGACCTGGCGAATAGACATTAACTCGCTGAAGATCATAAAGCAGTGAGCTTTCGTTTAAAGTGGGACAGAATATTAAGTTTGACTTTGATACCCCGTAAGTGTAAGGCCGTTCGGAATGACGTAACGTAGAATATGTGGTTTGAAAAAACTTGGCAAATAGATCGGCTATTGCCTGATCCGATGTGACCGAAGTATTTTCTAAAAATAGCAAGGAAGGGTAGCTGGTTATTTTGCGCTTAGTGTTAACGAAATTATAAAACTCTTTTGGATCCTGCGAGAACTGGAACTTACAACGGTTTAAATAATTCTTATAACACTCAGCGTTAGGCACAAAATTTAACCGAGCACTTACATATTTAGAAAATATATATTGAGAATCGGTATTTTTAAATTTTATATAAAGTCTGGACTTAACATTTCTAAGATGTGTCAACTCTTCATTAAACCAAGGAGGTTTGTTAGAGGTAGACGGATAGTACATCGTAACACAAGAGTTAAAAAATGATTAAATTGCAGTATAAAAAATATCTATGGAATCGGCCATTATGTTGCAAGAATATAGATCGGACCAATTAAAGCCAGATATAAAAAGATTTAGCCTCCAAAAGTTTGCCTTACGAAAACAATGAATTCGTTTGGTTGACTTATCTGGCCTCTCTTTTATTACGGTACCTGTGTCGATTGTCACCTCGAAAGTTGGATGGTATGGATCTTCTGGTTGACTAAGAGGTGCTACTCTAGTCAGAAACATACTTTCAGGACTTGTAACAAAACATAGATCCAATAAACGACCAAGAGAATTTTGAATATAATTAACTTGCGACAACGATATATCAAGCAAGCCGTCAATAAAGTCATGGTTGGCAATAGGCAGGAGAATATTCGACTGTTCTTCTGTGTACCACTTAGTGCCTGGTATATTAAAGTCACCTAGAACAACTAGTTGGTCCCTATTGTAGTGACCAACTCAAACTTTACACTGCAATAACTCTTCAAGACACCCTCGCCCTAAATTATAGCAGCTTTTAATAACCCAAAAAGTGAGAGAATTGTCTTAGACCAATCAGAACAGAATATGATCGTACGATTGTACAGCTAGGGAATGGAAAGCCTATAGCAGTGGCCACCGGCATTCAGCTTCCCAGAGCTTAATTCATTATCAGATAAAACCTCTTGGCGAACGCTCATAGTTTTTGACGCTGCCCAATTAAACATCATATACACGTGGAGATATAATTTAATTATATATATCCATTTCAATAAAAACAAGACTGAGATATTCAAATAAATTTCCGTGTGTTATTTGTGTGAAAGTGGAAAAGGTAAAAAGTGCGATATAGTGAGTTCCCATTTCTAACCCAGTTTTTATAGGGATTCGACCCCAAGGCGTAAGGAAGGCCAAGGCCTATATAAGGGCATTTGGTTGCTATACAGCCGATTTCCCCCCGTCTCGTCGACCCCCGCATCAGCTCATTATTTATACCCAGTTCGCTTAAAGAAGAGGCCAAAAGGCCGACATAACCTTCAGCCAAAAAGTTACGCAACCGGCCACCTGCCGAATGGTAACTGGCCAATGGATTGGAAGGCTAGAGCTCATCCAGATTATTCAGCCGTACAGAAGTTTAGACGGGCGGATCGGATTTAATTATATTTGGACATCATCAACGTTATACAGTGAGGATCACCTCATATGACCAGCGGAGGTCTAACTTAATGATTCCGTCTTATTGCAGCGCAGCGTAGCTGCCGGCAGTCTCCTAAGGTCTTATCGGTGCAGTGCTGCAGTTGCATTTCGGTGTTTTGATTTGATTCTTGATTTTCTTTTGTATTGCAATTAATAATGAATTAAATACTCGCAGATTGGAGGAATTTAAATTAGCACCTTTAAAATTTGACCTACAGCTCGACAATGTCAACGTGAACTTGGGCCCAACTTTGCGCACATCATGGAGTGGATATTTAAGGTCGTGAGTAATAAAAAACAACAACGATAAAAGACAATTTTATGAATTACCTATATTAAAATTCTACAAAATGCCACTCGAACGTCTAAATAAAATAAGATCTGCATTTGGCTAAAGATTGTATAATATATTTACTAATTTTATATTCAATTACTTATATCTATTTACTTATACTTTACTTTATATTTTTTATTTTACTCACTAAATATAAACGAAAATGAAGAGTTAGAGAATGACTAGGATAATTATACGTAAGTTAAAATTTGTTAGTTTGTAAAAGAGATTTAATGGAACAGCTTACTGAAATGAATTTATATAAATGGAATTATAATTGAAGATATTGAATTGATAGATAGTGAATTGAAAAAGAATGAATTGTGAATTAATAGATTTAATGGTTTGTCGAGTACTTATGTTGAACACTTTCTTAAATATGTGGTAGAGTTATTTTGAACTTGGCCAAGGGACAATGTAAATATTTTAAGTAGCAGTAGGGAGGGTAAAGACTTAGGGAATTATTAACATCCAAATTCCCAATACTTATCAGAATCTGTAGCTTATCTTCACACGTGTCGGCGTGTATCCGTAGTATCAATATAAAGCCATTTCTTTTATTAATCAATTATCCAGTTTTAATATTGTTTTTAAATAAGACGCACTTATTAAATGTAGTAGCGTTTCGTACTATCCTAAGCTAAAAGAACACCGACCTACGGCGAGCTAGACCCGAGCATAGCAAGAGTGCGCATCTCTAGCGAAGGAAGTACAAGGTCCTCTTTATTAGTAATTGCCACCCACTATTAAAAGACCAGCTAGTTAAAATCAATCGAACTACGCACACTACACTATCGGACAGTCTATTTGAAACGGATTGGATAGCGGACAAATGGTTTATATATTCAGGAAATTCAAAAGACGGCGAAATGTACGAGCACGTAATATAAACATAGCTATCAGAAAATTACAGCTTTACGCATAAGAATTCTAAGTTACGGAACTCATCAAAAAGTACCTCCTCTGACGTGACGGTAGATCTAACAGCAATTAGGACTCCACCTCCCTGCCTGGAGGGACGATCATGCCTATTTACTGTGTACATACCTGGGAAAAATTCGGAGTTAAGTATCTCTGGTTTTAACCAAGTCTCTGTAAACACAATAATATGGGATGCAAAGGAAAGGCTATTCGAATACAAATCAGTTACCTTACTACACAAGCCTCTTAAATTTTGATAACAGATAGTGAGACTAGATTTTAGTTTTTTGAAGATAAAGAAGTAGAAGTAGTAGAGGAAGATGGGGCAGTGATCTGGGCACTTGTGGGAAGTTTAATTCCCACGGGCCCTTTTTTTCTATTTTTAATCTTAGGTTCAAACTCTTTCACAATCATACTTTCCGTCCAAAAATCACCAGAACATATGGTTGAGAATAGCTCATTTATTCAAAATTCATTCTTTTTCAATATATCTTCAATTATAATTCCATTTATATAAATTCATTTCAGTAAGCTCATAGCACAGTTATCTTGAAGGATAAGATGTCCTTAGCATAAGAAAATTTAAATTTTTCCACTTTTATGTTGTCGGCTTTTGTTTTGTCTTGTGTATAAGACAGTACATCAGATGATGTTTGATCAGGGGAAAGCCGAGAAACAAAAATTTGTTTCTTTAGTGGAACCACCGAGACGGGTTTCGGCACTGCAGGTTGTATTTCTGAAGTGCAAACTTGTGCCGGTACTCCGGACTCAATATTTCTTTGTGGTGGTAAACAATTCGGGACGGGTGGAATCACCTGTTGAGAAACCAGTGCGGACAAAACGGAATCTGTAGCAATCCCAGGCTGGACTCCCTCCACAACCGATTGATCGGATTGCACCGAATCATTTTTAGCTGCCGATCTAAGCAACATTTGAGGGTTTGCTGCGATCGTCAACTGATCAGCTGTGGAGTCCTGTTGATCACTTGCCGAAGGTTGCGGGGCATTTCCCTTAGGCAGCCTACCACCAGCGGCTTTCTTGCGCTTTGGGGATTCTTCTAATAGTTTGAGGCTATTAAATTGTGAATCAAGCACAGAAAGAAGATCATCGACGAAAACTATCTCTAGCCACGCCAAAACTGCTGATCAGTCCTTTCAAGCCAACTTTAGTTTGGCGCATAAAGAGTTTCATTTCATTTGCAACTTCTAAATAAGTATAACAACAGTATTTTAGATTTGGGCCTTTAGCTAGGTCATCACTTGTTCGGCCGTTAAAACCAGCGCACTTAGAGTGCACCATTCTATCACATAGCACACAGGTCATTTTTGAGTGCTCAGGCAAAATTGGTTTCCATGTTTAATTGGGGTTTGACCACTGTACAAAAGACAAAATCAGAAAATGTACCGCAAGAGCGCAGTCTGCACTTTAGGTTTTTTTGTGGGAGGGCGAGAGAGCGGGTGCACCGTGCAGTTAAGTACAAAAACAACACCAAACATCAACGCAAGAAAGAGAGAGTAAACAAATCGCAAAGACAGAAAGAGAACAGATTGAATTAAATTATTAAAATAATGTACATATCACAAAAGATTCACTCGCGAAGCGAACGGAACTTTAACTAGTAGGATTACGAAATTGAATTATTAAAGAATTTGTTGAACTTAGCAAAGCAAAAATAAATTCGGAGCGCAGAAAAAAAACACGACCGTTCGCTTTGAAGCTAGAAGCTTGTTTTTGAGAGGCTTTTTTTTAACAAGAAAATCTCCAACATTTTTGAATTAAGGAATTTTTTTTACGATTTTAAAGGGATGATAAACAAAAGTGATCTTAAAGACATGCCTGAAAAAGTTCGTACCGTTCGCCAGTCAGCAGTCCTCACTGCCCCGCAAGCTGTAGCTTGATCGTAAAATTATCGGGCAATGTTTTGAACACGTTCCCTCCCCTTCATGCATCCGCATGCCTGATGGATCGTCGCGGGCCGCGCAATACGATCCCCACGATCAAGGTTGTCCGTTAAACGTTATGTCGTCGTTTTTGACCTACTCCACTTCTCGCGTCAGCACCCCTTCTGGAAATGTTTACCTACTCATTTTGTTGTAGTTACAATAATAGCATAATTTTATTGAGTTAAAGATTGTTGGCTAGTGCCATGTAATACAAAAGAAGAATTAATAAATTTATGATAAGTTGGCTATAACTGTTGTTAGCGAGGACTATCGAATTCATCACCAAGCAAAGGTGCGCACGTCAACAAAAATTGTTAGCTATTCACGACTTTAAACGTCGCTCTGAGGGCTCTTGTTTTTGCATAACAAAAACAAGGCGGATACTCGTCGCTGAAAAGTAATTTTTATTTATTTAAAACAATTTTGAACACAACATATTTAACTCCTTTTAATGAAATAAAGTGCCTGGGAGAGGCTAACAATAAGATATTTTTCTTTGAACCCGACACAAATGTACTTATATTTACTAATGGTTTAAAAATAAAATGAGCACGAGAATAACGCTTTGGAGCCTGGGTGTTGCTATGCATATAGCGATGGAGTTATACATACATATACCTTCGTGTACCAATCAGCCACTATCTTCTTCAAAGCGTTTACTTGAGCGATTATCTCCACTTCCGCATCTCTACTCTGCTTCACTAAATCCACTTGTTCTCTCCCGCCTATCGGCAATCTCCAAATGGTCATCGGAACTTGTATGGTACTGTGATAGCATGCTGGAGCGTCCTCTAGGCGGTCCTAGCGGTAAATCCATTCCTCCGGCTGCTTCATCCATCGTGCTTTCAATCCGTTAGGACAAGTGTCCTACCTCTTCCGGCTGGTTTTCAAAGTTTTGAAGACTCTCTTGATTTTGTGCCTCATATAGTCGTGCTGCACGACTCTCTTCTTGTGCTTGCGATCGGGTTACTCTCCCGGTGACGGGTTGAAACAACACTTTCTTTTTTGCCCCCCACACTTACGTATTTTAATTGCTCTATTTGATACCTTTTTTTTGTGTTCTGCTCGGTATGCAGCTAAGTATATTACATGATCTACAGTGAACGTTGCTGACTACAACTATTAAAATAAGATAGGTAAGCTGGGGTGCTGATACGCCTTTAGTAAGTCTCTCCTCAGTCAAAAACTCGTCCGGTATGTAAGTCCCAAAAAAAAAAAACAAATAACTTCCCGGATATGTTGGTCGTTGCCCTGACATGGTTTCACCCGGCCAACATGCCTCCGTCTACCACTGCTTAGGGAACTTTTACTAGGTTTCGTACGTGAACTGGCCCGCCTTTTCCTGGGGAGCTTTTACGATGGTTCTGTACGTGTACTGGCCCTCTTTTTTCCTGGTGAGCTTTTACGATGGTTCCATATGTGAACTGGCCCATCTTTTCCAGGGGAGCTTTTACTTGGTTCCATATGTGAGCTGGCCCACCTTCTCCTGGAGAGCTTTTACAATGGCTCCATATGTGAACTGGTCCACCTAAGACAGTGTATGTCCGAAAACCCCCTCCCGCCAGTCGTCGGAAAATCAGGCTGTTTGACCGATATTTGCGGACTCCACAACCTACTGCTATTTGACCGTTACGTTCGAACTCCACAACAGTTTTCTTATTTCCCTTTCTCTGCTTTTAGATTCTTACGATCTCCCGAAAAGGGTGTACGCAACAAGTACCTGGTACAAGACGCACTTCTTATCAAAGGCAGGGGACAGATTCAATGCGAAGCTAACGCCGAAATATGACGGACTGTGGAAGGTAGATAGATTTTTATCACCAGTGATCATCCAAGCAAGGGATCCAAAAACACGGAAAATGAAATGGGCATATATCGGGGACATGAAACCATATATCGAAAACCAGGACGCAACACAACACGGACTAACACTCAGTAGACAATACACCTTTTCCTAAGGGAGGAGGGGGGGGGGGTGTGTGACGCGCCGAACGCGCACATAGTATAAGTCAAAATATGAAATAATGAACATGAAGTCACAGATACATGGGGAAAAACCTTTATAAAATGGGACGTAATTAATGAAATAAAAACGGAAAAGAAACACACCCACAACCCGCATTAAAATTCAAACCCAATACGCGAGCGCGCCCAGGATCGTGCGCAAAGGATCACACTGGCCCGCAATAGAGCGGCCACTCTAATGCGGCCCAAACTCGGTTGGGATATGCGGGCACACTATCCTCCGCCGCTATATAGGGCGCACCCTAGATCTCGGAAGGGCATTCAGTTCAACAGACGATCGGCAACAAGACCTCTCTGAGGAGCCAAAGGAAACGGAACAACGGCTAAGGATCAGCGGTAAAGAGTTCAACAGAGCTCTTCTCATCATTGGCAGACCTTACCGGCCTCTAAAAACACTTCTCATAATTAGTACACCTAACCGGTCTCTAAAACTGTTCTGATAATTGTTCTCATTTGGAGTAGACCTGACCGACCTCTCAAACTATTCTCACTTGAAGTAGACCTGATCGGTCTCTCCAACTCCCCCCTCTTAATTGGTAGACCCGAACGGTCTCTTCCCCATTGCTTCCCGTTCACAGGCGTTGGAGGAACTCGCGGCCGCGCGACACGACGACTATTGAGCCACCATCCCAGGAATTCGACGTCAATCCGTACCTATCGTGGAGCTGTACGGCCCTAGGAACGAGACAAGACGACCCCGACCCCGATCCCGCTACGAGAACGGGAGCCACTCTGAAACGACTGTGAACACATTGCAAAGTTACGAATAAAGACCCAATTACTGTATCATTCTACCGTTTTCTCCTCTGGGACCCGGGTCGGATTCTCTTCCAGCAACCCCACCTGAACCAAATAAAATATCTGAGACGAATACAGGCCATTCTTGAGCCATCCGAGCACTGACAGATCTATCAGTTATTTCATAGCGGTCATTAGGAAAAACACTATTTACTCTATATGGACCACGGTACTTGGGTGAAAACTTCTTACAATGCCCTGCAGTCACATCAACAATACGAATAGCAACAAAACAATTCACAAATCAGCCGTATGCGGTTTCATTTCGGACCTGTGACTGACGTATATTCTCATTTGCTTAGTCTATTACGATATCTAGATATCGCGGTTTCTCTTCACTACTGGACCACGTTGCTCACATCCAAATAGAAACGTACTAGTGGTCTTTCCGGTACTACTTTGCACGGAATTGTTTATCGCGAATTTAACATGGTTAGGCTGCTTATACCAATCGGCTTGATATTAGAACACGGTTCACACACTCAACTTGCCAATTTGCTTAAGGAACCGCGGTGGCTACCTTAATATTATATATATTTCTGGACTTACGGAACTCTTAAAACGAAAAATATACTTCCTTAGTACTGGTAGAGTTAACAGGACATTTTTAACAAACCTTGTGAACGCATCAATGATAACGAACAAATTTGTTTCTCTTCGAGAAAATAGATGTAAGGGGACCTAGGCGGTCAATATGGATCGTATCAAATGGGACCGTGACTTTAGGTATACAATGAAGCGTGCTATTGTGAATACTCTTCGGGACTGAATGTAGAATAAACGGTAAACAATTCTTTATAAACAGATTAACCAGATTAACAGATTAACCAAATAACTGTCAACCGTTTTTCGTTTTGCGGTCTGTACTCGAACACAACCGAAAAAAACGATGTACGTGTGCTCTCGCTCTGAACAGAACTTTTCGTTTCTCTTTGTTTTGGTTTTCGGTCAACAGTTCTCAGTCGCGTGGTTCTTGTTATTCTCTCTCAACAACAACTCAGAGAGAGCGAGCCAACTGAACGCTCGGTCGATGAGGGTTAGCAGAAGAGCGAAAAAACGAAAGACTCATCGTAAACGGTCTTTTGTCTTCAGTGCTGGATTTAATTTGAAAAAAAAATGCACTTTTTTGTTTTGTTCGCGACCATTTTTGGCACAAAAATTAAAAAACTCCAAACGCACCGAATCCACAAGCACGTGATACTTACAAGTTGACTGATAATTCGCATATATGTTCATACACAAATGCAAATGCAAAAGACTTTTATTTTCTTCGCTCGTTGGAAAACGGTCAGCGAATGAGCAGAGCAAAAGGGAAACACGAAATTGGTTTTTGGTTTAGCACAGACCATTCGTTCAAGAGACACTGGTGAACGGTTCTTGTCTGATTTTTTGCGCAAGTGGTGCGCAAAAAACAATTATTTGGTGACTGCAAGAAACGGTCAACTGTTATTTGCGAGCTATGAGATTAACATTACTTCTCAAACCAGGAAACCAATATTTTTCTGTCAGTTTATTGCCACACTTATCTGTCGCAAAATGTCCCAATTTTTCATGGAATTTCCTAATTAAATCTTCCTCTTCTTCGGATCAAAACATACATACACAGTTTCTCGTTATCCTTCGATCTATGCACTATTCCATCTAACAACACAAAATTTTTAAATTCCTTAATCTCTAACTTCTCTCGCACTCGATGTATTTTGGTTCAAGGTTCACTAAGTTCACAAAATTCAGTAGTTATACAAGGTGCAGTAAGACCACAAGGTCCAACAGAAACCCCGGGTTGAACAGGACCACAAGGGTCCCTAGGTTCTGAAAGTACAACAGCTCTTGATGAAATCGGATACGGATCTGAAATTCTGAAATTAAAACATTATAATTCAAGGGACCAACGGGCAATATGGGGATTTATAGCCGTTTTACTCTGGGTTTGAACCAATATGGCATATATGATTGTCAAGGTTTCAAGTTTAAAACTATGGTAACGAGATTCGGCTGCAGTGGCCTCAACAAGCCGGTCTAACAATCTAGCTTATATATTTTTATGTTCTTCTAACGGTTTTTTACAAAGTCTCTTAGGGCGTCGGAAATGAATCTTTGGAAAACGGTGGGACCATTCTTAAGCCCAAAGGCCATCCTCAAGTACTCGAACTGCCCATTCGGAATTACGATGGCAGTATATTTCACGGGTTCTGCTTCAACACCTTTGTAGTGAAAGCCACTTTTAAACTTATAACTGAAAACACTGATTTACTCTCAAGGTATCCTAAGCAATCTTCGATAAGTGGTAGATAAAAATTATCTCTAGCGGTCTTCTTATTCAATCCACGGTAAGTTCAATCCTTTTTTTTAACTAACACCACGACTGAGGCATACGGCGAATGACTAGGTCGAATGATTCTATTGTCTAAAAGATCATTAACGGTTTCGGAAACTAAATCTCTTTTACGACATGACAACCTTCAAGGGGTACAATAAAATGGTCTAGAATCAGTAAGACGAATGCACATTTTATACTTTGGCTCACTATAACTTTTGGAAAACCTATTAATATATGGGTTTTGTATTGTAATGTCAAAACGTTTTCGCCGCTCAGGTCGCGAAATCTGCTTTTGACTAAATGTTTATACCGCACTGTTTGCGAAATAACTTCCCTGCTGATAAAACTCACTGGGCTTCCGGTATCTAGTAACGCAAAAATTTTATTAATATCAATGCATCCCTCTTTACTAAATAAGTAGTAAATTGAATTTATGAATTTATGAGCTAATGTGCGAGAGAGCCGATCCCTCCAGCATTCGATTTCCCAGTATCCAACGTTGAGAGCTGTCTAGTCCGTGCATGACTGCAGCCAGCCATGTTGTCGTCTCCCGAAAATTTCTGTAAATTAGGCTCAGGGTCTCTGATCTCAACCATGGCTTGCATTCCAGCGAATGGCCTTCCATGGCGGCAACCTTCGCTTTCAACTCCGCGAGATCCTTTCGTGCATTATACAGCATAATCTGCTTCGTAATTTCGGCCAGCTCATCTGGCATTTTTCTTTTTCTCCATGGTCAGATTGAGAATGAATGAGTATTTCATTCTTAAGCCGAAATATTACTTTGGGCGAACCCCACACCTGGTTTGTAGTATTCCAGGTTTTTATTTCGATGCTTAAGTGTAGGATAGCTTTTATTTTTAATGATTTTGTTTTGCTCTTTTATTTGTGTCTCGATTGTTTTTTTGACAAAACTTTTCTTAATTATATACAATTACAATTATATTAATCAATAACATTATATATCAGTATCCTAACATCGATCACATTATATGACTCGGTCACACCAAAGCGCGAGTTACCGTTACCGCCAAAGGCGCATCGACAACCGCAGATCTAGAGGGCCCAAGAAAATACTTTGTTACTACCCACTTGAAACGCTGAGTAGTCGTATCTAGTAACACTGGAATCGCTGAATCAACACAAACAGCGGGCCAAACAGAACCTCTGGCAACACCGAATCGCATCCGCCCCACTTCTTCTTCTCGGCCGATCAGCATATTAGAATAAGCATAATGTATCAAACCAAATTGTAAAGGACGAGAAAGAAATATAAGAATTAATTCAGATTTGAGAACTGAACTCCAGCGGACGTTTCAATTTGGAAAACAACTTTCAGTTCAGCTAATTCTCCAACATTCCACTCCCCAAACCTACTGAGGGAGTTAACTCGCGCAGCTCAAAATGGGATTTTTACAATTAGTTTAATCTTTAGTTCGAAAGTGGCTCATATTCTGTTATTCAAAATTATTAATTTATCAGTATTATGTGTGTTTAGTATTCTGAAAAAATATATCTGTGATGTTGAAATGGTATTTGAAACATAGATTCCTGTTTCTATTTCTTGATTTGGGATCAGTATATTTGTATCTCGTAGTGTAGTGGATAGCGCAACTACCTGCCAAACACGAGGTCGTGGGTTCAAACCCCACCAATGACGAGAGCATGGCCACCCAAACTTTCCTCTCAAAAAGATACTTTTACAGTTTTTAGAAAGTATTCTTCCATTCATAATGCCTAATACAACAACCTTACAGCTTACTCTTGCCCAACCACTTTACCCCCTCTCCTCACTATATGGGGCAAAATGGGGTTCCCCACCGCGCGTCACCATACTGTTCGCTTTTCTACGACTAGCAAACATTAACGTAGACGCCACTCCCCGATGACGTTAGGTGGCAGCCCCACCACTAGGATAAGCATCTGGCCAATCACCAGATCGGTCGAAAAACTTAAACCGATTACCGAAACAGAAACGAGAGAATTAAACATAAACGGCCCCCCAAATCCGATGACGACCATAGGCATATCAAAACGGACACGAATTGGACAATGGAATGTAAGAACTCTGAGAGAACCATCTAGGTTAGCACAGTTCGAGGCGGAGATGGAGAGACTCCATATTGCAATAGCCGGAATCAGTGAGATGAGGTGGTCTCGCAGTGGGGAAACAACAACATCAAATAGCAATCTAGTCCTACACAGTGGCAACAATGACGACAGCAGATACATGGTGGGGATTTATGTGTCCAAGCGCATAAAAAAGACACTGCACTCCTGGGAACCCATTTCTGATAGACTCATGACAGCCGGATTCAGATGTAGAGCTAGACATATAAACATCATACAATGCTATGCCCCGACGGAAGACGCCAAAGACGACACCAAGGACGACTTCTACACTGCCCTCACAGCAACCCTCAGCAAGACGCGGCAAGGTGACATTAACTTCCTCTTGGGTGACTTTAATGCGAAAGTAGGCCCCAACAACACCGGACTAAGATCTGTAATGGGCCAACATGGAACTGGGACTCGCAATGACAACGGAGAGAGATTAGTGGAACTCTGCCAGCTATTCCAACTGGTCATCGGCGGCACAATATTCCCACACAAAGATGTTCACAAATACTCCTGGACATCTCCTAGTGGTAACACGCGCAACCAGATCGACCACATTTGCATTAGCAGGAAATGAAGACACTCACTACTGGACGTTCGGAACAAAAGAGGAGCTGTGATCAAGAGTTGGTCATTGGAGAACTTGAAATAAAGTTGAACTTTAACTACTCAAGGAACACTGATAACAGCCAACACCGACGAGCGCCGAATTACCAAGCAAGCTGTGGAATGGAGAGCCCCGCTTTATCTCCTATTCATCGACTTCACGAAGGCGTTCGAATCAGTTGAAAGGGCAGCAATATGGCGATCACTTGCAAGGATAGGAGTACCTGCAAACCTCATCGCTATCATGAAATCGATGTATGACGATGCCAACTTGGCGGTACTGCATAACGGAAAAACAAGTGAACCTTTCCAGACGAACACCGGAATTCGGCAAGGATGCCCTCCATCACCCTCTATATACTCTTCAACATCGTGGTCGACGAGTTAATGAGCGAAGTATGCCCGTCCAAGCGCGCAATTACGTGGAGCCTCACCAGACACCTTGAGGACTTGGACTATACAGACAACATCTGTCTTATCTCTCATAGACTCGGCGATATACAGAGGAAAAATGATGACCTCGTCAGGATAGCCAGCAGCGTCGGACTCGAGATAAACGTAGCAAAAACAAAAGCTTTGCGATTCAACCACTCCAACCAAGGAAATATCATCATACATGGGAACCCAATCGAATTCGTCAACAGTTTCCCATACCTTGGCACCATAATATCCAACAATGGTGGAGTGGATGATGATGTCTCGAGTCGCCTTGGCAAAACGCGCTCAGCTTTTGGGAGACTATGCCGCATTTGGAAAAACAGAGAAACAAGCCGGCGAACAAAGCTCCGGATCTACAATCCGTGTGTGAAATCCATACGGAAGTGAGACATGGCTCGCGACGAAGAAAGTAACGCAGAAACTGCAGGTTTTCAGCAACAAATGCCTGAGAATCATATGTGGGATATTCTGGCCAAACAGAATAGCCAACACAGAGCTGTGGCGCGTTACGGGCAAGCCCCCGATACACACCCAAGTAAGGAAGAAGAAATGGATGTGGATAGGGCATGCTCTCAGGAGAAACCCTAGTAGCATAGTAAAGATGGCACTGGACTGGAACCCCCAAGGAAGCAGGAGGGTAGGAAGGCCAAATGCAACATGGAGAAGAAACGCTCAACAAGAACTTGCCCAAATAAACATCACATGGGAAAATGCTAAGCAGACAGCACAAAACCGAGTTAGCTCTCGTAGAAGCCCTAAGATCCCGAGAGAAATAAGACGGAATTAAAAAATATATATATTTGTATCTTTATGTGAATTTATATTTTTCTTGCAGACAACTTGCGAACTTGGAGCAATTAATATTCTGTTATTACCATAAATAATTGTTATTGGAATATAAATCGGACAATATAAGTTATTAGGTTATTATTAATAAACCAGCCTTCTGTAGGTTTGAAATCTATTTGGCAATTCAATTGTTTATTCAATAATCGCTTGGCTTGTGCTTTGGATATGAATTTTACAGTCATCAATCTGGCATGCGCAGTTGGTTAACCTTCTTCAATATACAAGACTTCTAGAAGCTTACGTAAATGACCGATTTCGGTAGTAACTGTAGCTGTTTTGCCCTATTGTTGTAGTTGAATTGAAGTTTGCAGTTTCTTAATAATTGCTTGAATTGTTGTATTGTTATGTACAAAGTTCAAATTATGCCAATCAATTTCGACTTTACGACTTGGACTGCAATGTTCTCCTATGTGCCTTTTGCAAAGTCCACTATTTAAGAACATTTAAAGATGTATTTTTTGTCCATCAAAATCTGGTACTAAACTAAAGACTTCCCTTATTTATGGCCTTATGGCGGCTGAAATGTCTGTTACTTAAGCTATTTCTTGTTCCTGATCTTCTATAAAATCGAATTCTTCCGGTAATTTTATACCGCTGGTATAGTTAGTTCGTTAAGATCTTCTTTAACTTAAATTTCCGAAACACTTAATGATTCAGCTGTTTTCACACTAATTTCGTCCAGAATGTGGTCAACGGTGAGCTCGTCCCTTTCTTTTATATTTAATAGACTGGTTCTAAGCCTAATCAAAAATTTGGACACTGGTTTGGACTGTTTGCTTCATTGAATCAATCTACTAAAACTGTTGTGTGCTTATTTGCAGTTGGTGTTTTTCGGGTGTTTTTCATTGCTAAAAATAGAGTGTCTCCAAACACCCGGGTGCGGAGACTCCCGGTGTTTAGGGGGTGCACTTAGGGTGCCGGTGGCTTGCTGCAAATCTCTGGTGGCTACTTAATTTTGCCAAGCCATATTCAATTGAAAACATGTTTTGTTGGATGAAGCTGTAGAATGTATTATTTATTGTTTTTTTTGTATGTGGTTAATTTTGAAGTCTAATGTGTAAAGTTGTTCTTAGGCTGGGATGGAGCTCCGTCTCGCCAGGATCTCTTTACAGAAAATACGGGACTAGGGTCATGGATGAGACTGGCTTGCGGTGGAGGTTGTCAGCCTGCGCACAGTGGTGCGGAATCCCAATTTCCTGGCCAAAACCTCAAAAGTGAATAAATTTTTGTCAAATTTTCTGATGTATAGTTTTTTGGGTCGCTGATTACAAAAATTCAAAATGGCGGACATTTTTCGCAAAAAAAATTTTTGGGTCGCCGATTACGAAAATGACAAATGAAATTTCAAGCTACTGCAGTGCTACTTATATTTTGATATTGCGCTTTAGTTAATGTAAAGCCGAGCAGTTGAGCAAAAGCAACTTCTGGAGACATTTTTTGCTCTTTAGTTTGGTTCATCGAAGCTCTATATTTATTAGCTCGTGTTGGTGATTTCGTTGTGACGTCTTCGATAACTTTAGCAGCTAGACTCGGCAAAAAAAAATCCCGGTCGTCCACCGCTGTTCCTTGACGAAGAGGTATCCAACGAACTTTCAGTCACGTTAGGTTTTGCATCGAGAAACACGACCTATTTACAACGTCAAGTTTTTATTTCATAGTCTGTATTAATACGTAAGTAAGTAATATTCATTTACCGTAACATCAATTGAATTATCCAGCCATTTTTTGTTGTTCTTTAAGAAACGAGTCTTCAAGCGGTGATCAGCTCGCCATTTCGTCTTTAAATTGCAAATTAATTTTTTAATTGCCAGCTGCGAAAGTTCCTCGATATGAAACGAATCTTCTCCCTTTTCTAGCAATTTTAAAGCTATTATTTTAGTGAGTGTTTCCAATTCTTTGTTCCATTCATAGTGGACTGCGTCAAATATTTCTTTATAAGTCCATTTGACGACTTTCCTATTCGATCCTACAAATGTAAGTAAAAATTATTCTATAGATGTAGAAATTCTGGGGCATTCATTTTCATCGAAATTGAGTAAAAATTTACATTTCCGTCCGCCATATTTGCAACGCCATTTTGAACGCACGAACGTGCCTGGAATCCCAATAGATTCTACCGATAGGATTATCGATGGAGTTAAGCCATTTTAAGGTGAGATGGTCCGTTTTCATTTGAAATCAATATCCTTCAAGATAGCACCTAAGTGTCCTGATCGCCCACATAATGGCCAGGCATTCCTTCTTGGAGGCTGAACGTCTCCTCTACCGCAATGAGACTTCTACTAGCAAGCGCGAAGACTCGTTCTTCCCCCTGGATCCTCCTAGTCCTATCTCGCTGGCAATTATTGCTGCTCTTGTTGCCATTGCCATTTCTTTGTTTTCTTGAGTAAAACGGACATCGGTTGCACTAAACTGGCAAAGTTTAACACGAATCTACGGTACAACGACGCCATACCAAGACATCTTCGTAACTCAGCTGACGTACAGCCGAAATCTTGTCGGGATCAGTGTGGATTCCTTCTTCGCTGATAACAAGCCCTAAGTATATAACGCTGCGCTTAAAGAAAATGCATTTCATTGGATTGAAGGTTCGCCTTCTTTAGCCGTCGGAGTACTTCCTGTAGGTTCTGCATGTACTTCTCTAGAGTGACTTTCAATTGGTATAGTCCGTGCCCTGACACTGTAAAGGCAGTGCACTCCGCCTTAGGGATCTGCCAATATCCGCTTTTTTAATTCCAGTGAACATAGCATGTTCTAGCCGCTCCAAAATGTGTTGTATTAGCGAATTCGCATCTAGAATAGAACCAGCATTTAGTTGTCGAAAATCTCCGCATAGTCACATTTCTGCCCACGAGTACGATTGGCGCACTGTGGGGGCTACGCGAATCCTCTATGCAATCGTTGCTCGTTGATCTGATCATCAATAATCCGCTGCATCGCTGAATTCTTGGAAAAATACCTCTGTTGAATTGGCTTATCATTACGCATTGTGATTAAGTGCTCGGCAACACTCCTTTCAATCCCTCGAATTGTGTCAACTGCTCCTCAAGAAATTTCTCCATCCATGGTTCTAGGGCTTCAGGTTCATCAGTTTCTTTTATAACGGCCAGTGCTCCTCCAACGTCGGGTGAACATTTCGGTTTGGCTGAGGAGTAGCTTTCTGGTGAGTCGCCTTGGCTCGCGTTTTTGAGTGGTAGGTTAATTCCTCTCGAGATTGAATTATCCTTATTTCGTGGCTTCGTCGAATCGTGTTATTTTCCAAGGCCTTCTCATCTCGAGGTCCTAAAAGACTGCTTTTTGGGGCAGCTGGTATACTGCCATCTCCCTCATTGACTTGGAGTTCTGATGCTGTGGGTTCGATGCTAAAAATCGGCTTGTAGAGATCGGAGATATAACTGAATTGTTCCTGGTATTGGCCAGAAGAACGGGGCTCAGTTGCAGAAATGTGCGACCCCACTGCAGTGTGTTGGACACGACACAGAAAAAGTCCATACCTAAAACCACGTAATTCATTATTTTGGGTAAAACGAAGAGGGGTAATAAATCAGAACATTGGCTCAACTGGACTTTTGCTAACACTGACTTGGTGATTTCCTCCCGAGAGCCCTCGGACAGGCTTACTTGGGTGCGTACCGTCCGCCAGGTGTACCTACGCGTTGAATGACTTTTTCCTCACAAACTCCTTCTGGCTCCTGTATCTAGTGTGGCATTGAACACGCATTGAACGTGACCCTCAATCCGCATTCGCGCAATGACTTCTACCTTAGACCTGCAGTATTCCTCCTACTTCCGGGGATTCCTCCTGATTGCTTCCCGTGATGGCAAAGACTCCTCTCTTTCCCCGGTCCTTTCGTTGGCAGCATTTCCGGTCCGAATTCCTCTGCGATCACACTCCAAACTGAATATAACTCTGCGACTGCGGCATCCGCTTGAATAGTATCCTACCTCAGCAAGCTTGTCTAAAAAGCGGCACGGTTGACAAATTTGTGGTGGGTGCTCTTACAGGTGGTGGCGCGAAATTCTGGTGGTTCCTTGGTGGTGTGCCACGATATTACGGGTCATCTCTCCTCGGTGCCTGCAGTTCGGTCAGCCCTCTGGCATGGTTTCCATGGCCCATGACTCTTCTTAGGCTGGTCCTAAGCCGATGATGAGAGTGAAATCGAAAATGGCTTCGCTGTGGGGGAACAAGTTAGCTTCTGTCTACCTGGTGTTTTAAGTCTCGCGAACTGACAGGCTCACATATTGCTCATGATTTCTCCCAGTGTTTCATAGCCCTTTGCAGCTGTTCATCTGCAAAATGTTCTACTCCTGAGGTCGGCGCCAGAGGATTCACTCGATGTCCTGTCCTTTCGCAGCACCAGTAGTTCCTCCTTGGTGGCCTTGGTCTCCTATTTCATTTTGTCTCGCCAAACTTCTCGCCGCGTTTTCGACTGCTTCCAGAAGTTTCTGGTGCCAAATTTTCGGGGTTGATTTGGTGGTGTGATTTCGCGTGGTGAGCCTTCCAGGATAACAAGGCGAGCTCGGGCAAGTGGTAATAATTCGCTAGCTATCGTGTGTGGCTTTCGTAGCCTTAAATATAATTCTTAATAATAATACAGTAAAATCCGGTTATAACTACTCCTCTTGTAGCGTCAGTCCGGTTATTGCGACGGAAACCCGCCGGCTTGGTTGGTCCCAATACAAATTTATATGAAAGGACCTCCGGTTAGTACGTCTCCTGTACTGTGGGAGAAATGTGCAAGGGTCTGTCTTACATAGTTTAAATTAATATAATTTTTTATTTCTATTTACATTTATATTTATACAGTAGAATCCGGTTATAGCGACTTTCAAGGGACCGACTATTTTACGTCGTTATATTCGGAAGAGGCACTAACAGAAAGTTGGGAAAAATTGTTAAAAATCTTATTGTTTATTTTATGGTTGTCATGTTCGTAAAATTTTTTAACATAAAACATTTAAGGCATTTAGTGCATTAACTCACATTTGACGAATTTACGCATTAGGTTAATTGGAGAAAAACAGAAAAAAATATAAATATAACGGGACATCTCATGGAATATAGGCATGAGGTCTGCAGACGCACGCTGTAAACATTTCTGTGACGTCGGTCACTGATAGATAAATACATTTCTAATAGAGTCGTTTGATGCTTCCTTTTTTTGGCATTATTTTACTGTATTTTTTATTTGGCACGTCGCGAACAATAAACTACAAATTTATTAAATTAAAAACAAGAGAGAACGCTATAGTCAAGTTCCCCGACTATCTGATACCCGTTACTCAGCTGGTGGAAGTGCAAAGGAGAAATTTCCACGCTGACAGTTTTTGGCGATTTGTGGGCGTTAGAGTGGGCGTGGCAAAAACTTTTTTGGCAAGTCTATAGAAATTTACAATACTAATACAAAAATTAAAAAATATCAAATCTTATTTCAAAAGTGTGGGCGTAGCAGTTTTGGGCGGTTTGTGGGCGTGGCAAAAAGTTTTTTGGCAAATCGATATGAATTTAGAAGACTAATGCAAAAATAAAAAAAAAATTTAGCATTTTTCAAAAGTGTCATTTTCTTGTTTCTCCTCCAACAGCAAGCCTCAGCAAATTTGTAGCCATTGCAATGCAGCAGATCATTTACTGCAGAACTGTAGCTTGGGCGTCTCTGTAATGCATAGATTTGAGTTTCTTAGTGGCCAAGACCTTGTAATGGTTGACTAAAGCATGAGAAGCGGAGGGGTATAACAGTACCCAAACACTGGTGATTTGTGCTCTCACTCTTCTACTTGGTTATGAATAATGGCGGGTGGAATCCTCTGGTGCCTTAGCTCTGGAGTGGGTCAGATTGCCTTTCATAACACATACTTTAATTTTGAGGATTCCTACGGAAGCTATAAGTTACTAAAAGAAGAAAACTGAAAAAGAAAAACGGAACTCGCCAAGTTAAAAAAGAATAAATGTTACAGACGGCAGCAGGACTAAACGGTAGCAAGGTCTTTGGTGGACTTTGAACCTCGCTTTCTCTACCCAACCCGACCATAATCTTCACGATAGCATTTTTGAAGATTTCCTATAGAGACTTCCGATCTTATTTAAGTTGCCATGTCAACTAGGGTAATTACAGGTTTAGCAATTCATGATTTTCAAGTTCATATAATACCTTTATTTACAAAAGAAGCTGGATGGCCGAACAAATAAGATGTAGTAATAGTGATCGCAACTTCATTGGGCGCTTACTCAAAACAAATTAAGAAAACTAAAAAAAATCTCCTTAATTTACCTAAACTATTATCGAAATTTCCATTAATAACATTTCCTAAGATCTAAGAGTATCGAGTTACTTCATTTTGTAATGTCTTACCTGAATATTTATGGTTAGTTATTGGGGTTTCTGTTAAACGAACTATGACTTTAGTTAGAAATATTTTGAATAATAATGCTAGGCCATATGGGGTCGCGTTATGAAAAAATAAAAGAATGTCCTTTCGAAACGGTACGAGTAGTATTTCAAGATCGGTTAATTTCAAGGTTTAGATATATATATATTTTTTTTTGTTTTCTTTTCAACCACCCCCTAATCTTTATATTCATTTGAAATGTTCTTGTAGGAATGTAGGTATGGCTTACGCTACGACAATAAGTAATTACTCGTAGCTTTACGAATTCTCATGTGTACACTTCCAGCGTTGAGAGGCCTTCCAGCGGTGTAATGATGATACGGGTTGTCCATGCTAGCGGAGATTAATTGAATTATAAAAATTAAGGGGGGCTACATGACTGTGGTTACGAAAAACACACTCTCGCAAGTCGACTTCCGTATGGTCTAGCAACCACCACTCGCACTACTTTAATCCTAATCCCTTATCCGCCGACGTTCCAGGTTTTGTTTTCCATAAATGATCCCGACGATATATACATATATAGATAGATCGAAGTGTCCAATCAGTGATTAATCGAAAGGTATGTTGGCGTAGCTCCCATGTCGGCAATTGTTTCAATTACCAGTAGCCAGGGGTTGTCCTACGCAGAATAATACCGCTAGTTGGTGGTAGGGATCCCTTCGACCGGCCAGTATTTGCAGAGTCCCAGTGGCCAGATGAAACTTGATACTGCCAACAGAGCCGGTTTTAGTTGGGGCACTAGTGCAAGTCGGCGATATACCTGATAGAGAGCCGCGTGGGCATTTATATTCCATTAATTTTAGCTGTGCTTCTATTGGGAAGTTGGAAGACGCTCTCAGTGTTGGGCAACGTTTTCGGACATGTAAACCGATGATTGGACTGAGGTTATCGACCACAGCCTAAAAGCATACCCACATTACTGAACAAACACAACCTTAGAGTCAAGTTCTCGTTAGCAAGTGGCCAGCATTGCATTTATAATTTTGTTGTATTTGGGAAGATCAGTATAGCAGCGATGAATTCCAGGGTATGTTGCATTCCATCAATTTCCTGTTTGTGGTCGACAACCTCCACGGTGTTTATCACATTTGCCGTATTGTCAGAGGCTTTAGTCTCCTCGCCGCCCATCCTGAGAGTTTCGTGGAACTATGGTCTTCCTTCAAGGTGTGTTCCTTGTTAGTTCTGTTACTTTTTTAAAGGATGCTAGTGTCCTTGCTCTTTGACATTTTTTCTTAGTGATTGGAGTTATCCCTGAGTCTTTCCGACGATAGACTGAAGGATAATTGCCCCTGGGTATTGACTACGGATGTTTTCCCGGGTACCGACGGACTACGTATGTTTACCCGGGTACTGACTACGGGTGTTTTCCCTGGTACTGACTGACTTCTCAATCTGTGGGCCATGGTCTTTTTATACCGGCATAGAGCTTTTTCTGATCTATTGGTCTTCTATGCCAAGTGTTCCCACCTACGAATCATATTTTTTACTTTTCCCTACTTTGGGAGTCAATACCCCTTCGGTGAAGTGTGTCCGGAACTGGTGTTGATTTGCTTTTCTTTCTGCAATCTTATTGCGGCCGCTGACCGGGTCATCAGAGACTCGTTTATTGTCGACTTGCATTTTCTTTGTTGCAATCCAACTGAGTCAACGGGGTGATGGTACCCCTTCCCCTGCTTTTAGATTCTGGTTTTTGAATCTTTAAAGTCTTACGATCTCCCGCATGGAATGACTTCTCAAAAAAGCTTTCTTTTTTTTTGTATCTGGTTCTCATTCTGCGCCCAAAACGTGTGGCTTCGACCCACGACACTCTGCTGACTGCGCTAGCCGGGCTATTATTTAAAGATAGATGTTATCGGTTGTGATCTGTTTTTTTTTGTTTTATCTTCAATAATGCTTCTGCTATTTTTCAAATACAACTCGTAACTAGTAACTCGTTGTTCTAGGTTCTTATGTGTTTAATAATTCTGCGTAAGCTTACGGTAATTTATGGGTATGACGAATTCTTCCACAAGGACACCATCGGGAATACGTCCTTGCCTCTCTGAGCGTTGGGTGTCATTAACAGGTAAACCTCGCATCGGTTTCCCATGGTTTCTTAACCACCGATCCACTCTGAGCCCCTTCTTTTTAAGCTCTTCCAGAGACTTTATTGGGGACGTCTACAGTAACCCACCCGTTTGGGAGTTCAGGTTGTCCTTCAAAAGTTCTACAAATTCATCCTCGGCGATTTTGTGTTTTAACTTAAAATGTGTAAGTTGTGCATGTCGGCGACATAATCGCTGAAGGACTCTTTGTACCCTTGTTTTCTATCCATTAATTCTTTGATCTTCATTAGGTCACCTCCAGTTGTAGAAAAACGCTTCTCATTTCCCTGGTGAGCGAATAGTAATCAAAATCGTCAAAATCCTTGACTCGATCCTCCATGAGTTGCCAATACCACTTGCTGGCTGCGCCGATCAGCAGACTATGAAATTCTCTAAACACTTGCTGTCGGTTTATGCCATATAATTCTTGTAGTCTTTCCACACGGAATAAAAAACAACGGTCATACCGCGGCTTGTTCCGTCAAATTTTAAGTTCCATTTATCTAGCCGAACACCCTTTTGTGCTGGCGCTTGAAACGTTAGACTATGATCTAACTCGGGGTGCAGTTGGTGGCTGGCCTCTGTTCGACTGGTCTCTGGTATCTGCTGCGTAGTGGCCGTTCGTCTGGGCTCCCTTAGCCGATGTATTTGGCTGTTAAAACATTCTTGCGACACTTTTTCTGGTGTCGTGGTATCTTGATGTCTTAGAAAGGTCTCCGAACGGTCTTCTGAACTTGGTACCGTGGCAGCATGCTGGAGCCTCCTCTAGGCGGTCCTAGCGGTAAATCCGTTCCTCCGGCTGCTTCATCTATCGTGCTTTCAATCTGTTCGGACAAGTGTCCTACCTCTTTTGGCTGGTTTTCGGCGTTGCTGACTACAACTGTTAAAATAAGATAGGTAAGCTGGGGTGCTGTTACGCCATTAATAAGTCTCTCCTCAGTCAAAAACTCGTCCGGTATTTAAGCCCCAAAAAAACAAATAACTACCAGGAGATGTTGGTCGTTGCCCTTACACCCGGCCAACATGCCTCCGTCTTCCACTGCTTAGGGAACTTTTACTAGGTTTCGTACGTGAACTGGCCCGCCTTTTCCTGGTGAGCTTTTACTATGGTTCCATATGTGAACTGGCCCATCTTTTCCAGGGGAGCTTTTTCTTGGTTCCATATGTGAGCTGGCCCACCTTCTCCTGGAGAGCTTTTACGATAGCACCACATGTGAACTGGTCCACCTAAGACAGTGTATGTCCAAAAACACCCTCCCGCCAGTCGTCGGAAAATCAGGCTGTTTGACCGATATTTGCGGACTCCACAACCTACTGCTATTTGACCGTTACGTTCGGACTACACAACAGTTTTCCTATTTCCCTGGCCACGTGCTTCACAAACGACCTGGCTACTTGGCCTAGTACGTCGGCAGCGTGAACCAAAGAAACTAAAATCGTCCCCGCCCAAAATTAGTCATGGAAAGCCGCAAAGAGTCCAGCCCCTCAAACGTCCTTAGCTAGTACGTGGGCAGCGTCGATTTTACGTTTTCCGGTCAGTTCCCCCACCCCCTCTTTTCTGGATCGTCAAAGAAACGATATACCCGTACCGCACCGCTAAATGCGTTACCAATCTATCTGCGCTCCTATCTTTGGACTCATCCTTCTCGAACGACCTGGCTACTTGGCCTAATACGTTGGAAGCGTAAGCCACCCTAAAATTATATTTACGTGATTTACAAAAAAGGTCGATCGGCACTTAGTTGTTTGATATTATAACAAGGAAATCTCCCACATTTTTGAATTTTTTGGAATTTTTTTCAATCCGATTTTTTTAAAGACAAAACAAAGGATTTACGATTTTAAAGGGATGATAAACAAAAGTGATCAAAGACATGCCTCTATTCTGAACCTTTTACGCATACTCTCGGTAGCAGAAGTTGAGGACTTTAAGCTAGACTAAATGGTAAAGAAATTATTAGGCGTGCGCTAACTCTACATAAGTCCAATATTCTATACATAGTCAAATTAGTTAGGACATTGAAAGCTGAAATTCATGCCTATTTTTCGTTGAAACCAATGACACTATTCCCTAAAAAATATTACCAAACCTTCCGTTGGGCGCCAATTCCGTTACGTCGGTGTATTCGTGCCTGTGTCCTGGAAAGGACTTAGGCCGAGGGAGGGGCATCCAATGTTTAGGCACCAAGATGCCGGCGAAACCTCGTCGATTTTGGGTCGTGAGATCTTGGTAAGCCCCTCACCAACATAACGAGAATAAATATTAGTAGTTCCTGAAAAAGTTCGTACCGTTCGTCAGTCAGCAGTCCTCACTGCCCCACAGGCCACGTTCCCTCCCCTTCATGCATCCGCATGCCTGATGGATCGTCGCGGGCCGCGCAATACGATCCCCTTTTGTCAAGGTTGTCCGTCAAACGTTATGTCATCGCTTTTGACCTACTCCACTTCTCGCGTCAGCACCCCTTCTGGAAATGTTTACCTGCTCATTTTGTTGTAGTTACAATAATAGCATAATTTTATTGAATAAAAGATTGTTGGCAAGTGCCATGTAATACAAAATAAGAATTTAAAAGCTAGCATTCAAAATTTATGATAAGTTGGCTATAACTGTTGTTAGCGAGGAGTATCGAATTCATCACCAAGCAAAGGTGCGCACGTCAACACAAAATTGTTGGCTATTCACGACTATAATACATATTATAATATTCACGACACAAATATACTTATATTTACTAATGGTTTAAAAATAAAATGAGCACGAGAATATATGTATATATATGAATATAAAAAAAAACTCGGGAACAGGCTTCCGTCAAACTTACCCCATTTTAATCCGGAGCGATGAGATCTTGACGGGTTGGAGCCTGGGTGTTGCTATACATATAGCGATGGAGTTATACATACATACATATACCTTCGTGTACAAATCAGCCACTTTCTTTTTCAAAGCGTTTACTTGGGCGATCATCTCCAATTCCGCATCTCTACTGTGCTTCACTTAATCCACTGGTTCTCTCCCGCCTATCGGCAATCTCCAAATGGTCATCGGAACTTGCATGGTACTGTGATAGCATGCTGGAGCGTCCTCTAGGCGGTCCTAGCGGTAAATCCATTGCTCCGGCTGCTTCATCCATCGTGCTTTCAATCTGTTCGGACAAGTGTCTTACCTCTTCCGGCTGGTGTTCAAAGTTTTGAAGACTCTCTTGATTTTGAGCCTCATATAGTCGGGGGTGTCTCCCGCACTAGCACTTCGTGGTGCACAACTCTCTTCTCGTGTTCGCGATCGGGTTACTCTCCCGGTGGCGGGTTGAAACAACACGTATTTGAATTGCTCTATTTGATACTTGTTTTTTTTGTGTTCTGCTTGGTATGCAGCTAGGTATATTACACGATCTACCGTGAACGTTGCTGACTACAACTGTTAAAATAAGATAGATAAGCTGGGGTGCTGATACGCCTTTAGTAAGTCTGTCCTCAGTCAAAAACTCGTCCGGTATTTAAGTCCCAAAAAAAAACAAATAACTTCCCGGATATGTTGGTCGTTGCCCTGACATGGTTACACCCGGCCAACATGCCTCCGTCTACCACTGCTTAGGAAACTTTTACTAGGTTTCGTAAGTGAACTGGCCCGCCTTCTCCTGGGGAGCTTTTACTATGGTTCTGTACGTGGACTGGCCCTCTTTTTTCCTGGTGAGCTTTTACTATGGTTCCATATGTGAACTGGCCCATCTTTTCCAGGGGAACTTTTACTTGGTTTCATATGTGAGCTGGCCCACCTTCTCCTGGAGAGCTTTTACGATAGCACCACATGTGAACTGGTCCACCTAAGACAGTGTATGTCCAAAAACACCCTCCCGCCAGTCGTCGGAAAATCAGGCTGTTTGACCGATATTTGCGGACTCCACAACCTGCTGCTATTTGACCGTTACGTTCGTACTCCACAACAGTTTTCCTATTTCCCTTTCCCTGCTTTTAGATTCTGGTTTTTGAATCTTCAAAGTCTTACGATCTCCCGAAAAGGGTGTACGCAACAAGTGGAAACCGGCCGTCGGGGATCCTATCTGGTACAAGACGCACTTCTTATCAAAGGCAGGGGACATATTCAATGCGAAGTTAACGCCGAAATATGACGTACTGTGGAAGGTAGATAGATTTTTATCACCAGTGATCATCCAAGCAAGGGATCCAAAAACACGGAAAATGAACTGGGCATATATCGGGGACATGAAACCATATATCGAAAACCAGGACGCAACACAACACGGACCAACACTCAGTAGACAATACACCTTTTTCTAAAGGAGGAGGGGGGGGTGTGACGCGCCGAACGCGCACATAGTATAAGTCAAAATATGAAATAATGAACATGAAGTCACAGAAACATGGGGAAAATCATTTATAGAATGGGACGTAAATTAATGAAAGAATAACGGAAAAGAAACACACCCACAACCCGCATTTAAATTGAAACTCAATACTCGTCTCATAATTAGTACACCTAACCGGCCTCTAAAACTGTTCTGATAATTAGTACCAATAACCGGCCTCTAATACTGTTCTCATTTGGAGTAGACCTGACCGGCCTCTCAAACTATTCTCACTTGTAGTAGACCTGACCGGCCTCTCAAACTCTTTTCACTAAGAGTAGACCTGATCGGTCTCTCCAACTCCCCCCTCTTAATTGGTAGACCCGAACGGTCTCTTCCCCATTGCTTCCCGTTCACAGGCGTTGGAGGAACTCGCGGCCGCGTGACACGACGACTATTGAGCCACCATCCCAGGAATTCGACGTCAATCCGTACCTATCGTGGAGCTGTACGGCCCTAGAAACGAAACAAGACGACCCCGACCCCGATCTCGCTACGAGAACGGCAGCAACTCTGAAACGACTGTTAACACATTGCAAAGTTACGAATAAAGACCCAATTACTGTATTATTCTACCGTCTTCTCCTCTGGGACCCGGGTCGGATTCTTTCCAGCAACCCCACCTGAACCAAATATAATATCTGAGACGAATCCAGGCCATCCTTGAGCCATCCGAGCACTAACAGATCTATATCAGTTATTTCATAGCGGTCATTAGGAAAAACACTATTTACTCTATATGGGCCACGGTACTTGGGTGAAAACTTCTTACAATGCCCTGCAGTCACATCAACAATACGAATAGCAAAAAAATCATTCACAAATCAGGCGTATGCGGTTTCATTTCGGACCTGTAATTGACGTATATTCTCATTTGCTTAGTCTATTACGATATCTAGACATCGCGGTTTCTCTTCACTACTGGACCACGTTGCTCACATCCAAATAGAAACGTACTAGGGGTCTTTCCAGTACTACTTTGCACGGAATTGTTTATCGCGAATTCAACATGGTTAGGCTGCTCCAATCGGCTTGATATTAGAACACGGTTCACACACTCAACTTGCCAATTTGCTTGAGGAGCCGCTGTGGCTACCTTAATATTATATATATTTCTGGACTTACGGAACTCTTGAAACGAGCAATATACTTCCTCAGCACTAGTAGAGTTGACAGGACATTTTTAACACACCTTGTGAACGCATCAATGGTCACGAACAAATTTTTTTCTCTTCGAGATAATAGATGTAAGAGAACCTAGGCGGTCAATATGGATCGTATCAAATGGGACCGGGACTTTAGGTATACAATGAAGCGTTCTATTGTGAATACTCTTCGGGACTGAATGTATTAACAGATTAACATTACTTCTCATACCAGGAAACCAATATTTTTCTGTCAGTTTATTGCCACACTTATCTGTCGCAAAATGTCCCAATTTTTCATGGAATTTCCTAATTAAATCTTCCTCTTCTTCGGATCAAAACATACATACACAGTTTCTCGTTATCCTTCGATCTATGCACTATTCCATCTAACAACACAAAATTTGTAAATTCCTTAATCTCTAACTTCTCTCGCACTCGATGTATTTTGGTTCAACGTTCACTAAGTCTACACTACCTACAAGGTTCACCAAGTTCACGAAATTCAGTGGTTATACAAGGTGCAGTAAGACCACAAGGTCCAACAGAAACCCCGGGTTGAACAGGACCACAAGGGTCTGAAGTACAACAGCTCTTGATGAAATCAGATACGGATCCGAAATTCCGAAATTAAAACATTATAATTCAAGGGACCAACGGGCAATATGGGGATTTATAGCCGTTTTACTCTGGGTTTGAACCAATATGGCATATATGATTGTCAAGGTTTCAAGTTTAAAACTATGGTAACGAGATTCGGCTGCAGTGGCCTCAACAAGCCGGTCTAACAATCTAGCTTATATATTTTTATGTTCTTCTAACGGTTTTTTACAAAGTCTCTTAGGGCGTCGGAAATGAATCTTTGGAAAACGGTGGGACCATTCTTAAGCCCAAAGGCCATCCTCAAGTACTCGAACTGCCCATTCGGAATTACGATGGCAGTATATTTCACGGGTTCTGCTTCAACACCTTTGTAGTGAAAGCCACTTTTAAACTTATAACTGAAAACACTGATTTACTCTCAAGGTATCCTAAGCAATCTTCGATAAGTGGTAGATGAAAATTATCTCTAGCGGTCTTCTTATTCAATCCACGGTAAGTTCAATCCATTTTTTTAACTAACACCACGACTGAGGCATACGGCGAATGACTAGGTCGAATGATTCTATTGTCTAAAAGATCATTAACGGTTTCGGAAACTAAATCTCTTTTACGACATGACAACCTTCAAGGGGTACAATAAAATGGTCTAGAATCAGTAAGACGAATGCACATTTTATACTTTGGCTCACTATAACTTTTGGAAAACCTATTAATATATGGGTTTTGTATTGTAATGTCAAAACGTTTTCGCCGCTCAGGTCGCGAAATCTGCTTTTGACTAAATGTTTATACCGCACTGTTTGCGAAATAACTTCCCTGCTGATAAAACTCACTGGGCTTCCGGTATCTAGTAACGCAAAAATTTTATTAATATCAATGCATCCCTCTTTACTAAATAAGTAGTAAATTGAATTTATGAATTTCCACCAACTTCTCCACCTTCTCGTCTTGCCCATCTCTATGGCTGAGGGCAGCCGTTTGCAAACGCATCGGGCACTGCCAGTATTGGTGCTCAATATTGGCTTCATTTATTAACTGTTGAAGTGCCCATCTTCTCCAGCACGTGCATATTTCACTGTCGTCACCTGACGCACTGGTGCAATTGGTGTCTTTCGCCGGCTCTCCGCCTGTACCATCAGGTATCTCATCATCTTCTCACGCAGTTCTTCGAGGAAAGTATAATAATATAATGGAGCTGCGCATCCGGTATGGTCTGGCAGACCATCTATTATGTATTTTACGATGTCCGCGTCCTCATAGGTCCCTTGCTCATATTGCAAGCACCGCAATAAAATATTACAGCAGCGACTCTCGCTTAGCTCCTTCCAAGTAACTGGCTTTTCGAGCTAATGTGCGAGCGAGCCGATCCCTCCAGCAATCGATTTCCCAGTATCCAACGTTGAGAGCTGTCTAGTCCGTGTATGACTGCAGCCAGCTCGAATACACGAATCCATACGTGCACAGGCATGTTGTCGTCTCCCGAAAATTTCTGTAAATTAGGCTCAAGGTCTCTGATCTCAACCATGGCTTGCATTCCAGCGAATGGCCTTCCATGGCGGCAACCTTCGCTTTCAACTCCGCGAGATCCTTTCGTGCATTATACAGCATAATCTGCTTCGTAATTTCGGCCAGCTCATCTGGCATTTGCTTCTTCTGCTCACACTCTCTTCCCACTACGCTCGCCACCACGTCATCAGCCAGCCATACACTACGCCATCCGCATCAATCGGCTCTCTTCCTTCTTTTATGGCATTATATTGGTCTATCACCACAGCCTTTACCATTCCCCGCAGCTGGCGAATGGTCTTCTCACCGGTCAACGGCACTCGCTTCTCGGAAAGCCATTTTTCCATGGTCAGATTGAGAATGAATGAGTATTTCATTCTTAAGCCGAAATATCACTTTGGGCGAACCCCAAACCTGGTTTGTAGTACTCCAGGTTTTTATTTCGATGTTTAAATTTAGGATTAGTGGAACTCTGCCAGCTATTCCAACTGGCCATCGGCGGCACAATATTCCCACACAAAGATGTCCACAAATACTCCTGGACATCTCCTAGTGGTAACACGCGCAACCAGATCGACCACATTTGCATTAGCAGGAAATGAAGACAGTCACTACTGGACGTTCGGAACAAAAGGGGAGCAACTATAGACAGTGATCATGATTGGGGTTGTCGTTGAGTTGATCATGAGAACTTGAAATAAAGTTGAAACGCAACTACTCAAGGAACACTGATAACAGCCAACACCGACGAGCGCCCCCTCCCACCTGCACCTCCTTAGCGACTCCACTCTGAGGACGAGAATGACGTTCACATTGCGGGAACAATTGATCTCCCTAGAAGCCCACCCATGGGAGCGCACCTGCAGACAGCTAAGGACCGCATCTGAGCAAATAACAAGGAACAATCTGAAGCCTCTGGCAGACCAGCTCACACAGAATCGTGATGAATATCGCGAACTGTGCAGAGCAGTGAAAAGAGCGGCCAGAAAGGACAAACGAGCGCTATTGGATACACTTGCGACAGACGCAGAACGAGCAGCCGGCGAGAACAACATGCGCTCGTTATACCAGCAGATTGCACGGATTGCCGGAACCCACCACATACGGAACCAGACCTAGAAGGCAACCTCTTATCCAATGATGATGCACAAATCCGGAGATGGCGCCAACACTTCATGGGAATTAGCCACACCACATCACCAAACGTGGCTACGGACTACAGAAGCATGGCGCCACCAAGTGGGAATACCAGGATACCCTCTACACCACCGCATGTAAGAGAGATTGTGAATGCAATGAAGAAGCTAAAGCGCAACAGGGCAGCCGGCGAGGACAAAATACCAGCAGAACTGCTTCAAGTTGACACTCAGCTGATGGCTGATACGCTGGATCCACATTTCGCACGCATATGGGAAGGCGAGACTGTACCTGACTCCTGGAAAAGCGGAATCATCGCGAAGCTCCCCAAGCAAGGCGACCTTGGCGACTGCAACAACTGGAGAGGGATAACACTGCTCAACACTAGCTATAAAATCCTAGCTACACTGCTGAACGAACGCCTCCAGGAAAAAATCGAGCCAACAATCCGAGACGATCAGGCAGGCTTCAGACCACACAGGAGTTGCGTAGACCAGGCAAACACACTACGCATAATTACCGAGCAAGCTGTGGAATGGAGAGCCCCGCTTTACCTCCTGTTCATCGAATTCACGAAGTTTAAAGGGCACCAATATGGCGATCACTTGCAAGAAAAGGGGTACGGAAAAACAAGTGAACCTTTCCAGACGAACACCGGAATTCGGCAAGGATCCCCTTTATCACCTCTACTCTTCAACATCATGGTCGACGAGTTAATGAGCGAAGTATGCTCGTCCAAGCGCGCAATTACGTGGAGCCTCACCAGACACCTTGAGGACTTGGACTATACAGACAACATCTGTCTTATCTCTCATAGACTCCGCGATATAAAGAGGAAAAGTGATGACCTCGTCAGGATTCGAGATAAACGTAGCAAAAACAAAAGCTTTGCGACTCAACCACTCCAACCAAGGAAACATCATCATACATGGGAACTCAATCGAATTCGTCAACAGTTTCCCATATTTTGCCAGCATAATATCCAATAATGGTGGAGTGGATGATGATGTCTCGAGTCGCCTTGGCATAGCCCGCTCAGCTATTGGGAGACTATACCGCATTTGTAAAAACAGAGAAACAAGCCGGCGAACAAAGCTCCGGATCTACAATGCGTGTGTGAAATCCATACTGCTATACGGAAGTGAGACATGGCTCGCGACGAAGAAAGTAACGCAGAAACTGCAGGTTTTCAGCAACAAATGCCTGAGAATCATATGTGGGATATTCTGGCGAAACAGAATAGACAACACAAAGCTGTGGCGCGTTACGAGCAAGCCCCCGCAAGCAATACACACCCAAATAAGGAAGAATAAATGGATGTGGATAGGGCATGCTCTCAGGAGAAACCCTAGTAGCATAGTAAAGATGGCACTGGACTGGAACCCCCAAGGAAGCAGGAGGGTAGGAAGGCCAAATGCAACAAGAACTTGCCCAAATAAACATCACATGGGAAAATGCTAAGCAGACAGCACAAAACAGAGTTAGCTCTCGTAGAAGCCCTAAGATCCCGAGAGAAATAAGACGAAATTAAAAAAAATATATATTTGTATCTTTATGTGAATTTATATTTATCTTGCTGATAACTTGCGAACTTGGAGCAATTAATATTCTGCTATTACCATAATTAATTGTTATTGGAATATAAATCGGACAAGGTTATTATTAATAAACCAGCCTTCTGTAGGTTTGAAATCTATTTGGCAATTCAATTTTTTATTCAATAATCGCTTGGCTTGTGCTTTGGATATGGATTTTACAGTCATCAATCTGGCATGCGCAGTTGGTTAACCTTCTTCAATTTACAAGTCTTCTAGAAGCTTACGTAAATGACCGATTTCGGTAGTAACTAGCGTAGACAATTTTGCTTTGATGTTTTGGAATGTTTCTGCAGCAATTGAAGTTTGCAGTTTCTTAATTATTACTTGAATTGTTGTTTTGTTATGTACAAAGCTCAAATTATGCCAATCAATTTCGACTTTACGACTTGGACTGCAATGTTCTCCTATGTGCCTTTTGCAAAGTCCACTATTTAAGAACATTTAAAGATGTATTTTTTGTCCATCAAAATCTGGTACTAAATGTCTGTTATTTAAGCTATTTCTTGTTCCTGATCTTCTATAAAATCGAATTCTTCCGGTAATTTTATACCGCTGGTATAGTTAGTTCGTTAAGATCTTCTTTAACTTAAATTTCCGAAACACTTAATGATTCAGCTGTTTTCACACTAATTTCGTCCAGAATGTGGTCAACGGTGAGCTCGTCCCTTTCTTTTATATTTATTAGATTGGTTCTAAGCCTAATCAAAAATTTGGACACTGGTTTGGACTGTTTGCTTCATTGAATGAATCTACTAAAACTGTTGTGTGCTTATTTGCAGTTGATTTCTGAATTGCCCTATGCTGAGACAAACATTTCTATCATTTACTACTTTTGTCTGTTTTTCATGTATGGTGGCTACAAGAGAACTGCAAGAGTGGCATTATTTGCCACTCAACAAATTTGAGTGGTGGGTGCCACTCACAACGGCCATCGCAGGTACTTACAAGCACCGGCTCAAAATATTCGGATGTCTGCAAACACCCTGGTGCCTGCGCACCCGAATCAATGCGGCACCCTACGTCGCGGGTGCCGATCACACTCGCCACTCATAACGAAGGGTAGAAAAAGGTGTCTGGTAGACATTCAAGTGCCTGTGGTAATTTATGTACTGAAAAACGAAATATATCATGCCCAAAATCTGTAGATTTTTGTATTCTTTTTAACCATAATTTTTAATTTAACCATCACGAAATAGTATTATGCCCAAAATCTGTAGATGCTTTATTAAAATTTATAATAGTTAACTTTGTAAATGTATACAAAAAACAAGCAAAAAACAATAGAAATAGAATTGTGTTAATTAATTATAAATACTATTTAATAATATATATAATATATTATTTAATAATACATAAGTTTGTTTTTTGTTAAGACATTTGATACATCAAAACTCAAAAACATGTGCACGACCATTTTCTTGGGTGTCTCCATTCATCATTCCTCCTTCATTTTTTTAATCGTCTCGCCTCAACCCATACAATTTTTATGCATACAGAAAAGTAACTGCGGCCGATCGTTGCTTGCGCGTCACTCACCCTAAACTTCATTGCACAGCAGGCACTCGGTAGTTTTTGTGCAAGTACAAAATACACCCTGGTGGCAAAACACCCGGGTGTTTTTCATTGCTAAAAATAGAGTGTCTCCAAATACCCGGGTGCGGAGACTCCTGGTGTTTAGGGGGTGCACTTAGGGTGCCGGTGGCTTGCTGCAGATCTCTGGTGGCTACTTAATTTTGCCAAGCCATATTCAATTGAAAACATGTTTTGTTGGATGAAGCTGTAGAATGTATTATTTATTGTTTTTTTTGTATGTGGTTAATTTTGAAGTCTAATGTGTAAAGTTGTTCTTAGGCTGGGATGGAGCTCCGTCTCGCCAGGATCTCTTTACAGAAAATACGGGACTAGGGTCATGGATGAGACTGGCTTGCGATGGAGGTTGTCAGCCTGCGCACAGTGGTGCGGAATCCCAATTTCCTGGCAAAACCTCAAAAGTGAATAAATTTTTGTCAAATTTTCTGATGTATAGTTTTTTGGGTCGCCGATTACGAAAATGACAAATGAAATTTCAAGCTACTGCAGTGCTACTTATATTTTGATATTGCGCTTTAGTTAATGTAAAGTCGAGCAGTTGAGCAAAAGCAACATCTGGAGACATTTTTTGCTCTTTAGTTTGGTTCATCGAAGCTCTATATTTATTAGCTCGTGTTGGTGATTTCGTTGTGACGTCTTCGATAACTTTAGCAGCTGCCACAGCACCTTCCGAGCGAAGACTTATTTTCACAGCCAATAGCTCATCCGTGCCGTGTTCTTCTCGCAACTTACTCGCTTTTTTTCATTTCGATCGTTCACTAGACTCGGCAAAAAAAAATCCCGGTCGTCCACCGCTGTTCCTTGACGAAGAGGTATCCAACGAACTTTCAGTCACGTTAGGTTTTGCATCGAGAAACACGACCTATTTACAACGTCAAGTTTTTATTTCATAGTCTGTATTAATACGTAAGTAAGTAAAATTCATTTACCGTAACATCAATTGAATTATCCAGCCCTTTTTTGTTGTTCTTTAAGAAACGAGTCTTCAAGCGGTGATCAGCTCGCCATTTCGTCTTTAAATTGCAAATTAATTTTTTAATTGCCAGCTGCGAAAGTTCCTCGATATGAAACGAATCTACTCCCTTTTCTAGCAATTTTGAAGCTATTATTTTAGTGAGTGTTTCCAATTCTTTGTTCCATTCATAGTGGACTGCGTCAAATATTTGTTTATAAGTCCATTTGACGACTTTCCTTTTCGATCCTACAAATGTCAGTAAAAATTACTCTATAAATGTAAAAAATTCTGGGGCATTCATTTTCATCGAAATTGAGTAAAAATTTACATTTCCGTCCGCCATATTGGCAACGCCATTTTGAACGCACAAACGTGCCTGGAATCCCAATAGATTCTACCGATAGGATTATCGATGGAGTTAAGCCATTTTAAGGTGAGATGGTCCGTTTTCATTTGAAATCAATATCCTTCAAGATAGCACCTAAGTGTCCTGATCGCCCACATAATGGCCAGGCATTCCTTCTTGGAGGCTGAACGTCTCCTCTACCGCAATGAGACTTCTACTAGCAAGCGCGAAGACTCGTTCTTCCCCCTGGATCCTCCTAGTCCTATCTCGCTGGCAATTATTGCTGCTCTTGTTGCCATTGCCATTTCTTCCCTTTCTTGAGTAAAACGGACATCGGTTGCACTAAACTGGCAAAGTTTAACACAAATCTCCGGTACAACGACGCCATACCAAGAGATCTTCGTAACTCAGCTGACGTACAGCCGAAATCTTGTCGGGATCAGTGTGGATTCCATCTTCGCTGATAACAAGCCCTAAGTATATAACGCTGCGCTTAAAGAAAATGCATTTCATTGGATTGAAGGTTCGCCTTCTTTAGCCGTCGGAGTACTTCCTGTAGGTTCTGCATGTACTTCTCTAGAGTGACTTTCAATTGGTATAGTCCGTGCCCTGACACTGTAAAGGCAGTGCACTCCGCCTTAGGGATCTGCCAATATCCGCTTTTTTAATTCCAGTGAACATAGCATGTTCTAGCCGCTCCAAAATGTGTTGTATTAGCGAATTTGCATCTAGAACAGAACCAGCATTTAGTTGTCGAAAATCTCCGCATAGTCACATTTCTGCCCACGAGTACGATTGGCGCACTGTGGGGGCTACGCGAATCCTCTATGCAATCGTTGCTCGTTGATCTGATCATCAATAATCCGCTGCATCGCTGAATTCTTGGAAAAATACCTCTGTTGAATTGGCTTATCATTACGCATTGTGATTAAGTGCTCGGCAACACTCCTGTCAATCCCTCGAATTGTGTCAACTGCTCCTCAAGAAATTTCTCCATCCATGGTTCTAGGGCTTCAGGTTCATCAGTTTCTTTTATAACGGCCAGTGCTCCTCCAACGTCGGGTGAACATTTCGGTTTGGCTGAGGAGTAGCTTTCTGGTGAGTCGCCTTGGCTCGCGTTTTTGAGTGTTAGGTTAATTCCTCTCGAGATTGAATTATCCTTATTTCGTGGCTTCGTCGAATCGTGTTATTTTCCAAGGCCTTCTCATCTCGAGGTTCTAAAAGACTGCTTTTTGGGGCAGCTGGTATACTGCCATCTCCCTCATTGACTTGGAGTTCTGATGCTGTGGGTTCGATGCTAAAAATCGGCTTGTAGAGATCGGAGATATAACTGAATTGTTCCTGGTATTGGCCAGAAGAACGGGGCTCAGTTGCAGAAATGTGCGACCCCACTGCAGTGTGTTGGACACGACACAGAAAAAGTCCATACCTAAAACCACGTAATTCATTATTTTGGGTAAAACGAAGAGGGGTAATAAATCAGAACATTGGCTCAACTGGACTTTTGCTAACACTGACTTGGTGATTTCCTCCCGAGAGCCCTCGGACAGGCATACTTGGGTGCGTACCGTCCGCCAGGTGTACCTACGCGTTGAATGACTTTTTCCCTCACAAACTCCTTCTGGCTCCTGTATCTAGTGTGGCATTGAACACGCATTGAACGTGACCCTCAATCCGCATTCGCGCAATGACTTCTACCTTAGACCTGCAGTATTCCTCCTACTCCCGGGGATTCCTCCTGGCAGTCTCCGGTTGCTTCCCGTGATGGCGAAGACTCCTCTCTTTCCCCGGTCCTTTCGTTGGCAGCATTTCCGGTCCGAATTCCTCTGCGATCACACTCCAAACTGAATATAACTCTGCGACTGCGGCATCCGCTTGAATAGTATCCTACCTCAGCAAGCTTGTCTAAAAAGCGGCACGGTTGACAAATTTGTGGTGGGTGCTCTTACAGGTGGTGAAATTCTGGTGGTTCCTTGGTGGTGTGCCACGATATTACGGGTCATCTCTCCTCGGTGCCTGCAGTTCGGTCAGCCCTCTGGCATGGTTTCCATGGCCCATGACTCTTCTTAGGCTGGTCCTAAGCCGATGATGAGAGTGAAATCGAAAATGGCTTCGCTGTGGGGGAACAAGTTAGCTTCTGTCTACCTGGTGTTTTAAGTCTCGCGAACTGACAGGCTCACATATTGCTCATGATTTCTCCCAGTGTTTCATAACCCTTTGCAGCTGTTCATCTGCAAAATGTTCTACTCCTGAGGTCGGCGCCAGAGGATTCACTCGATGTCCTGTCCTTTCGCAGCACCAGTAGTTCCTCCTTGGTGGCCTTGGTCTCCCATTCGCTAGCCGCTAATCCGGTTATAACTACTCCTCTTATAGCGTCAGTCCGGTTATTGCGACGGAAACCCGCCGGCTTGGTTGGTCCCAATACAAATTTATATGAAAGGACCTCCGGTTAGTACGTCTCCTGTACTGTGGGAGAAATGTGCAAGGGTCTGTCTTACATAGTTTAAATTAATATAATTTTTTATTTCTATTTACATTTATATTTATACAGTAGAATCCGGTTATAGCGACTTTCAAGGGACCGACTATTTTACGTCGTTATATTCGGAAGAGGCACTAACAGAAAGTTGGGAAAAATTGTTAAAAATCTTATTGTTTATTTTATGGTTGTCATGTTCGTAAAATTTGTTAACATAAAACATTTAGACATTTAAGGCATTTAGTGCATTAATTCACATTTGACGAATTTACGCATTAGGTTTATTGGAGAAAAACAGAAAAAAATATAAATATAACGGGACATCTCATGGAATATAGGCATGAGGTCTGCAGACGCACGCTGTAAACATTTCTGTGACGTCGGTCACTGATAGATAAATACATTTCTAATAGAGTCGTTTGATGCTTCCTTTTTTTGGCATTATTTTACTGTATTTTTTATTTGGCACGTCGCGAACAATAAACTACAAATTTATTAAATTAAAAACAAGAGAGAACGCTATAGTCAAGTTCCCCGACTATCTGATACCCGTTACTCAGCTGGTGGAAGTGCAAAGGAGAAATTTCCACGCTGACAGTTTTTGGCGATTTGTGGGCGTTAGAGTGGGCGTGGCAAAAACTTTTTTGGCAAGTCTATGGAAATTTACAATACTAATACAAAAATCAAATCTTATTTCAAAAGTGTGGGCGTGGCAGTTTTGGGCGGTTTGTGGGCGTGGCAAAAAGTTTTTTGGCAAATCGATATGAATTTAGAAGACTAATGCAAAAATAAAAAAAAATTTAGCATTTTTCAAAAGTGTCATTTTCTTGTTTCTCCTCCAACAGCAAGCCTCAGCAAATTTGTAGCCATTGCAATGCAGCAGATCATTTACTGCAGAACTGTAGCTTGGGCGTCTCTGTAATGCATAGATTTGAGTTTCTTAGTGGCCAAGACCTTGTAATGGTTGACTAAAGCATGAGAAGCGGAGGGGTATAACAGTACCCAAACACTGGTGATTTGTGCTCTCACTCTTCTACTTGGTTATGAATAATGGCGGGTGGAATCCTCTGGTGCCTTAGCTCTGGAGTGGGTCAGATTGCCCTTCATAACGGTCCACACATACTTTAATTTTGAGGATTCCTACGGAAGCTATAAGTTACTAAAAGAAGAAAACTGAAACAAAAAAAAAAGGGAACACGCCTAGTGAAAAAAGAAAAAATGTTACAGACGGCAGCAGGACTAAACGGTAGCAAGGTCTTTGGTGGACTTTGAACCTCGCTTTCTCTACCCAACCCGACCATAATCTTCACGATAGCATTTTTGAAGATTTCCTATAGAGACTTCCGATCTTATTTAAGTTGCCATGTCAACTAGGGTAATTACAGGTTTAGCAATTCATGATTTTCAAGTTCATATAATACCTTTATTTACAAAAGAAGCTGGATGGCCGAACAAATAAGATGTAGTAATAGTGATCGCAACTTCATTGGGCGCTTACTCAAAACAAATTAAGAAAACTAAAAAAAATCTCCTTAATTTACCTAAACTATTATCGAAATTTCCATTAATAACATTTCCTAAGATCTAAGAGTATCGACATTGTTACTTCATTTTGTAATGTCATACCTTAATATTTATGGTTAGTTATTGGGGTTTCTATTAAACGAATTATGCCTTTAGTTAGAAATATTTTGAATAATAATGCTAGGCCATATGGGGTCGCGTTATGAAAAAATAAAAATAAAAGAATGTCCTTTCGTAACGGGCGCTCTAGTATTTCAAGATCGGTTAATTTCAAGGTTTAGATATATATATATATATTTTTTTTTCTTTTCAACCACCCCCTAATCTTTATATTCATTTGAAATGTTCTTGTAGGAATGTAGGTATGGCTTACGCTACGAAAATAAGTAATTACTCGTAACTTTACGAATTCTCATGTGTACAGTTCCAGCGTTGAAAGGCCTTCCAGCGGTGTAATGATGATACGGGTTGTCCATGCTAGCGGAGATTAATTGAATTATAAAAATTAAGGGGGGCTACATGACTGTGGTTACGAAAAACACAGTCGACTTCCGTATGGTCTAGCAACCACCACTTGCACTACTTTAATCCTAAAATTGTATTTATAATTTTTTTCTATTTGCAAATTCTTCTCTCTTACCATGCCGAACATTACACCACTCGATAATATTTCTTCGTAAGATGCATTATTAGCGGGAATTAGCTTTGAATGTCCTTTGCATAATAAGTTCCTACCTCTTTTTCTTGTAAATTCTCAAGCTGGTAATAACAATTCCCAGTTTCTTTTTGATTCGGACTTTACAAATTGTGGGCCTAATTTCTAGTTAAAATTCTGCGCGAATTTGCTTTGGGCAAAATTTCGACTTCCTGTCCTTCCTTAAAGGAAATGGGTTTCGCGCGTGGGTTATATTGCCGCACATTGCGATCATAGGCACGACGAATAATGGCCTTAATGTATTTTCGATGGCTAAATTGTCAGATCGGGAAATCGGTGTTATCGGTTCTTCCAATAGGGATAAATTCTTAAGCAGTTTATAATCAGATCCATGGGTAATCATATCCAATCCGTATAACGCACGGTATGGTGAAAATCCTAACGATTGATGCAACGCTGATCTTAACGAACATGAGATACTAGTGATGTTTCTGTCCCACTCGGTTTGGTCGGTTTTTAAGTAAACGCGGATGGCAGCTAATAGGGAACGGTTCACTCTTCCGGCCGCTTTACTTTGTGGTGAGTATAATGCGGTATAGACAAGGTTTACTCCTAATTCCGTAAGAAAGGCATTGAATTCCACAGCTTTAAATTGGACTCAATTGTCACTCACGATGGTTTCGGGAACACCTACACTATGAAAGACTTGTTTTAAAAGGAAATCTATGATTGCCGTTGAGGTAAATCCTTTTAGGGATTGTAACCAAGGATATTTTCTAAAGTGGTCTAATACTATAAGCAATCCAACGTGTCCTTGCTTACTACGGGGATAGGGTCCGAGCAGGTCAATATATAGCCGTTGAAATGGTCGATACGATGGACAATGCTCACCCATGGGTGGACGTAACGTATAATTCGGGGCTTTGTTCTTCTTACATGCCTCACAGGATCGAATGTAATCACTCACATCTTTTGCTATTCCGGCGTAGCCTCGCGATGGTCTTCTGCATTCCGGCATGGGAGGACGTAAGACTATCGTGTGCCTGTCAAAGCACTTTTGGTCTTAATGTTTCGGGAACCCCGAGTTTGCAGGACTGTTTGTCGTGAAACTCATTTCTGTCAGCGTGTTCTGTACGAATGTACAAAAATTTATCTACTATTTTAATGTCGGGAAATTTTTCTTCGCTATTCGTAAATTTAGCTTTTAGCGTCGTGTAGGTGTCCTCGTTAAACGATTCCGAGCTAAGGTCGATTATAGCGGCCATGTCTAATGCATTTATTTCGTTCTCAAATAGTCTAGACAAGGCGTCAGGGAAAATATGATCTTTTCCTTTTCGATGCGAGAATGAAAATTTAAACTGTTGCAATCAAAAAATCCACCTAGCCAGTCTTCCTGTTACATTCTGTTGCCTCATGAGCCATAATAAGCTAGAATGATCGGTGACTACTTCAAAGTCCTGTAGTTCTAAGTAGCAGCGAAACTTTTCATGGCTAATACGACGGCTAAGCACTCTCGTTCGGTGACGCTATAATTACGTTGTGATCGACTTAATTTTTTTGACATATAGGCAATGGGCTTTTCAGCTGTAGCTTCCGCTAGTTGAACCAACACTGCACCGATGCCAAAATCGCTGGCGTCACAGTGAAGATACAACTTCTTCTCAAAGTTTGGGTTTGTTAAAACCGGTGCTGAGGTCAATATGATTTTTAGTCTATCTATACTTGAGCTATACTTGTCTATACTTGAGCTTCTGGAGGACAGGAGGAAGGTATTGATTCAGCACGGAGCTGTATTTGCCAATAAGCATCTTTTAAATCGAGCTTAGATATGATGTTAGCTTTGGGCAATCGGGAAAATATTCCGTCAATGCTGGGCAACGGATAAGCATCCTTTTTGGTAGCATCGTAAAGCCTGCGTGCATCCAGGCAAAGTCGAATTTTATTAGGTTTGACGACCAGACGCATTGGAGAACTCCATGGGCTTACAGAAGGCTTAAAAACATCTAATCGCAGCATTCGATCAATTTCTGCATAAAGTAATTTCTCTACTGCGGGACTGACTGGATAGACCCTCTGTTTAACGGGCTTTGCATTTCCGACGTCAATGCAATGTTCAATGAGTGAGGTGCGACCTAATCTCTCTGAAGCTTTTGGAAATAATTGCTTCACTAGTGCTAGTCGGTGACTTTCAGACGACGTTAAGGGATACATGTTTTCCCCGGCCAATTTTTTGTCTGCGATTGGTACCTGTACGGATGATATAATATTTGGAGCAATTTGGAAAGTTCTCCAAAAGTCGTGGCCAAGAATAAGTCTTTGTTTGATGCTGGGAATTATATACAATCGCAGGGGTCTCCCAACTTTATTGTAGGTTAGTTCGATGTCTAGAAACCCGGTTATGGTTTGGTTTTCACCGCTTGCTGTCTTAGCTCGCGATTTTATAGGTTTAAATTGAGGATGACTTGAAAAATCCTGTTGTGTTAGCTCATCTCCAACACAACTTATGTTCGCTCCTGTGTCCAACAGACCAAGTTCTGTATACCCCATGAACGATACTTCAGCATAGCTTCGCAAATCACTTGATTTGTTAAAAATAGTGGAAATTTGTAATTGTTTATTTCTTCTAACCTCGGCATAAAATGACTTTAATCTAAGTGTGCGCCGATTGCGGCTTTATATCCTGAAATAGACGCTTCCTTATTTCAGTAGTTTTTACCCGTTCTTCATATGGGCGCAATCGCATCGGAATGCAGTTAGCCATCGTTGGCTTATGTAATGTGGGCTTTTGATTTCAGTAGTTTTTACCCGTTCTTCATATGGGCGCAATCGCATCGGAATGCAGTTAGCCATCGTTGGCTTATGTAATGTGTGCTTTTGATTTAAATCTTCGGGGGCATTCGGTTCTTGTTGAATGCTCCCGTCTGTCGGTTTTCCGATTGCTTTTGAAGGCAATTTTGACATTGCGGTTTGTAGGTGTCTGAGCACAGCCGTAGCAAAATACTCGACGATCCGCTAAGCAGTTCTCCCAGATATGACCTATTTCTTCACAGTTCCAACACTTTAGCTTTTCCGTAGATCTACGTAAAGCAGCAATTTGTGCATCCGTTGGACAATTTTTTTCTACCTCCGAGCTTTGCTCTTCTAACGCAAAAACCCTTCGGCGATTTCGAATTGATTTTGTCTTAACTTGTTCTGTCCGGCAACTGATTTCATGAGATAAGTTTTCACTCATTTGAACTAGGCGACGTAAGTGTCCCACCGAATGCACGGGCTGATACAGCAACTTTTGCCTAGTCTCGGGTAACAGGTTGTTCTTTAAGATTTCAATAAACTCCTCTTCTTCAATTTTTATTGATGCCTTATCAATTAAAGAAGCCACTGCCTCATTGAAAGCGGAATAAGGTTCACCGTGATTTTGCTTTCGTGCTCTTATCAACTCCACGCTCATAAAGTCTGATCGATAGACCTTATATTGTTGACGGAGTGACGCACAAATGTTTGACCAAACTATTCCATCTACCTGCTACCAGGATCTAGCCTTACCGGTGAACAATATATGCATGTTCTTACTTATACTTGTAAAGTCACTGCCCAAGGTTTCGTCTGTGAGCGCTCTTTAACTCTATATATAAATTCTTCAACGCCTAACCCGTCAGTAGATCCATCAAAATGTACTCCCCATTTTTGCATGATGTCGACTGTCTGCCGAGAACTTATTGAGGACGAACTGAAAGAGGCTTGCTACCGAGTCATGTCCGGCCCTTGGGAGTTGCTTGGTGGTGGTAGGTTCTGTATGGATAAGGACGATAAAACCCTGGTAATGGTTGCTCTATCATATCTAGAACTGTATTATAGTCCACAGCCTGAGTTCGACGTGAGTCGGTGGTTCTGACAGGTCTACCCGAACGGGGCCTACCACAAGGGTGTCTAGCAATACCCTCACGATGCTCGGTACTTTGACTAGCATCCAATACAGAACACGGAGCACCACTGGTATTCAAAGGAAGTGGTTCCGGTCTGTTGGCCGTATTAGCTTCTTCTAACTGGGCTAGAGCTCTGGCTAAGTTTTTAGTAGTTACTCCACGCTGAACCGGCGCTGTCAGCATAGGCAATGGTTGCGCTCGAAATGGCGAACAGTTTCCAACCACTACTTTAATCTCTTTTTTATTAATCGAAGCATTACAAGAATAACAACACGAATTCTCGGTTAACCAGGCTTCTACACAATTTATGTGACATGCTTACTCGCTAAATGATAACAAGGATGTTATCCATAACCGTTGAACAAAGGGCTTTCCCGACTGAAAAGAGTGCGTTGACTAGTTTTCTACAGGTTTCTGTTCGGCAAGTGGAAGCATTAAGCTTCATCCTCACAAGTTCCAGACAACAGACACTTCTAGATCGTATTTTTACTGACAATTCGCAACTCACAGAACTCAGATGTGGAAACCTGTAGAAGCAACACTCTTCCAGCTAAGCGATCCTTAAGTATTGATATTCGATCAGAGTCGAATCATCAATATTCTTTAAGTGCTCGTCCCTTTAGCTTGCAAATGAGCGACAGGTACCCTGCACAAACTTCTACCACTAAACAAAAGGGCATTACAGTTAGGGACACAAGATTTCCGAATAGCTGATGTTCTGCTAAATTCATGGGTTGGTGTACACTTTAGGTTTCTCGGTTTGATATCCGCGTCCGAATAGCAACGTCGTAGGCCTTAGAAATGGTCGCACTTCTCTCTCTGAAATGCGATAGAAAGATCACGCCGATCTAACTTCTACACTTCAGTATCCTTGGGAAATCCCATAAAGGACAATAAATTAAATTAGGAAATCTATACCACTGAACGTTGTAATCGTACCGTGGCATGCACCACGTTGGGGGCCAAAGTTATGTAATGGTTGACTAAAGCATGAGAAGCCGAGGGGTATAACAGTACCGAAACTCTGGTCCGTGCTCTCACTCTTCTACTTGGTTATGAATAATGGCGGGCGGAATCCTCTGGTTCCTTAGCTCTTTCGGCGATGGAGTGGGTCGGATTGCCTTTCATAACGGTCCACACATACATTAATTTTTAGGATTCCTACGGAAGCTATAAGTTACTAAAAGAAGAAAACTTAAACAAAAAAAAAAGGGAACACGCCTAGTGAAAAAAGAAAAAATGTTACAGACGGCAGCAGGACTAAACGGTAGCAAGGTCTTTGGTGGACTTTGAACCTCGCTTTCTCTAACCAACCTGACCATAATCTTCACGATAGCATTTTTGAAGATTCCCTATAGAGACTTCCGATCTTATTTAAGTTGCCATGTCAACTCATATAATATCTTTATTTACAAAAGAGGCTGGATGGCCGAACAAATAAGATGTATATAGTATCGCACTTCATTGGTGCTTATCAAACAATTAGAAAATAAATTCTTTTTTACTATTATGAAGTTTCCATTATACATTTCTAGATTAAGTATCGAGTTACTTCATTTTTATGTCTTACTGAATATTTATGGTTAGTTTTGGGTTTCTATTAACGAACTATCTTTAGTTAAATATTTTGAATATAATGCTAGGCATATGGTCGCGTATGAAAAATAAAAGAATGTTTTCGTAACGGTACGATAGTATTTCAAGATGGTTAATTTCAGGTTTAGATATATATTTTTTTTTTGTTTTCTTTTCAACATAATTTTATATTCATTTGAATGTTCTTGTAGAATGTAGGTATGGCTTACGCTACGACAATAAGTAATTACTCGTAGCTTTACGAATTCTCATGTGTACAGTTCCAGCGTTGAAAGGCCTTCCAGCGGTGTAATGATGATACGGGTTGTCCATGCTAGCGGAGATTAATTGAATTATAAAAATTAAGGGGGGCTACATGACTGTGGTTACGAAAAACACACTCTCGCAAGTCGACTTCCGTATGGTCTAGCAACCACCACTCGCACTACTTTAATCCTAATCCCTTATCCGCCGACGTTCCAGGTTTTGTTTTCCATAAATGATCCTGACGATATATACATATATAGATAGATCGAAGTGTCCAATCAGTGATTAATCGAAAGGTATGTTGGCGTAGCTCCCATGTCGGCAATTGTTTCAATTACCAGTAGCCAGGGGTTGTCCTACGCAGAATAATACCGCTAGTTGGTGGTAGGGATCCCTTCGACCGGCCAGTATTTGCAGAGTCCCAGTGGCCAGATGAAACTTAATACTGCCAACAGAGCGGGTTTTAGTTGGGGCACTAGTGCAAGTCGGCGACATACCTGATAGAGAAAAATGCTTGGGTGAATTCCTCGGGGGGGGGGGGGGGGGGATGGTTATGCGAATCACGTGTTTGGGGCTCCAAGGCGAGGCCACCACCGCAAAAAAACATAGTTGCCACTTAACATTTTGGGACAGTATGGGAACAGATCACGTCTCCGATCAGTCGACGCTAGTAAGTAGTTGCGCTTAAGCTTTAACTCTATTAAGTGGACTTGCACAATGATTTAGCAGGAATATTTTTCTGGATACGAAAAGAGCGAGACTGTAGCCGCGTGGGACATGTAAACCGATGATTGGACTGAGGTTATCGCCCACAGCCTAAAAGCATACCCACTTTACTGAACTAACACAACCTTGGAGTCAAGTTCTCGGTTGCAAGTGGCCAACATTGCATTTATAATTTTTTTCTATTTGCAAATTCTTCTCGCCTACCATGCCGACCATTACAACCTGGATCGGTATTTTATTATAAACTGAGTGATCCGTGTATTTTTTCTTGATATTATTGTGTTCCCTATCAAATTGGGGTGAGCTTTAAAAGGCGATATTATTAGTGACCAAATTGAAAAATGATTGTGGTTGCAGGCGAGCCCCCAAAATGAGTGGAGCAGCAAATAAAGTAAAGCGATCGGCTTTGACGAGCGGCCTATTAGCAACAGAAGCCATCGGCAGTTCATCGACCGCTGGATCTATTTTTGCCGTCTTCCTCAGTTCCGTCTTCGGCAATCCGCCACTGGCAGTTCCGCTAGTTTCGTTCCCCGCTCATCCACCTCCACCGGCAGCACTAGACAATTTTCACCGCTCAGCCGCGCGCCCTAACTTCGGGCGGGAGACACCCGGGTCGGAGAAACGGGAATCCGAAAACTCCGGGAAAACCGAACTTTCATCATTTATTCGCATTTATTGGTTCCTGCTTATTCCAGATTGGCCACCATAGGATCGGCCAGCGGAAACCCGGTCTAAATCCGGAGGAAATCGGCCGCAGCCGAGTATTTAATTTGTTTTTGATACTTAGCTTTTTTATATTAAATTTGTTGGGCTAGTAGTTAAAGTTTTCCAATTAGCAGTAAAACAAAATCAAAAGAAACTATGTAAAAGAAAAAAAATAAAATTCACAAGCCAGTGAGCTAAGTTAACTCCAGCTGTCTTTCGTCTCCCTCTAAGCTTTTCTCTTTCCTTTACTGACTCACGGCAAAGCCCGATAATGTAATCCAGAAAAAAATAAGATCAAGAGACAGACAAAGGGAAGAGCAGAGTCACCGCTTAGTTTCTCTACACTGAGAGAAAAAGAAAGACAGGCAAGAGAATAAAAAGAAAGAAAATATTTAATGGCTGCCTTGTAGCGAGCTGAGACCAGAATTTAAGACGATTATGAAAATGAACAAAAAAAAAAATAATTAATTAATTAATTTCATTTTTTTATACTTTGCGATTTGGCCTGCAGTTAAAGATGGTTTTTTATTGCCCAGAAATATATTTGACAAGTGTATTTTCAGGGAATGAACGAGAAAGCGCTTTCGTCGTTGGAGTTCCCGCAAGCACGAAAATCGACTATTTTTTTTTCTCTCCTTGCCCTTTTTGGCACTTTGCTGCCACTTTTATTTTGTGTGTGTGTCCTCACAAGTTGTTTTGGACTTGAATTGAAAAAAAAAAGCATATAATCCACCTTTGTGGAAAAGAAGGCAAACAGTGGTTCTCTTGACTCCTTGGCTTAGCTTTTGAAATTGAACAGATGGACTTGATTGAATGAGGTAGAAGTAGATTAAATTTGAAAGAAATTAAATGAGAATTTTTTTGTACTGAAATTGTTGTGGTTCACACGATCGGGTTGAGGGTAATTATGCGAGTGACTTTATTTGGCTATGTTCGGCTCCATTTATAAATGTCTCTGTTATGTTAGTATTTGTGTATACATGTAAAAAGATGATGCATTGTGAATATATAGGTTGCGTAATAAAGGCTGTTTTCAAGGAATTCTTGTAGGAATAGATGATGCAATATTTTTTAGAAATTACAATACATATCAAATCTCTTCCCTAAAATTTCATATTGTTAGTAGTTTTATGCCTTCTGAAATCTGTTTTCTAGAATCTGTTAACTTCTTGGCGAGGTCGGGTACTGCTTCGAATGTGGCTTTTGAAGGACTGTTTGCTGTGATGCTGCTGGTACTTCGTCGGAGACTGGTATGGACTGAAGAGGTTGTGATAAAATAACCGACGTCTTCTTCATGTCTGGAGTTTGCGACTATGTTTTGCGGATTTGGATTTTCGGACATCCACCAAAACATACTTTTGTGTTCTTCGGAGCTGTCTTCAATTTCTTCTGAGTCGGATCTCGGTTTGATCTGGTTAATGTGGCGCTTGATGAAACCTGTGGATGTTTGAAGAATAAATAACATATGGCCAATGGGCCTATCGATGACAGCTTTTATCCACTTGTCTCCCCTTGCATAATTCTTTGCGAATACATTTTGATTTGGAGAATACTTGGAGGGTTAATTCTGCTGCTTTTCAGTTTGTTTCCCAAAAAGTTGACTTAAGATGGTACGTACTGGGCGACCGTGTACGAGTTCTGCAGGTGTTTTACCTTTTGGGTTAGGAGTAAAACGATGCTGGGTGGAATGAGGCTGTTTTTAGGTGATTAATTCCGTGCAAAAGGCAAAAATCCTTTAATGATTCTGCGGTAAGTTGCGGTTTTCGGTAACCCTCGATGGCAAATATGGCTGTAAGTGCATATATTGTATTTGCAGTTGTAGTCGATGACATCTGTGTTATAAACGGGAACTGGAAATAAGAATCAACGCATATTAGCCACAATGAGTCAAATATTGGACCGGCAAAATCTATGTGTATTCTTTCCCACTCTGATGTAGCCTTGGGCCAGCTTTGGAATTCTTTAGCTGGGGCTGGGTTACCTATCTTGCAAACGCTCTGGTTAGTTGTGCGATATCTTCGTCGATACCTGGCCACCAGACGTTTTGACGAGCTAGTTGCATCATGCGAACTATTCCCCAGTGACCGTCATGAAGGAGTTTCAGAATTTTATTTCGAAGCTTACGAGGAATAATAATTCTGTTGACGTCCGAGTGGAGACATAGCAGATTGTTGTTAATCGTCAAGGCAAATCTGCGACTGAAATATGGCAGAATTTCGGGATCATGCTGCTGCTCTGGCCAACCAGTTGATACGAAATGATAAACTTTTTTAAAAACATTATCGCTTTTTATATTTTCAATGATTGTGTAGGCATTTATTGGACAGGATACATCGACGATGTTATAGCATGCTTCCTCCCTATCAAATTTGTCATCTGAGCTAATAGGAAGACGTGAGAGTGCGTCTGCATTTCCATGAGCTGTTGTTGAGCGATATTTAATTTCAAAATTGTAAGCCATCAATATTATAGCCCATCGCTGTAGTCTGTTGGGAGTCATAGTTTATAATTGCTTACTCGGATTGTGACCAGTTATTAATATAAATTTCCTTCCGTAAGGATACTGATGAAATTTCTTTAACCCAAATATAATTGAAAGAGCTTCCTTTTCAATTTGGCTGTATCGAACTTGGTGAACATCTAAGGTTTTTGATGCGAATGCTATGGGTCTTTCTTTGCCATCTGCGTGTGGGTGTGAAAGGACTACACCAATGCCGAATGAGGACGCATCAGTGGCTAGAACGAGCGGAAGATTTTCGTTGAAATGTGCGAGCTCTGTAGCATCAAGGATATAACGTTTCAAGGCTGTGAATGCCAGCTGTTTGTCTGGCCCGAACTTAAATGGCGTGTTCTTCCTACGAAGTTGATTTAAGGCTGAGGCTATCTGAGAGTAATTTGGGATGAAATTGCAGTAATAGTTTACTTTTCCCATAAACGCATCTAACTGCCGTAGATTAGAGAACGGCTTTAATTTTTTAACGGCTTCTAGTCCTGACGAATCCGGAAGGATGCCCTTCACACTGACTCTTCTCCCAAGATACTCTATTTCGTCCCTTAGAAAGAAACATTTCTCTTTCTTACTTTTTATGCCATTCTCCTGTAAGACTGATAAAATTTTCTCAAGAATATCCAGATGTTTATCCACTGTTGGAGCCGAAATAATTATATCATCTAGATAATTTCCACAACTTTCTATTTCACTAAGAAGTTGCTCAATATGACGCTTTAAAAAAGCTGGAGCGCTAGCTATTCCGTAAGGTAAACGTTGGTACTGGAAAAGACCCAACGGCTTGTTGACAACCATAATTTGTTTCGTTGCCTCGTCTAGCTCTATTCGTAAGTAGGTATCTTTTAGGTCTATTTTGGAGAATTGCGTGCCGTGACAAATTTTATGTAAAAGAGACGTGTTGGCAATGGATATTGCTCAATGTCCAATTGGGAATTGACACCTTGTTTTAAATCGCCACAAATCGCTCCATCCGGCTTGGGTGCTAGTACTATAGGCGATGCCCAGTTGCTGAATTTTATAGGTTTCCAAATACCTGCTTCGGTGGAACGCTGCGATTCCTCCTGGAACTTATCCATTTGAGCAAAAGAAATTTTGCTGCTTTTGTAGAATTTTGGAACGGAATTTGGTTTTAGATAGATGCTTGCTTTAAAGTTTTTTATTGTTCCAATAGCCGGCTCAAATACTTCATTATACTTATTACAAAGTTCAGTGATTTAAGTACCCTGTTGCTCACTCACATTTGCGATTTGTTGAATTTCGAAATTGAATGTTTTGAACAAATCTAAGCCGAATAGATTGTTTGAGTTTGCTACAGTGTGCAGTAAACCCAACAGAGGAATTTCATTTTGGCCAAATGCATGCAAAATTCGGTCACACTTTTTAAGTTTCGGACGGTTAAGCAGTTCATATGTTTTTGAATTTATAACTAACACTGTTCCATTTGAAAAGAAACGCTCGTATTAAAAAGTTCCACATCAATCACCTTTTTGTTTCCTTCAAATTTCACAAGACTCGACACGTTGTAAATTGTTTGAATTGATTCTGTGGCTTTGCTTTGGTTTTGCCTTTTAAATTTTTTGGAGTCTTTGTTGTCTTTGTACTGCTTGGACATACAGACGACAGCTATGTGTCCCTTCCTCGAGCATTTGTGACAAATGGCGTTGCGAAATTTGCAATTTTCGCGGCTGTGTGAGTGACCGCTGCCTGAGCAAGATTTAAATGCGGGTATTTCCCCTTTTTGTGTGTGTATACCGGGTTCATATCAAGCGCTTTTCTTCCGTTATCTTTAATAACAGACACTGTTTTTGTTGTTGCCTCATATGTTTTGGCAATAGAGAGAACGTCCTCGAGTGACGGCTGTAGTTTCTGCAAAGCGGCTGTGAGCATTGCGTCGAATGGAGTATGCACAATTATTTGAGCGCGGATCATTTCATTAACATAATTTAATGAACATCCATCAGATTGGCAAACGAATTGACACTCACGAGCGATTCCAGGTCAATCTGCGACCCATTCCTTATGTGTTTGCGAGTTCCGCATTTGACGTTTGAAAAATTCATATCGAGCAGCAACTATATGGCGTTTCTGCTTGAAGTGCTCTGTTAATTTATCCGTTATTTGCGTATATGTCTGCTGGTCCAAATTTTCGCTACCGAACAGATTTTTAACAAGTTCAAACGCGTATGTGCCTACCCCCGATAAAAAAAAATACGCTTTTTTCTTATCCGCGGATTGAACTGAGTACGCGGCGAAGTGGTGAGTTAATTGTTGGAGATATGTTTCTCAACTTTGTAGGTCCTTGTTAAAATTTAGAAACGGCAGGCAAACTGATTGTTCTCCCGATCTGTCTTCGTTGCTTACGCCAACTCTTTGTGTGATGAAATATTCCATCCATGTTTGTTGTGACCGCACTGTTCCGTGAATTGTTGCTGTTGAGCCAACAATGCTTCAAAATTGATTTAATTGTTTGTCATTGTCACTTCGATCTCTAATGATTTAAGACTACCGACACGAATTACACAAAATGAAATTTTTCGGCACTTTCGGGTTGAGGGTAATTATGCGAGTGACTTTATTTGGCTATGTTCGGCTCCTTTTATACATGTCTCCGTTATGTTAGTATTTGTGTATACATGTAAAAATATGATGCAATGTGAATATATATATATATTTTTTAATTCCTTCTATTCCTCTCGGGAACTTAGGGCTTCTACGAGAGCTGAATTTCTCGTATAAGTTTCAGTAATCGTTGTAAGTTTTTCGACCGATCTGGTGATTGGCCAGATGCGGTTTATCCTAGTGGTGAGGCTGCCACCTGTCGCCATCGGGGATTGGCTTCTACGGTGTTGTGTTGTTATTCGTAGAAAAGCGAACAGTCTGGGTAACGCGCTCGCCCTGCTGGGTGTTGTTTCTGTTCGCAGAAAAACACAGGGTGCGCTTGGTACTATATGGGTGCCCCCGTTTTTCCCCCCATGTAGTGTGGAGGGGGGGTGGGGCGTTGGGGCAAGTGAAAGTTGCCGAAAGTTGAGGTCTCACAATGGTGAATATATAGGTTGCGTAATAAAGGCTGTTTTCAGGGAATTCTTGTAGGAATAGATGATGCAATATTTTTTAGAAATTATAATACATATAAGGAATTATGTTCCTATATTATTTCTATACTTTAAGTTAAACCATATAAATTCATATGTTATTGACGAATTGAAAAAATTTTTTTTTTTGATCTGGCCTTTCCGGATCGATCTGTCGCCATGACATAATCGGGCCCCACGTTAGGCGCCAATATAAGGTTATGATAAATAATAAGTATACTGTAGCGAACTACAAGTATAGCTTCCACGAGCAGATGGTAAATTGCAGTTGAGCGATCGTGCACGCGGTGGTTCCGGCTACCAATTCTCGGTAGAGTAAAGGGGGGGAATATTTGGCATCGCGACTTCTTGCTCGTCTCGTATCACACTCTTAGTTATATCGCGTGGTCTTGAATTGATCTCCACAAAAAGAACACTAACGGACGACAGGACTAAAGACAAACAAGGACATAGCACACTCGTACGACAGCAGCTGTTAAGCTGTCGACGCCCACCCTACCTTGACCACCCTTTTTTTTTTTTTAAACTTTCAACGAAATTTTTTATTGGACTAGCGTACTAATACCCTTATTGGACAACTTAATCTAATTTGAAATACATTAAACAAATTTTCCTTAATATCTAAGTTGCTTACATAGATTGGGTAGTTTTTAAAGTAAATGGATAATTATAACGAATAAAATAGAATTGAGAGGACATGTAAAACTTTAAGTCAAGTCTTCTTCTTGTCCGAATGTGGGCTGCGATGCTTAGTCGCCTCGGTAGGCGAGTTAAATTTTTTTGTACATCTTTATCACAGGCAGTTGACAGACAGGCAGTCAGACAGTTGAATATCTAACTTTTGTAAGGATGCACACTTAGGAATTATATGTTTCTGATAAAGATAAATAACTTGTTGTCGTAATATGGAATTCCAGCATAAAAATGTGGTAAAAAAGATCTTAATAAAGATCTCCAGGACTCACAAGCGAACTCAATTTTGTTACCATATTGATTAATTACAAAAACGTACTTATCTGATTTCCTAAATCTAAAATTACACTTTATTGAGGACATGCAAGGATGATCAATAATAGTATCTGGCATCAGGAAGTCATACCGGTCAAGCTTCAGCTGTATATATTCCGTATATGTGAGCAGTTGCATCCATTCGTCTTTATCAAATCCAATGTAATTGTTTTTACTTTGCTGCATCCAAATCATGGCCGAAAAATTACGAGAAGTTGACAGAACACATTTCAACTTTAGGTTATGATCAATAATATTCGAAACCAAAAATGACTTAATGATTCTGGGTCTTTCGAGAAGATTTCATTCTTTTACTTATGCCCGTATCCATTAGCTTAGAGTGCTTTTTTCAAACTAAAAGAATATTCTGATCTTGGCGGTATATAAAGGAGGAAGCCCTTCCAAACTCATCCTCAGTTGATTAAAAAGTCTCAACCAAACATCATGAACACTGTAGATCGAAATTCAAGCATTATAGTAGACTTTCAATATTGACTGGGAACCAACAAACAAGTTTTTGTAAAAGAGTTAGCGTTTATGTTGGCCGGAACTGTCATACCTAATTTCTTTCATTTTAAACCACCATTTAACATTAAGGAATTGGATAATGAAACTCTCAAGCAACAACATCTTAATCATCAGAAAATAAACGGATTAGACTGGTCAGCTGGAGATATTCCGTATATATGTCTTGAAGAAATACTTTCACCGCTAAACAAATACCGTACAGTTATCGTTCGTGGTGAAATTAAGAAAATCTTTTTAAGCAGCAAACATAATTGATATAAATATTGAAAAAAGTTTAACTGAGTTACCCAATTTTTGTACCAATTATAGAATACACAGGAAAAAAATTCCAATTCGCTGTTCATTAAATAATTTTTTTAAGTTAATTGTATTCTTAGAAAACTCGATTTATGAAATATACAGTAATGGAGACACATATGTCTAAACTTAAATAAAAAATAATTTGTAAACCATTTAGATCGTCTACTATGGATTCCGTTAAAAAGTTGTTTGGTAATAATCCTGAGAAAAAAGGATACTCTCGACTTATAAAAACAACATTTCTAGAAAATCTGATAAACAAGAAGAATGATCTTTTTAATGTTTCAATTGATCAAATTAGAATTGGTGTTATGGGGAGGAGACTGCTAAGCCAAATTTTAATAACATTGATTACTTTAAAGGAGTTCCTGAAACTATCGAAAATGAAAATAATGAGCCTATTCTCTTGATATTGGACGATTTGATGATGGGAGCCTTTAACAAAAATGTATGTGAACTCTTTACTAAAGGTTCCCACCACCGAAATTTATCTGTTATTGTTGTTACTCAAAATATATTTCACAAATCATCGCATACCAGAGATATCTCACTTAACACTAAATATATAATTGCATTTAAAAATCCCCGTGACAAACTGCAATTTCAATGCCTGGCAAGACAAATTTATCCGGAAAACCCCATGGAGTTATTTAGAATATATAAAGAAGTAACAGAACAACCACACGGGTATTTACTTATTGATCTTACCCAGGGAAAAAACGATCTCTTGAGATTTAGATCAGACATTTTTAATTCGGAATATACAGTGTGCTATTCTGACGAATATGGTTTACAAAAAGAGCCTAAATCGCTTGAAAGCGAACATATATTGTATGTTCTCAAAAGGGCCAACAACAAACTACGGAAGGCAATTATAAGCAGTGGTGATAATGAGCTGGTAAAAGCAATAGTAGAAATAGTTTTAAGTACATTACGAGGAAATCATAAAGTCAATAAAGCGCATCTAAGTGCTTTAAAAAAGTATAAAAATGCATTGCGATATATTTCATGTCCAAAGCGTACATTAAACTCTAAGAGAAAGTCCTAATTCAAAAAGGTGGTTTTTTACCAATTCTAATTAGTTCGTTGCTTTCAGGAATTTTTGGAAAAATTTTAAAAAATGATCAAAAATAAGCATAATTTAAATAAAGTAATTTTAATGAACACGAATACCTTACAAAAATTACTTAATAATGATCGAGGGAATGAATTAATAATTACAAAATTTTTACCAATTCTAAATAATAACAAAATAAGTGATTTTGATAAATGGATTAGGATTCGTCAAGAACTAAGTTTCTATCAAAATAAAAAACGTAGTAAATCATGGAATACTTCAAATGAACAAAAATCATACTTAAATTCAACGAGAACAGCTGAATCTCAAACAATAGAATCGATTGATATAAGTCCTAACACTTCAAAATTAAATTCAAAGTTTTCACCGAACATGTCGGAGCTTTCGGATTTACCTCAAAAAACTGATAAAGAAGACTTTAAATCAAAAGAATCTGCTAAGTTATTGAATGTTAAAAAAAGGTAAAATTCGGCTTTTCAAGAAACGAAGAGATTCCTGACTTACCTCCAGAAAGTGATGATAAATTTCCAAATAAAATTAACAATAAACGAAAGATAAGCAACACTTCGTTTTCAGATGATAAGGAAGATATAAAAAAACAAGCAGTAGTAAGAGTAAAGCTTACTGAAAAACAACGCAGGTTAAGAGAAAAGTTAAATAAATTTAAAGCAACGGAAACATTTCCATATCAAAATTTAAATTATATAACAGGTCGTGAAAAATTGCGAAGATCAACTAGAAAAAATTTAGTGCAAATAGGGAAAAACAAACTTAATTGGATATCTTACCAATAGCAGAAATTTAAATATAAAAATGAATTATGTAAATGTTTCTTTATTACATTGCTCAGTAATGACTCATTGAATGTATTTCCTGATAATGTAAAGTGTGCATTTACAAACATTGTAAATATCCCGAAGACATGAATCATGACTGGGAAATAGGCATTACAGATATGTATCTGAATAATTATATTAGCAAAACAACTGCAAAAGAAACAAATTTATCTGAAGAAGCAGAGTTTGTGAGTTTAGTAAATGCTGAAACATTTAGATATAAAAACGTCGCTGTCGAATCGAAAATATCTGAATGTGGATTGATTTTTATTTACACTGACATAATTAAACCCAGGTCTGTTGGTAGTATGAGACCCCGATGTCTTCGTGTAATGCATTATAACGGAAAAGAAAAAAATATTCATTTTAAAAATATTGAATATTATCCTTTGGATATATGGTCTCCAAATGAAATCTCAATATTAATTACTGATTCAAGTGGATATAAAGTACCTTTCGAGAATTCAGCAGTGCCGATTTTTGTTACTCTTCACTTTAGAAAAAGGAGAAGGTCAAATCTATAAATAATACATACCCAAATAATGCTTACTTAGAACACTAATAGTCATCATGGTGAAATCTTATTAGGATTATTATGTAAATCAGTGTGGAGCAGGTTTGTCCAATATAGGAACCCTATATGTAACCCCGCGAATTATTCAACAAGGTCAAGGAATCGGAAACTTTTTTAGTGGACTTTTTAATTACATAAAACCACTTTTCATTTCGGGTTTAAATGCTATAAAAAATCAAGCTGCAGAGACTGGAAAAGCTGTAATTAATGAATTTGGTAGAAAGCCATTAAGAAATATTATTCAAGAACAGAGTAAAATTGCTTTACAAAACCTATCAAATAAAGCAATAAATAAAATGACACGGTTTCAAAATGGCAGTGGAAAAAGAAATAAAAAGCGAGGTGGTAGAAAAAACCGAAATCATTTAACATCTAAACGACAACGTAAACATACCCAACCGTCTCATAAAAGAAAAAAATCATCAAGGAAATTAAATATTACGGATATTTTTTCTAACACAAAATAAGTAACCATATAGAATGTATGAAAGGCGAATTGGATTTGTTTGCACCACACCCTACGCAAAGTTCAATTCTACGAACCGAAGAGGTTTCTTATAATCCAATTGCATCCTTGGATGGTTCCTCTTCAATCGAATTTGTTTGTTTAGGGAATGGTGAAACATATCGAGATCTATCAAGTGTTTATTTACGACTTGTGGTGCAATTGAAAAAAAATGATAACAGCGTCATTGAAGGAAATGCTGTCGGTGTAGTAAACAATATCTTACATTCAATATTTAGAAGTTCATCAGTATATTTAAATAACATATTAGTTTCGCAGAGTGATAATAATTATCATTATAGAGCATATCTGCAAACAGTTTTAAACTATGGGAGTGACGCCTCGGAAAGCCACTTGGCCTCGCAAGGTTATTTTCCAAATTTCGGACGATTAACATCAGGAAAATACGTTTATCCGAGCTCTAATGAAACTCTGAAAAATATATTTCAAAATAGTAATAAGGTAGAACTATTTGGAAAAATTCATGGTGATATATTTTATCAAAGGAAACTTCTTGTCAATAATGTTGACTTAAGAATTAATTTTAATATTGAAAAAACTGCATTTTATTTAATGGAAAAGGATAGCGAATCAAATTTAAAGATATTAGAAGTACAACTTTTCATGAATCATGTAACTGTGAACCCAAGCATTTTATTGGCTCATCATCATGTTTTACAAACAAAAAATTCTCTTTACCCATTCAGTAAAGTAGAAGTAAAATCGTTTACAATTTACCCAGGAAACAATACGCTATCAATAGACAATGCTGTAATTGGACAATTACCAAATTTTCTAGCTTTTTGTATGATTAAAAACCGTTCATACTCAGGCAACAGAGGACTAGATCCATTTAATTTTGAACATTTTAAAATGCAACGCTTTAATCTAATGGTGAATGGAGTTCAAGTTCCTTCGCAAGCTCTGGAATTTGACTACTCGAACTCTGAAAACGTTCAAAGCTCAAGAGGCTATAATATGCTATTCAGATTAAGCGGAATAAAACATTATGATCGTGGTCTTCAAATTACCAAGGAAATGTTTGATACGAACAGTTTTATATTAGCCTTTGATTTAACTGCTGATCAGTCAAATACCACCATATGGTCAAATTTGATGTCCCAAGGCACAATAAGAATCGAAGGAAGATTTTCAGAACCTCTTAGTGAAGCCGTTACTTGTCTGGTATATTGTGAATACGATTCCATGATTGATATTGATAAGCATAGAAATATTCGAACCCTTTATTAAAATGAATACTTTACAAATTCACAATTTACTTACAAAACATATATACACAAAATCCATTTTTTCCCTTCAGACCAGCTTCCAAAAACTATTTCAAAGTATCCGGCTTTAATTATTGCAAACACCGACACTTCAGATCAACCAGGAACTCATTGGATTGCATTCTATTCCGAAAGGACAATTTCCTCTAAACAAGGAATTCGTGACATTTTTAAAATCTAACGCAAATAAATATTGCTATAATAAGCAACAACTACAATGATATTTTTCTAATACGTGTGGTCATTATTGCATAATGTGTGGTCTTTTTAAATGTAAAAATGACTTTTCATATAACGATAAACTAATACTTAAAATGTTTAAGTCTAATTTAAAAAAATAAAATGCAAGATATTAAAAAAAATCAATGTAGTTTATTTATTAAGTCCTTTGTTTGGCTTATAATATTTTAACATAATATTGAAGGCCTCGTCTCTTAAAATTGGAAGCCTATGACACTGGCACGTATCGGGCCCTTCCGAAGCGTCATCATCACTCCAGGGACAAGGCTTGTAGTGGAATCCATATTTAGAATGGATCGGTTCTTTATCCTCCAAGTCCTCTAGAGTGCTCTTCAAATATGTAAGCTGCGTTACGTGCTCCTCAAATATCATGTCTTCGAACTGCATCAAGAAGAGCTCAATTTGTTTGGAGTCCATTTTCGTTTTAAGGGTTCTAAGGGTTTTTAAAGACTGATGTTGGATTTAGAAAACTCAAACCTTTATATTGGAAAATTTAATTTACTTATTTATTTACTGATAAAAATTCAATTCGTGCAGAACTATATCTATTTACATCCTTCCCCTTATATAGCATATGGGTAATACCATTCTCATTTAATTTCCTAAAGGTGTTAGTACAGAATTTGTTTACATAACTCTTAGGTAGACCTAAAAACAAACATCTTTTTCGTCCTTGTCTGCTAAATAAAGAGCTACCTTAGTTCCATAAGGTGTCTTTTTCAGCTTACAACCAGTGATCTTCAGTTTTTGTATAACCAATCACAGGCTTCGATTCATTCAGAGTCTCTAGGAAGTCCTAGAAATTCAACAAAATGTGAACGGGATTTATTTATTAATGTCCTATATGCACCATTTCTGATCAACGTGTGATTTAATTCGTTATGCTCTTGTAACTATCCGTATTGTACTATTTCATTTACTTACAATTACGAGACTTTTATACTGTTCAGCACTACATATATATATATATATATATATATTACAAGACCAAAATACTACGTGAAAGAGATACCAATATATCTGTTATGCTCTTTATATACATAAACTCAGTTAAGCCTATGTAGAATATTTGTATATACTTGAGTATATCTATCTCGTTTTGTATATTTATATAACTTCATATGAAATAAAAAAGTTTCTGAAAACCATATATAAAACAGCACTTTTCCCGAAAAACTCAGATTCTATTGTCTTCGGAAACAAAATCGTATATTCACGCAGCGGTTTAAAAAAACACACCTTAAAAGTACATAGCTTCAGCTATCAAAAATCAAAATCTTCTTATTATTGTTGCTTTTTCTGTCCCAATGAACGAAAATTCTGGTTGCGATATATTTACAATGCTCATCTCTTGCTGATGCACGATGCAGAATTAAAGAGTATTCGTAAATCAATGGAAAGTTATCAAATAAAGATAAAACAAGTTTGAGAATTGAATTTTGTAAATTAGTTTTATTTAATAAATTTCTGTATAATATAGACAAATTAAAAACCTAGATCAAATAAAACATCTAGTAATGAATGGTCATCTTCGTCCTTCATTATTCGTAAATAAATGTTGGGTTGACTTGGCTCGATGAACTGATCAATGATATGATCATCATCAGGAAACTCATAGATTATTAGATCTGTGTACAGTATATCCAAATCGAATTGCTGTGCATTTCTTGGTCGTCTCCAGTGCCTCGTATAAGATCATTTAAAACGTCCTGCGTTGCCGCTCCAAAAGGAAAATCGCTCCACTCAAGAGACGCAAATTCACTTCCAATTTTTGTAGTGGGGGTAGATGACATAGAAGGGTCAAATACTCTTCTTAAGAATCGATCTACCGAATCCTCTAAGTCGGTAGCTTCCACATAATCTTGCTCCGAGCCTTCAATTATTACGACATCAGAGTCTTTGGTTAATGGAACATTTATTCCATTTACTGAGTGGACAAACTGTACAAACTGTCCATTGGTATGCAGTGCTGAGGTATTATAAGAACTGATCCTGAGCAATTTAAGGGGATCCATTTTTAGATCCATCTTAGAATCCACCTGATTGGTTCTCGAATTAAGGAGCCTTCACAGACTGCAGACTGCACAGGGGAAGTCAGAAAAGGAGGGCGAGCTATGAATTTGGATGCAGGTAAATAGCCGCTTGACTTTCTCGATAATATGTTCAAAGAGTGGGGTCTCCTAGCGTAATGAAAATGGAGACAGATCACAGATAATCTGAAATACATATCTCTGTAGGGAATTATTTCGGATGACCGCAGTCAGGGCTCAAGAAATTATTGGTGACAACTAGACATTGTTACTGTATAAGTAACATTTTGCAAGGCGTACATTTTAAACTTGGGTAGCTTTAAGCTGAAAGTCGCTATGACTTCAGATTGTTTAGGTTTTCTTCTCAACGGCTACATAGCTTTTAGCTGAAAGTAGCTGGAATATACGGGAGCGACGGTTTTTTAACGGTTTTATGATTATATGATTTTTTTATATATACTTACCTGTTTTCGGGTAGTAGTGGGATATACGGGAGCGAGCGTCTTCACAGCAGTCTTCCCCTTTGGCGCTGAAGAACACAAATTATTTGCATAACCTTAACTCCCATGACACCAATATTATTATTGAGCTAAGTTATACCCTTTAAGTTATCTCTCAAACCTATTTAAAACAAGAGAGAACGCTATAGTCGAGTTCCAGATAGACTCGGCTATTGTTCTTGACTAAGAATATATATACTTTATATGGTCGGAAACCCTTCCTTCTGCCTGTTACATACTTTTCAACGAATCTAGTATACCCTTTTACTCTACGAGTAACGGGTATAATTATAAGCAAGTCTTCTAGACATAAAAATCTTCCCGACGAAGTAAAATCAATATGTAAAATTATACTTAACCCCAAAAGTGATCTCTCTAGCTCATTTACCATAGACACCGTTTAGACACAAACCTTCGAACAGGATTTTACTGAAACCCAATAAATCTTCTAAAAAGAATAGATTTATCCAACAAATTGTGTCTTGACTAATCATAGGTTCGTGCCTCGGCTAAACTTAGGTATGTGTCTACACTAACGCCGCTCCCGAACCGCCGCTCCCGAATCGCCGCTCCCGAACCGTCGCTCCCGTATATTCCCACTACTACCCGAAAACAGGCCAAAACCGCCGATTCAGTGTATGATATGGGGATCCCTATCAAAAAAAAAAAAACAAGTTGGGTGTCATTGAAAAGGGCTTGAAGAATCTGCTTTTCACGATTCTGAAATTAAAAATACAACTTTTCATAAAAACTCTCAAAATTACGTATACGTATATATAAAAAACAAGAGAGAACGCTATAGTCGAGTTCCCCGACTATCTGATACCCGTTACACAGATAGTGAAAGTGCGAAGGAGAATCTTCAACACTGACAGTTTTTGCGGGTTTGTGGGCGTTAGAGTGGGCGTGGCAAAAAGTTTTTTGGCAAATCGATAGAAATTTACAAGACTAATACGAAAATAAAAAAATATCAAAACATATTTTTCAAAAACATTTTTCAAAAGTTTGGGCGTGGCAGCTTTGGGCGGTTTGTGGGCGTTAGAGTGGGCGTGGCAAAAAGTTTTTTGACAAATCGATAGAAATTTACAAGACCAATACAAAAATGAAAAAATATTAAAAAATTTTTCAAAAGTGTGGGTGTGGCAGTTTTGGGCGGTTTGTGGGCGTTAGAGTGGGCGTTAGAGTGGGCGTGGCAGCATGATTCGACAAACTTGCGCTGCGTCTATGTCCCTGGAGTCTGTATGCCTAATCTCAACTTTCTAGCTTGTGTAGTTCCTGAGATCACAGCGTTCATACGGACGGACAGACAGACGGACAGACGGACAGACGGACATGGCCAAATCGACTCGGCTATTGATCCTGATCAAGAAAATATATATATTTTATATGGTCGGAAACGTCTCCTTCTGCCTGTTACATACTTTTCAACGAATCTAGTATACCCTTTTACTCTACGAGTAACGGGTATAAAAACATATAATCATAAAACCGTTAAAAAACCGTCGCTCCCGTATATTCCAGCTACTGGCCTAATTAACATTTTTTACGACCTTAAGAACGGTCTAAATATGTGCCTACTTTTAGGCCGAGATCGAAGACAAGCTACCTTACAATTCCCCCCTACCAAAATCTCACTTGGGGTAAGATATTGCCACAAGGGAGATGCAAGCTTGTCGGGCGGGCACTTGCTATTGCCGTAGGTCTTTGGCGTGGTATTTGCATACAACTTTCCCCTGGAGATCCTCGATCTCGTAATACGCCGCTCCTAGTTTCTTTCGAACTCTTGATTTTATAAAGACCGGAGCCAGTTTTGAGCTAAACCCTTTGCAAAAATTGCTTTGCTGGAAGTTCCGTCGGTACACCGCTTCTTTGCCTTTGGACGTCCATCGCTTCCTGGGCAGTACGCAGGATTATATCCCTCGAGTCGTCCTTATCAAACTGCACCGTTCTATCTTCCAGCAGTCCTAGCTCTCTTATAATTCTATTCGACTTCCCGTCTACTATCATGTGCTGCCCAAACACCATTCTGTAGGGAGATGTTTTTATGGCTGAGTGTAAACTCGATCTCAACGCGCAACAGATGCTACTGAGCTTACTATCCCAGTTCTTTTGGCTTGGGTCTATGTAAGCTTTAATAGCAGCTTAAACGGATCTGTTGCGGTGCGTAAATAGCAGTATAGGAATGCGCCACGCCATATTTCTCTAACAGGGAATTGAAAACCACTGATTTTAATTGAACCCCATTTTCGAAAATGATTGTTTCTGGAACGCCAAAATAGTAGAAGATTTTTTTTTCCAGGAAGGGAAGTATATCCTCCGTTGTGAACTTTTTTACTGCTTTAAGAAATGGGAATTTTGAAGCATGATCAACGATATTCCCTTCTGAGCTACGCGGATATGGTCCTAAAAAATCGACATAAAGTCTTTAAAAAATCCTGTCTGAATGACCACTGTTTCCTAAGGGCGGCCCTAAGATCTGACTGGGGTGCTTGGTAGTTTTACACACCTCACACTTGTTGACAAATTCTTTGACATCTGCTGCTAAATTTGGCCAATAAAAATATCTTCTTAGTTTTACCAACATTTTAGATACTCCGCAGTGGGCTACCATGGGATCTTCATGAGCTCTTTTTAGCAAGTCGGGAACTAATTCTTTGGGAAGCCAAAGTTTCCAGCAAGACTCATCTCCAACCTTTTCGTCTGCAGCGCGTTCCGCGCGGCGATACAAGTACCCGTTGCTGATCCTGACATCCAACAATCTTGGTGTTCCTGAAAAGACAGCTGACTTTAAATTCTCGTACTCCATTCCCCTGAATGCTTTGGCCTCCATATCCAATAAACTTGCTACTTCGAAAGCGGATAGGTCGTCTGTAAAGGTCCTTGACGGACGTCTGGCACCACGTTCTGACTGCCTTTTCTATGGCTTGTTTTTTGAACTTAAACCCTTGTAATTTTAGGGACCAGCGGGCCAGACGGGAACTTAGGTCTCCCTGGGACATAAGCCATTTTAAGGAAGCGTGGTCCGTGATTATGCTAAATTCTTGACCCTCCACATATGCCCTAAATTTTTTTACAGCCAACACGGCTGCCAAACACTCCTTTTCAGTCACCGTGTAATTTGATTGGCACATGTTCAGCTTCCTATACATAAAAGAGATCGGAACCTCGTTTCATTCCGAGTCTTGCTGCATCAGGACTGCACCAACTCCTGCATGTCCTAGATATTTTACCTCTTTGATGCAAAATTTGCTCTTCTCCACATTAATGGTTAGTTTGGCTTTTTGAAGATGAGAGGCAACCTCCTGCAAAACATCTATATGTCTTTTGAACGTGTCTGAGACTATTAGTAGGTCGTCCAGGTAAACGAACACCTCGTTTCTCAAGTCTGCGGGTATCACCTTATTCATCAGCCTGCACATAGTCTGAGGAGAATTTGATAACCCAAAAGGCAAAACCACAAATTGGTAAAGTGGTCTCCCTGGCACGGTAAACGCTGTTTTGTCCTTGGAGCTTGGATCTAGCGGGATCTGCCAGAATGCATCCTTAAGGTCTAAGGTAGTAATGAATTCAGCTTTAGGGAGTCTACTCAATATTTCATTTATTAAGGGCATAGGGTATGCATCTTTTACCGTCACCTCATTCAACTTTCGGCTATCGATGCAAGGCCTAACCTTACCTGGTTTTTGCACCAGGACTACTGGGGAGGACCAAGCACTGGATGACTCTTCAATGACCTCTAACTTGAGCATCCTATCCAACTCGGCGTACATCAGTTTTTCTGTTGCAGGCGATACGGCATAGTGTCTTTGTTTTACTGGCTTTGCTTGAGGAACATCAATGGAGTGGGTGATCAATTGGGTCCTTCCTAATCCTTTTATCGCATACGACGGGAAAAGTTGAACCACCTGAAGCATCGTTTTCTGCTGGGTTTGAGTAAGCTCTCGAGCCGAAGGCTCTTCTAAGGCTGCCACTATTTGGTTGTTGCCACAGAAAGCTTCGGGTAGCAGCTGAAAGTGCTTCCAAAAATCTATTCCTAAATAGAGATCCCCTGCTAAAGATGGAACTACGTAGAAGGTAATCATTTTGTTCTCGTTTTGGAAGGACACTTCAGTGGTTACTCGGCCGGTAATTTTTTGAGATTGTTCATCGGCTGTTCTTACATCTGCGGTAAATTTCTGGCATAAAATATTTAGTCCTGGCAGCTCTGCAGCCAGACTACCACCTATGCAGCTAACAGATGCCCCTGTATCTAATAAGCCCACTACTGTTTTCCCAGCATTTGCACCTGAGCATACAGCCTAACGTCGCGAAGTTGCCCCACCATGGCTGAGAGAAGCAGCTTCCGCTCTTCCTTTTTTTTCTCCCTGCGAACTTTTGATCGGCTTGTATCTCTGCCATCGAACTTTTGTTGGACCTGGTCCACCTCAAAGGTTGTAGATACACTGCTACATGTTTGGTTGAAATCGCTTAATTGGTCATCGTCGATTTCGAAACCATCTATCTGCGTGCCTTTGTGGCACGTCCTTGCTGGTTTTTTGGAGCGTAACTAGTACATTTACTGCATGACGGCTTATAAGTATTTGCTTTACCGCAGCCATAACAGAAGACACGTCTGTCCGCGGTGCACTCCTAATACCTGTGACCCTTTTTACGGCAGTTCAATGGCCGCTAACTCTATGTCTTCCTCTATATCTTCGAGTTCCGATTCTGACTCGATCTGGCATTGGACCTCGCAAACCTGTCGCCTGGGTACCTGGCGTTGTGGAAATCCCTGAGGCTTCCCTACGCTTTGCATGAAGATTTCCCGAGTCCTAACCCACCTTCTTAATTCGGAAACTGTATCGCCACGCTCATATAAAATTTCGTGCTGAATTTCGGGTTGGAGATTGGCTCGTAAGGTTTCAACCATGGCTCCTTTGGACATGGGCTGCGATAGTCTATCCGCAAGAGTTGCGATTACCCGGTAGAAATCATCGTTTCCGCGTTGCTTTCTCTGGTCTATCACGGCCCTGATATTCCTGTCAGTTCGGTCGTCCTTAAATTGCCCTTTTAGTGCGGCGCATAAATCCTACCAGCGCACAACAGATACAATTTTGTGGTAACGCCAATACCACTAGCTCGCAATACCCTCGAATAACGTACTGGCATTTTGAGCCACGAGTTGAAGATCGTCCAATGTTTGACAGGGTAAAGCTTCGACTCGGTAAATAAAGTCCTCGACAGCCATTGAACCCTTTCCAGTTAAACATTTACTGGCCTATCTTATCCGGTCTTAAGGAGGTCATTGCTGATGCAGGTGACTGGTTTACGCTTCGGGTTGGAACTGCGTTATCTCTGTCGTATATTGGGTCTAGCACTACTTGGTTAGACGAAAGGCATGATGCCTGAGCTTGAAAGCCCGCAGTGATCGCTTGGGTCAGGCTTTTTGTGTGTTGACCCGAAGCGTCTGCAAAACATTTTCTTTGTTGAGATAGCCGATCTTAAGCTTTCAGCCATTGGTGTCTGAAAATCGATTGTGGGTTCAGTCGGTGGTGAACGCTGTTCCTGGTTCTTTGGGTTGGACATTGTGGTTTTTTGTTGTAGCCTTTCCTGACTGGTTTTGGACCTAGTTAGTACGTTCGATTGTGCTCTTGGAGTTTTAGGTTTTGACCCAGAGGGTTGGCTTTCTATTTCCCCGGACAAGTTTTCGGTGGACGGTAATGAGAGGGAGCTAGAGCAGACAGGACAGATTTTATTTTTCCCGATTTTGCAGTAAAGCAAGTTCGGTGAAATTCGTGTCCGCAACTGGTGATTAGAATTTGGCTAGGATAAGAAATTGTTCTAGCGCAGATGTGGCATATATTTTCGACAATTTAAGTTAAGTCTTCGGTGCTGTGTGCTACTGACAGCTCTAATAAACCTATGCTTTACACTGACCTATACTATACACTCAAGAATATATAATAAAATAAATAAATAAATAATGTGGACTATTAATACAAAAAATTATCCTATTAAATAAATAAATGAGAACATAAAATTAAGATAAAAGAAAATAAATAAACAAATAAAAATCGGGTTGCCATGCAATCGATTTCAGGTATGGTTGTGTAAAATTCCGTGTTACTCAAGTCCTGACGTGGTTTAAATGTACGCTATTGACACTGATTTAAAACAGAAAATTATTAGAATAGAAGGTGAAGGATGTTGTATTTTGACATAGAAAACAAATATCTTGGCTCAACACAAGGCAAGAAGTGGTTCCTTTATTCTTTGAAATCCTAGTCAAATTTCATTAATAAATGACAAATCATACAAAACACAAAAGGCAAAAGACAAAAGACAACAATTGGCTTGTACAATTTATACATTTAATATTTTGAATTTTTACAAAATATAAACGCACAAAACAAAATTAAAATGAAAAAAAAATAACAAAATAAATTATTAAAAAATTAAATGCACTAATTATGACGCGGCGTTTAAGCTAAATAGCTAAAACTCTTTCAGCAGACATTAGGACAATTTAATATAAAAATATTAATAGAACAATATGTGTTCTGATTCAGAAGCGGCGTAAGAGCCAAATGACTAATACTTTTCCAGCTGCCTGATTTAAGCAATTTTCAGATTTCTACATCGCGAATTTTTTATGCTTTGACCACATACTTTTGTTGATGAACTTGTGGAGATCTTGGGGACGAACGGCTGATGTTATTGACGAATTGAAAAATTTTTATTTTTGATCTGGCCTTGACGGATATCTCCACAAAAAAAAAAATAAAAGGACTAACGGACGACAGGACTAAAGACAAACAAGGACATAGCACACTCGTACGACAGCATCGGGTAAGCTGTCGACGCCCACCCTACCTTGACCACCACTAACCATTTGACATTTTATACGACATACACCTTCCGACGACGCATGGCCCCCCTAGAGAGATTTACTCGGATTTAAACATTAAAAATTTTATTTTTAACATAAAATAAACTTAAAAACTGACAAAATTTTGCTTGGAACAGATTTAGACAACTTATCCTAAATGATTACCCTAAGTTACAAATTTCAAACATCTAGATTTAAATTGTTAAACGAATTTTGGGCTGTGGCACTCATGTAGATATTATAGCAACATATTTGTAAAAAAGATTTAAAAAAAAGGAATATTTACGCTAGGCAGGGCATCATGGGTAGGGTAGATAATTTAATTTAATATTTTTAGTTTTTATTATTTTTAAGATTTTGGGAAAAAACGAAGATTGGGACAAGGGTAATTTTATACATGAGAAATTTTCATTTCAATTTTAGATTGCTTCCTTTTTTTGGAATTTTTTATTAATTAAACAATGGACTTAGAAAAAAAGTAGCGCCGCAGTAAATAATTTTTGTTTTTTTTTTTCGGCAGCTGCTTTCTCATTTATGTAAAACAATTTATATTACTCACATTGGATTTCCCACGATGAAGCGCATCAAGTGGTTGCCTGTGAAAGAGAAATCAGCTTACACCGCCTTTCAATTCTAAGATAGTTTTTTTTTTTGATCTGCTCTTTTGAGCCGCTCTCCTACAGCGGTACTTTCTCTTCTTTTTATATCATTATATTTTCTCACGCCAGCTTAGGCGGGCTTTTGCTTATGTGGGAAGACGAAGGAAAATGGAATAAAGGGAGAAGGAAAGAATAGAAAGAAATTGTCCTACATTAATTCTATTTCTTTTACAAAATAACCTACATTAGTTTCCTAACATAAGTCGGAATTTATTTTCCGATCGGAATAACTTTGCTGCTCTGCTTGGCTGGTTGCCGATCTGCTTAACAAGCAGTCGGTAAAGTGTAAAGCGGTGTAAGATAGAATATGTATAAAATGTAGAAAATGTAAAGCTGGTAAATTCAATTAAATAATCTTGCGCTTAACGGTGGCGCTGCTGACTGATGAAATCCAGAAGTAGACCTCCTGGTCGGGCAATGAATGCATCCCTCACTGGTCTCAGTGGCCTCACTGGTTCGTTTTTAAAATAAATTATTCTCCTAGGTGCCACCTGTAACTTTAGGCCCTTAACACAAAATTTCTTAACCACAACACACGCACAAAACTTACCCTCTAGGGGTTGGCACTAATATTAACGAAATATAAATTGTGCACTGCTAGTTCACGGGTATTCTGCGTCTCGATCGAAATTTTGAGTTTTGGTTGTATTGTCAATTTCTCTTTTTTTGTAATTTTGAGAGAATACTATATTTCCTTTTTGGACAGACCGGACGCACTTTCTTGCTCGCTGGCTTAAACTCAATTAATCCCCAGTGGCTACCGCTTCGGGTCGGGACCCCGAGTCTTAACTCCAAAAATGCAGTTGGAGAAATGTTTTATAGACGGCCTAATTAACATTTTTCACGACCTTAATAACGGTCTAAATATGTGCCTACTTTTAGGCCGAGATCGAAGACAAGCTACCTTACATGCGGCAGTACCAGGCTGCAGCAGTCCGGTTCTACGACGGGAGAGCGGAGACGTCCGGATAATCAGATCACAATATACATCTAGACAAGAATAAATAACAAAGAAACGAGAACTAGAAGTTTTGTTACTGGTAACCGGATGCTCACGTAGTTATATTAATTTGGTGGGACGCACACACAAAATCTACTGAGCTAGCCGCACGTATTCGGTAGCGAGCAGACATATAAAATCAGTTCGTTACATCTGGCGCCCAAAAACGTGATTATCCCGGCAGTATACAAAAAATAAGAGCAGTATGGGTAGAAGTTGGATGTACCGTCTCAAAAAGGAGCATTTCGCATATGTCGCATAGAGGTTACGCATATCGCTGTCCGGAAGAACAGAGGACATGCGAAAGGCCCTTGCGGAGTACTACGCAGAGACGGAAAACGACCCAAAGCTCGCAGCAATCTAGACAGAATTGCAGGGAAAGGCACTAAAATCCTTTGAGGCAAAGAATGCAAGGATTTAGGGGAGAAGCATTCAAGGACTACATGGTCGGCAGAGCAAAATAAGACCCCTAGGGTACGGAAAAAAGAAAACTCTAGAGATCATCAAGGAGAACTGCACGCCAGACCTCCGAATAGCGCCGAGATCCTACTATGTAGACGACCTAGCAGCACTCATAATCCTGGCAGACGAGTACGAGGAGCTGCACAAGGATCGGGAAGCCTTCGCGGAAGAACATAAATTCAGCCGCAACAAAGCCGCGGCCGCAACACACGTCACGTGTGGAAGGTGTGCGGACGTAGGCGACTTAGCTACTCAGGCCCAGGAGCAGTGGACGCAATCTACCCCGGTCCAGTCAAGGCGACAAAACACAATCCTATGGAAGCCTTTGGGCATGGGGATGCCGAAAACAAAACCCGCTGCTCTGCTGGATGTGCGGAAGAGTAGGAATCCGAAGTACGGAGTGCTGCCAGAGAGCGGGAAAAGGCCAGCGATCCCAGCCGCAGAGAGGCGAGCCGGGGTCGCAAGGTGCCGCCCCTCCAAACTAACTGAGGTAGCGATCGGTGGGGACACGTACAAGGCCACGATCGACACCGGGGCGACAGCAAGTTTCAGAAGCGAAAGGGTGGCGATTACAAGGATACGACGGCAGGTTAGGTTGGCAGATGGAAGGTGCGGCGAAATCAACGCAAAGCTGGAGATAGAAGTTGAGTTCGGCAACGGGCGACTCTACATGAGCCTATTGATACCACCAGGAATAGTGGATGCGCTGGTTCTAGGGTGGAATTTCCTCTCGGGGCCGAGATCAGGTGCGTTGGCCGCTGTAGTTCAAAAGGACGGCGAAGAGGCGGAAATGGAAAAATTCCTGGAAACAGAGCACGCGGAATTTTACTTCATGACCGGAACGTCTAGTATAGCCGAACACACAATAACCATGAAGGATGACAAACCGATTAAGCAGATATACTACCCCGAGAATCCAAAGATTCAAGGGGAGATTACTGCAAAAGTGTATGCACTTCTGGAAGTGGGACTGATAGAACACTGCCAGAATCGGTGTCAACAGAACCAGGGATACTACTGGCCAGGAATGCAGAGAGACTCAAGGGCGTACGTTCGGAAATGCGAGGACTGCGCAAGGTTCAAACCGAGTCAGCGGCAGGGAAAGATGTTGACACAGAGCCCGGAAGAGCCCTGGGCGACAGTGTGTGCCGATTTCGTCGGACCATTGCCAAGGTCGAAGCATGAAAACCATATGTTTTTGGTGCTGATCGACAGGTTTTCTAAATGGACAGAATTGGTGCCTTTGCGGACAGCCGAAAACGTTTAGGGAACGCATAGTCGCACGATTTGAAGTACCGAAAGTGGTGACTACGGACAACGGCGTGCAGTTTACGAGCCGGGCTTTCAAGAAGTTCCTCAACGACATGGGGATAAAGCAGCAGTTTACGGCACCGTACACCCCGCAGGAGAATCCGACGAAGATACTGTACGACACTGTAAAGACAATGATAGCACAGTTTGCCCGACAGAACCTGAGGAATTGGGATGAAAGATGGTCCGAAATCATGCTGGCAGTGAGGGGAGCCAATGGAAGCCAAGGATAGGGGAAGTGGTGTGGGGCAAAGAACACCATTTGTCGAACGCGGCCGAGGGACTTGCGGCTAAACTGGCTCCAAGATTCGATGGGCCGTACCAGATTGTAGAATTTGTATCGTCAGTGATCTGTAAGATTCGCCGCCGAAAGAACGGAAAGGAGCGCACGGTACACATCAGCGACCTAAAGTAACAGGATCTGGTAGAGGATGATGTCGAGAACGAGGATGCGGATCCGTCGGGAGAAAACAGGAGAGCATGCAGTAGAGCCAACCGTACCCGAAAATGGACGGGGCCAGTCATCCGTTTCAGCGACAGGCTAAAGCCGGCGTCAACAGAGGCATGTCGCGAGCAAACTGGAATACTGCGTCCCACGAACATGCCTGAAGACGACATTTTATTCGTCTGGCCACCGTTAGAGTCAACAGCCTCACCACCAGGGAAAGGTGAAATCATCACTGTCGGAATGGCAGGACCCGAAAACGGACGCAACACGATACCCGTTTCAGCGTCAGACCAAGGCGAGAGTAAAGGGGGACAGTAAGGAGGAAATATCAGCCTTGAATTTAATATGCTAGAATTGCAAAGGTAGCGGGCATCGATATCAGAAACGTCTAGCCGATTGGGGGTTTTTTTATGGCTGTTTTCAGCCCGAGACATACAAGCTATCTGGTCCGAAATGTAATCATTCAACAAAACAGCCAGGCGCGTGTACCCATGAGAGTGGCACGCAAACAGATGTCACACAAGGCAACCAATACCGATTAATGGCTACTTCAAACTATGTGAGGAATGTGTCCAATGTCACAGACTTGGAACTAGCATCAGATTTATCCGTAAACCATAATGTAGTAGTAATTAGGTCAACGAAAAAAAATCGCTCTAGCAATAGTCCTAGGAATAATTATAGAGAATTGCGAGAGGAACACAGAAATATATTTTCGTCAATTGTCGGGCTTGATTGTCGCCCATATGCTAAAATTGTGTTATTAGATCGATAGCTTCCATCTGCTGCATAGGTGGATAATGAATTAGTCGAAAATGAAGCAGAGTTTAGGAAAATGTCAACCAAAGTTCATTCAGCTGGAGGTCAGGCTAAAGAAATTATCGGAAAATTTAAAACTTTAGTAGAGGATAAAGCAATTAACACGAATATTACATTGTCCCCTCTTTAACGCAATTCTTAATTCTTGGAATAAACTTTTGGTCGAAGTATAACCTCTTTCCTACAGCCAGAGAAAGCTGAAAAGTCAATCGTCCAGCGCAGGTTAACTGAGGAACAACATGAAAGTTTAAGGGAAGCCATCCTTCGGTTTCCTTCTTTTGCGAAACGAGGGCTAGGGTATGACCCTTCTCACCAATGTCATTAATGTTAGGAAGGCAAAGCCTATTAAACAACATCAATACCCTGTTTTTCCAGCTATAGAAAAGCTGTTGTATGAGGAAGTAGCGCCTCGAGCGCCTGGTCCTCGCCAGTTGTGCTTCCCGGGAAGAGCAATATATCAATTTAATGTCATGCCATTTGGATTGACTAACGCGTCTTCGACGATGTCCAAAGTAATAGATAGGATCATCCCTGCTCCTCTCCGAAATGAGGTGTTTATATATTTGGATGACTTACTTATAATTTCGGCAACATTTGCTAAGCTGACGGAAGCCAATTTGACCATAAATGTGCAGAAAAGCAAGTTTTGCGTATCTGAGGTTTAGTATCTAGGACAAATTGTGGATCATGGAACCATTGCAATGGACTCGGATAAGATCCAAGCCATTGAAGAATATTACGGGCTGGTATCACAAATTTATTAAAAATTTTGCCGCCATAGCTCCCCTGTTGACGGATTGTGTGAAGCAAAAGCACCAATTCCTTTGGACGGAGGAAGCTCCCGTGCTGAACACCCCTGATCTAAATCACCCTTCTTTCTGCATTGTGATGCTAGCAATACCGGAGTAGAAGGTGTGCTCATACAGCGCGATTCGGAAGGCAATGAGGTGCCCATCGCCTATATGTCCCGAAAACTAAATAAATGTCAGCAGGAGTATTCGGTGACTGAAAGAGAAAACTTAGCATACTTACTCAGCAGTAGGCTGGTGCACTGGGCTTTAAAGCTGCAAGGCTTTATATTTGAAATCCAACATAGAAAGGATCCTTTTCTGAGGATCTCACTGAATCGGCAGCGGGATGACTACTTTAAGTCCAATGACTACGCTTCGCTTAGGAAAAGAGTTGAAGAAGACCAGGACAAAATGTGTTCAATATGTGTTTATCGGCGATCCGAGCATGCCGTTCGTGTTATTGTGTTCCCTATCAAATTGGGGTGACCAAATTTAAAAGTGATTGTGGTTGCAGGCGATCCCCCAAAATTAGTGAAGCAGCAAATAAAGTAAAGCGATCGGCTTTGGCGAGCGGCCTATTAGCAACAGAAGCCATCGGCAATTCATCAAGCGCTGGATCTATTTCGCCATCTTCCTCAGTTCTTTCCTAATTTGTTTTTGATACTTAGCTTTTTTATATTACATTTGTTGGGCTAGTAGTTAAAGTTTTCCAATTAGCAGTAAAACAAAATCAAAAGAAACTAAGTAAAAGAAAAAACATCAAATTCACAAGCCAGTGAGCTAAGTTAACTCCAGCTGTCTTCCGTCTCCCTCTAAGCTTTTCTCTTTCCTTTACTGACTCACGGCAAAGCCCGATAATGTAATCCAGAAAAAAATAAGATCAAGAGACAGACAAAGGGAAGAGCAGAGTCACCGCTTAGTTTCTCTACACTGAGAGAAAAAGAAAGACAGGCAAGAGAATAAAAAGAAAGAAAATATTAAATGGCTGCCTTGTAGCGAGCTGAGACCAGAATTTAAGAAGATTATGGAAATTAACAAAAGAGAAAATAAATAATTAATAATGGGTATTCAAGCGACAAAACGGATCAAACTGTCAGTGTCATCGAAGCTGTCTGACCTTATTATGCTTATTAAGTCCCATTGTAATTGCAGGTAATTTAGCCTAAAATGTTAGTCTGTGATGAGTTTATTCCGATGCATATGGCAACAGCTTGAACAGCACTCTGTCTCAACAGCTCCATCTGCCGTTATATTCGTATCAAAACTGCCGAAATTTATAAATTATCATTATTATCCCATGGCTTGAGTTATGTGCCTCTCACCTTCTCGCAGATCTCTGCCATAGCATCAAACCCTTATTAAAAGTCTTTATCGAACGAAACCCTTACTAAAAATCCCTATCGAACGAATTGTATACTGGTCAGATTCTGAAGTTACTCTTCACTGGATTTGATCTCATCCAGATAGCGAAGATTCAAGAATGGTCAGGAGAAACTACAAGGCGACATGTTCCCACTAAGTAGAACCCAGCAGATATAGTTTCAATAGGTTGTGACGTCGACGAAATTGGGCAGTCAATCTCGTTCACTGAACCACTATTTCTGATGGATAAAGAAGAAAACTGGCCCAAGAATACAAATTTCGAGCGGGACAGGAAGCTCAGGAAGCAAGGATGACTGTAGTCGGATTCCAATTCCAACGCTTCCAATTTGTACAGAGCTACGTCCGGCATCTGCACCATTCATGTCGGCCCTCGTGCGCTTGTCGGTATCCGGCGACAGCGTATTTGGATCGTTAACATCAGGCAAACGTTCTGGCGGCGATGATCACGGGAATATGTCCAGGGCCAACCAGTTCGGGCAAATGGCACCACCAGCAGGACAACGTCGAGGAAAGGGACATCGCGACGCACTCAGGGGTGGATGGCATGGTCAGAGTCGTCGACCTTAGAAGGAGCGACAGAGGTTCTAGGATGCATTATAATTATTATTTATTGATTTTTTTGTTTGGAGTAAATTTTGAAGTCTAGGGTAAGTTAACATAATAAAGATCTCGCTCACTCTTTGCGAATTCTTCGTCTTCGCCAACCTTCGTTAAGCTAGGCTCTAAGTATGATCATGTGAAATATTAGTCGAAATTTGAAACCGCCAAGCGTACACGCATTTATTTTTTCGTCGCCCGAAAATGTAATTATTTTTGCCACCAAAGTAATAGTTTTTTTTAAATACAAATTTATAAGAATTTCATGTTATTTTTGCTTAATTTATTTTTTTGTTTTATTATTTACATGAAATCATTAACTAAATCAAACTGTCTGTAGGCCATCGTTTCTGCTACTATATCTTTTTTCCAAACATTTATTATGTAATTTGTACACTTTTTTTAGTGCATGTATTTTCATTAATATAAAAAATTCCTAGCAAAATAAATGTAAAATAGCTTAAATTCTTTGATTTTACTTCTATTTTATGAATTACGTTAGCAGTTTTAGTTTCAATTAAGCCCATGTTGGGGAATTTAAGTGTATAATTTTACTTTTGTTTGATTTAACACTATTAGTGTCTTCTCTTAAATCTAATTTATGTACATACCCATTTTTCTTCCTATATTTTCGTTTAGCTTTACAGGTCAAACTCGAGCAGAAGAGTTTATATACCCGTTACTCGTAGAGTAAAAGGGTATACTAAATTCGTTGAAAGGTATCTAACCGTCCGTCTGTCTGCCCGTATGAACGTCGAGATCTCAGGAACTACAAAAGCTAGAAAGTTGAGATTAAGCATACAGACTCCAGAGACATAGAAGCAGTGCAAGTTTGTCGATTCATGTTGCCACGCCCACTCTAACGCCCACAAACCGCCCAAAGCTGCCACGCCCACACTTTTGAAAAATGTTTTGATATTTTTTCATTTTTGTATTAGTCTTGTAAATTTCTATCAATTTGCCAAAAAAAATTATGCCACGCCCACTCCAACACCCACAAACCGCCAAAAACTGTCAGAGTTGAAGACACTCCTTCGCACTTCCACTAGCTGAGTAAAGGGTATCAGATAGTCGGGGAACTCGACTATAGCGTTCTCTCTTGTTTTTAATTTCGAAAGGGCCGGCATAGTCAATGCCCGTGTAGGTGAAAGCCCTCGAGAAGGAGACTTTCTGTCGGAAAATCGCCTGTAAGCTAGGTTTGAATTCTTTTCTTGTAAATCGTGCAAATCTTACACGGATTAACCACAGCCTTCACCAGATTCTTGACTTTAGGAATCCAATACTTCGATCGGATCAGGCGTACGATCAATTGCCTACCCCCGTGAACAGTAGTTTATTATGCAAATTAGATGACAAGGAGAGACATTCTACAGTCGTAGGGGATTATTATCGCCATAACTGCAAGTGCCCTTGCCAGTTTACATAAACGATCGAGGATGTCTTTAGACGGGGCCTTGACAAAATTCTTTTTGTTTACGCGCTGCTCTAGCTCTGTTACTGGATGAGTGTCGCTTTACGGTGGCCATAGCTCTCGTGGCCTTTGATGCCATTCTACTCCATGCCACCAGAGATGATTAGCTGCTAATTAATGTAGGCATACGCCTCGATTGACTAGGTCGGCGAAGTTTTGTTTAGATCGAACGTGTTGGGCAGTCGAATGGTGTCGCCTACGCGATCCTGGCACCTCTGTTGGCCACAAACGTCGTCCAGTTGCAAGCAGGCTTTCGCAACCAGTCTAGAACAATCGTGGAATCTGTCCAGCAGCGGATGTTTGAACTGGCGATTGTCATATGCGGAAGGATTGCTGTCACCATTTCGGTTAACAGTACCACAGAACTTAAGAAGGGGAAAAGATATGGTTTTCACTGGAGCCACTCGATTCAAGAGTCATAGGCTTTCTGAGACACGTCACATAATCCGTGGTGCTCTATGGTTACCTTAGATTGATACCAGACTCATCTTGGAACTTGGCAGGATCGAACAACCTAGCGATTTGGGACAAAACTTCTCGCTTTGTATAAGAGGGTTCTACGATATTTCAGGAGGGACGAAATAGAATTCGTCTCAGTTTGCCCTCCCCAAGGAACTCTCTATAAAGGAGGTGCTTGGCCGGGACGTCTTTCAGTACGCCCTTGTGATTTGATGTCCACTTTCTCAACGGAAACCCGGAGGAGCTTAGGACTGCTAGCAATTCTCGAATGGAACTTTGAGCTTCGTTCAAGGAATTCACCCCTACCAGAACGTCGCTGACGTACATGTGCTGCTTAATGATGCGGCTGGCTTTTGGAAATGACACTTGGACGTACTCTGCCAGCTGTTGCGGTAATCGAATTGCGAGGAACAGGGCGCGGTTGAACCCGAAGAATCGGGGGTATGCTTTGGATCGACCCAGATCTGACGATACATTTTTGTAATGTCAGGATCTGGATCGTTAGATCGGATTGTAGGACTGAACCAGCATGAAGGATATCATTTAGCAGGTTCCATTTGTCGGCGGACTTGAAGCGTTAAATACAACGAGAAGCTTTGTAGTGGTGCTTTCGGGCTTAACTACCGGATAATGAGGAAGATGATAAGTAGGAGAGTTATGAGTCGACGGAACTTCATTCATATGACCCAGTTCTAGATACTCCTGGTTCGCCATCATAAAAAAGGTAGGATCTGCCCAGCGGAGAGCGGCAGAAAGCGCGGGCACAATCTTACCGGAAGGTTCTCCTTCGAGCATAAGTCACACTCTTTCTGCTTAGTGCTGAACATTGTTCCGAAGGCTTGTAGTTTTTTGGAACTGCCTGAGTCAGTTTTATATCTTCGATGGATTAAAATGTCCTATACCTTTCGCTCAGGAAGGTGTTCATTTCATCCCAATCTGGGATTTCAGACTTGGACGTTAAGGACTGTTCCCATATGGAGAGGGTCAGCAGTTTGCGTATCTTTATTTTTTTTAGTTGTATATCATTATATACGATACTCGTAGAGTAAAGGGTATACTAAATTCATTGAAGAGTATTTAACAGGCTTGAACAGGATCAATAGCGGAGTCGATCTGGCCATGTCCGTCCGTCGGACCGTATGAACGTCGAGATCTCAGGAACTATAAAAGCTAGAAAGTTGTCTTTAAGAGACACTCCAGAGACATAGACGAAGCGCAAGCTTGTTGATTCGTGTTGCCACGCCCACTCTAACGCCAAAAAACCGTCCAAAACTGCCACGCCCACTCTTTTGAAAAATGTTTTGATATTTTTTCTATCGATATTCAGAAAAACTTTTTGTCACGCCCACGCTAACGCCCACAAACCGCCAAAAACGGTCTGTTTTGAAATTTCTCTTCGCACTTTCACTAGCTGAGTCAGGGAGTCAGGTCAGGGATCTCGACTATAGCGTTCTCTCTTGTTTTTTTTAATATGTTAAGTATGTGGGGATAAATTTGATGTATAATAATTTAATATAAATTGTGTATTGTATGGCGAATTGAGTATATTTATTTGCTTTAATAGGTTCAGTTTCTGCAGATAAAATTTAAGCTTTGTTTATATTTGTGGAATTATAATTTCTATTATTTTTGTGTATATATATTTTTTTTTAAATAGATAGAGCTTAATAGATAGAGCTGTTGCTGAACGTGGCTACTTGCGCTGCTTGGTTAGAGTGAGTAAGCGGTGCCAGAAGTCTGTTAACCAATGTTGTGTGACTGAGCCAAAGGGAAATTTGCATCAACGAGGTGAGATCTATCCAATTTGTTTCGATTCCGATGCATAGGGCTCCCTTTTCAAAGACGACATCAGTAATAAGTTATCTGGTAAACGTATAAACGATATTGTAATGATAAAAGGCATTGGTGGTGGCAGTGTATGCAGCACATTGCAAATCTTGAGTGAAGTCATTTTTTATGTAGTCCCGAGTGACCAATTGAGGAGTGATATTCTGATAGGGCGAGGAATACTCCAACACGGCTATTATGTAACTCTTACATCCGTTAGTTTTAATGTAGTAAAATCAAAAACTGTTAATAAATGTTCCGTTGCTGAGCGATCGTTTACCATGTCCGATATTGACACCGAATTAGTCGACTATGAGAAAGCTAAATTAATCGAACTACTTGAAAAGGACTCGACTTCATTTACCAATGGGACACCTCATACAGGCGTAATGAAAATCCGTTTAATTGATTCAACTAAAACTGTCCAGCGCCGGCCTTACAGACTTAGCCCCGAAGAGAGAAAAGTAGTGCGTATGCAGGTGAGCGAATTGATAAGGTGCAATATTGTTCGACCAAGTTGTTCTCCCTTTGCTAGCCCCATGTTGCTCGTCAAAAAAAAGAACGGCACCGACCGAATGTTTGTTTGATTTTAAAGAGCTAAATTCGAACATGATTTCGGATAAATACCCTGTTGGAGCAGTTTAAGTTTATAGTATAAGAGAACTATTATGAAATTCCTATGTTATGTTATGTTATGTTATGTTATGTTATGTTATGTTATGTTATGTTATGTTATGTTATGTTATGTTATGTTATGTTATGTTATGTTATGTTATGTTATGTTATGTTATGTTATGTTATTTTTTTTTTTTTTTTTTTTTTTTTTTTTTTTTTATTTATGTTATGTTATGTTATGTTATGTTATGTTATGTTTTTTTTTTTTTTTTTTATGTTATGTTATTTTTTATGTTATGTTATTTATGTTATGTTATGTTATGTTATGTTTTTATGTTATGTTATGTTATGTTATGTTTTTATGTTATGTTATGTTATGTTATGTTATGTTTATGTTATGTTATGTTATGTTATGTTATGTTATGTTATGTTATGTTATGTTATGTTATGTTTATGTTATGTTATGTTATTTTATGTTATGTTATGTTATGTTATGTTATGTTATGTTATGTTATGTTATGTTATGTTTTTTTTTTTTTTTTTTTTATGTTATGTTATGTTATGTTATGTTATGTTATGTTATGTTATGTTATGTTATGTTATGTTATGTTTTTTTTATGTTATGTTTTTTTTTTTTTTTTTTTTTTTTTTTTTTTTATGTTATGTTATGTTATGTTATGTTATGTTTATGTTATGTTATGTTATGTTATGTTATGTTATGTTATGTTATGTTTTTTTTTTTTTTTTTTTTTTTTTTTTTTTTTTTTTTTTTTTTTTTTTTTTTTTTTTTTTTTTTTTTTTTTTTTTTTTTTTTGTTTTTTTTTTTTTTTTATGTTATGTTATGTTATGTTTTATGTTATGTTATTTTTTGTTATGTTATGTTATGTTATGTTATGTTATGTTATGTTATGTTATGTTATGTTATGTTATGTTATGTTATGTTATGTTATGTTATGTTATGTTATGTTATGTTATGTTATGTTATGTTATGTTATGTTATGTTATGTTATGTTATGTTATGTTATGTTATGTTATGTTATGTTATGTTATGTTATGTTATGTTATGTTTTGTTATGTTATGTTATGTTATGTTATGTTATGTTATGTTATGTTATGTTATGTTATGTTATGTTATGTTATGTTATGTTATGTTATGTTATGTTATGTTATGTTATGTTATGTTATGTTATGTTTGACCAATTATGTTATCATTCTCATAAAAGCTCTGCTATGCTAAGAAGCGCACTCGTAAAATTGAAGTCGAAGCTGCTGGCTGCGCCAGCGCATTAAAACATTTTGTGTCGAACCTCTCGTTTTTTTTCTATCGGTGGAAATTTCCCAGCTAGGCTGTTAGCCGCCAGTCTTAATTTTCTAACAAATTTTTTTCGGGAAAACTCTCCCGATTTTTCATGGCGCCCGAACAGGGACTACGGCTAACATTTGTTTCGAATTTTTGTTTGTTTGAATTTTTCGTCGTCTCGGCACTTGTTCTGTTTTTTCTCTATTGTTTGCGAAATAACCTAGCTGGTGAAACTCGGCGATTATTTTGGATTTGTCAGACATTTGGACATTTGGATTGGAAAGGAAAGTCATTCGAAATTATGCCAAATAATAACCAGGTATTCAGTGCCAAAAATTAAAAATAATAATCACTCCACTTTTTGTGTGCGTAAATAATTCTTGGCATATGTGATAAATTGGAAAACCAATTTAAATCCCAAACAAACACCACCCCAAAATAAAAATATATGAAAGTGAAATGCCTTTGACAAAACTTATGGTGTTAGTTTCTGTGAAAATTTGGAGAAACTTATGTGCGTTAAATACATACGGTCAAACTGCAAAAGTTCAGTAAACCTACATAAATACATATACATAACGCCAGTTGGCGGCCAATTTCGTTTCCCTTTTGTGCAGTTGCATAACAGTTATTTGTCTGCTATATACACGGTGTCAGTGGCCAACCATATATACCTCGCACATTGGTTTTTTTTTTCAGCACTACTCATCGTGCTCATTTACGTGTGTGATTTAACCCTTGTTTCGGAAATTTACTAGTATTTTGATTATTTTTATTTATTCCAATTCATTTAAAAAATGGAAAAAGAAAAGGAAGTATCGGCAAAGCTTAATTCTAAATTAATAGTGGCAATGCAAAAACACGATAGGGTTATGAGTGATATTGGACGTATGAAAACTGCATTTGAGGAAAAAACTATTTCGTTCGATGGTTTTCAACTGGAATACCGAATGCAACTTCTCGAAACATATTGTGAAAAATTAATGGATATTCAGTCAGACATTGATGTGCTAAACCCAGGAAATGATTTAAGAGCGTCTGTCGAGGATATGTGCATAATCACAAAGGCTTTATATCGGTCCGCAATGAGTCGAGTCGAGGCTCCGAGACTTAGTCACGGTGATAACAGTGGGTTTCGTCATTCGTCCTATTTACCAAAAATTAATTTGCCCAAATTCAGTGGAAAACATTCCGACCTTAAAAACTTTATAAGTCTTTTCGAGAGCTTAGTGCATAATGACCCGTCTCATGTCCAGGCACCTTCAGTAGCAGTTGATCATAATAATCAAGCCCATTCTTGTCATGTTGCTAGTACTGACCAAGTTATTCTTGCTACTGCTGTCGTTAAAGTACGGGATAGATTTGGATAGTTTCAATTAGCACGAGCGCTGTTAGATTCAGGATCTCAAATCAATTTTATGGCAGAGGACTTAGCTCAGCGTTTGCGGTTACACAGGCAAGAATCATATCTAAATATCACTACTGTAGGGAAAAACGACTCGGTAGTACGGCACAAAGTCCACACGTCAATTCATTCTCGCGTCAATGCTCATGGTTTCGCTACCAATTTTTGGGTGTTAAGATCAATTTCATCTTATCAACCCGATCACGATGTCAATTGTGCCCAATGGAGAATTCCGGCAAACATTGAACCGGCAGACCCTCGCTTTCACAAGCCCGCAAAAGTGGACTTACTGATTGGCGCAGAATCCTATTTCGAACTTTTGAGCGTAGGCCAAAAAAATTGGGTTCTGAACATCCTTCACTTCAGAAAACTTTACTAGGATGGATTGTTTCGGGAAAGTTCACTCAGCGCGCATCGAAGAACGCTCAGGTATGCAGCGTCTTTGGCAATGCAAATGTAAGTTCTCTCGACTCTCTGGTGGAACGATTTTGGGAATTGGAACACGTTCCTGAGAGATCGAAAGCTGTTTATACAGCTGAACAACTTTCTTGCGAGCAGCATTTTGAGCAAACCGTACATAGGCTTTCGTCTGGTCGTTTTGAGGTGAAGTTGCCATTTAAAAAAGATCCGAGTGTAATCGCGAGTTACATGACATGTATCAGGAATTTATGAAAGAGTATCTTAACCTTGGACACATGTCACTGCTTCCAACAACTCCTCCGGAGAGACCTGATAGTAGCACCACAAAGTTGGGAGTTGTTTTTGACGCTTCAAGTAAAACGTCAACCTCGATCTCATTAAATGAGACTCTAGTGGTGGGTGCAACTATTCAGAGGGAGCTTTACACCATTCTGGCAAGATTTCGTTTGCACAAATATGCCTTGACGGCGGATATCTCAAAGATGTATAGGCAAGTTAACATTGCAAATGAAGATAGAGATTTCCAACTTATCGTGTGGAGGGAAAAATCAACGCAAGCTCTCCAAACCTATCGCCTCAACACTGTCACTTATGGGACAGCCTCTTCTCCGTTTCTGGCCATCCGCTGCCTCTTTGAGCTTTAAAAAATTTACGCTGTCACATCCTGTTGCATCAGAGGTAATTTAAGCGACTTCTATGTCGACGATATGCTCACAGGAGCGAACAGTATTGAAGAGTTGAAGGTAATTCGCAAAGAAGGTTTTGGAGTTAGGGGCTTTTCATCTAGCCAAATGGGCAACAAATCATCCAAGTTTGATGTCCAACCAGGGATCAGAAAAATCTCTTATATTTAACACTTCTGAATCCGTTAAAACGCTTGGGATGAGATGGAACCCTCAAAATGATGCGTTCCATTATTGCTTGGAGGATTCGTTTCAGTCCATACCACCAACTAAACGCAACATTTTGTCCGTCACAGCTCGTTTGTTCGACCCTTTGGGATTATTATGTCCATTGATTACACGAGCAAAAATCCTGCTTCAGGAACTGTGGCGACAGAAATTAGATTGCGACGAATCGGTTCCCATGAACTTGCATACCAGTTGGAACGAATTTAAGCAGAATTTACTAGCAATTAACAAGATCTCTATTCCTCGATATATCTGCCTGTCTGGCTATGACACTGTTCAAATCCACGGATTTGCTGATGCATCGAGCCACGCCTGTTGCATTCATATTCGTACCGTGGCTGGGGCAAATAGGTTATCAAGACTTCTAACCGCAAAGTCTAGAGTGTCCCCATTAAAAACAAAGTCAATTCCAAGGCTAGAGCTGTGTGCAGCGCATCTGCTGGCCAAATTATGGTCTCAAGTATCTCCTTTGCTTAACAAATTGGAGATTGAAAGCATTAATTTTTGGTCGGACTCACAAGTCACATTATACTGGTTAAGGAGGGATCCATTTAATCTAGAAACATTTGTCGCAAATAGAGTATCTGAAATTCAAGAACTCACAGAGAACGTAGTTTTGTGTCATGTGCCCACGAAAGAAAATCCGGCTGATTTAGTCTCACGTGGAACAGACTTAGAAGGTTTGAGGTGTACTCTATGGGAAAATGGACCGGAATTCATACTCCGAAATCCAAGCGAGTGGCCTCGGTCCCATCAGATTGAGGTTTCAACGGAGTTACAGTTTTCTGAGAATAAAAAAAGCGTGGCAGTATATTCCGTCACAAAAACAAACCGAATGTCTTTATTGAGCTTGTTGGAAGATGTTCATTATTTAGTAAACTCTTACGGATCATGGCCTACGTAAATCGATTTATTCAAGGGAGGAAGCGTCAACGCGACATGCGTCATTTCTGCTAACGAACTGAAGTTGTCGTTTCTTAGGAGGGTCCAAATATTTCAAAAGGCGGAGTTCAGTTCAGAATACGTCAATTTTGAGAAGTCTGAATGTTTAAGCCCACATCTATAACGTTTAAATCCTTTTATACATACCAGCGATTTAGAAGGTGTGACGTTGAACCTAATCCGAGTTGGGGGAGATTGCTAAATGCACCAATTCCGTATGATTCCAAGTTTCCACTATTACTGTCCTCAAAGTCAGAATTTGTATCGCTATTTCATCGCAACCTGCATCGGACTCATTATCATGCCGGTGTCAAGCTGATGGTTTCACTTTTGAGGCAACAGATATGGCTGATCAATGCACGAGAATCATGTACGAAAATTGTCCGTAGCTGCGTTCACTGTTTCCGGTATAAACCAGTGCTGATGAGCCAGATAATGGGCAATTTGCCAGCCGACAGTTTGCGGAGTAGATTTTTGTGGTCCATTTTATGTGTCCTTAAAGGTCCGCGGTAGACCTCCTATCAAAACTTATGTGGCCGTTTTTGTGTTTCATTTTCGTCAAAGGCTGTTCACCTTGATCTTGTTGTCGACCTATCCACTGACAGCTTCTTATCTGTATTTAAAAGGTTCGTCGGGAGGAGAGGGCTGCCGGGTGACAGAGAGAGGAGACAACGCCACGAACTTCGTAGGAGCGTGCAACGTGCTGAAGGAGCTGAGCGAAGCGTTTCACCGCAGCTTAGAGAGGCGTCGAGTGGTGTTTCATACCGCCGAGGTCAGCACACCTCGGAGGACTTTGGGAAGCAGCCGTCAAGTCCGCCAAAACCCGGTTGCTGCGAGGTGTCAGCAACACCAAGCTCACAACGGACGAGTTGAGCACCCACCTGGTCGAGGTAGAGGCGCTGCTCAATTCGCGTCCAATCGCATCGCCGGGCAACGATCCCAACGAAGGAGAGGCCCTAACACCAGGACACCTACAAATCAGGCAGCCTCTGATCAAGCTGCCGCAAGAATCCGGCACGGGAGGAGTTTGCAGCAAGGCCAGTTGCGCGTATTTGAAGCGGTGACAAATGCCGTCAGCTCTCAAGCACCAGTTTTGGGACGGCTGGTCCAAGGACTACATCGCCAGCCTGCAGCAGCGCAACAAATGGAGCGTCGGATGCCGCGATCTGGAGGTCGGTTGCCTAGTGGTCGTCCACGAGGACAACGTGCCCCCGCAACGTTGGCTAACAGGCCGCGTGGTGGCAATGACAGCAGGCGAGAACGGTAGAGAGCGTGTGGCGGAAGTGCGGACGTCAGGAGGCGTCATCAAGCGCGCCATCCACAAGCTGGCATTACTGCCAGTGCATACTGCTCCTGTTGAGGAGGTCAAAGTGCCGGAGGTCTTTAACGGGGCCGGAATGTTGGAGCAGTAGTTTAAGTTTAATGTATAAGAGAACTATTATGAAATTCCTATGTTATGTTATGTTCGACCAATTATGTTATCATTCTCATGAAAGCTCTTCTATAATAAGAAGCGCACTCGTAAAATTGAAGTCGAAGCTGCTGGCTGCGTCAGCGCATAAAAACATTTTGGATCGAACCTCTCGTTTTTTTTTCTATCGGTGGAAATTTCCCAGCTAGGCTGTTAGCCGCCAGTCTTAAAATTCTAAGAAATTTTCTTCGGGAAAACTCTCCCGATTTTTCATACCCCTTACCGCTTATCAGCGATCACATTGCTAGACTTCGCAGAGCAAATTATTTCTGTTTTCTAGCTCGCAGTCATAAATGCACTTGGTGACCTTTGCGACGCGCCGAACGCGCACAGAGAAATAAATTGAGGTAAAACACACAACCCGCATTTATATTCAAACAAAATGCGCTCACGCGCCAAGATCGTGCGCGAAGGGTCACACTGGCCCGGAATAGATTGGCCACACTAATGTAACCTTAAATCAGTTGGGATATGCGGGCACACTAGCCTCCGCCCAAACCGCTTTATAAGGCGCATCCCAACCCTCTGAAAGGCATTCAGTTCGGCCGGCGATCGGCGACAAGACCTCCAGGAGGAACTAGCAGGAACGGACCCACAGCCAAGGAGTCGACAGAGCCATAGGAGGCGGGCAACGACGTGGGAACTAACTTACCATAGTAGTCTTTCCGTATTACGTCTCATTATCCGGCTCGGTTCACCGCCCCGTGTGTACACTGGTAGGCACAATTATTTTGACAAAATGTTCTTTCGTGTTTCTCAGTACTCTTTGATCTTGAGCTTGAACTAAAATTCTTGCTACTTTTTTATATGCTATTATTAATATGCTATTTATGAACTTTTGCGCACTCTTTGAACGCTGCTGATAAAAGAGTACTGAGGAACACGAAAGAACGTTTTGTCAAAATAATTGTGCCTACCAGTGTATAACGAGCAGACCTAATCGGCCTCTAAACTCTTTTCACCATTAGCAGACCTAATCGGCCTCTAAACCTGTTATCACAATTTGCAGACCTCACAGCCTCAAAACATGTTCTCATCGTTAGCAGACCTAATCGGCCTCTAAACTGTTCTCATCTATAGTAGGCCTGATCGACCTCTCAAACTGTTAGCTGGTAGACCCGGACGGTCTCTCCCAATTATCTCCCGTTCACAAGCAGTAAGGAAGTCGCGGCTACGTGACCCGAAGACTATTGAGCAGCCATCTCAGGAGTCCGGCATCCAACCGTATCCATCAGAGAGCTGTACAGCCCACCAGGGACGAGACCAGACGCGCCCGAGCCAACCAGCCGCCGATCCCGCCACGAGGACTGCAGCCACCCTGAAGCGACTGTGAACACTTTGCTTACTTACGAATAAAGACCAATTATCGCCAACCAAGGAATTAGCTTTGGAAAGGCTAAGAACTGTTTCGGATGTTCTTACAAAAGCTGGTTTTACCTTTAATCTTGCTAAATGTAGTTTTCTCAAAACTACGGTCCAGTATTTGGGCTATGGAGTGCGAGCTGGAGAGATTCTCACGAATGTGCAAAAGATAGCATCATTAAGCTCCTTGCCTTCTCCTCAAACTGTCTCCGGCGTTAAGACTATTCATTGGCATGGCCTCGTACTTTTGAAAATTCGTTCCAAGATTCTCCCAACTTATGAAACCTTTGTATTCACTTTCGTCTGGTAATGGAAAGATTACATGGAGCGTTGAGCTATATGAGACAGGTAGAAGGAAGAGTTTCCGACCATATAAAGTATATATATTCTTGATCAGGATCAATAGCCGAGTCGATCTGGCCATGTCTGTCCGTCCGTATGAACGCTGTGATCTCAGGAACTACAAAAGCTAGAAAGCCACGCCCACACTTTTGAAAAATGTTTTGATATTTTTTCATTTTTGTATTGGTCTTGTGAATTTCTATCGATTTGCCGATTTTTCCACGCCCACTTTAACGCCCACAAACCGCCCAAAGCTTCCACGCCCACACTTTTGAAAAATGTTTTGATATTTTTTTATTTTTCTATTGGTCTTGTAAATTTCTATCGATTTTCCAAAAAATTTTTTGCCACGCCCACTCTAACGCCCAGAAACGCCGGGTTGGCGTGCAGCCAACACTGTGCGTTACCTTTCATTTTGGTAACGAACAACATCCTTAAGCAGTCATCATTTAAGTCGTAGATCTGGGCTATGTTTTTTACGGTGTTCCACCCAGTTGCGTGCACCAATGTTTCCTTCGAAGTCGATTGCAGCTTCTTTGGCGTAAGATATTGAAACTGCTGATCCAGGCCTGGCAAATGATCTTTCTTCTTAATTGCCGCCATCGTTGCCACCTACTGCGTTTCCGATAGCATTAGCATTGTCAACGTTGCCACCTGGTAAATTTCCAATTGGGTTCGTAGGAATGCCTAGATCATCACTTTTTCCAACTATCTGGTCTTGTATTTGTGTGGCCGTGCGTGTCTTTTCCTGTTGCTGTGTATGAGCGTCGGTGCGCGTCTCTTCTTGTTGCTGTGTATGTGTGGCGCAGCGTGCTTCTGCCAGTTGCAACGCATTTTTCTGTTGCGCGATGATGCTAAGAAGTTCGTTGTGATCTGGAACATTCTCGGAAATGCCTTCCTGTGACGATTGTGTTGTAATTTCAGGATCGGCGTCAGTCTGATCTCCAGCATTCTTGCTGGCTTCCTCCTCTGGCACTTGGTCTCGTTGTTCGGGCGGTATTTGCCCTAGACGAGCCATAAATTCGGCTTTAACGTCTTGGGTTGGTAAGCCCAATGCCGAGAGCCATCTTTTTAATTGGGTGACTGTAAATTTGCTGAGATCGACCTGATTCATTTTGAGGGTTGGACCACTTCTGAATTTGTGGAAGGGTTTTATAAGATCACATTTGTGAAAGGGTTTTATAATATCGCGTTCTTCTTTACATCATTTACATCAACTTAACATAGTCTTAACATAAGTTTAACATTGTTATCGTGTATTATAAGTATCGATACCTCAGTGGAACCTACTACACATACAAAAATTATGATAAGTTGGCTATAATTGTTTTTAGCGAGGAGTATCGAATTGATCACCAAGCAAAGGTGCACACGTCAACAAAAATTGTTGGCTATTCACGACAACAAACGTCGCTCTAAGGGCTCTTGTTTTTGCATACCAAAAACAGGACGGATACTCGTCGCTGAAAAGTAATTTTTATTTATTTAAAACAATATTGAACACAAAATATTTAACTTCTATTAATGAAATAAATTGCCTGGAATAGGCTAACAATAAGATATTTATCTTTAAACCTGATACAAATATACTTATATTTACTAATGGTGTAGAAATAAAATGCGCACGAGAATATATGTATATATATATGGATATAGAGAAAACTCGGAAACAGGGTTGCGTCAAACTTACCCCACTTTAATCCGGAGCGATGAGATCTCGACGCGTTGGATCCTGGGTATTGCTATATATATATAGTGATGGAGTTATACATACATATACCCTCGTGCACCAATTAATTGTAACCGAACAGTAATAACATATACACAAACACAAATAGAAAAAAATACACTAAGTGGAGTATACATATATATAAAAGTATGGATGAGTTCGTTTTCTTTTCTTTTGTAGCACGCTTTGGCTGCTATTCGGCTCTCAGGTTACTTGGAGCGAGCACTTGCTGTTTGTTTTTGCTGATGTTCACATTAACGGCCATGCACCGGTTCACTTGTTCTTTTATTATTAATTGTTTTGCCGTTAGTATTTTTAGTTAAGCACTATTTGGAATGCAATCCTGTCCAGGGCATGGTGATGGTCCCTTCTCTGCTTTCCGGATCTCTTGTACATTTTTACGATCTTTAACAGAGCCAGGAAGATCAGTATAGCAGCGATGAATTCCAGGGTATGTTGTACTCCTTCTATTTCCTGTTGGTGGTCGACAACCTCCACGGTGTTTATCACATTTGCTGTGTTGTCGGAGGACTATCGTCTTCCTTCAAAGTGTGTTCAATGTTAGTCCTGTTATCTCTTTTAAAGGATGCTAGCGTCCTTGCTTCTTGACGTTTTTCTTCGAGACTGGAGTTATCCCTGAGTCTACCCCTCGATTGACAGAAGGATAATTGCCCGGGTATTTGATGTACGGATGACTACCTCTGGGTATTGACAACGGATGTTTTCCCGGGTACCGACGGAGTACGGCTGTTTACCCGGGTACTGACTACGTGTGTTTTCCCCGGTACTGACTACGCGTGTTTTCCCCGGTACTGACTGACCTTTCATTGGAGGGGCATTGTTTTTCATATCCCGGCATAGAGCTTTTTTCTGATCTATTGGTCTTCTATGCCAAGTGTTCCCACCTAGGAATCATATTTCTAGCTTTCCTCTATTTTGGGGAGTCAATACCCCCTTCGGTGAAGTGTGCCCGGGACTAGTGTGGATTTTCTTTACTTTCTGCAATCTATTGCGGCCGCTGACCGGGTCATCGGAGACTCGTTTATTATCGACTTGCGTTTTCCTTGTCGCAATCAAACTGAGTCAACAGGATGATGGTACCCCTTCCCCTGCTTTTAGATTCTGGTTTTAAATCTTCAAAGTCTTACGATCTCCCGAAAAGGGTGTACGCAACAGGCTCGAAGTGATCGATGCGGTTCCGAATGGCATGACTTCGCAAAAAGAAAGACCGTACGCCATTTCCTTGTATGTTTGTTGTTTCTTTTTCCTTTTTCTTTTTTTGTAGCTGGTTCTCATTATGCGCCCATAAACGTGTGGCTTCGACCCACAACACTCTGCTGACTGCGTTAGCCGGGCTATTATGTAAAGTTAGATGTTATCGATTGTGATCTGTTTTTTTTTTTTATCTTCAAGAATGCTTCTGCTATTTTTCAAATACAACTCGTACGAGCACTCGTTGTTCTAGGTTCTTATGTGTTTGATAATTCTGCGTGAGCTTACGGTAATTTATGGGTATGACGAATTTCCCGGTTTATCGTCCTTACCGGACTTCTGACAAAAAAGAAAAGTGGACTCATGGAATCGAGACGTGCACGGATTCTTGTTTCCGGGGTGTTGGCGGTAGAAATCCACTCCGTATCCACACGTATAGCAAATCATATTGTGCAAAAAGTTTCCGCACCCAGACGCTGTTCTGTTACTCGCGGCTGTCTTCCGGTCTGCTTTGGAATTCCACAAGGACACCATCGGGAATACGTCCTTGCCTCTCTGAGCGTTGGATCTCATTTACAGGTCTACCTTGCATCGGTTTCCCATGGTTTCTTAACCACCGATCCACTCTGAGCCCCTTCTTTTTAAGCTCTTCCAGAGACTTTATTGGGGACGTCTACAGTAACCCACCCGTTTGGGAGTTCAGGTTGTCTTTCAAAAGTTCTACAAATTCATCCTCGGCGATTTTGTGTTTTAACTTAAAATGTGTAAGTTGTGCATGTCGGCGACATAATCGCTGAATGACTCTTTGTACCCTTGTTTTCTATCCATTAATTCTTTGATCTTCATTAGGTCACCTCCAGTTGTAGAAAAAACGCTTCTCATTTCCCTGGTGAGCGAATAGTAATCAAAATCGTCAAAATCCTTGACTCGATCCTCCATGAGTTGCCAATACCACTTGCTGGCTGCGCCGATCAGCAGACTATGAAATTCTCCGAACACTTGCTGTCGGCTTATGCCATATAATTCTTGTAGTCTTTCCACACGGAATAAAAACAACGGTCATACCGCGGCTTGTTCCGTCAAATTTTAAGTTCCATTTATCTAGCCGAACACCCTTTTGTGCTGGCGCTTGAAACGTTAGACTATGATCTAACTCGGGGTGCAGTTGGTGGCTGGCCTCTGTTCGACTGGTCTCTGGTATCTGCTGCGTAGTGCCCGTTCGTCTGGGCTCCCTTAGCCGATGCATTTGCCTGTTAAAACATTCTTGCGACACTTTTTCTGGTGTCGTGGTATCTTGATGTCTTAGAAAGGTCTCCGAACGGTCTTCTGAACTTGGTACCGTGGCAGCATGCTGGAGCCTCCTCTAGGCGGTCCTAGCGGTAAATCCATTCCTCCGGCTGCTTCATCTATCGTGCTTTCAATCTGTTCGGACAAGTGTCCTACCTCTTTCGGCTGGTTTTCGGCGTTGCTACAACTGTTAAAATAAGATAGGTAAGCTGGGGTGCTGTTACGCCATTAAAAAGTCTCTCCTCAGTCAAAAACTCGTCCGGTATTTAAGCCCCAAAAAAACAAATAACTACCCGGAGATGTTGGTCGTTGCCCTGACATGGTTACACCCGGTCAACATGCCTCCGTCTTCCACTGCTTAGGAAACTTTTACTAGGTTTCGTACGTGAACTGGCCCGCCTTTTCCTGGGGAGCTTTTAATATGGTTCTGTACGTGAACTGGCCCATCTTCTCCAGGGGAGCTTTTACTTGGTTCCATATGTGAGCTGGCCCACCTTCTCCTGGAGAGCTTTTACAATGGCTCCATATGTGAACTGGTCCACCTCCGACAGTGTATGTCCGAAAACCCCCTCCCGCCAGTCGTCGGAAAATCAGGCTGTTTGACCGATATTTGCGGACTCCACAACCTACTGCTATTTGACCTTTACGTTCGAACTCCACAACAGTTTTCCTATTTCCCTGGCCACGTGCCTCACAACCGACCTGGCTACTTGGCTTAGTACGCCGGCAGCGTGAACCAAAGAAACTAAAATCGTCCCCCGCCCAAAATTAGTCATGGAAAGCCGCAAAGAGTCGTTCCCCCACCCCCTCTGTTCTGGATCGTCAAATAAACGATATACCCGCACCGCACCGCTAAATGCGTTACCATTATACCTGCGCTCCTATCTTCCTTGGACTCATCCTTCTCGAACGACGGAAGCGTGAGCCACCCTCAAATTATATTTACGTGATTTACAAAAAAGGCACTTTGTTGTTTGATATTATAACAAGGAAATCTCTCACATTTTTGCATTAGGGATTATTTTTTAACCGATTTTTCTTATGACAAAACAAAGGACAAAGGATAATATACGAAAGTCATCTCAAAGTCATACCTCTATTCTGAACCATTTACACGTGATTTCGGTTTCAGAAGTTGGGGACTTTAATTTATGCTAAATAGTAAAAGAGTTAGTAAGCATACTTAAGTCCAATATTCTATACATATTCAGATTAGTTAGGACATTGAAAACTGGAATTCATGCCTATCTTTCGTTGAAACTTATGGCACTATTCCTTAACAAATATGACAAATCCTTTCGTTGGGCGCCAATTCTGTTACGTCGGTGTGTTCGTGCCTGAGTCCTGGGAAAGGACTCAGGCCGAGGGAGGGGGCATCCGATGTTCAGGCACCAAGATGCCGGCGTAAGCTCGTCGATTTTGGGTCGTGGGATCTTGATAAGCCTTTATCCTCTCCAACATAACTGGAATAAATATTAGTAGTGCCTAAACAAAGTTCGTACCGTTCGTCAGTCAGCAGTCCTCACTGCCCCACAAGCTGTAGCTTGATCGTAAAACGATCGGGCAATGTTTCGGCCACGTTCCCTCCTCTTCATACATCCGCATGCCTGATGCATCGTCGCGGGCCGCGCAATGGCATCGTTTTTGACCAACTCCACTGTGCGCGTCAGCACCCCTTCTGGAAATGTTTACCTACTCATTTTGTTGTAGTTACAATAATAGCATAATTTCATTGAGTAATAGATCGTTGGCTAGTGCCATGTAATACAAAAAAGAATTAAAAAACTAGCATACAAAAATTATGATAAGTCATCACCAAGCAAGGTGCGCACGTCAACAAAAAATTGTTGGCTATTCCCGGCTACAAACGTCGCTCTGAGGGCTCTTGTTTTTGCATAACAAAAACAAGGCGGATACTCGCCGCTGAAAAGTAATTATACCCGTTACTCGTAGAGTAAAAGGATATACTGGATTCGTTTAAAAGTATGTAACAGGCAGAAGGAAGCGTTTCCGACCTTATAAAGTATATATATTCATGATCAGGATTAATAGCCGAGTCTGACCGTCTGTCTGTGTGTCCCTCTGTCTGTCTGTCCATCTGTCCGTCCGTTCGTATGAACGCTGAGATCTCAGGATCTACAAAAGATAGAAAGTTGAGATTAAGCATACAGACCCCAGAGATATAGACGCAGCGCAAATTTGTCGATTCATGTGTCCACGCCCACTCTTACGCCCAAAAAACCGCCCAAAACTGTCAACTAAATAAAGGGATTCAGTGAAATAAATGAAACTCCGTGGACCTTGTGCTTACTACATCTCCCTCCTTTTGAAAAATAACGTAATTTATGAAGTTATTTTTTTTTGTTTTTGGATTTTAGTTAAATATATATATAAATTTTTTTTTTTTAATTTTGAATGTATTAAATTACAAATAATATTCGAATGTAGATAAGTATTATTGTCTTAGCATGGCCATAATAATAACAATTATAAAATAAACATTTTTAACCTATCCTTATGTACTGTTTGTTTTTTGTTTTTATTATTCATTATTATAATGTTATTTCTATCTCCTATTTCCGTTACTTCATATGGACCAGTATATTTATATTCTAGCTTATGACCTGTTTTATTTCGTAACAAGACTTTATTACCTACTGATATATCTATGTTGTTTATTTTCTGATCATATAATATCTTATTATTGTTCTTATTTTCTTCTATCATTATTCTAGCTCTTTTGTATGCTACTTCTAATCTATATTTACTCTCCTTAGCATAGTCATCTATATTATAAATTGTCTCTATGTTATCTATACTATTAAATATTTTTGGTAAATTATTTGTTTTACCAAATACTAACTCATATGGACAGTAATTATGTGCCATTGAGGGGGTCGTGTTGAAACAGAAAACGAAGTATTGAAGCTATACATCCCAATCAGTTTTATCAACCGATATATATGAACGTATGTATTCGCTGAAAGTTCTATGACTACGTTATACTGTTCCAAAGGTCTGGTGGTGATGTGCGGTAGATGTTATATTTTCAATTCCTAAATATTTGCATAAATCATTTATAATTGAATTCTTGTATTATGTTCCCATGTCCGTAATAAACGTCTTCATTGGACCGTACTTCAGAATAAATTATTCAAAAATTGCTTTAGCGACAGTGTTCGCGTTCTTATTTGGAACTGGTATGGCAACTAAATATTTAGTAAGGTCACATATTAAGGTGACTGCATATTCATTGCCATTTTCTGATTTAGGTAGTGGACCAATAGTGTCTACTATCACCCTGTCGAGGCATTCGACTCAGTTGAAAGAGCAGCAATATGGCGAGCACTTGCAAGAAAAGGAGTACCTGTAAATCTCATCGCCATCATCAAATCGATGTATGACAATGCCAACCTTGCGGTACTGCACAATGGAAAAACTAGTGCACCTTTCCAGACGAGTACCAGAATTCGGCAAGGATGCCCGCTGTCACCACTCCTCTTCAATATCGTAGTCGAAGAGTTAATGAGCGAAGTATGCTCTTCCAAGCGCGGAATTACATGGAACCTCACCAGACACCTTGAGGGCTTGGACTACGCAGACGACATCTGTCTCATATCGCACAGACTCGACGACATACAGAGGAAAAGTGACGACCTCCTCAGGATAGCCAGCAGCGTAGGGCTCGAGATAAATATAGCGAAAACAAAAGCTATGCGCTTCAACCACTGCAGCCAAGGAAATCAGCCGACGAACAAAGCTCAGGATCTACAATGCGTGTGTGAAATCCATACCAAGAAAATAACGCAGAAGCTACAGGCTTTCAGCAACAAATGCCTGAGAGTCATATGTTGGATATTCTGGCCAAACAGAATAGCCAAAACAGAACTGTGGCGCGTTACAGACGAGTCCCCGATTTACATACAAATAAGGAAGAAATAATGGATGTGGATAGGGCGCGATCTCAGAAAAAACCCGAGCAACCTGGAGAAGAACCGCTCACCAAGAACTAGCCCAAATAAACACCACATGGGTAAGTGCTAAACAGACACTCAAAATAGAGTTAGATGGAAAGCTCTCGTAGAAGCCCTAAGTTCCCAAGAGGAATAGAAGGAATTAAAAAAAAAAAAAACAATAAATGATTTCACGAGCCACCTATTACGCAATTGGTGTTCGGTCTGAACTTAGCTACTCATGAAAGTAAAAGTACGTTGGCAGCACGATTGAGTGAAGTTCATTTTCGTGGAAAGGGTCCAAGCTTACCAAAAGATACTACAATACGATAAAAGGCGACAGTTGACATCGAACGAAACGAAGATTGCACATAATGTTCCAGAAGGACAAAAAGAATTAAACGAAACGATCGGCGAAGGAGCGAAAAAATCAAACGAGAAGGCAAAATAGGGCGAAGGAGCGAAAGAATCAAACGAGATGGCAAAAGACGGCGAAGCAGAAAAAGAATCAAATGAGATGGCAAACGACAGCGAAAACGAAGAATTGAATGAAATGATAGATTCCGTGAAAAAGGAGAGTCAAACGAGATTACAGAAGACGAAGAAGGAGGAGAAAGGGAGAGCGACGTAAACGACGAGTCAAATGATGAACAAGAACGAACAGGATTAAAGAAATCAACGGTGGACAAGCAGAAAAATCAAAAGAAATAGGGCAAAGAAGAACATGCAAATACAGAAAAGCAGCTTTATGATTTAAAGGACATGCAACAGGAATGGGCGTTTGAGAACGAAGTTCAAAGGGAGAAACTAAAATTACTGACCAGAGTTGGAGTTGATGAACTTCGAAAGAGAGCTACTGCGAAGGGAGAATAGTTTGTTAAGAGCGTCTGAGAGAGGGAGCGAGAAAGAGACAGTGGGCAATGTTTCGAAAGGTGATAAAATTCCTTTTCAGAGCATAAAAGAAATGCTACCAGACTTCGACGGCCAAACAAGTGTTACTGAGTAACGTACTGAGTTCAACTTATGGATTAACGGAAAATAAGTTACGGTCTCTCATATTTAGCAAAGTCAAAGGTGATGCACAAACCTGGACTTACTCAAAGCCTGAGTTTGCAAATGAAAAAATTGAACATTTGTTGACATCGATGAAGAAGACCTTTCTCCCAAAAGAAAGGGCCATTACATTGCGCAAAAAGCTTAAAGAGCGCGAATGGCGAGCAAATGAATCAAAGTAATAATGTCAAATGGATTAGGAATGTCAGCAGGCGAGCTAATAGACTATATAATTTATGGAATACCAGATTGTCAAATACGCACAAGCGCCAATATGATGTGTTTCATGACAAAAGACGAGATGCTGTCGGCTTTACAGCACATTAATTTAGTAGCCGCAAAATCTTGGGGAGCTCCTAAAGATTCTGGAAAATCTGAGAAGCTAGTTTTTCGCTGCTATAATTGCAATTGTTTGGGGCATATTGCCTCAGATTGTCGCAAGCCCAAAAGAGAAGTCGAAGTCTGTTTTCATCAGCCCCAGCAAGCCGCAACGAGGATTATGTAAGATATTTAAGTTTCTAAATAGAGGATAGCGTTAATGAATCCTTTTTTTATAGAATGCCACCTAGACTAAGGCAGTCCAATAAGTTTTATGAAAAAGCGGCTAGCGTTAACTTGAAGCCAGCGCCCCCAGCCGCGTATTTTGGTTTAAACTCCAGCAAATTACTTGTTATTGGAAAATTTTTTATGTTTATTACGATAAAAAATAAAATAATAAAACTTGAAATGCTAGTTGTTCAGGATGATTCAATGTAGGGGAAACTTGTGTTAGGTTGAAATTTTTTAAATGCAAGTGGCGCAAGCATTGTGTAGAACGAAGATAATGTTATTCTAATGAATGAAAATACAACTGAAAGTAGATATATGACTAAATCGAATGATATGGATAGGTTAGATGATGAAGATGATTTTATAGCAAAAATTTGTATGATTGAATATGAACCTGATAATGAAACTGCAACAGTAGGGGTAAATCTGAATAAAATTCGTTTAGAGAATTTGTTTCACAAATGTTATGTCAAAGCGGTTCGACCAACGATACCAGAAACAAAGTGCGAAATGAAAATTACGATTACTGACGTTAAACCGTTTAGCTGTAGTCCCAGCTGAAAGTCCTATGCTGAAAAGAACGATTTGCAAAAAATGTTGGATAAATATATTACACAGGTGTATATTAGACCAAGTGAGTCTGAGTTTGTGTCACCGATTGTTTTAGTAAAAAAAAGGCCAGGCGGAATTAGAATGTGTTTTGACTTTAGAAAATTAAATAAACTAACAGCAAAAGAAAGTTATCCAATTCCTCTAATAGATGACCTGTTAGATCAAATGACAGACAAGAAATGGTTTACTAAGTTAGATTTAAAGAATGGATTTTGCCACGTTTTTATTCATGAGGAAACAGTAAAGTTAACTTCTACGACACTTCTTGGCCAATTCGAATTCCTAAGGATGCCTTTCGGGCTGAAAAACGCGCCGTCTACGTTTCAGAGGTTTAGAAATAGACGTTTTAACGACTTAATAAGACAAGAAAAGGTAAGTAAACTACCTTAGAGTCACTAGGAAATTTTTAATGAGGTGTTTGACAGATTGATCCGGAATAATTTAGAATTGAGGCTTAATAAGTGTGAGTTTTTTTTAAACGGAAATAAAGTATCTAGGGTATACGATTAATAGATTTGGGATCAAAGCTGATTGAAAGGGTATATCCGCAGTGAAGAATTTTCCAATTCCTACAAAAACTAGTGAGGTACAAAGTTTTCTAGGACTTTGCTTCTATTTTCGCAGGTTTATTAAAGACTTTTCCATCGTGGCAAAACCTTTATACGATGTCACGAGGAAGACGACAAATTTTCAGTTTGGGGAAATAGAAATAACGACGTTTGAAGTTCTAAAGAAAAAGTTAAAAGACTCCCCAATACTTGCTTTGTATAACCCAACAGATAAAAACGAATTACATTGCGACGCGAGTTCGATTGGTTTCGGATCAATTGTAATGTAAAAGAAAAGGGATGGGCGATTTCACCCTGTATTTTATTTCTCCAAGCTGAGTCGAGGTATCAAAGTTTCGAGTTGGAAAAGTTAGCGATAATTTATTTACTCAAACGATTTAGGGTATATCTGCACGGTAGAAGTTTTAAACTTCTTACGGATTGCAATTATCTTACACTTACACTACACTTAACTAAAGAGCTAGAGAACTATGATTATAAACTGGAACATAGATCATGTATTAGAGTGCAACACGTGGATGCCCTTAGCAGATGTACAAACATGGTAGTAGATTCAAATTCGTTCGAAGAAAATTTGGTCATATGTCAAAATAAGAATGAGCGTATAGTGAGCCTAAAAAATCTATTAGAAAAGAACGAACACAAACTGTATGAGATGCGCAATGGAATTATTTATAGGAAATAACATGATTCTTTATTGTTTTACGTTCCAAAAGATATGGAAACGCATGTACTTTTCAAGTGGCCTGGGACATGTTGGTGTTGACAAAGTTCTATGGGTGATTCTAAAGACCTATTGGACAACATATTAAAAATTGCTTAGAAAGCATTGCATTTACGGCAAAAGGCAAGCACGAAGGCTATTTACACAATATTCCAAAGCCAACAAAACCAAACAGATACATATTGATCATTTAGGACCAGTTAATACAAAAGTGAAGAAATCGAGGCATATTTTAGTAATTGTTGATAGCTCTACAAAGTTTGTAAGATTATATTCTACAAAAACCACAAAGTCAACTGAAGCGATAGCAGCACTGGAAAATTATTGCAGATCATATAGCACCCCCGAATGTATAGTGTCAGATCGAGATTCCTGTTTTACTTCCTCAGAATTTTTAAACTTTCTAAAGACTCGTAACGTAGCTCATACACTAATAGCGACAGGTTCGCCCAAAGCGAATGGACAGGTAGAGCGGATAAATCGTAGGCCCAATGCTTGCAAAATTACTAAGTTCAGAACCGAGTTGAGGTTTTGAAAAAATACTAGGAGAAATTGAGTTTGCGATAAATAATACAGTTCATAGAATGATTAGTGAACATCCAAGTGTAATGTTATTTGGAGTCGGCCAAAGAGGTAGTTTGGTTGACTGCCTTAGAGAAAATTTAGACGAAGAATAAAAGGAAGGAAGCACTATTGAAAGTATCAGAAAAAATGCTCGAGAAAGGGAAATTTAATTACCAAATTATTATGTGTCGAACAAGAATAGCAAATGACTGAAAGCGACTCTATTTAAACAAGGAGACTATGTTGTAGTAAAAAATTTCGATTATCACACAGGAGCTTCAAAAAAACTTGTCCCAAAGTTTAAAGGACCTTTTAAAGTAGTTAAATGTATAGGAAAGGATCGTTACGTAGTTAAAGATGTCGACGGATTTCAGCAATCTAGAATCCCCTACTCGGGAGTTTGGGCAGCAGCTAATATGAAACCTTGGTTTGGTTGGTCGAATAGCAAAAATAACGATATAAAGGATATTACAAGTGAGGAGATAAACGAAAATGAAGAATCAAATGAAAGCGAAAGTAAAACTGAAGAAACAAATGAATATTTAAATGAGGAGGTTATCGAAGGAAATGTAAATGATATGTTTAACGAGGCGAATAAAATAGTCGTAGACGACTTAGTAAATAACTCAAATAAAAATTCAAGTATAGACATAAATGAAAGAAAAATTATAAAGGAAAATAAGCATAAGAAGTATCGTCACTGTTTGCTAAACCCATATTGTCGGTCATTGTTTATTGTTTGTTGTTTATTGTTGGCATATGAAGAAGGAAAAAACTTAAAGTCTAGTGTAAGTTAGTTTAGGGCGAAGGCGGAAGCATAATAAAGCTCTCTCTCGCTCTTTGCGAATTCGCCCAGCCTTCGCAAACCTCTGTTAAGCTAAGCCTAAGAACATATGTATATGTAAAATACAAGATCATCTCGAAAATTGAATTCACCCCGAGCACACGCATTTCTTTTTCATTCTCGTCGTTGCGAAAGTGAAAATTTATTATTCTTGCCACCAAAGTTCGGTTAATATTTTTTAATAAACTAATTAAAAACTTCATGTCGCCCCCGGGTGGACAAGATACATAGTTTAAACTAAAGGCAACATTCAATTAAAGTGACAGTGACACATATATAATACATACACATATATTTATACATAACCATAAAAGTGCAATATAAACAATTGTTCTTTGTTTTTTTGAGTGCAAAAAAAAAAAAAAAATTATTGTTGCCCGCGAAATACCCTGCTTCCGGAATTGCCGCCACCACCGAGGGAACTTCTAAGGAAAGTGGCCGCTAAAACTAGCATTCGGAAATCAGAGGTATTTGTGCAAAAAATTTAAAGCTAGAGTTATAGACAAATATAATGTTTATTGACTTGTGCTGGAATATTGCACCTCGCTTTCAGTTCTTGGCACATATGTACGTATCAATATAGTAGAGCTAGATTGTATGCAAATTATCCAATTTATTTGTTGATAAAATACATACACATACATATATTGAATCGCTTTTGGACGCAACATTTATTTATTATTTTGTACTGTATTAATGCAATCGCTGTCGCTCCCTTCCCCCTCTCGTTCGTTGAAACTCGCATTAATAGTTGGGAAGTTAATCCAAGCTTGCGCACTAATACACAGACAGCCTTATATACTAGCAGCTGCAGCGGTGAACTTCTCGTTTTCGCTTCGCTTTTGCACCGCTACCCACGTTGTTGTTGTTTGGCCCTTTTCGATGGCGCGCTTAGATTAGCGGACCGCCAAGTGACGCGATACCCTGTATTCTGCGGGTATACCCTTTTCGGTGTCATTTCGCACCCACTATTAATTGATACTGCGTAACTTGAATTTCAATTTAAATAATTTGTTTTCGTTGTTCTCATTAGAAAAAATATTTAATACATTTCGAACAATAAATTAATAATTTAATAAATTAAAAATAACCTATTTTTTTGGTTTATTAAATTTCTAATTATTGATTCGAAGGTTATTAAATTATATTTTCGGTCTGATTTGAGATAATTTATTTCGGCCATTTATTTATTTAATTTGGATATAATATTTCATTAATTTAATTTAATTAATTTAAATATTTAATTTGAAATTAGCCTAGAAACCAAAAATAAATCGATTCTGGAAGAGCTAAAAAGCAAGCTCCAAGTGTTCCCACCTAGGAATCATATTTCTAGCTTTCCTCTATTTTGGGGAGTCAATACCCCCTTCGGTGAAGTGTGCCCGGAACTAGTGTGGATTTTCTTTACTTTCTGCAATCTATTGCGGCCGCTGACCGGGTCATCGGAGACCCGTTTATTATCGACTTGCATTTTCCTTGTCGCAATCAAACTGAGTCAACAGGATGATGGTACCCCTTCCCCTGCTTTTAGATTCTGGTTTTAAATCTTCAAAGTCTTACGATCTCCCGAAAAGGGTGTACGCAACAGGCTCGAAGTGATCGATGCGGTTCCGCATGGAATGACTTCGCAAAAAGAAAGACCGTACGCCATTTCCTTGTATGTTTGTTGTTTCTTTTTCCTTTTTCTTTTTTTGTAGCTGGTTCTCATTATGCGCCCATAAACGTGTGGCTTCGACCCACAACACTCTGCTGACTGCGCTAGCCGGGCTATTATGTAAAGTTAGATGTTTGTTCGATTGTGATCTGTTTTTTTTTTTATCTTCAAGAATGCTTCTGCTATTTTTCAAATACAACTCGTACGAGCAACTCGTTGTTCTAGGTTCTTATGTGTTTGATAATTCTGCGTGAGCTTACGGTAATTTATGGGTATGACGAATTTCCCGGTTTATCGTCCTTACCGGACTTCTGGCAAAAAAGAAAAGTGGACTCATGGAATCGAGACGTGCACGGATTCTTGTTTCCGGGGTGTTGGCGGTAGAAATCCACTCCGTATCCACACGTATAGCAAATCATATTGTGCAAAAAGTTTCCGCACCCAGACGCTGTTCTGTTACTCGCGGCTGTCTTCCGGTCTGCTTTGGAATTCCACAAGGACACCATCGGGAATACGTCCTTGCCTCTCTGAGCGTTGGATCTCATTTACAGGTCTACCTTGCATCGGTTTCCCATGGTTTCTTAACCACCGATCCACTCTGAGCCCCTTCTTTTTAAGCTCTTCCAGAGACTTTATTGGGGACGTCTACAGTAACCCACCCGTTTGGGAGTTCAGGTTGTCTTTCAAAAGTTCTACAAATTCATCCTCGGCGATTTTGTGTTTTAACTTAAAATGTGTAAGTTGTGCATGTCGGCGACATAATCGCTGAATGACTCTTTGTACCCTTGTTTTCTATCCATTAATTCTTTGATCTTCATTAGGTCACCTCCAGTTGTAGAAAAAACGCTTCTCATTTCCCTGGTGAGCGAATAGTAATCAAAATCGTCAAAATCCTTGACTCGATCCTCCATGAGTTGCCAATACCACTTGCTGGCTGCGCCGATCAGCAGACTATGAAATTCTCCGAACACTTGCTGTCGGCTTATGCCATATAATTCTTGTAGTCTTTCCACACGGAATAAAAAACAACGGTCATACCGCGGCTTGTTCCGTCAAATTTTAAGTTCCATTTATCTAGCCGAACACCCTTTTGTGCTGGCGCTTGAAACGTTAGACTATGATCTAACTCGGGGTGCAGTTGGTGGCTGGCCTCTGTTCGACTGGTCTCTGGTATCTGCTGCGTAGTGCCCGTTCGTCTGGGCTCCCTTAGCCGATGCATTTGGCTGTTAAAACATTCTTGCGACACTTTTTCTGGTGTCGTGGTATCTTGATGTCTTAGAAAGGTCTCCGAACGGTCTTCTGAACTTGGTACCGTGGCAGCATGCTGGAGCCTCCTCTAGGCGGTCCTAGCGGTAAATCCATTCCTCCGGCTGCTTCATCTATCGTGCTTTCAATCTGTTCGGACAAGTGTCCTACCTCTTTCGGCTGGTTTTCGGCGTTGCTGACTACAACTGTTAAAATAAGATAGGTAAGCTGGGGTGCTGTTACGCCATTAATAAGTCTCTCCTCAGTCAAAAACTCGTCCGGTATTTAAGCCCCAAAAAAACAAATAACTACCCGGAGATGTTGGTCGTTGCCCTTACACCCGGCCAACATGCCTCCGTCTTCCACTGCTTAGGGAACTTTTACTAGGTTTCGTACGTGAACTGGCCCGCCTTTTCCTGGGGAGCTTTTAATATGGTTCTGTACGTGAACTGGCCCATCTTCTCCAGGGAAGCTTTTACTTGGTTCCATATGTGAGCTGGCCCACCTTCTCCTGGAGAGCTTTTACAATGGCTCCATATGTGAACTGGTCCACCTAAGACAGTGTATGTCCGAAAACCCCCTCCCGCCAGTCGTCGGAAAATCAGGCTGTTTGACCGATATTTGCGGACTCCACAACCTACTGCTATTTGACCGTTACGTTCGAACTCCACAACAGTTTTCCTATTTCCCTGGCCACGCGCCTCACAACCGACCTGGCTACTTGGCTTAGTACGCCGGCAGCGTGAACCAAAGAAACTAAAATCGTCCCCCGCCCAAAATTAGTCATGGAAAGCCGCAAAGAGTCGTTCCCCCACCCCCTCTGTACTGGATCGGCAAATAAACGATATACCCGCACCGCACCGCTAAATGCGTTACCATTATACCTGCGCTCCTATCTTCCTTGGACTCATCCTTCTCGAACGACGGAAGCGTGAGCCACCCTCAAATTATATTTACGTGATTTACAAAAAAGGCACTTTGTTGTTTGATATTATAACAAGGAAATCTCTCACATTTTTGCATTAGGGATTATTTTTTAACCGATTTTTCTTATGACAAAACAAAGGACAAAGGATAATATACGAAAGTCATCTCAAAGTCATACCTCTATTCTGAACCATTTACACGTGATTTCGGTTTCAGAAGTTGGGGACTTTAATTTATGCTAAATAGTAAAAGAGTTAGTAAGCATACTTAAGTCCAATATTCTATACATATTCAGATTAGTTAGGACATTGAAACTGGAATTCATGCCTATCTTTCGTTGAAACTTATGACACTATCCTTAACAAATATGACAAATCCTTTCGTTGGGCGCCAATTCTGTTACGTCGGTGTATTCGTGCCTAAGTCCTGGGAAAGGACTCAGGCCGAGGGAGGGGCATCCGATGTTCAGGCACCAAGATGCCGGCGTAAGCTCGTCGATTTTGGGTCGTGGGATCTTGATAAGCCTTTATCCTCTCCAACATAACTGGAATAAATATTAGTAGTGCCTAAACAAAGTTCGTACCGTTCGTCAGTCAGCAGTCCTCACTGCCCCACAAGCTGTAGCTTGATCGTAAAACGATCGGGCAATGTTTCGGCCACGTTCCCTCCTCTTCATACATCCGCATGCCTGATGCATCGTCGCGGGCCCCGCACAACGATGACGTTATGGCATCGTTTTTGACCAACTCCACTGCGCGCGTCAGCACCCCTTCTGGAAATGTTTACCTACTCATTTTGTTGTAGTTACAATAATAGCATAATTTCATTGAGTAATAGATCGTTGGCTAGTGCCATGTAATACAAAAAAGAATTAAAAAGCTAGCATACAAAAATTATGATAAGTCATCACAAAGCAAGGGTGCGCACGTCAACAAAAAATTGTTGGCTATTCCCGGCTACAAACGTCGCTCTGAGGGCTCTTGTTTTTGCATAACAAAAACAAGGCGGATACTCGCCGCTGAAAAGTAATTATACCCGTTACTCGTAGAGTAAAAGGATATACTGGATTCGTTTAAAAGTATGTAACAGGCAGAAGGAAGCGGTTCCGACCTTATAAAGTATATATATTCATGATCAGGATTAATAGCCGAGTCTGACCGTCCGTCTGTGTGTTACATTATTCCTTAGGTTCTAATTAAGCTTCGTTCTGCTAGCTGCGCTGCCGTTGGTCAGCAGAGGGATGGTTATGTATATATTTTATATATTATATATATATATGCTCTCTTTAAGCTGGAGTGCAATGATATATGTATGCACTTGAGTTCGATCGGGCGGTCGGCGTGTGCAACAGAATGCTTACATTTGCTCTTTCTTGGTGCGCGCTGATCGACTCATACTTCGCCCACTTAGGCTAAAGACCGGAGCTCTGTTTATGTAAACATAGCAACAAACTCGATACAGTAGATATTCAGTATATGTGCTTACTACATCTCCCTCCTTTTGAAAAATAACGTAATTTATGAAGTTATTTTTTTTTGTTTTTGGATTTTACTTAAAATATTACTTTTTTTTAAATTATCAATGGAGATTTTACTATTTTTTTTTTATTTTTTTTTTTATATATATAAATTTTTTTTTTTAATTTTGAATGTATTAAATTACAAATAATATTCGAATGTAGATAAGTATTTTTGTCTTAGCATGGCCATAATAATAACAATTATAAAATAAACATGTTTAACCTATCCTTATGTACTGTTTGTTTTTTGTTTTTATTATTCATTATTATAATGTTATTTCTATCTCCTATTTCCGTTACTTCATATGGACCAGTATATTTATATTCTAGCTTATGACCTGTTTTATTTCGTAACAAGACTTTATTACCTACTGATATATCTATGTTGTTTATTTTCTGATCATATAATATCTTATTATTGTTCTTATTTTCTTCTATCATTATTCTAGCTCTTTTGTATGCTACTTCTAAACTATATTTACTCTCCTTAGCATAGTCATCTATATTATAAATTGTCTCTATGTTATCTATACTATTAAATTGTTTTGGTAAATTATTTGTTTTACCAAATACTAACTCATATGGACAGTAATTATGTGCCATTGAGGGGGTCGTGTTGAAACAGAAAACGAAGTATTGAAGCCATACATCCCAATCAAATTTATCAACCGATATATATGAAAGTTAAAAGTTCTATGACTACGTTCTACTGTTCCAACGGTCTGGTGGTGATGTGCGGTAGATGTTATATTTTCAATTCCTAAATATTTGCATAAATCATTTATAATTGAATTCTTGTATTCTGTTCCCATGTTCGTAATAAACGTCTTCATTGGACCGTACTTCAGAATAAATTATTCAAAAATTGCTTTAGCGACAGTGTTCGCGTTCTTATTTGGAACTGGTATGGCAACTAAATATTTAGTTAGGTCACATATTAAGGTGACTGCATATTCATTGCCATTTTCTGATTTAGGTAGTGGACCAATAGTGTCTACTATCACCCTGTCGAGGCATTCGACTCAGTTGAAAGAGCAGCAATATGGCGAGCACTTGCAAGAAAAGGAGTCAGGATCTACAATGCGTGTGTGAAATCCATACCAAGAAAATAACGCAGAAGCTACAGGCTTTCAGCAACAAATGCCTGAGAGTCATATGTGGGATATTCTGGCCAAACAGAATAGCCAAAACAGAAGTGTGGCGCGTTACAGACGAGTCCTTGATTTACATACAAATAAGGAAGAAATAATGGATGTGGATAGGGCGCGCTTTCAGAAAAAACCCGAGTAGCATAATGAGGATGGCACTAGACTGGAACCCCCAAGGAAGCAGGCGAGTGGGAAGGCCAAGAGCAACCTGGAGAAGAACCGCTCACCAAGAACTAGCCCAAATAAACACCACATGGGTAAGTGCTAAACAGACACTCAAAATAGAGTTAGATGGAAAGCTCTCGTAGAAGCCCTAAGTTCCCAAGAGGAATAGAAGGAATTAAAAAAAAAAAAAACAGTAAATGATTTCACGAGCCACCTATTACGCAATTGGTGTTCGGTCTGAACTAAGCCACTCATGAAAGTAAAAGTACGTTGGCAGCACGATTGAGTGAAGTTCATTTTCGTGGAAAGCTTACCAAAAGATACTACAATACGATAAAAGGCGACAGTTGACATCGAACGAAACGAAGATTGCACATAATGTTCCAGAAGGACAAAAAGAATTAAACGAAACGATCGGCGAAGGAGCGAAAAAATCAAACGAGAAGGCAAAATAGGGCGAAGGAGCGAAAGAATCAAACGAGATGGCAAAAGACGGCGAAGCAGAAAAAGAATCAAATGAGATGGCAAACGACAGCGAAAACGAAGAATTGAATGAAATGATAGATTCCGTGAAAAAGGAGAGTCAAACAAGATTACAGAAGACGAAGAAGGAGGAGAAAGGGAGAGCGACGTAAACGACGAGTCAAATGATGAACAAGAACGAACAGGATTAAAGAAATCAACGGTGGACAAGCAGAAAAATCAAAAGAAATAGGGCAAAAAAGAACATGCAAATACAGAAAAGCAGCTTTATGATTTAAAGGACATGCAACAGAAATGGGCGTTTGAGAACGAAGTTCAAAGGGAGAAACTAAAATTACTGACCAGAGAGTTGGAGCTGATGAACTTCGAAAGAGAGCTACTGCGAAGGGAGAATAGTTTGTTAAGAGCGTCTGAGAGAGGGAGCGAGAAAGAGACAGTGGGCAATGTTTCGAAAGGTGATAAAATTCCTTTTCAGAGCATAAAAGAAATGCTACCAGACTTCGACGGCCAAACAAGTGTTACTGAGTAACGTACTGAGTTCAACTTATGGATTAACGGAAAATAAGTTACGGTCTCTCATATTTAGCAAAGTCAAAGGTGATGCACAAACCTGGACTTACTCAAAGCCTGAGTTTGCAAATGAAAAAATTGAACATTTGTTGACATCGATGAAGAAGACCTTTCTCCCAAAAGAAAGGGCCATTACATTGCGCAAAAAGCTTAAAGAGCGCGAATGGCGAGCAAATGAATCAAATGATAATGTCAAATGGATTAGGAATGTCAGCAGGCGAGCTAATAGACTATATAATTTATGGAATACCAGATTGTCAAATACGCACAAGCGCCAATATGATGTGTTTCATGACAAAAGACGAGATGCTGTCGGCTTTACAGCACATTAATTTAGTAGCCGCAAAATCTTGGGGAGCTCCTAAAGATTCTGGAAAATCTGAGAAGCTAGTTATACCCGTTACTCGTAGAGTAAAAGGGTATACTAGATTCGCTGAAAAGTATGTAACAGGCAGAAGGAAGCGTTTCCGACCATATAAAGTATATATATTCTTGATCAGGATCAGTAGCCGAGTCGATCTGGCCATGTCCGTCTGTCCGTCCGTCTGTCTGTCCGTCTGTCCGTATGAACGTCGAGATCTCAGGAACTACAAAAGCTAGAAAGTTGAGATTAAGTATACAGACTCCAGGGACATAGACGCAGCGCAAGTTTGTCGATTCAGGTTGCCACGCCCACTCTAACGCCCACAAACCGCCTAAAACTGCCACGCCCACATTTTTGAAAAATGTTTTAATATTTTTTCATTTTTGTATTGGTCTTGTAAATTTCTATCGATTTGCAAAAAAACTTTTTGCCACGCCCACTCTAACGCCCACAAACCGCCCAAAGCTGTCACGCCCACACTTTTGAAAAATGTTTTGATATTTTTTCATTTTTGTATTGGTCTTGTAAATTTCTATCGATTTGCCAACAAACTTTTTGCCACGCCCACTCTAACGCCCACAAACCGCCCAAAGCTGCTACGCCCACACTTTTGAAAAATGTTTTGATATTTTTTCATTTTTGTATTGGTCTTGTAAACTTCTATCGATTTGCCAAAAAACTTTCTGCCACGCCCACTATAACGCCTACAAACCGGCAAAAACTGTGTTTAAGACTCTCCTTCTCCCTTCCACTAGCTGAGTAACGGGTATCAGATAGTCGGGGAACTCGACTATAGCGTTCTCTCTTGTTTTTCGCTGCTATAATTGCAATTGTTTGGGGCATATTGCCTCAGATTGTCGCAAGCCCAAAAGAGAAGTCGAAGTCTGTTTTCATCAGCCCCAGCAAGCCGCAACGTGGATTATGTAAGATATTTAAGTTTCGAAATAGAGGATAGCGTTAATGAATCCTTTTTTTATAGAATGCCACCTAGACTCAGGCAGCCCAATAAGTTTTATGAAAAAGAATTGGGTTCCGGCTAGCGTTAACTTGAAGCCAGCGCCCCCAGCCGCGTATTTTGGTTTAAACTCCAGCAAATTACTTGTTATTGGAAAATTTTTTATGTTTATTACGATAAAAAATAAAAGAATAAAACTTGAAATGCTAGTTGTTCAGGATGATTCAATGTAAGGCAAAGTTGTGTTAGGTTGAAATTTTTTAAATGAAAGTAGCGCAAGCATTGTGTAGAACGAAGATGATGTTATTCTAATGAATGAAAATACAAATGAAAGTAGATATATGACTAAATCGAATGATATGGATAGGTTAGATGATGAAGATGATTTTATAGCGAAAATTTGTATGATTGAATATGAACCTGATAATGAAACTGCAATAGTAGGGGTAAATCTGAATAAAATTCGTTTAGAGAATTTGTTTCACAAATGTTATGTCAAAGCGGTTCGACCAACGATACCAGAAACAAAGTGCGAAATGAAAATTACGATTACTGACGTTAAACCGTTTATCTGTAGTCCCAGACGCCTTTCCTATGCTGAAAAGAACGATTTGCAAAAAATGTTGGATGAATATATTACACAGGGGTATATTAGACCAAGTGAGTCTGAGTTTGTGTCACCGATTGTTTTAGTAAAAAAAGCGTCAGGCGGAATTAGAATGTGTTTTGACTTTAGAAAATTAAATAAACTAACAGCAAAAGACAGTTATCCAATTCCTCTAATAGATGACCTGTTAGATCAAATGACAGACAAGAAATGGTTTACTAAGTTAGATTTAAATAATGGATTTTGCCACGTTTTTATTCATGAGGAATCAGTAAAGTTAACTGCTACGACACCTCTTGGCCAATTCGAATTCCTAAGGATGCCTTTCGGGCTGAAAAACGCGCCGTCTACGTTTCAGAGGTTTAGAAATAGAATTTTTAACGACTTAATAAGACAAGAAAAGGTAAGTAAACTACCTTAGAGTCACTAGGAAATTTTTATTGAGGTGTTTGACAGATTGATCCGGAATAATTTAGAATTGAGGCTTAATAAGTGTGAGTTTTTTTTAAACGGAAATAAAGTATCTAGGGTATACGATTAATAGATTTGGGATCAAAGCTGATTGAAAGGGTATATCCGCAGTGAAGAATTTTCCAATTCCTACAAAAACTAGTGAGGTACAAAGTTTTCTAGGACTTTGCTTCTATTTTCGCAGGTTTATTAAAGACTTTTCCATCGTGGCAAAACCTTTATACGATGTCACGAGGAAGACGACAAATTTTCAGTTTGGGGAAATAGAAATAACGACGTTTGAAGTTCTAAAGAAAAAGTTAAAAGACTCCCCAATACTTGCTTTGTATAACCCAACAGATAAAAACGAATTACATTGCGACGCGAGTTCGATTGGTTTCGGATCAATTGTAATGTAAAAGAAAAGGGATGGGCGATTTCACCCTGTATTTTATTTCTCCAAGCTGAGTCGAGGTATCAAAGTTTCGAGTTGGAAAAGTTAGCGATAATTTATTTACTCAAACGATTTAGGGTATATCTGCACGGTAGAAGTTTTAAACTTCTTACGGATTGCAATTATCTTACACTTACACTACACTTAACTAAAGAGCTAGAGAACTATGATTATAAACTGGAACATAGATCATGTATTAGAGTGCAACACGTGGATGCCCTTAGCAGATGTACAAACATTATGGTAGTAGATTCAAATTCGTTCGAAGAAAATTTGGTCATATGTCAAAATAAGAATGAGCGTATAGTGAGCCTAAAAAATCTATTAGAAAAGAACGAACACAAACTGTATGAGATGCGCAATGGAATTATTTATAGGAAATAACATGATTCTTTATTGTTTTACGTTCCAAAAGATATGGAAACGCATGTACTTTTCAAGTGGCCTGGGACATGTTGGTGTTGACAAAGTTCTATGGGTGATTCTAAAGACCTATTGGACAACATATTAAAAATTGCTTAGAAAGCATTGCATTTACGGCAAAAGGCAAGCACGAAGGCTATTTACACAATATTCCAAAGCCAACAAAACCAAACAGATACATATTGATCATTTAGGACCAGTTAATACAAAAGTGAAGAAATCGAGGCATATTTTAGTAATTGTTGATAGCTCTACAAAGTTTGTAAGATTATATTCTACAAAAACCACAAAGTCAACTGAAGCGATAGCAGCACTGGAAAATTATTGCAGATCATATAGCACCCCCGAATGTATAGTGTCAGATCGAGATTCCTGTTTTACTTCCTCAGAATTTTTAAACTTTCTAAAGACTCGTAACGTAGCTCATACACTAATAGCGACAGGTTCGCCCAAAGCGAATGGACAGGTAGAGCGGATAAATCGTAGGCCCAATGCTTGCAAAATTACTAAGTTCAGAACCGAGTTGAGGTTTTGAAAAAATACTAGGAGAAATTGAGTTTGCGATAAATAATACAGTTCATAGAATGATTAGTGAACATCCACGTGTAATGTTATTTGGAGTCGGCCAAAGAGGTAGTTTGGTTGACTGCCTTAGAGAAAATTTAGACGAAGAATAAAAGGAAGGAAGCACTATTGAAAGTATCAGAAAAAATGCTCGAGAAAGGGAAATTTAATTACCAAATTATTATGTGTCGAACAAGAATAGCAAATGACTGAAAGCGACTCTATTTAAACAAGGAGACTATGTTGTAGTAAAAAATTTCGATTATCACACAGGAGCTTCAAAAAAACTTGTCCCAAAGTTTAAAGGACGTTTTAAAGTAGTTAAATGTATAGGAAACGATCGTTACGTAGTTAAAGATGTCGACGGATTTCAGCAATCTAGAATCCCCTACTCGGGAGTTTGGGCAGCAGCTAATATGAAACCTTGGTTTGGTTGGTCGAAAAGCAAAAATAACGATATAAAGGATATTACAAGTGAGGAGATAAACGAAAATGAAGAATATGAAGAAACAAATGAAAGCGAAAGTAAAACTGAAGAAACAAATAATAATTTAAATGAGGAGGTTATCGAAGGAAATGTAAATGATATGTTTAACGAGGCGAATAAAATAGTCGGAGACGACTTAGTAAATAACTCAAATAAAAATTCAAGTATAGACATAAATGAAAGAAAAATTATAAAGGAAAATAAGCATAAGAAGTATCGTCACTGTTTGCTAAACCCATATTGTCGGTCATTGTTTATTGTTTGTTGTTTATTGTTGGCATATGAAGAAGGAAAAAACTTAAAGTCTAGTGTAAGTTAGTTTAGGGCGAAGGCGGGAGCATAATAAAGCTCTCTCTCGCTCTTTGCGAATTCGCCCAGCCTTCGCAAACGTCTGTTAAGCTAGGCCTAAGAACATATGTATGTATATGTAAAACAGAAGATCATCTCGAAAATTGAATTCACCCCGAGCACACGCATTTCTTTTTCATTCTCGTCGTTGCGAAAGTGAAAATTAATTATTCTTGCCACCAAAGTTTGGTTAATATTTTTTAATAAACTAATTAAAAACTTCATGTCGCCCCCGGGTGGACAAGATACATAGTTTAAACAAAAGGCAACATTCAATTAAAGTGACAGTGACACATATATAATACATACACATATATTTATACATAAAAGTGCAATATAAAAAATTGTTCTTTGTTTTTTTGAGTGCAAAAAAAAAAAAAAATTATTGTTGCCCGCGACGCGCTATTGTGTTTAAATAATAAATATATATTAAACATATTCCGTGTCGGTCGCGAAATACCCTGCTTCCGGAATTGCCGCCACCACCGAGGGAACTTCTAAGGAAATCAGAGGTATTTGTGCAAAAAATTGAAAGCTAGAGTTATAGACAAATATAATGTTTATTGACTTGTGCTGGAATATTGCACCTCGCTTTCAGTTCTTGGCACATATGTACGTATCAATATAGTAGAGCTAGATTGTATGCAAATTATCCAATTTATTTGTTGATAAAATACATACACATACATATATTGAATCGCTTTTGGACGCAACATTTATTTATTATTTTGTACTGTATTATTGCAATCGCTGTCGCCCCCTTCCCCCTCTCGTTCGTTGAAACTCGCATTAATAGTTGGGAAGTTAATCCAAGCTTGCGCACTAATACACAGACAGCCTTATATACTAGCAGCTGCAGCGGTGAACTTCTCGTTTTCGCTTCGCTTTTACACCGCTACCCACGTTGTTGTTGTTTGGCCCTTTTCGTTGGCGCGCTTAGATTAGCGGACCGCCAAGTGACGCGATACCCTGTATTCTGCGGGTATACTCTTTTCGGTGTCATTTCGCACCCACTATTAATTGATACTGCGTAACTTGAATTTCAATTTAAATAATTTGTTTTCGTTGCTCTCATTAGAAAAAATATTTAATACATTTCGAACAATAAATTAATAATTTATTAAATTAAAAATAACCTATTTTTTTTGGTTTATTAAATTTCTAATTATTGATTCGAAGGTTATTAAATTATATTTTCGGTTAGCTTAAGGCCCTCAGCTGCTATAGCTAATCCAAAATTCCGCATAATTTTAATCATGCGTTAATTTCTCAATAATAATAATAATATTTTCGGTCTGATTTGAGATAATTTATTTCGGCCATTTATTTATTTAATTTGGATATAATTTAATTTAATTAATTTAAATATTTAATTTGAAATGAGCCTAGAAACCAAAAATAAATCGATTCTGGAAGAGCTGAAAAGCAAGCTCCAAAGTCGGGTCAGAACAATTCTCCGATTAAATGAGCGATTAGAAACTGGATCGAATCCGATATTAGAGGAAGAATTGAATTGTCGACTAGAAAACTTAAATGCTTCAATTAATAAGGCAAATCAACTACAAGAACAGATAGAAGACATAGATTGTGGCGACGAGTTGGAAGAACTTTGTATAGTGACCAAGGCAAAAATAATGTCCCTGTTGTCTGCCTTGAAGGTAGCAAGCGTCAGCGAAGCTCCGGGACCAGCTGCTGTAGCTCCAACTCGTGCGCGACTTCTGAATTTGGCATTGCCAAAATTCAGTGGAGATTATTCGGAGTTCAAAAATTTCATCAGCCTTTTCGAAACTTCGGTTCATAAAGACGCCAGCATTCCAGTTATCGAAAAATTTAACCATTTAATTTCATGTCTCTCTGGTGAAGCTTTAGGAACAATTAAAGCTTACCAAGTCACCGAGAGCAATTACGAAAAGGCACTAGCCAGTTTAAAAAAGGTTTACGATAGGAGATGATACAAATATTTCGAATGCAATGTTGATATATTTGGTATTGAATAGAGTCGACCCAGTGACTAAAGAAAAATGGGAGGAACAGCTCGATTATGAGACTTTGCCGCTTTGGGCCGATTTTGAAAAAATGTTAAATCGCCGATATCAGCATTTATTAGCTGAAGAATCGACAAAGCCGAAGAAAGATAAAATTGTGTCGAGCAACCACATATTCGTAGCTCATTTTCGTGTTCCTCCTCCAACAGCAAGCCTCAGCAAACTTGTAGCTATTGCAATGCAGCAGATCATTTGCTACAGAATTGTAGCCCGTTTGGGCGTCTCTCTGTAAGGTAAAAGTTCGAGTTTGTTAAGTCTGCCTCCTTATGTATTAATTGCCTGCGAAAAGGCCATACTGTTTCGAAATGTAAAGGCAAAAAGTGTCGAGCCTGTGACCGCTCACACCATATTCTGCTTCATAGATATACAGTGCGTGAGAACAGTTTTGCGTTGCCACCCCCGCCAGAGACCATATCTCCTACTTTTAACCAAGATCAGCCTTCCACGTCACATGTTATGCATGCCACGTCCTTGGACAGGGTGATTTTGGCTACGTCAATCGTAAGCGTCGTGGAGGAGTCGTGTATCAACTTACTTGGTATTGGCGAGTCCAATTCTCAAGACAAAAAAAAGGCACACACAGTGGTGAAGTCGCGAATAAATGGTAGTGAGTTCGTGTTCGATTTCTGGATCTTAAAATCGATCTCCGGTTACCAACTTGATCAGTTGGGGAACGTCAATGATTGGAAGCTCCCAAAGAAGCTACCATAAGCAGACCCATACTTCCATAGGAGCAGAATCATTTTTCGAATTGCTAGCTGTTGGTCAAATTAGACAAGGTCCTGACTATCCAACTCTACAAAAGACCCTACTTGGTTGGGTTGTTTCGGGCAGATATAAGTCTGCAGTCCCGAAACAAGTTGTGAATAGTTTCAGTTGTAGTGAAGAACCTTTAGTATCGATTGACAGCACACTACAGAAATTTTGGTCGCTGAAGGAAATGCCATATCCAAAGAAAATTCTGTCGCCTGAGCACAAGTTATGTGAAGACCATTATAGAAAGACTACTCAGGTATTGCCATCAGGTCGGTTTGAAGTTAGGCTGCCGTTTAAATCTGATCCAAATGGATTAGGCAACTCCTTCGAGGTTGCAAAACGGCGGTTTTTGTTGCTTGAGCGAAGGTTGTCTCGAGATCCTAACTTGAAGACCATGTACTTGGAATTCATGGAAGAATATCTCGCCCTAGGTCATATGTCGCCTACAGACAACAAAATCCCTTCCACTCCACATTATGTCATTCCCCATCAATGCGTGTTAAGGCCCCAGAGTACGTCAACAAAATTGCGCGTCGTGTTCGATGCGTCCAGCAAAACATCGTCTCAGGTGTCCTTAAACGACATCCTGATGGTGAGGCCGACAATTCAAGAATACTCCGCTTCTGGCTGCACAGGTATGCCCTGACTGCCGATGTAAAAAAGATGTATCGCCAAGTAATGGTTAATGAAGCGGATAGGAAGTTTCAACTCATAGTGTGGAGGAGAGACCCCTCTGAATCCTTGAGATTATACAAGCTCAACACCGTCACATATGGTACTGGACCAGCCCCATTTCTGGCTATTCGGTATTTAAAGAAGTTGAGTGAATCTGCTAAATTTTCATTCCCTAGAGCTGCCGACGTAATTGGATCCGATTTTTACGTCGATGACATGTTAACTGGTGCTGCATGCGTAGAGAGCTAAAGACAATTAAGTCTGAAGTGTCTCAGGTTCTTCAAACAGCATGTTTTGAATTGACAAAGTGGTTTTCAAACTCACCTGAGGTCACTGCATCTGAGAGCACAGTTAAGTCGATACCCATCACGGATTCAGAGTCAACTAAGGCGTTAGGAATATCGTGGTTGCCTAGCGAAGATGCCTTCAAGTTCAAAATTGGCACTTCTACGGTTACCATCCTGATCAGTCGGTGAACGTCAGTGATTGGAAGATCCCGAAGAACCTACCATTAGCAGACCCATATTTCTACAAGTCACAAAAAATTGATATGTTGATAGGAGCAGAATCATTTTTCGAATTGCTAGCTGTTGGTCAAATTAGACAAGGTCCTGACTATCCAACTCTACAAAAGACCCTACTTGGTTGGGTTGTTTCGGGCAGATATAAGTCTGCAGTCCCGAAACAAGTTGTGAATAGTTTCAGTTGTAGTGAAGAACCTTTAGTATCGATTGACAGCACACTACAGAAATTTTGGTCGCTGAAGGAAATGCCATATCCAAAGAAAATTCTGTCGCCTGAGCACAAGTTATGTGAAGACCATTATAGAAAGACTACTCAGGTATTGCCATCAGGTCGGTTTGAAGTTAGGCTGCCGTTTAAATCTGATCCAAATGGATTAGGCAACTCCTTCGAGGTTGCAAAACGGCGGTTTTTGTTGCTTGAGCGAAGGTTGTCTCGAGATCCTAACTTGAAGACCATGTACTTGGAATTCATGGAAGAATATCTCGCCCTAGGTCATATGTCGCCTACAGACAACAAAATCCCTTCCACTCCACATTATGTCATTCCCCATCAATGCGTGTTAAGGCCCCAGAGTACGTCAACAAAATTGCGCGTCGTGTTCGATGCGTCCAGCAAAACATCGTCTCAGGTGTCCTTAAACGACATCCTGATGGTGAGGCCGACAATTCAAGAATACTCCGCTTCCGGCTGCACAGGTATGCCCTGACTGCCGATGTAAAAAAGATGTATCGCCAAGTAATGGTTAATGAAGCGGATAGGAAGTTTCAACTCATAGTGTGGAGGAGAGACCCCTCTGAATCCTTGAGATTATACAAGCTCAACACCGTCACATATGGTACTGGACCAGCCCCATTTCTGGCTATTCGGTATTTAAAGAATTTGAGTGAATCTGCTAAATTTTCATTCCCTAGAGCTGCCGACGTAATTGGATCCGATTTTTACGTCGATGACATGTTAACTGGTGCTGCATGCGTAGAGGAGCTAAGTACAATTAAATCTGAAGTGTCTCAGGTTCTTTAAACAGGAGGTTTTGAATTGACAAAGTGGTTTTCAAACTCACCTGAGGTCACTGCATCTGTGAGCACAGTTAAGTCGATACCCATCACGGATTCAGAGTCAACTAAGGCGTTAGGAATATCGTGGTTGCCTAGCGAAGATGCCTTCAAGTTCAAAATTGGCACTTCTGTCATGGGTCTCTAAGCGACAAAACGGAACATAGTATCGGTGACATCGAAGCTGTTTGACCCCCTCGGCTTGTTAAGTCCCATAGTGATTAAAGGAAACATCCTATTGCAGGAACTCTGGCTTAATAAGTTAGATTGGGATGAGTCAATTCCGATGCATTTTGAAACAGCTTGGGATATGCTAAAAGGCACTCTGTCTCAACTGGATGAGATATCGATTCCTCGGTTCGTGCATACCGACCCATTGTCACCGGTATAGCTACATGCCTTTGCCGACGCCTCCATGAGAGCTTATGGAGCTTGCGTCTATATTCGTAGCAAAACTGCCGAAGGTTTTAAATTATCGTTGTTGACTTCAAAGTCAAAAGTAGCGCCGCTCAAGACCAAAACGCTCCCAAGGCTTGAGTTATGTGCCGCTCACCTTCTCGCAGATCTCTGCCATAGAATCAAACCCTTTAAAAGTCCCTATCGAACGAATTGTATACTGGTCGGACTCTGAAGTTACTCTTCACTGGATTCGATCTCATCCATTGTCGTTGTCGACATTCGTTTCGAACAGGGTAGCGGAGATTCAAGAATGGTCAGGAGAAGCTACATGTTGGCATGTTCCCACAAAGCAAAACCCAGCAGATATCGTTTCGAGAGGTTGTGACGTCGACGAGATAGGGCAGTCGATCTGGTTCACTGGCCCACCATTTCTGAAGGACGAAGAAGAAAACTGGCCCACAAATGCGCATTTCGAGCCGGATGAGGAAGTCTTGCGTCAGGAAGCTAGGAAGACTGTGGTCGGGCTGACCGCTGCTGTGCAAACTTCCGATTTGCTGGATGTTACGAGGGGTTTTCGTCACACCTCAAACTGCTTAGAGTGTTCGCATATATGTTCCGCTTTACAGGAAAATGCAAAGACAAGAGTATAGTTTTCGAAGAAACTCTGTCACCGACTGAATATAATGAAGCGTTTCATAAGATTATCGAAATAGTACAAAAGCACGAGTATCAAGTAGAAATTGAAAAGGTTCGTAAAGGCTCCAAGGTCGGCCCAAGTCTTCAGCGATTGAACCCATTCATCCGTGAGGATACAGGCACTTGGTGCAACTTTTTGTTGTTGCGAGTTGGGGGGCGACTAGCTAACGCTTCTATATTATATGATGCAAAGTTTCCCTTGCTGTTGACGAAACGCTCGCAGTTTGTGCAGAGCTACGTCCGGCATTTGCACCATTCCAATTTTCATGTCGGCCCTCGAGCACTTGTGAGCATCCTACGACAGCGTATTTGGACCGTAAACGCTCAGGAACTCTGCAGTCAGACAGTTCGATCATGTGTGCGCTGCTTCAAATGCATGCCTCGACTGATGACACAAATTATGGGAAATCTACCAGCAGATAGACTCCGTGCTCTCCGCCCATTTGCGATATGTGGCGTTGATTTTTGTGGCCCTGTCTATACGACATTAAAAATTTGAGTAAGGCCCCCGTATAAGTCCTACGTTGCCTTATTTGTTTGTTTTGCGTCCAAGGCGGTTCACTTAGAGATTGTCTCAGATCTAAGTACTGATTCTTTTCTATTGGCTTTTCAAAAATTCATTGGTCGACGAGGATGTCCGCAGACGGTGCATTGCGACAACGCGACGAACTTCGTCGGAGCGAGTCGGCACTTCCTGGCTCTTCGCGATCGGATCGAGGAGCAGGCGGACGCGAGTTCGCATCAAAAAGCGGATGCAAATTTGCGTTTACACCCCCTCGGGTTCCGCACATATGCGGACTATGGGAGGCAGGTGTGAAAACTGCAAAGCACCTACTCCTACGAGCGGTGGGCAGCGCACTTCTCAACGCCGAAGAGCTAGCAACAGTCCTCGTCGGGATCGAGGCCACGATGAACTCGGGGCCCCTCGGAGCGCTCAGCCAGGACCCAAGCGACGGAGAGGCGCTAACTCCCGGGCACCTGCTGACAGGCGGGCCGCTCATCGCAGCACCAGCACTCCGGACCCCGGACCAGGCGGGTCTCAGTTGCTTGCGGCGATGGCGGCTTGTCTCGTCAGTCAGACAAACGTTCTGGCGCCGATGGTCCCGGGAATATGTCCTAGGCCTTCAGGTTCGGGGCAAGTGGCACGAGAAGAAGGCCAACGTCGAGGAGGGCCAACTCGTCGTCGTGGCAGAGGACAACCTGCTGCCTCAACAGTGGCTCCTGGGAAGGATCGTCGCGACGCACGCAGGAGAGGACGGCAAGGTGAGGGTCGTCGACCTTAGGAGGAGTGATGGAGCCATCTTCCGGAGGGCGATCCACAAGCTGGCGCCGCTGCTGATTTGTTGAAGCCGTGGGGGCGTTCAACGGGGCCGGTGTTGGCTGAACCCATATGGTCGGTCATTGTTTATTGTTTGTTGTTGGCATATGAACAAGGAAAAAACTTGAAGTCTTGTGTAATTTAGTTTAGGGCGAAGGCGGGACCATAATAAAGCTCTCTCTCGCTCTTTGGGAATTCGCCCCGCCTTCGCCAACCTCTGTTAAGCTAGGCCTAAGAACATATATGTAAAATAAAAGATCATCTCGAAAATTGAATTCACACCGAGCACACGCATTTCTTTTTCCTTCTAGTCGCTGAGAAAGTAAAAATTAATTATTCTTGCCACCAAAGTTCGGTTAATATTTTTTAATAAACTAATTAAAACTTCAGTCACTGTAATAATAAAATAGTCTAAGTGTATAATAATATAGGTAAAAGAAAAGAATTTAACATTAATTAAGCCAGGATCAGGAGATCCTTGTTGGTCAGAATGACCAAATTGTTGTAGCCCTAAGCATATATGTTTTATATTTATACACACTTTTTTATAGTAGCCCTAAGCATTTCTGTTTTGTAAAGATACACACTCTAGCACACTAGCAGCCCTAATCATTCCGTCTTGCGAGTGATCTCCAACTGAAAGGACGTGTGTGAGGACTTGAAAATCCGCACAAATGTGGATGGTAATCGCATAAGGAGGGCCTGCCGTTGTGGCCATGTGTATTTTTGGCTATATTTGCCTTGTTAGGCGACAGTGTGTGGTATTTTCCCACTTTATTTGTTTGTTTTGGTTTGGGTTTTCCTTAAGTAGTATTCTACATGTGCCGTCACTCGGGTGATGGACAAGGGGACTAACGTGTAGTTTCAAGCTTGCTAGAAGAACGCGCCGTGATTGTCCATTTACCCGGAAGTGCAACTATACTCTCCACGAGAGGGCGGCTGGGAACAGGTCTCCTGGCAAGGTTATCTCCCTGCCAGAGGATGGTAGTCGGGCGTCCCAGGCCGGGCTAAGGTGTCATTCGACCCGTGCCGAGAGTCAGCTTGACTGAGGGCCCGGGTCAAAAAATAGCTCAGTCTCAAACGGAGAGCTCAGGGTACCTGGCGACCCCCTGTTCTAAGAAGCCTTACCCAGGCGTCGCAGATCTCCGCCCGGGTGGTACGTCCTTTTCTCCGCAACTCGTGGGAATCACATGGAGAACCTGGTTCTCACCAGGTTTTTTTAAAAATTTCCACCACTTAAAAAGTCTAGTTTTACATTGCCTTAACATAACAATTATTCAAATTCAACATAGAAATAACAATAGCACAATTTATGTACATAATAATGCATAATAATTTTCAATACGACTTTATATTAGAATAAGTGTCATTAGAGTATTCAGCGTGCGACGTGTGAAATATTTAATTTGTCAATGATTCTTTGGTGCCTATGTCCGCACTTCGTGCTTCAAGAAATCAATTTTGCAATAAACAGTTTCCTTATTTTTATTTATTTCATAAATAATATGTTTGTTTATGAACTATTTTTATGAAATATTTATTTTTTAAATGTAATTTCTTTTTTTTTCCTAATTTATAGTTTTAAATTACAGTACTTAGAATAATTTACTTTGTATACGTATTAATTATTTACTCTACATAGTTATTTAGTTGAATTACTAGTATGAAAATGACCCATTTTCAGTATTTTAAATGTAAATAAGATTCAGTTAAATTGTTATATTTTATTTTGATATTTTTAAAAATATCAGCAATTAAAAAACTTCTTTTAAACCATAATAGTCACGAATCGAAATTGACCAAAAAATTCATAAAATTTGTTTCTTAGATCAAAATTGAATTCGGCCCTAAAATCGTCTTGTAGCACAAGCACGCGCACATACACACGATCTCCTTTATTGTTTTTACTCATACAAGCAAGACAATTCTATTTTTAGATTTTAACGCTCTCGATTTTATGAGAGCGAAAAGAGAGCAATTTTGGTCGTCACCAAAAAAGTGGCTGCATAGTGCAAAACCAATGTATGGCCGTTACGCATCTTGTTATTATAATGTCTTTGGTCAGACCAATACTACTGTATGGGGAAGTGGAATGGTGGCCGGACCTAAAAAAGAAATCCAGCATGCTAGCAAAGATGCAAAGACGGCACTCTGCATCAGCAGTGCTTTACGCACCACCCCAAACGAAGCACTAAATGCCATACTTAACCTCCCAAGCCCAGAACTAGCTGGCATGGAACAGGCTACAGTAGAGGCAATCAGGCTTAGATATACCAAGCAGTGGAACCCACAAGTAGCGGGTCACTCATGTATCCTAAAACACATTCAAATAGTCCCCTCCAGGACAGAATACTGCCCTCCAACGGAACACATACAAACACCGTTCAACACAATTATCCCAGAGAGGGAAAGTGGAACTCACAGACACCTGGCCCCCCGAATGCTATGTGCTTCTATACGGACGGGTCAAAACTACAGAACAGAGTAGGAGGAGTTTATTCCGAACAGCTAGGCTTACGCATCTCGTTTAGACTCCCCGATCACTGCAGCGTCTTCCAAGCTGAAGTAGCAGCAATAAGGGAGGCCCTAAAACATTTGAAAGCACTAAAATCTCACACTTAAATATCTTCAGTGATAGCGAAGCAGCTATCAAATCGATTGGCTCAATCACAAGCCACTCAAAAACAGTATCGAATTGCCGCTCATCTTTACATAAGATGACACAATAATAGCAACGTCGTCCGCATAGGCTATTATCCTGCAGCCTTAATTTTTGTGATTTTGTCTGGACCTGCAGATTTGTATGGTTTAAAACTGTGTATCGCCCAATTTGGGACCTTTGGGTCTATGCACACTTCTATGGCGTTTGTTTGTTGGGAAGTGATAGCGTTTTGGCTGTTTCCTGGGAAGTGAGTGTCTAGAAGTATCTCCAGAGATTCCTCACTCGTGCTGGTCCAGGAGCCATCTTTGGAGAGTATTTTTCTAAGTCTGGCTGCTTCAGTTGCATTTTCAATTTCTAAGCAGAAGGAATGCCACGAGGATCGCTTTGCTTTCCTGATGGCTATTTTGTAGTTTGCAAGGGCTTTCTTATGGCCGGTCCACAGGACTCCTCATTTCCTGCCTTGGCCCTAATAAAAAGGGTTATGCAGTCCATTCGGAGGGGAGATAGTTCTGCTGACCATCATGGAGGTTTTCTTTTTCTTTTGGGCTGCCTTTTGGGGCCTTTTTTAGTGCATAGTTTCAGATTTCTGTGAAAATTGAAACTAGTTCGTTTAGACTAGAGATTGTTTGGGGGTATGGCGGGGGATCCGTTTGGATTTTTTCCCTTAAAATATTTTTGTATTTTTGGCAGTCATTTTTCTTTGGGTTTGTGAAAACTGCTGGCTTTGAGGGATTGATTGTAAGGGTCGTTTCTATGTACCTGTGGTCCGAGTAAGAGTACTTATCTAGCACCCTCCAGTGAATTACCGTATCTAATAGTGGTTTCGAGACGAGAGTTAGGTCTATTACCTCTTTTCGGTTCTTAATGATAAAGGTGGGGTCATTACCTTTATTACATATGAAGAGATTTGAACTAAAAATAAAGTTGAAGAGAGACCCACAGCGGTCGTTTGTGTTTGTACTTTCCCATTGTGGCCTATGTTCTGCTTTTCGCTGTCTTGTACCAGTCTTCTTACTAGCTCATTATATACGAGCTCATGTACCAGCTCATGTACGATGACAGCACTCGGAACGGAGATGGCTGACTTTTCACGGTGGCTGCTCCGTTATCTGCATTGCTGTAATTATGGAGCAGAAAAATGCTAAGGTGCTATGATGAAGGCCCTTACTTTACCTTCCCTGGGAGCTGTTAGAAGCTTATATTCCTTTGTCCCTAATCCTGAAACCTTTCCTCCTACTATCCAAGGTTCCTGGATCAGGACTATGTCGACTCCATCCTCGGCCAGATGGAGTTGGACAGCAGCAGAAGCTCCTTTACTGTGGTGGAGGTTTATTTGCAGAAGCCTCACGGACATCTGCTGTGGGCATCTCCACCACGGTTGTATCGGCTCCCTCTTCGTCCGATGTATCTTGGTCCGTCCAAGCACCTATGTTTCCTAGGCTGCGGAGAATTGAGGCATCGGTCGAGTAGCCGTCCTCGGCTTCCGATACCTCCCCCAGCCCCTTTACTGCGGCTTTGTATAGCTCGGCAGAGCGCTCGTCGTCACAGGCGATTACCTTGACGCTGCCTTGGAACCATCCCACGTCTTTGCAGACAGAAGGGGGGCCAGGATCTTTGGCTAAAATTTCAAAACATTTTGTGACTAGGGCTGCCTCCACCCACTTCCACTTGTTTCGTGGAATCCTGCCACTCGGGTTGTTTCTGTCGACCACGCCCAGGAGAATGCGGTTTTGCGCGATCTCTACAGAAGATCGCCCTGGCTGTACGCGTTGCCGCTTTGCCGAGGGGTCGGAGGGAACGTCCTGGGAGCGCTCCCTCTTAGGTGGAGGTCGATTTTAGACCTCTGTGGGCTTCGATGGCTTAGGGGCTTCCTTGTCGAAGTTTTGCAATAAGGATCTTGCCCATTCCACCTTCTTCATCCATTCAGCAGAAGGAGCCTTTATCGATTTCTCCTGGATGCGTACGATTTGCGTAGTTGAATTTGCCGTTACCGGTTGCCACTGAGTGCTTGCCGTCATTAGCTGCGCCTGAAGAGAGCATCATGGCACTAGGGCCTGGAGATGTTCCCATGGCGACGGCTTTGGGCGGCTTGCACTCAGTCGCCTAAGACTTGAGGCGGGGTTCATCCGAACCCGATCCCGTGGTGGAGGCCAGGCAGGTGGGCTCACTCGCCAGCTTCGCTGCCTTGAGGGTTGTTTGGCCAAACTAAGTTGTCACTGCCGATTGGGTAGGTTTTTTTGGGAGATCCTGACTCCTTTTTATTTTTGTTTGTAGACTTCATGTGATTCCCACGAGTTGCGGAGAAAAGGACGGTCCACCCGGGCGGAGATCTGCGACGCCTGGGTAAGGCTTCTTAGAACAGGGGGTCGCCAGGTACCCTGAGCTCTCCGTTTGAGACTGAGCTATTTTTTGACCCGGGCCCTCAGTCAAGCTGACTCTCGGCACGGGTCGAATGACACCTTAGCCCGGCCTGGGACGCCCGACTACCATTTGCCAGCATCCTCTGGCAGGGAGATAACCTTGCCAGGAGACCTGTTCCCAGCCGCCCTCTCGTGGAGAGTATAGTCGCATTTCCGGGTGAATGGACAATCACGGCGCGTTCTTCTAGCAAGCTTGAAACTACACGTTAGTCTCCTTGTCCATCAACCGACTGACGGCCACTAGCTGAGTAACGGGTATCAGATAGTCGGGAAACTCGACTATAGCGTTCTCTCTTGTTTTTATTTAAGACAATATCAAACACAAAATATTTCATTTCTATTAATGAAATACATTGCCTGGAGGAGGCTAACTATAAAATATTTAAATATTTTTCTTTAAACCTGACACCCTTTGGATACCATTGTTACAAAAATATACTTATATTTACTAATGGTTTAAAATTTTTTGGCAAATCGATAAAAATTTACATGACTAATACAAAAATTAAAAAATATCAAAACAATTTTCAAATGTGTGGGCATGGCAGTTTTGGGCGGTTTGTGGGCGTGGCAACATGAATCAACAAACTTGCGCTGCGTCTATGTCTCTGGAGTCTGTATGCTTAATCTCAACTCAGCTTTTGTAGTTCCTGAGATCTCGACGTTCATACGGATGGACGGACAGACGGACAGACGGACGGACGGACGGTCGGATAGACGGACATGGCTAGATAGTCGATCTGCTATTGATCCTGATCAAGAATATATATACTTGATATGGTCGGAAACGCTTCTTCTGCCTGTTACATACTTTTGAACGAATCTAGTATACCCTTTTACTCTACGAGTAACGGGTATAATGAGCACGAGAATATACGTATATAAATATATGAATATAGAGAAAACTCGGGAACAGGGTTCCATCAAACTTACCCCACTTTAATCCGAAGCGATGAGATCTCGACGCGTTGGATCCTGGATGTTGCTATATATATATACATATTGATAGAGTTATACTGTACATATACCTTCGTGCACAAAGTAGTTGTAACCGAACGAAAATAAAATATATAGACAAACAAAAATAAAAAAATACACAGTGTAGTATAGATATATATATATATTTTTTTTTTTTTTGAACTTATTGCGTTATTTATTGGATCTTCTCTTATTATGAGACTAACAATAATTATTCAAATCTTATTATATAAATTAGTTTAAGTACAATATTAAATAGTTGTATTAGTTAGAGACGGCCCTAGGATTTCTTTGCTGGGCTGGAGAATCTTTGCGCTTTAGTCTGCTGTGACTACATACACGCGTGAGCGACTTCGCGAGAGGATTTTCGTGTGCGACGATCTTTGCTTGATGTTTACTCTTTCTCATCTGGATTTCCTCGTTGACGAGGTTTATGTTGAGGTCTCTATGGATGCTTTCGCTGCGAAGGTACCATGGTGCCCCAGTGATAGTTCGCAGAATCGCTGACTGAGCTCGCTGTATAATTTCAATGTTGGTTTTGGACGCGTTTCCCCATAATTCACAGCCGTATGTCCAAATGGGTTTCAGCACGGTATTGTAGAGAAGTACTTTGTATTCCAGACTAAGTGGAGAGTTGCAGTTAATAAGCCAGTGGAGATTGCCTGCTTTAAGCTTTATATGAGTCCTTTTAAATTCTATATGTCGCCGCCAGGTGAGGCGTCTATCTAGGTGAACCCCGAGATATGTTACTACGTCTGATTGTGGGATGAGTGTATTGTTTAGGGTAAATTCTATATGTCGCCGCCAGGTGAGGCGTCTATCTAGGTGAACCCCGAGATATGTTACTACGTCTGATTGTGGGATGAGTGTATTGTTTAGGGTACATGGTGGGCAGGTTTGTCTATTCAGTGTGAATGTTACATGTCTGCTTTTGGTCTCGTTTATCTTAATGCGCCAGTCCGCAAACCATCTTTCCACTGTTTTAAGATGACACTCAAGTTTTTCTGTTGCCTTTGATGGGCATTTGGATCAGCTGAGTATTGCGGTATCGTCAGCAAACGTAGAGGTTGTGAGCTGATAGTTTGTAGGCATGTCTGCTGTATATAAAGTGTAAAGAACGGGGCCCAGCACACTTCCTTGGGGAACTCCAGCATTGATGACGCGGTCGTGTGAAGTCGAACTGTTACACCTGATTGAGAACCCTCTTTTGAAGAGATAAGATTCGAACACTTTGTGGGTATTCTGCGGAAGCAGTTTTGTTATCTTGTACATTAGTCCTTCCAGCCAGACTCGGTCAAATGCTTGTGCGACATCTAAGAATATTGCTGAGCAGTATTCCCGGCGCATTCTTAAGTAGGGAGCTAGGTGTTTTAAGAATGCCTTTTCAAACAGTTTCGAGAGACACGATAGGGGGTAGGATGAGGGTTGTAGGATGAGGGTTGCGTTTTGTCTTTGCCTGGCATGGGAATCATCACTATGACCGCCTTTTTCTACATTTGGGGATAGTATCCAAGTTTCGTAATAGCGTTAAAGAGATTGCATAAGGTCAGAACCGCACACGGTGGGAGTTCTATGATCATTTTTGGTGTCACCAAGTCGTGTCCAGGTGATTTTTTGGGTTCAAGATCTTTTATTATAGATGCTATCTCACGTTGACTAAATGTTATTGGAATTATTGGTGGCTGGATTTTAATTGCTACAGGTAGGACAAATGAGTTGCTAGCAATATTTGGTTGGAATACGCCTTGAAGTTGATCGGCGAATGCACTTGCTCTATCTTGTTCGCTGCGTATCCAGCTTCCTGAGGGGCCTCGCAGTGGAACGACTGTTTCTGCTGGTGGCTGAATATTTTTGTGTGCTTTCCACAAAGGGTTCTTCTTGCTGGTGGGCGATAGTTGTTCGATATATAGATGCTGGGCGTTTGCTTCCTCAAGCTTAAGTGCCCTGGTTAGTCTACGTGTTGCTATTTTTAGCTGTGAGTTGAAAAATTCCAAGAATTGGTCCTCAGAAACTGCAAAACGAGGTGGGCAGTAGACTGCGGCCAGAGTGACGGGGCCGATGCTAGATTGCATGCTTATGGAAGTGGATTGCAGGTAGTCCGTCTCAGTTCTATAATGAAGGTGGTGTTTGATGCGACCTCTGATAAGTATGCCAGTGCCGCCATGGGCTTTTCCGTCCGGATGGTTAGTGGCGTAGAATAGGTATCCTGGAACATGGAAGTTGTGCTTGCCTGTTAGATGTGTCTCGGAGAGGAGCATGACGTCAATATTTTTTTCGGATAGGAACTGGGCAAGTTCGAGTTTATGCCGTGAAACGCCATTCGCGTTCCACATAGATATTTGAAGTGGAGACATTATGTTGATTTTGATGACACGAGAAGCTGTATCAGCATATTTTGGTTTCGCATAAGCTCTTGCATTGTGGTTTGCATGAATGTCATAAATTCTTTTAGGGTTTGCTGGAGTGAGATCATCATCGTTTCAGTTGATATATGCTGCGTTTGATCGTTCGAAGTAGTTATTTCCTAGTAGTTGACTTTTGTGTTATTGGATTCACGCTTTTAATTCCCGATCTTAAGGCAGTAGCGAAGGAAACGCTAGGATTGGTACGATGTGTAGGAAGGGGTGCCGTGTAAGAGGGGCCCGATTGTGGCGGAGTGTGACTGATGTGTGTAGCCTGAGCTCGTGTTGATTCTCCGTGTTTGTTAGGACGGTTCTTTAGTTCCTTATATACTACACAGCCACTCCAATTCGCTGTGTGACTTCCACCGCAGTTGCTGCACAATGTAGCAGAGCTGTCTTTCTTGTTCTTATGACAGTTCGCTGTGCTGTGGGCTTCACTACGGACTACGCAGATAGAGTTCAGTGTACAGTAAGCCTTAGTGTGGCCATATTCTTGGCAGTTAGTGCACTGCACTGGGCGGTTGCGCTTGTGTGGCTATTCTACTGTGATACGCCGATGCAATAGGAGCTGTAACTTGTAGATTGGGTGAACTTCATTCTTTTTGGTACCTGGCTCTCTGGATCCAACTCGATTTTGTACATTGGTTGTGGTTCCTTATTATTGTTAAGTATGTTCATGACCGTTTTTGCATTAAAGTTCTTTTCCTTGAGCGCTTTTACGATTTCAGTGGTCGAAACAGTTGCCTCAATCCCTTTGAGAACAACCTGTAGACCCCTTGCGCTTTTTAGTTGGTATGTATAAAAGTTTTTTCCTGCATCGTCCAGGAATTTGGCTAGGATACGATGGCTAGCCTCGGTGTGAGTTTGAACTTTTGTTTCATTAATGTTCCCTTTTCTTAGGGGGATTATGTAAAACGAGTTTTCACTTATTAATGTCGCTATTTTGTTCACTAAGGCACTTGAGCTTTTTTTGCGAATGTATATTGGAGGAGGCTTAACCTTCTTAGGTTCCTCTTTGGATGGCTTTGCCGTTTGTACACTTTCATCAGTAGAATTTGCCAGAAGCTCAAATCTGTTGGTGTTTGCTGGCGTTTTATTAGTGACATCGTCTCGTGTAATTTTTGCCTTATTTTTGGTTTGTTGATTTTTATTATTTTGAGGGCTGAGTTTTCTTTTAATTTTTATGTAGCGATCCATTCCAGTCTGTATGGTCGACCCGGCGTTCTTGTTTATGTTTTGGTTTTCTGCTAGCACAGCGGAACCGTTAAGTTCTGTTTTGATCGCTGGCTCAGGGCGAGCAAGTACTGTCGACGAAATTGAGCGAGCCGATGATACCGTTCCAGTTGTTGTTGTGATTGCAGTGGCAGTGGTTGTTGTTGTCACAGTACTAGTCACCGTAGGCAAGCGTAAAGAAATTTCGCAAGTGTTTGGTGCTTGCGGGTTTTGTGACGAAGCAAGTAATGAGGGAGAGCAAGAACGCGCTCTTTCTTGAGTTGTTGGCAAAAGTAAATTCGTCGGGTTAGGGGTGATAAACCGCTCGCTGTCTGCAGAAGTCGCGGAGACGTATGAGAAGTACGCGTTGTTTCGTTGCAATGAGAGCTTGCTCGCGTTGACGCTGAGCGCGAACGTCGTTCTGACTCATAGTTGTTGATATACCCGTTACTCGTAGAGTAAAAGGGTATACTAGATTCGTTGAAAAGTATGTAACAGGCAGAAGGAAGCGTTTCCGACCACATAAAGTATATATATTCTTGATCAGGATCAATAGCCGAGTCGATCTGGCCATGTCCGTCTGTCCGTCCGTCTGTCCGTCCGCCTGTCCGGCTGTCCGTCTGTCCGTATGAACGTCGAGATCTCAGGAACTACAAAAGCTAGAAAGTTGAGATTAAGCATACAGACTCCAGGGACATAGACGCAGCGCAAGTTTGTGCTGTTTGTTGAATCATGCTGCCACGCCCACTCTAACGCCCACAAACCGCCCAAAACTGCCACGCCCACACTTTTGAAAAATGTTTTAATATTTTTTCAGTTTTGTATTGGTGTTGTAAATTTGTATCGATTTGTCAAAAAACTTTTTTCCACGCCCACTCTAACGCCCACAAACCGCCCAAAGCTGCCACGCCCACACTTTTGAAAAATGTTTTAATATTTTTTCATTTTTGTATTGGTGTTGTAAATTTGTATCGATTTGTCAAAACTCTTTTTGCCACGCCCACTCTAACGCCCACAAACCGCCAAAAACTGTCAGTGTTGAAGACCTCCTTCGCACTTCCACTAGCTGAGTAACGGGTATCAGATAGTCGGGGAACTCGACTATAGCGTTCTCTCTTGTTTTTCTTATTTGGATTAGAGTAGTTTCCGTCAAGTGCACTTATCTTTTTATATGAATGGTGGGCAACGGAGATTATAGGGAAAACCCCGAGGCTGTAACCGAAAACAAGCAACAGCCGTACTATATACAATATATGTAGTCATACAATATAATTTATTATAACCGAGAGGAAGTTGGAAAAAGGGAGTCATAGTCAACACGAATCCAGCTAAGGATGGCCATATACATTCACTGGGATTCTTAAGCGTCCAGTATCAAAATTGGCAGTTTTAGATGTTCTAGGTAAAACTCCGGACTAGTTTTACGGTGGGCGGGATGTGGCTGGTTCATATAAATAGTAAGTTTCCGTTTCAAATTCAAATTTTAAATATTAATTTTTAAAGTGTTACTAGAATCCCACAATACTTCAAACGAACACAGGTCTGAAAATTTCTGCGTCACTCATCTCCAGAAGAGCATTTTGGAAAAAAGAAATCACGACAACACAATTTAACAAATCGTTCGATTGTTGCTAATTCTTGCGAATTTTGTTTATATTCAATTAATAAATATATTACTAATGTAATACTAATACTAAAACATAGCGAGTTGAGACGATTATATTTGGTGTTGTTTTCCATTTGCCACACGGAGTGGCCAAAATATTCTTTATCCTGGTCGATAGCCGAGTCGATCTGGCCATGAACGTCTGTGCGTCCGTATGAACGTCGAGATCTCAGATACTATAAATGCTAGAAAGTTAAGTTTCAGCATGCAGACTCCAGTGACACAGACGCAGCCCAAGTTTGTCGATTCATGTTGCCACGCCCACTCTCACGACCACAAACCGCCCAAAACTGCCACGCCCAAACTTTTGAAAAATAATTTGATATTCTATCATTATTGGTCTTGTAAATTTCTATCGATTTGCCAAAAAAACTTTTTGCCACCCCCACTCTAACGCCCACAAACCGCCAAAAACTGTCAGTGTTAAAGACTCTCCTTCGCACTTCCACTAGCTGAGTAATGGGTATCAGATAGTCGGGGAACTCGACTATAGCGTTCTCTCTTCTATTAGTCTTGTTGATTTTTATCGATTTGCCAAAAAACTTTTTGCCACGCCCACTCTAACGCCCACAAACCGCTAAAAACTGTCAGTATGGAAATTTCTCCTTTGCACTTCCACCAGCTGAGTAACGGGTATCAGATAGTCGAGGAACTCGACTATAGCGTTCTCTCTTGCTTCTTTCGAAATCGACGTTGAATTTAGGTTCTTTAAGATCTGACAATACTGAATTGAGTGCCCAGAAGCATTACAGAAAACACATATCGGAGGGTTAAGATTTGTGGCGAGAAAGGCCTACCTACGCATATTTGATGTGCGATTAGTTCCCGCATGGCTGCCTGGCGCATAGCTTGCCATGGCGAAATCCATAGTCTCCGAAATCCTGCTTCGCTGCTCCAGAACAGATGCCATGGGTTCCCACGTTGGAATTAAATTCCGCAGAGCGAGGTCCTCCAAATGTTCCTCTCATTTGGCGTGACTCTCCGGACCCAGGTTTTGGACAAGTACTTGGGCGATAAACCCAACATCCAACATTTTGTTTCGTTGTACCCAATCCGTATAAATATTGCAGACATAAATTGTAATTCAAAATACGAGCTCAGCAACAACATCGAATTAATTGAAGAGAAAACTTTAAAATAAAGCTTTTGTATGATTTGCACTATATTTTGCTTATGTACAAATCAGGTCGTGGTCACTAAAATGTTGACCTATTAAGCTATTTTCTAATATAAATAATAGACGGTTTTAATTTTTAACGAATTCAAACGATTTTTGATTATTTTTCTCTTTAAGATTCGAAAGAAAGAATTGAATCAATTGCAAAGCAAACAACAGAACACCAGGCTAAATGTGTAGGTGCAAGTATACAGGAGCGAGTGAGAGAGAGAGCGCGTGAGAGAAAAGAGCTTGGATGCTTTTGCGGATGACCTGCAAAGACTAATTGTGTCTCCATTGTTGGCAATAAATGAAGAAATAAATTTAGGAGCTGCTGGCGGATGCGAGACCCGACAAGCAGCTCGTTAAGGATTAGTCTTTCCAAAATTTTTCCAAGCGTATAAAAATATTTTAAAGAAGCTTTTGCTGATATTTAATTATTCATATCTCTTAGGAGACGGATAAAAGATAAAAAATTACTTTCTCAACATATTCAAGCTCCAAACGAAGAATTAGATTAAACTGTTATTAATGTTTTAATATAATTATTCTATTAATCTAAAAAATTGCAAAACAAATAAATTTTTGATGACTTATTAGAAATTACCACAAACATTATTATAATCTTTATAAGTGGGGTATAAACACACTTAGCTTAATTATCTAAAACCTTTTTTTTTATATAACACACTTAAAAAAAATTTTTTTTAGTTTTAATAAGCGCTGAAAGCGCTCAGTTTGTGGAACCTCTTGCACTTCTGAAGGGGATGGATACCCGGGTAGATTTGGCAGCGGTAGGATCGAATACGTCGAGTTCGTATGCGCTCCGAGGATGGGGTGGCACGAGAACGAGGAGCCATTCCACGAAATCTCAACAGACCCCCCATATTTGGATTGGATGAACCGCCACACGAGTCCCTGATAGCTATATGCATCCGTCACAGACTCTTGATGGCTTGTAGGAGGTTCCTAAAAAAGTAAAGTTGCTGCCACCAAAAAGGTCTTGCCATTATCCGAATGGACACGCTGAGCACAACCGCGCCTCGCTACGAAACGAGCAAAAGCCGCTAGGACTTGCTCCGTTGTAAGATCGGAAGTGGGTTCCAAATGGATCGCCTATGTGGAATAACACACAAACATATTCCTTCGTTATGAGACACGTTCTCCCGGTAAATTTTTAATTTCGAAAGGGCCGGCATAGTCAATGCCCGTGTAGGTGAAAGCCCTCGGAAAATCACCCATCACCTGGGTTTGAAGTAAATCTTCCTGTAAATCGTGCAAATCTTACACGGATTAACCACAGCCTTCACCAGATTCTTAATTTTAGGAATCCAGTACTTCGATCGGATGAGGCGTACGATCAATTGACTACCGCCATGAAGAGTAATCTGATAAGCAAATTGGATGACAAGGCGAGACAGTCTACAGTCGTAGGGGATTATTATCGGATGGCGTTCATCATATTGTAGGCCTCTGGGGGCGGTGAGACGACCGCATGCCCTAAAAAGCCGTGTTTGTCCATGAATGGAAACAGATTCAGTAACGGAAACAGATCATCCAGATGCTTCTGCTCTTGGTCGAATGCTGTACAATGGAGATCAGAATTCTTTCTGCCTCTCGGATTTCTTTACTAGTGGGCCGTGAATTGGGCGTGATCGAGCCCTTTCGGCAGCGCTTGGAAGTGCCCTGGCCAGTTTCGATAAACGTTCAAGGATGTCTATAGACGGGGCCTTGACAAAATGCTTTTTGTCCACGCGCTGCTCTAGCTCTGTCACTGGATAAGTGTCGCTTTGCGGGCTTTCGTGGCCCTTGCAGCCACTCTGCTCCGTGCCACCAGAGATAATTTCCTGCCAATTAATGTAGGGATACGCCTCGCCCAACAGTCGAATGAAGTCGTCTGCGTGGGGAAAGTCTCTTTTTAAACGACTTTCGAAAATGTGCAAACGCAATGGACCTTGAATTACCTAAAATAACTAAAGCGTATTGCGTCAGTTCCTTTTGCAATAGGAATGAGACTCTTTTACCATCTTGACTGGCAAATCCTCTACCTCCCAGAACTTGGTGTCTACTTGTAGGCCGGCCTTATTCGAAAAGGGGATCTCGAAATGACACAGCTCCGAGGACTTCGCGGAGACAGAATGATTTAGCCCGGATACTTGGGTCTGGGTGTTACGGAATGGCAACTTAATGATGTTAAATAGGTGTTATGAAATGAACGTCGCCTCGGTTCCCGAGTCGATTAAAGATCGTGCTCGGTAGTTCGTCCCCAAATTACACACGTCAAAGATTGCCGTGCTCAGAAGAACGGCTGAAGTGCCGGAAGCGAAATAGGTTTGAATCGCTGAAGTGCTTGCCGATGCTTTACTGCTGGAGGGTCTCAAAGGACGAGATTGCTGTGTAGGGGCGAGGAACCTGAGGAACTCGCATTCTCGGAACTTGGGGGGCTGCGATGCAGCAACGTATGGTGCCCCACTTACACGTAGATGATGGCCTCGAAACAATTTAGACAGAGCTGCTTCTTTTTGATGTAACCCAAACGCGTGTCAGCTGAGAAAAACCAACAGACTATGTCAGTGGATACGTGAGAATTAGCTAGCGCAGTTAAACATCCCATCGAACTTAAGTTAAAAAGAAGCTTGAGTTTTCTTTTGACTAAAGTTTGTTTTGAAACAGATCTTGAAGCGCTTCCCACGCCGAAGCGAACGTAAGACGGGATTTGGATACGATGGCTTTGGCCTCGCCACTTCTTTTTTTGAGGAGATGAAATAGCTTCACGTCAATGGTTGGTAATATAAACTGTCGTGAATAGGTCCCGGAAAGTGGGCCATCGGCGGTAGTCGCCATTGAAGACCTTCTTATCACAAGGAGGCAACCGGAAGAAATTGTTGGTTGGGGATACTTGCACGACTTGAGGCTTTGGTCAGTCAATAGTTTCGCCACTTTGTGCTGCGCATGACTCGTATACTGAGTAGCAGGAGTCATATTTAGCCCGGAGACGAGGCAATGTGTCGAGATATCCTTCTAGGACTTGCCACGTATGTAGGGACTGAGAAGCTTGATCAGGAGTGTTACCCTTAGGAATTCAGCCCCAACTGCATATGGATTTTTGAGGTTTTCCGCTAGTGAAGAATCGCTAGACGCTTTCGTCAATGCTCCGGAAACGAAAATTCTTGGAGTTGTCTTCGAACTGCTCGATGGAAGGTTCCTTTCTTTCGGAGTGGATATCGCGGGCTTTTTTAACTTGCGGACTTAGGTGCTTGCTGAATTTCTATCGATTTGCCAAAAAACTTTTTGCCACGCCTAGTCTAACGCCCACAAACCGCCAAAAACTGTCAGTGCTGAAGACTCTCCTTCGCACTTCTACTAGCTGAGTAACGGGTATCAGATAGTTGGGGAACTCTTGTTTTAACTTGTATGCGTGAAATACTTCACTGCGGCTGGGCGTATGTAAATATGTTTATATATCACTTTTCAGAATAAACGCCGTCGGAAAATAACACGGTACTTATCTTGATTTTATCTGCAAGGGTCGCCGGTGGATCAGAATATCCGAACTCAAAGGACCATGTACCGAAAGGGGCGATAGCTTCAATTAATACGGCCTGTGATCGTCGCTTCGCTGTTGGTACTGTTGTCTCAAAAATGCATTCGTCGCTCACTGCACTTCACTGGTCGGTTGGTGGTCGGATTAATACTAACTTAAACCTAATACAAAGAGTGCCGCGGGACCGCGTGACTCTTCATGTTTTAATATTTTCGGATTAAATATTCCTACTCATTTTAATTGTAAACTCATATGTAAGTCTTTAATATATTTGTCGTGCTAACGTTGTCGTTTTCGTTAACCGCAGTCTATTTGACAGGCATTTTCCTTTCACTTTCTCGCAGTGCGCACGAGTAAACGCACGACAATCGTAAATTATAGAACTGTAACTTTTACCCCATAGGCAACTCTCTCTATTAACGACAACAATATTAACGATTGTGCGGGCATTTCAAATAAACCATATAATTTCCGACACGGCCATTCTGACAAATTACACGTCATCGTGTAACATAATTACTATTTAAACATTATTTGATTCAATATCTTAACAGTACAAACTAATTTCTTAAAATTTATCGTAATTTTCAAAATTTTTAGTATGCTGGTTACATATCATCTTCAGTTACTAACAATTTTTCATAATGTTCAACCTCATGTTTTTTTTCATTTTCATATGTCAGCTATAATAAGAGCTTTAGGGCCAGGTACTACCAATTAACCGTCGACTACAGTGTATCACAACACCTTCTGCCAACTACTGTCTCACTAAAGTATACAAGCTATAAAGCTGGTCTTCCTTCTATATCAACGAATTCTCTTTGCGGTTTAACCTCGATTTTCAGCTAATTTGATACACCTGCCCATATAAGCATTCTTCTTAAACTATCGTAACATTAAATCTTTGCCTTTTAGTTTCATGATATTTTTAAGTTTAAAATTTAACATTCATTGTTATCCCTATGGTTTACTTTTGACACGCCATGTGACTAACATAATTGTCCACTTGTGCTTGCTCAATGACGCAGGTATCTTAAGTCTCAAAACTATATCGCCAAACCATAAACAATACAGACGCTTTACATCAGCCAGGGTTTTTCCACTTCAACTTGCAAACAACACCTCCTATGTTCTTCCGCTATTTTCAACCAGACACAGCATATCGCACAGATATCTTGCCTCAATCTTAACAAGAATCAAGCGGGATTCTCATTGGGAACATGACCATCTGGCCTCCGTCGCAAATCCTCATGTCAATATTTATATGACCGATTATTATGCAATGATATCAATGTATACCGATCTCCATTTAAAACTTCATTCATTCTAAATGGTCCCTTAAACTTCAGATCTAATTTAGTTTGAAGACGTTCATTATTTTTTAATAACAAAATCTCCAATTTTATGTCTTACAACTGCTGCCTTATTTTTGTCAAATATATATTTATCATTACTTTCCTGAATATTTATATTCACTACTGCCCTGTCTTTAATCTACCTCTATCTCCGTGTCAAACGGTGACACCAAGCCCAGGGGACGGGTATTTTTACCAATCAGCATTTCTAAAGGGGTTGCTTTGGTTGCACTACTCATCACCCCGTTGACTCAGTTAAATTGCGTAAAAAAAATGCTTGTCGACAATGAACGAGTCAGCGGCCGCAATAGATTGCAGAAAGTAAAGAAAATTAACACCAGTTCCGGGCACACTTTACCGAAGGGGGTAGTGACTCCCCAAAATAGGGGAAAGCGACAAATACGATTCCTAGGTGGGAACACTTGGCATAGAAGACCAATAGATCAGAAAAAGCTCTATGCCGGTATAAAAAGACCACGGTTCACCGATGAAAAGTCAGTCAGTACCCAGGTAAACCCCGTAGTTCGTCGGTACCCGGAAAAAACACCCTAAGTCAATACCCAGAGGTAATCATCCTTACATCAAATACCCGGGCAATTATCCTTCAGTCTACCGCCGGGAAGACTCAAGGATAACTCCAGTCACGAAGAAAAAAATGTCAAGGAGCAAGGACACTAGCATCCTTTAAAAGAAATAACAGGACTAACAAGGAACACACTTTGAAGGAAGACCATAGTCCCACGAAACTCTTAGGATGGGCGGCAAGGAGTCTAAAGCCTCTGACAACACAGCAAATGTGATAAACACCGTGGAGGTGTGAAAATGTACAAGAGATCCATACAGCGGAGGAGGGACCATCACCATACCCTGGACAGGATTACATCCGGTTTCCCACAAAGTGCTTAATTAAAAATACTAACGGCAAAACAATTAAAAATAAAAGAACAAGTGAACCAGTGCATGGCCGTTAATGTGAAAATCAGCACAAACAAGCAACAGCGTAGACTTTCCTAACAAGTGCTCGCTCCGAGTAACCTGAGAGCCGAATAGTAGCCAAAGCGTTCTACAAAAGAAAATAACCCCAACTTATTCATATATTTATTTATATATGCAAATTAAAATTGATGTTAAAAAATTATTTAAAAAAATATTTTATTTTTATATTTTAATACATTTATTGGTGATAAACTTTTTCACTTAAACAATATTACAAGACACTATTATCTGATTTTATCTTCGATCGTTCTCGATCCGATCCCGAAACAGACTGACTGTTAGATTCTAAATCCTGATCCATTCAACCTCGGCCAGAAGCTTTTCTTTGGAAACTTCTTGAACTTTCAATTATGTTTAGAATAAAAGCTTGATGCTGAAATTATTTTTTTGCATTGTGAAATTCAATTATGCTGACCGATGCAGTTTGATTGAAGCGCAATAAGTTGACCATGGTTTGGTCTCCAAGCGGAAGCTGTGTTTTTTTGGAGTTTGATTGTTTATCTTAGCGGGGAGCTAAGCGCTGGCAAAGGCAATGACAAAAACAAAGACAAAGGAAATGCCGCCTAGATTGAGATTTAAAATTTGTTTATAAACTGGGATAGAGTGCTATGTTTACGGGTTGGATAACTCTCCCCCTTCTAAAATGATGCGTCCCGCTTCATTACGAATTTCGTTTAAACGTTCATTTAATTCTGTTAAAAATACTTCCTCATTATTTGGTTTTTCTAGTTCTGGCCGTTTTTGTTTGGTTACAAATAAAAAATATCTGAATTTTACTATTAATGTAGTAATCAAATACAAAATGAATAAAATTAATAATATAAAAGAAAGTGATATCTTGGTATTAATTATTTTAATGAAGGGTTTAAAAATGTTTATATTATCTAGAGAGAGTTCCGAGTTATTGGACAAAATGTTATCTGATATTTCATAATCTGTAAAATGGTTTGTGGTTATGTATTCAAGAATTTTACTTTCTAAATTGGTATATGAAATGTTGTTTATTGTGGTTGTTCCGTTAAATGTTATTAGAAATGACCCATTTAAGTGGGAGTTGTTAACAATATTGTAACCATTTATAAAAATGGCACCATCTTGGATGATATCTATTTCCTTATTTTTTTCCCTTATTTTCTTACAAGTGGATTTTTCTCCATTTAATAATTTGGTAAAACAAGTTTTTTCCTTACTTATAGTACAGTAATTGTTAAAAAGTTCGGTCTTAAATGTAGACATTTCATAATATGTATTGTCGCATTTTGCGACTTGATTGCTTATTACTAGTTTTCCATCGCCTTTTGAAATCGCTCCAGCATAGTATATTTCGCATCTGTTATAAACTATAGGGTATTTTACATAAATTATTAAGAGTTCTTTATGTAATACGATTTTGAACACAGAGATATCCATTAGGTCTGCAATGATTACTGGTCTTAATTCGTGACTTAATATTTCTTTTATTTCTTCATGGTTTAAAATTTTAGTATTAAAGACATCAATTTTAGCTAATGTGATAGTATCGATTAAATTTTGCAAGTCAAATGTTAAAAGTTTTAGGCGATGTTTTCTTAATGGTAAATCTTGGCCCATAAATACATGTTTAAAATCATCAGAAAGAGATTCTATTTCTTTAAACAATTTGGAATTGATAATAAATTGTTTGTTATTATTTTCTATTAAGTCATTGATTGTATTTTGAATTTTGACGAAGTCGTCATGATCCGGAGTTCCAGCTAACCACTTCCACACGGTGCCTAATTCATTAATTCCCCTTTTGGATCTAGATGATGTTAACTGTGATAAAATTAGTTCGATAACTTCTAAGTCGTATGTGATTTCCCATTGTGATCTTTTGTTTGCGTCTCTCTTTATGTTTTCTGTTTCAACATTGATTATTTCTTTATAAAAACTTAAATTGGTTACGTGGAATAAATCGCTATAGGATTCGTAAGTAAGAACATCTTTTTTGTCTTCGAACAGGAAAAATTCGTGATTGGAGTAATTAATTATTTCTGAAGTGGCTATCATTACGAATGGTATTAGAAGTAACAAGAAATGCATTGTCTGTAAATTTAAAAGAAATATAATATTTGTTAAAACTTAATATTGTCTTTGTGAATAGTTCTGTTTCTACTATTGATTACTATTTTATTAGGTAGGTTTTCCTTAACAATCTGTTTTTTATATCTTGTTTTAAGCTTATTTCTTTCCCCATGTTTCTTTTCATAAACAACCTGTCCTACATGATATTCTTTTTCTTTACGGCCTTCATTATGTGTTTCTAACATTTTTTCCTGAGTGTTCTTCAGAATGTTTGGAATGTTTTTGTGTTCAATTTTATTATAGAGAATATCAAAAGGTTTTTGGTTTGTTGTAGAATGAATACTCTGATTGAATTCTTTTGCGGCTCTAATAATTATTTCAGAATAGTCAATGAGATTAAATTCTTCTTTTATGCAACGAGCTAATTCTGTTAATGTCGAATGTGCCCTTTCAATTTGTCCGTTCGAGGTACTATGTCTGGGGTCTGCGAAATGTAGAGTTAAACCACATCTTTGTGCAAAGGATTTAAATTGAGCAGAGGTAAAGCTCGGTTCATTATCGCTCATAATTACTTTGGCGTGTGGAAATTGTTGAAGTAATTCCATTACTTTATTCTCGATGTTTAGTTTATTTTGAATTTCTTTTACTACTAGGAATTTTGAATATGCGTCAATACAAGTTAAGAAAATAAGATTCTGCGCGTAATAAATATCGATGTGTAAATTTTCTCCCTCTTTAGTTGGGATAGGAGCTTCCCCAATAGGAATTTTAATTGGATGCCTGTTATATTTATTTTCGTTGCAAATTGTACAATTTTTTATGTATTCCCATAATTTGGTAAGTAAATTTGGCCAATAATATAATCTATTGATTTGTTTGTAGTTTTCGTCTAGTCCTCTATGAGCTCGACAATGTGTTTCTTCTATTATAATCGCCCTATCTTCATTTTTTTCCACGTCTTGTAGAAATATTTTAGTAAAAAGAAATTTGTTAGTAAAGTTATTTTTTAAAGGTAATTGAATATGATAAAGATCTTCTAAGGTGCAATGAATTCCTACCGTTATGTTTGGTGGTAGATATTCCCTTAATATTGTTATTAAATTTTCTGGCGTATCATATTCGATTATATGTCGTGTCTTGTCAAAAACTTTCAATGACTCATGTATTGTATACCTTCCCGTTGTTAATAACAGTTGTTGTTGAAACTGATTTAACGGTTTACGGGTCTCTTGTATTACATTTTCAAAACTACTTTCGGCAGAATGCTGTGTATTTTGATCTGAGCTTGATTGATCTATATCGCTGTCTGTAAGGTTATTTAATTTTATTCGAGATAATGCGTCAGCGACGACATTTGTTGTTCCGGGCTTATATATTATTTTTGGGGTGAAACTTTCTATATCTATCTTTTCATTTCTATGTTCGGGTTTTTATCCGAGATTGTAAAAGATAAAGATTGATGGTCTGTTTGTATTTCTATACCGATTACTCCATATAAATAATTTCTGAGATTTTTAAGAGCCCAAACTATGGCTAACAATTCTTTTTTATTAGTGGCGTAAAGTTGTTCGGTTTTATTTAAAGTTTTGGATATGAAAGTAATTGGTTTACTATCCTGTGATAATACCGCTCCGATAGCTACATCTGATGCGTCTGTTGTCAAAGTGAATTTTTTGTTGTAATCTGGTTGGACTAATTCCACTTGTGCTATTAAATTATCTTTTAGTTCGTTAAAAGCTTTTACAGCTGGATCATCTAACTGTATTGTAATTTTTGTAGACATTCTTCTAGAAATTTTACCATTATCTCCTCCTAAGTATTTGGTTAGGGGTTTGGCAATTTTTGCATAGTTTCGGACAAATTTTCGGTAATATCCAGTGAGTCCCAGGAAACTTCGAAGTTCTCTAATGTTTTTTGGAATCGGATACTTCATAATTGTAGAAATTTTTTCAGGATCCGTTTTAATTACATTGTGGAAAACGATATAACCAAGAAATGCTGTTTCTAATTTAAAGAATTTCGATTTTTCAAGAGAAATTTTCATATTAGCTTGTTGTAAAATATTAATTATTTGAATTAGATCAGTATAATGTTGTTCAATTGTATTTGAAAAGATTATTATGTCATCCATATAAACATGACAAGTTTTTCCGACTTGTTCCCTTAATATATCGTCCATTGCTCTTTGAAATATTCTGGGGTCGTTTGTTAACCCAAATGGAATACGTAAGAATTCAAATTTCCCGTTATTAATAGAAAAGGCTGTTTTTTCAATATCTGACTCTTTCATTAAAATTTGGTGGAATCCTGATTCCAAATCAATTGTTGAGAAATATTTTGACTTTCCTAAGTTAGATAGTATTACCGACGGGTCTTGCATCGGGTATCTGTCCGGTATTGTGCTTTCGTTTAATTTTTTATAGTCGATAACTAGTCGGTGTTTTAGAGTTCCATCTTCGTTTTGACCTTTTTTGGGTACTACTAAGACTGGTGAATTATATGGGCTTCTACTAGGTCTTATTATTTGTTCTTTTAACATTCTATCGATTTCATTATTAACGAAATCTGAGACTGACATAGCATAAGGATATTGTTTGCTATAAATTGGCCTGTCATTGACAGTATTTATTTCTCCTCGAATATCGGTTCGAAAAGGGATTTGCATATTTATTTTAGAATGCTCCTTTTCAATTTTATTCATAATTTTATTTTCGAAATTTTTCAGTTGATTTGAATTTATTATTAGATTATGAATTTTTTCTTTGTCGGAAAATTCAACGACGGCGTGTTCAGGATTTGTGAATCCCAAACTATTAGTTTTATTGTTGACGGATAATTCAACGTCGGAGTGATCAGGATTTTTTGATCCTAAGCTTTTTGATTGTAATTTGACGGAAATAACATCGTCGGCGTGTTCAGGATTTTTTAATCCAAAACTTTTCAATTGTAATTTGACGGAATTAACATCGTCGGCTTGTTCAGGATTTTTTGATCCCAAACTTTTCAATTGTAATTTGACGGAATTAACATCGTCTGGGTGCTCGAGATTATAAGATCTCCAGCTATAACTACTTCTTTCTGCAATAACTGATTCAGTTTTATATTCTATTTGATTGCAAAAGTATTTCTTTATAATATATTCTTTTAATGGAAGAGTATTATTTTCTCCAATTAAACACAAATCGTTTTTCTCTTCATTGTCATAACATTATAGTTTTTCCTTTTTTCCATTATATTCAAGAATACCTTTTTCTACATCTATTTTAGCTCCAATTTTCCTTAATAGATTGTACCCAATTAATAAGTCGGATTCCAAACCTTCTATTTCATAAAATATATGTTTCGCTTCAAATATTGTTAGTATATGGTAATATTTTATAATTGAGTATCCATGAACTGTTGATACTCTCTTGTAAATTGGTAATTCTTTTTTATTTTTATAAATTCCTTTTTTGATATAGCAAGAAGAGGCTCCTGTGTCAATTAATATTTTTAGTTGTTTTTTTGTATTTCTGTCTATTCTTGTTATATGGGGCATTCCTCTGTAGGACCTTGATTTTAAAAAATGATCCTCATCAATGTTATTTATTCTCATACCTTTCTGGGCTGGTTGACTTACTGTCCCAGTTGCTTCCCTTTTTAATGGGATTTGTGGTTCAATTTTTTGAGCTTGGTTATGATTATAATTATATCTTTGTGCAAAATTATTATAATTCTGTCTGTTATTATTATACCCCCTATTTTAATTATTACTCGGACGATAGTAATTATTATTCGGACGATTTTGATACTTTATGAAACTTTCGACTTCGATTGGTTCTGGTGGGGGTTGTACCTTAGAATTGTTATTTGAATTCCAATTATTATTTTGCCCAAAGTTCCCGTTTTGCGGCCAATTATTATTCAGGTTGTTATTCAAGTTATTATTCATTCTGTTATTATTATTATTATAATTAATATGATTATTGTTGTTATTATTATTATTCTGTCTGGAATTAACTGTATTAAATCTTAAGTTGTTTCCCTGACCTTTATTTTTATTCCTAAATCCATAATACCTATTTGCAAATTGGGCTCGAAAGTTGTTAGACTCTAATTCTTGACACTTTGCCAAAGCATTTGGCAAGTCTGGTGGGTGTGTTTCTGTTTCCTGGTTTCTGAGATTGAACCGTTCAATCCAGAAATAAAAATTCTAAGAGCGTTGCTCCTAATTGTTTTATTTGTTTCTTTGGTTATTTCGCTGTCTTTTCCATATGTCATTATGGTTTTATTTATCAGTAATGTCATTTTCTTGTTTACCTCGTTGTAGAATTCTGTAATGGTCATACGTCCCTGCCTAAGGATGCTTAATTCTGATTCGAGAATATGGATTGGTCTTTTATCGTTATAAATAAAATCCAATCTGGAAAGAATTTCTTGAAAGTTTAAAACTGTACCATGGTTAGTTAGAGCATCATGTGCTGCTCCCATGATTTTATTACGTAGAATTGTTAAAGCGATAAAATATTGTTCGCTTCGAATTTTGTATAGACTCATGGCAGTTTCTGCCGCTTCTCTCCAGCCTACATATTGGGTTATTTCTCCTGTGAATTTTGGTAAAGATTTAACAACCTCTAGGGTAGTTTCACAATTTATAGTTGGGTCGATTGTTTGGATTTTATAATCTTCCACTACATTTTTGCTAGCGATTATATGCCCTTCTATCCCTTCAATTTTTCTGGTTACTTCACTCAATTGTACACTTATTAATCGATTAATTAATTCCATCGTCAGATTGCTGGCGTTGGATATCCCGCCCGCAGAGAGTATTGGTGCTGAACCTCCGGTTGCCATTGTTAAATTTAAATCTTCAAAACTTTTTATTAAATTTTCCAGATTGTTTTCTTATATTAATGGTTTAAATAGATTTTAAGTTTTTTTTTTTTTACACTTCATAGTATTTTGTATATCCTGATCTTGTTTTATTAAATTGTTTAAAGACTTAAAATTATTTTATTCTGCTCACGATACTTTCCGTTGTATTCTTCCTTCAGTTCTGTTGGGGTCTTCCTTCAAAAAATTTTTTTGTATTCAGCTGTGGCGGGGGATGGCCCTTTGCTCTTCCTTCCTTCTTGGTGTTGATTTTTTATTATATATTTTTTTGAATATTTTGGTTATAGTTTTTGGTTTGGTTTCATTTCTTTTTCTTGTTGAGTTCTGGTTTGGTAGAGTTCGGTTTTTGTTGAGTTCTGTTTAGTATCGTGTTCTTGTAATTCGTATTAAGTATTCAGTCCACCCTTTTTTTTTTTTTTTTTTTAACTTCTTAATTGGATTATTGCATTAATTAATTTCCAATTAAGTTTTTCCACGATCACTGTCACAGTAGTTAAATGTCGTTGGATTAATGAGGATGTTTTAATTTTTCCTCTAAAAATATGGGTTGTTGGCGGTGCGAGTTCCGTTTTATATTTAACTTATTATCGTTAATATTTATTTAGAACTTTTAAATGACACCGCCCCACGTTGGGCGCCAATTAAAATTGATGTTAAAAAATTATTAAAAAAAAATATTTTATTTTTATATTTTAATACATTTATTGGTGATAAACTTTTTCACTTAAACAATATTACAAGACACTATTATCTGATTTTATCTTCGATCGTTCTCGATCCGATCCCGAAACAGACTGACTGTTAGATTCTAAATCCTGATCCATTCAACCTCGGCCAGAAGCTTTTCTTTGGAAACTTCTTGAACTTTCAATTATGTTTAGAATAAAAGCTTGATGCTGAAATTATTTCTCTGCATTGTGAAATTCAATTATGCTGACCGATGCAGTTTGATTGAAGCGCAATAAGTTGACCATGGTTTGGTCTCCAAGCGGAAGCTGTGTTTTTTTTGGAGTTTGATTGTTTATCTTAGCGGGGAGCTAAGCGCTGGCAAAGGCAATGACAAAAACAAAGACAAAGGAAATGCCGCCTAGATTGAGATTTAAAATTTGTTTATAAACTGGGATAGAGTGCTATGTTTACGGGTTTGATAACTTGCATACTCCACTTAGTGTAGTTTTTTTTTTATTTTTATGTTCGTGTTTATCTTATTATTGATCGGTTACAATTAATTTGTGCACGAAGGTATATGTACAGTATAACTCCATCCCTATATATGTATATATAGCAACACCCAGGATCCAACGCGTCAAGATCTCATCGCTCCGGATTAAAGTGTGGTAAGTTTGACGGAACTCTGTTTCCGAGTTTTCTCTATATTCATATATATACATATATTCTCGTGCTCATTTTTATTTCTACACCATTAGTAAGTATATTGATAAGTATATTGTGTCAGGTTCAAAGAAAAATATCTTATTGTTAGCCTCTTCCAGGCATTTTTTCAATATTGTTTTACATTTTTTTTTTTTACTTTGCTTTTATTTATTAAATCTTCTTGTATAAAAACTAACAATAAGTTTAAAAATCTTAACTATAACATGTATTGTTGTATTAATTTTCCAACTGTTCTATAATTAAACGGCCCTAATAATTTATTCGCTGGGTTGGTAGGTCCTTTCGCCGGAGACGGGAACGGCTGCTGAGCTGGATTAGACATCTCGCTAGGTGGTTGGGGTGCGTGTAAAGCTTGCTATGGTATTTTTCCTTAAGTTCCGTGATTGATATTTAAGTCTCTTTGGATGTTTTCACGGTGCCCCAGTGATGGTTCCCAGAATCTTTGATTGTGCTCGCTGTATGATGTCAATATTGCTATTGCTGGCATTGCCCCATAACTGTGAGCCATAGGTCCAGATAGGTTTCAATATAGAATTGTAGAGTAGGACCTTGTGATCTAGGCTGAGCGGAGAACCAGTGTTGATAAGCCAGTGTAAGTTGTTGGCTTTGAGTTTCAGTTGGGTTTTTTTGGCTTCAATGTGCCTGCGCCATGTGAGTCTTCTGTCAAGGTGTACTCCTAGGTACACTACCTCATCTGCTTTCGGGAGTGGTATGTTGTTCAACAAGAGCGGTGGGCAGTCTTGTCTGTTTCGCGTAAACGTCACGGGCTTGCATTTGTGCTCGTTTACTTTTATTCGCCAGTCAGAGAGCCACTTCTCAACGTCGATGAGGTGCATTGCCAGCTGTGCTGTAGCTTGGGTAGGGGATCTTGAACGTCGGCAAATGTGGATACCGTTAAGCGACTATTTGTAGGGATGTCGGCTGTATAGATGAGGTATAAGGTTGGCCCAAGAACGCTGCCTTGGGGAACTCCAGCCTCAATTGTATGATCAGTGGAAGTGGCATTGTTGCACCGCACTGCAAATTTTCTGTCATAGAGGTAAGACTTTAGAAGTTTGTGTGTGCTTTCGGGTAGGGCTGTTTTAATTTTAAACATTAGGCCGTCGAGCCAGACTCTGTCGAATGCTGGGATACGTCTAAAAATACTGCTGTACAGTATTCGCGATTTTCAAATGCAGTTCTTATTTCCGTTGTAATACGATTCACCTGTTCAATGGTTCCGTGGCTTTCGCGGAATCCAAAATGATGGGCTGGGATTATGTTGTGGGTTCTCAGATGTAGATAAAGTCGGACCAGCAGGCATTTTTCGAATAGTTTCGAAATACATGAGAGTAGACTTATTGGTCTGTAAGATGAAGGGACTGTGTGGTCCTTACCAGGCTTTGGAATCATTATGATAATCGACCTCTTCCATCGTTGTGGAAAGTAACCAAGTTTGGTGATGGCATTAAAGAGCTTGGTTATGTAGTGAACTGCAAAGTGTGGCAGCTAGATGATCATTTCCGGTGTTATAAGGTCGCAGCCGGCGGATTTTTTCGGGCTGAGATTGTCTTTGATAATTTTAGTTACTTCTTTAGGACGAAACACAATTGGGGTGTGTTGCTGGTGGCAGCTTACGGGTGAGGACGGTAGCGCGAATGTGCTAGTAGCCTGGTTTGGGGTGAACACATTTTGTAGGTAAGCGGACAATGTGGTGGCTCTGTCTGCATTACTACGGTCCCAGCCGCCTGCGGAATTCCTTATCGGCAAAACGGTTCAATTCGGTGGGCGAAGAGTTGAGTGGCAACCCCCATGTATCGGCGCTGATCGTCTTCCTCCTCTTGTTTCAGAGCGTTGGCCAGTTTCCGTGTGGCTACTTTTAGCTTTTGTTTTGCTGTTGGGGATCTAGAAGATTGGCATTCTCTGCGTAAGCGTCGTTTTATGTGGACGAACTGCTCGATATGTACGTTGGTCTTTTTTGAATTAATTGTAGTATTTGTTATTTTGGGTGTTGCAGTAAGAGCTGCTGCAGTAAGGATGGATTGCAATACACATGTGCAGCTCTCTATATCAGATTCAGTATTGAGTTTTGGGCTTAGCTCAAAACAAACTGGCTCAGGTATAAAAAATATATAAGTTCATATTTTGTATACCTGAGCCAGTTTGTTTTGTGAGAAGTCAATCTGTATGGTGGCTTCACGTTTTCTGCGTACCGGCGGATGTGAATTAGTACAGGCGAGTGATCAGATGACAGATCCGGCAGACATTCAGCTTTAACCAAATTGCGGGAAATATTTTTCGTAACTGCGAAGTCGATCAGGTCAGGCAGCTTATTGAGGTCTGATGGCCAGTATGTAGGACTCCCGGGGGAAACATGGTCAAGTTTATAAGTGGCTTTTATTATGGTCTTATAAAGCTGTTTTCCTTTTGCGTTCACAAGTCGCGATCCCCAGTGTGTATGTTTAGCGTTGTAGTCGCCTGCTGCAATGAAGTGTGGCCCTAGTGCTTGGAAGAAACCCAGGAATTGATCTTCCAATACTGTGATACGGTGAGGGCAGTATACGGCCGCTAGTGTGAAGAGAGTGTTGTCCTCCAGCTGAATGTTGATAAATGTGGCCTGAAGATGATTTTCCGCAAATTCTTTGTAAAAGTGGTGCTTCATACGGTTCCTTATGAGTATGGCGGTGCCACCGTGTGCTTTTCCGTCGGGATGATTTGTACCATAGAAATGGTAGTCTCTTATTTGAAAATTGTATTTGCTTGAGAGATGAGTTTCCGAAAGAAGCATTACGTCGATGTGCGTCTCATGTAGGAATTGAGCTAGCTCAAGTTAGCGCTGTGAAACGCCATTGACGTTCCACGTAGCTATGCGTAAGGTAGCCATTATTTATTTGATTGTTGGGCTACAAGCATTTGTATCAAAAGGTTTTGATTACGCATCATGTCTTGAATGGTGGATTTTAAAACATTGCAAATGTTATCTTGTTAGTGTTGGATGTAAAAAAGTTGGAATCGAACGTCGGCGAGTGCAGACGTGTTTCTTTCAAGCTACGAATAGCAAGTTCTAAAAACTACAACAGTATAGTGAAAGTTAAACACAAAGTGTAAAGTGCAGTTTGCACAACTAACAATTATTGACTATAGTAATTATTTACTAAAATAAATAATTATTCCATATTGTTCTGGTAATTGTTATATGTGGACTTAGAACAATGAATCAAAACGACATACGTTCTCAGCGACAATGTGAACAAGACGAGCGCCGGCTCTCTTTACAACGCAACAATGCATACTTTTCTTTCGTCTCACCGCAAATCGGTGATCGAGCACCCTCACCTTCAACTAACTCGAAACTTTTGCCCTCAGAGAACGACAGACCGCGTTCTTGCTCTCCCTCTCTGCCTGCTTCGGCTCACAAGTCGTGGAGCGAAGAGACCGCCTCTCCTACCCCGCTCCTCTCGCAGCGCCTAACGACCGTCCCGGGTAACTGTAACACTGCAATAACGAGTGCAGTGACCTCACTGGCAACTGTCACTGCTACCACAACAACAACTTCGTCAGCGGCCCAACTAATTATCGCTGTGCCAGCTGTAAATAATTCAGCAGCACTGACCGTTTGCAACAACAATAATGCACGCAAAGAAGAATCAAAACAAAAGCAGAAGTCGATTTCGACTGTGCAGACTGGCATGGATCGCTACATCCAAATCAAGAGAAAGCTCAGCCCTCATAACAATAAGGCAGGTAATCAACCCAAAATCAATCGAACCAACAACGGCAATGAAAACTCTGCAGTAAACAATTCAAACCGATATGCTATCTTGGCTGATTCTGCGACCGAACAACCCAACGAAAAAACGGTAGGGGAACCAAAAAAGACCAGGCCTCCACCAATTTTCATACGAGAACAAAGTACAAATGCACTTGTAAATAAACTCGTTGCTTTGATTGGTGACAGCAAATTCCACATTATCCCACTTAAAAAAGGAAATATTCATGAAATAAAACTACAGATCCAAACAGAAGCAGACCACCGTATAGTGACTAAATACCTAAATGATGCTGGTAAAAACTACTACACATACCAATTAAAAAGTTGCAAAGGGCTACAGGTTGTACTTAAGGGCATTGAAGCAACAGTGACACCAGCTGAGATAATTGAGGCTCTGAAGGCCAAAAACTTTTCTGCAAAGACAGCTATTAATATTTTAAACAAAGACAAAGTTCCGCAGCCACTATTCAAAATAGAACTCGAACCAGAGCTCCAGGCACTAAAGAAAAACGAAGTGCACCCAATATACAATTTACAGTACTTGCTACATCGGAGGATCACCGTGGAGGAGCCGCACAAACGTATCAATCCAGTTCAATGTACTAATTGCCAAGAATACGGCCACACCAAGGCATACTGCACCCTTAAGTCCGTATGTGTTGTCTGTAGCGAACCTCATACTACCGCAAACTGCCCCAAAAACAAGGACGATAAGTCTGTGAAGAAATGCAGTAACTGCGGGGAAAAACATACTGCAAACTACAGAGGCTGTGTGGTGTACAAAGAATTGAAGAGCCGCCTAAACAAACGTATTGCCACAGCACATACATACAACAAAGTCAATTTCTACTCTCCGCAACCGATTTTTCAACCACCCCTAACTGTCCCAAGCACTACTCCAACAATTTCTTTCGCTAGCGCCCTAAAATCCGGACTAGAAGTGCCCGCCCCACCGACAAGAACTGCTCATTCCGAACATACACCGACAAACATCCAACAAACACAACAAAGTGGCATCGAAGCTATGATGCTATCCCTACAGCAAAGCATGAAAGACTTTATGACGTTCATGCAAAATACTTTGCAAGAGCTCATGAAAAACCAAAATATCCTGATTCAACTTCTTGTATCTTCAAAATCCCCATAATGGCTTCCCTACGGATATCTCTGTGGAACGCAAATGGCGTTTCACGGCATACACAAGAGCTCACACAGTTCATTTACGAAAAAAGCATCGACGTAATGCTACTATCAGAAACGCACCTCACAAATAAAAACAATTTTCATATACCAGGATACTTGTTCTATGGTACAAATCATCCAGATGGTAAAGCTCATGGAGGCACTGGAATACTCATCAGAAATCGCATAAAACACCACCACTTAAACAATTTTGACAAAAACTACTTACAATCTACGTCCATAGCCTTACAACTCAACAATGGTTCAACGACTCTAGCCGCAGTCTACTGCCCACCGCGCTTTCCAATCTCTGAGGATCAATTCATGGAATTCTTTAACACACTAGGTGACAGGTTCATCGCAGCGGGTGACTATAACGCCAAGCACACCCATTGGGGATCTCGACTTGTGACGCCAAAGGGTAAGCAATTGTACAATGCGCTTACGAAGCCAGAAAACAAGCTAGACTATGTATCCCCGGGTAAGCCTACATACTGGCCAGCAGACCCAAGAAAAATCCCAGACCTGATCGATTTTGCAATTACTAAACATGTCCCCCGCAACATGGTCACCGCCGAAGCACTAGCAGATTTATCATCAGATCACTCACCTGTTTTTCTAAATATGCTAACTCGCCCCCACATCGTCGACCCACCGTATAGACTCACAAATTTTAGAACAAACTGGCCAAGGTATCAAAAGTATGTCTGTTCACACATAGAACTAACGACGGCATTATCTACAAAGGAGGATATAGACAAGTCAACGGAAACTCTTGGAAACATTTTAGTTTCGGCTGCAAAGGCTTCAACCCCGCCAGTGACGTATGCAAAACCAAACTACATCAAAACTAATCGCGAAATCGAGCGGCTGGTATTAGATAAACGACGCCTACGAAGGGATTGGCAGTCTAATAGATCACCAATTACAAAGCACATGCTTAAGATAGCCACACGCAGGCTTACCAATGCTCTCAAACAAGAGGAAAAAAACAGCCAACGTTCATATATCGAGCAACTCTCTCCCACCAGCACTAAGTACCCTCTTTGGAGAGCTCACAGAAACCTAAAGACTCCAATAGCGCCAATTATGCCACTACGAAGTCCCTCTGGCACCTGGTTTCGAAGTGATGAAGAAAGAGCCAGTGCTTTCGCTGACCATTTACAAAATGTATTCCGACCAAATCCCTCTACCAACACATTTATTCTCCCTCCTTTAATAGCAGCCAATCTAGATCCTCAAGAACCCATTGAATTCCGACCATGTGAACTAGCAAAGGTTATCAAAGAGCAACTGAACCCAAGAAAATCGCCTGGCTACGACCTAATAACTCCAAGAATGCTCATTGAACTCCCAAAGTGTGCTATTCTTCACATCTGCCTGTTGTTCAACGCAATCGCCAAGCTTGAATACTTCCCTCAAAAATGGAAAAAGTCGACCATAGTAATGATTCCAAAGCCAGGAAAAGATAAAACGCAGCCATCATCATATAGACCGATAAGCTTACTAACATGTCTTTCAAAGCTGTTTGAAAAAATGCTACTCCTTCGGATTAGCCCTCATCTTAGAATAAACAACACACTTCCAACACATCAATTTGGCTTTAGAGAAAAACATGGAACCATCGAACAGGTCAATCGAATCACGTCAGAAATTCGTACTGCTTTTGAACATCGAGAATACTGCACAGCCATTTTTCTAGACGTCGCGCAGGCATTTGACAGAGTGTGGCTCGATGGACTTTTGTTTAAAATAATCAAGCTGTTGCCCCAAAACACACATAAGCTACTGAAGTCATACCTATATAACAGAGTGTTTGCAATAAGATGCGATACAAGCACTTCACGCGATTGCGCAATCGAAGCTGGAGTGCCGCAAGGCAGTGTACTGGGTCCAATCTTATACACCCTGTATACGGCGGATTTCCCCATAGACTACAATCTAACAACCTCCACGTTCGCTGATGATACCGCGATACTCAGTCGCTCCAAATGCCCAATAAAAGCCACCGCACTCCTATCCCGACACTTAACATCTGTAGAACGATGGCTTGCCGACTGGAGAATTTCAATAAATGTTCAAAAATGCAAGCAGGTTACCTTTACCTTAAACAAACAAACATGCCCACCACTGGTCTTGAATAACATATGCATTCCACAAGCCGACGAGGTAACATATCTGGGTGTTCATCTGGACAGGCGGCTCACTTGGCGCAAACATATAGAAGCCAAATCGATACATCTTAAACTTAAAGCAAGGAACCTCCACTGGCTCATAAATGCTCGCTCTCCACTTAGTCTGGAGTTCAAAGTTCTTCTATACAACTCCGTCTTAAAACCTATCTGGACTTATGGCTCCGAGCTGTGGGGCAACGCATCCAGAAGTAACATAGACATTATTCAGCGAGCACAGTCAAGAATTCTGAGAATTATCACTGGAGCGCCGTGGTACCTTCGGAACGAAAACATACACAGAGACCTAAAAATCAAATTAGTAATCGAAGTAATAGCTGAGAAAAAAACGAAGTATAACGAAAAGCTGACCACCCATACAAATCCCCTCGCAAGAAAACTAATCCGAGTATGCAGTCAAAGCCGGCTGCACCGCAACGACCTCCCAGCCCAGCAATAAACTTATTAGGGCATTAATGAAAAAACTATCACTAAGTGAAAGTTAATTAAGTTAGATTAAGATTTGAACACTTATTGTTAGTCTCTTAACACAAAGGGAAGATTCAATAAATAATAAAAAAAGCAAAAAAAAAAAAAAAAAAAAGTGTTGGATGTAGGCCAGGGAGCGAAACTTGCTGCTTTCGAGAAAAGTACTTCAGGATTTGTTTCTGATGGTGTCAGCGTAGCTGTTCCTTGGTGTGTCCGCGCCGTGTTCATTCTTTTGTGAAGACGGATTTTCAGCTCTTTGTATATTGGAGAGAGGCTAGAGAGGCTAGTTCATCCATTTTCTTTGTTAGTTTGACAGTGTTTGGAGTCGTGGAGATCTCCACAGACTACGCACACCGGGCGAAGTGTACAATACCTCGTGTGGCCATACTCTTGGCATTTTGTACATTGTACAGGAGCGTTACGTTTGTGCGGCTTTTCTACTGTGATTCTACGGTGCAGAAGGAGCTGGAGTTTGTAAATTGGGTGAATCTCGTTTTTCCTAGGAGGCTTGTTTTCTGGTTCAAGCTCAATCTTGAAGAGTGGTTCGGGCTGCCTGTTTCTGTTTTTGATATTGAACACGCTTTTGGCGTAAAATCCCTTTTCCTTTAGCGCCTCAGTTATCTCTTCGGGCGTAACATCAGACTCAATGCCCTTCAGTACTACTTGCAGGCCCTTGCTGCTTTTAAGCTGGTAGGTGTAGAAGCCTATTTTTTGTGCGGTAAGATAGTTTGTGACTTTTCTGTAGTTGTCCTCCGTTTTCGTTTGAAGTTTACTTTCATTGATAGTACCTCTTACGAGGGGAATTATATGTGTTGTGTATTTGTGCATATTAGAAACGACGCGTTCTGCTTTAGGGTGAGACAACAACTGACTTTTTTATTTTGCTTTGCTGATCAGGAATGATTTTTGGTATACTAGGGTTAGTGTTGTATAACGTAGATATTAAGAGGATAAGTAGAGTAATTTCAACAGAGTGGTGAGATGTATATTTGAATTAACATATATAACACATCTCTCCCCTTAATTTAATGGCATTTTTTTGTTAGTATGGCGCTTCCTGAAGTTCGTGGTCTGATAGCGGTTGACTTCTTGGCGTGTCCGAGAGCTTCTACGAATCGGAATACCTGAACGGCGAGGCTGAGGATTCTTCTGAACGTTGGGCTGTGACTCTTCAGAAACTCGGCTTGGCTGAACATCCTGTGACGGTTCGGATATCGGATCTTCTTGTTGTGTAGCCGCTGACTGAGCTTCCAGCTGAGTTGTGGGCTGATTTGGGAGATCAGGTGCCCACCAATATGTAGTGTTTTCTTCCTTAGAATCCTTGATGGCATCTGGACCAAATCTTGGCTTGATTTGATTGATGTGACGCTTGATGACACCTGTTTTGGTACGAAGGATGAATAGCATATGTCCTACAGGCCGGTCGATGACAGCTTCTATCCACTTTTCCCCTCTTGCGTAGTTTCGAGCAAATACTTTCTGGCTTGGAAAATACTTCGTAGATGCTAGTGGCTTACTATCAGATTTCTTCTCTAATAGTTGGCTTAAAATAGTGCGAACTGGGCGACCGTGTAGAAGTTCTGCTGGAGATTTACCTTCTGCATTTGGTGTAAAACGATACGAACTTAAATATTTCGTAACGGCTGCTCTGACAGATAACCCATCTCTGATATTTTTGCCCACTGCTGTTTTGAATGATTGTACGAATCGCTCAGCAAGACCATTTGATGCTGGATGAAATGGTGCAGTGGTGATGTGGTTTATTCCAAAGTTCTTGCAAAATACCTTGAAACTTTCTGCTGTTAGCTGGGGACCATTATCGCTAACTAAGGTTTTCGGATAACCTTCGATGGCAAATATTGTTGTGAGTGCTGAAATAGTATTTTCTGTTGTGGTGGACGACATTTGCGTTATAAATGGGAACTGAGAGTAAGCGTCAACGCAAATTAACCACATTGAATTAAAAATCGGACCCGCAAAGTCGATATGTATTCTTTCCCAGGCGGATGTAGTGTTTGGCCAGCTAAAAAACTCTTTTGCAGGAGCTGGATTAGCCACTTTGCAGATGTTACAATCTTTTGCTAATTGGTTGATATCCTCGTCGATCCCTGGCCACCACACATGTTGACGTGCTAGTTGTTTCATACGTACGATTTCCCAATGACCATCGTGTAGGAAATTAAGAATCGTTTTACGTAGCTTGCTTGGAATAATAACTCGGTTTACTTCAGAATGAAGGCAAAGAAGGCTGCTGTTGAACGTGAGGGCAAATCTTCGGTTAAAATATGGCATTAATTCTCTTTCTACCTGTTCAGGCCAGCCATTGTAAACGTATTTATAAACTTCCTTTAGAATATAATCGTGTTCAATGTTTCGCTTGACTACATCGACATTTATCGGGCAAGATACTTCGGCTATGTTATAGCATGCCTCCTCCTGATCAAATTTATCATCAGAGTTGACTGGAAGACGTGAGAGTGCGTCTGCATTTCCATGTGCGGTTGTCGAACGATATTTTATATCGTACTGATAGGCCATCAGAATTATAGCCCAGCGCTGGAGTCGGTTTGAAGTCATCGTTGGTAGATGCTTGCTTGGTGAAAATATCGTAACTAAAGGCTTATGATCAGTGATTAGGATAAATTTTCTACCGTATAGATACTGATGAAACTTTTGTACTCCAAATATAATAGAAAGTGCTTCCTTTTCTATTTGGCTGTACCTGACTTGGTGCACATCTAGAGTTTTAGATGCAAAAGCGATTGGCTTTTCTCTGTTACCCGGATGCAGGTGTGACAACACGACTCCTATACCGAATGAAGAAGCGTCGGTAGCTAAAACGAGCGGAAGGTCCTCGTTAAAATGTACTAGCTCTGTAGCGTTTAAAATATGTGTTTTAAGTGCTGTGAATGCCCGTTGCTGGTCTGTTCCAAACTTGAATAGTGTGTTTTTTCTGCGCAGCTGATTCAGCGGAGCTGCTACTTGTGAATAATTTGGGATAAAATTGCAATAATAGTTTACTTTACCCATAAACGCATCTAACTGTTGTAGATTAGTGGGCGGCTTCAATTCCTTGACAGCTTCTAGTCCTGAGGTATCCGGAAGGATGCCCTTACTGCTCACTCTTCTCCCCAAATATTCGATTTCTTCTTTGAGGAAGAAACATTTTTCTTTCTTACATTTTATACCATTCTCTTGTAGAATACCTAAAATTCTTTCAAGGCGAGCAAGGTGTTGCTCAGTCGTAGGCGCTGAGATAATTATGTCGTCGAGGTAATTCCCACAACCTTCTATGCCATTTAGAAGTTGCTCGAGATACCGTTGGAATATAGCTGGAGCGCTGGCTATTCCATACGGTAAACGTTGGTACTGGAAAAGTCCTAACGGCGTGTTGACAACCATAATTTTCTTCGTTGCATCATCTAGTTCCATTTGTAGGTATGCGTCCTTCAGATCGATTTTGGAAAAATGTTTTCCATGGCGAATGGCATGAAATAGAGTTTCTCGCGTTGGCAATGGGTATTGCTCGATGTCCAATTGGGAATTGACACCTTGTTTAAAGTCGCCACAAATACGTAGTGCTCCACCCGGCTTGGGTGCTAGTACTATCGGAGATGCCCAATTGCTGAATTTAATGGGTTTCCAAATACCTGCATTTGTGAGACGCTGCGCTTCCTCTTTAAATTTGTCCATTTGTGCAAACGGAATCTGTCGGCTTTTGTAGAATTTTGGAACCGAATTTGGCTTTAAGTATATGCTTGCCTTAAAGTTTTTTATAGTTCCGATAGCAGGTTCAAATACTTCCTTATATTTGGTGCAAAGGTCAGTCATTTGAGACAGCTGTGCTTCGCTTACATTTGAAATTTGCTGAATTTCGAAATTGAATGTTTTGAACAAATCCAAACCAAAAAGATTGTTTGAATTTTCCACGTTTGCCACGATGATCGTTACGTTTGCTGATTTGTTGCCACACTTTGCCTCAGTGTGCAGTTCACCCAAAACTGGAATTTCGCTTTGGCCAAACGCATGCAAAATACGAATACATTTTGCTAATTTAGGGCTGCCAACTTGGCGGTATGTTTGCAAATTCATCACCGACACAGTTGCACCTGAATCCATTTGAAACGGAACGATTGTATTTAGAATTTGAACATCAATCATGGTTTTATTGATTTCAAACCTAGCTAATTTTTCCACAGTGTATACCGTTTGGATAGTATCGGTGTTTTTGTTTTGGTTCTTTTTGTCACTATTTTCCATCTTCATTTTGCACTGTTTTGACATGCATACAACAGCTATGTGTCCCTTTCTTCCACATGTATGGCAAATGGCATCACGAAATTTACATTTTTCGCGCATGTGTGAGTTTCCACAGCCGGAGCAAGATTTGAGCGCGATCTTGCCTCCTTTTCCATCCCCACTGTTACGGTGTTTGTGATTGTTTTTGTGTACGTAAACTGCGTTCATGTCTACTGATTTCTTGTCACTTTCCTTGATAACAGCTAAAGTTTTCATTGTTGCCTCGTATGTTTCGGCAATAGAAATTACATCTTCTAGCGATGGCTGAAGCTTTTGCAAAGCTGCTGTGCGAATTGCGTCGTATGGCGTATGCACTATTATTTGATCGCGGATCATCTCATTTACATAGTTTAATGTACACCCTTCTGATTGGCATACAAATTGGCATTCGCGAGCTATGCCACGTAGATCAGCTACCCACTCCTTGTGTGTTTGTGAGTCCCGCATTTGCCGTTTGAAAAATTCATAACGAGCAGCGACAACATGCCGTTTTTGCTTGAAGTGCTCCGTTAACTTTTCGGTGATTTGTACATATGTGTGTGTGTTCGGATTTTCACTCCCGAATAGATTTTTCACTAGTTCGAAAACATGTGTACCTACCCAAGAAAGAAAATAGGCTTTTTTCTTCTCTTCGGCTAGAACTGAGTACGCTTTAAAATGTTGCGTTAGCTGTTGTAAATACGTCTCCCAATTTTGGCTATCCTTACTAAAACTTGGGAACGGCGGACACACAACGATTTGTTCTCCTGCTACGGGAAAGTTACGTTCCCGTTCAAGAAATGCTTGCATCCATTGTTGTTGCTGCTGAAGTAATTGTTGCTGTTGAGCCAACAACTCTTGTAAATTACTTTGATTCTCCATTGTTTTTTCGTTCGATCTCTTGCAATAGACTACCGACACGAATTTCTGTTTTTTTTACTCGTCGCCAATAATTGTTGTGTATGTGTGCATATTAGAAACGACGCGTTCTGCTTTAGGGTGAGACAACAACTGACTTTTTTATTTTGCTTTGCTGATCAGGAATGATTTTTGGTATACTAGGGTTAGTGTTGTATAACGTAGATATTAAGAGGATAAGTAGAGTAATTTCAACAGAGTGGTGAGATGTATGTTTGAATTAACATATATAACAATATGAAAGCTATCTTTTCCAATAAGGCCAATCAAAGCATTTACAAAACCGCTTGTGCTCTTCTCGCGGATATATATTGGCGGAAGCTTTGTTTTCTTCGGTTCGATATCAACGGATCCCAGCGGCACGTCCTCAGCGGTATCTGGCAGCAAGGCAAATCTGTTGGTATTTCCGGGGGCTACATTGTTGATCAAGGTAGAGTTGTCGCGTGTATTTTTCGACTTCTTTTCCATAACTGAATTTTCCGGGCTGAGCTTTCGCTTTATTGTAATATAGCGGTCCATTCCAGTCTGCCAGGTCGACCCAGCTTTTTTGTTTACGTTTTCTTTTTGTTTTGCTGGTAGTGCAGCAGAACCGTTTATTGCTTGCGGTTTTGCTTTCGCTGACTCAGTCAGAGCGTGAGCGGGTGCAGCCGATGAAGAGATAGAGCGGGCTGTCGGTATATCTCCAGCTGTTGTTGTTGGAGATAGCGGGGCTTCTGTCGGAGCTAAAAGAGCGGGAGAGCAAGAACGCGCTCTTTCTTGATTTGTTGGTGGGAGAAGGTTTCTTGGGATATGGATTATTGACCGCTCGATGTCTGCGCTTGGGGTTGTCGGTGAGGCGTAGGAGAAGTACGCATTGTTGCGTTGAACTGAGAGCCGGCGTTCGTCTTGCTCACGCTGACGCTGAGCGCGAGTGTCGTTCTGACTCATAGTTTTATTATTTAAGATAACAAATCACTATATATATATTTAAGCGATCTAGCATCGCATAGAGCGCCTCTTTCGCTTTCGGATTATTTATTTAGTTTATTTTATTAGGCGTTCACTGCACTCAAAACAACTGAATTTGTGCGGAGCTCGATAAAAACACGTCTTCACACGTCGGCGACTCGACGTGTTGTTTTGTTTTAAATAAATAAAAATTACTTTTCAGCGACGAGTATCCGCCTTGTGTTTGTTATGCAAAAACAAGAGTCAACAATTTTTGTTGACGTGCGCACTTATCATAATTTTTGTATGCTAGCTTTTTAATTCTTTTTTGTATTACATGCCATTAGCCAACGATCTATTACTCAATAAAATTATGCTATTGTAACTGTAACAAAATGAGTAGATATACATTTCCAGAAGGCACTACTAATATTTATTCTCATTATGTTGGAGAGGTGAGGGGCTTACCAAGATCCCACGACCCAGAATCGACGAGCTTACGCCGGCATCTTGGTGCCTGAACATCGGATGCCCCTCCATCGGCCTGAGTCCTTTTCCAGAACACAGGCATGAATACACCGACGTAACACAGTCAAGAGATTCTTGAGCGTTCCCATAACGCGCTCAACTTACTCGACTACCTCCTGTAGCTAAAAGATGCAGCTTTATCTTCTGAGATGCACAAAACTCTGCAAACTTTTCGCTGGTAAAACATTTACCCTGATCGGCTATTATTCGGTTCGAATTAAATGATTTTTATGCCTGCACGCAACTATCGGTGTCCAACTTTAAAGTGTGAAAAAAATAAACGAATTTGGTTAGAGCATCAATTTGTACTATGACATATTCCTTTATATCATTCTTCCCACTTAGTTTACCCATTATATCGATATGCACTGTATGCCATGGGACGTTTACTTTTGGGATTGGTTGTAACTCAGCTTGTATCTTTCCAGATGACCCCTTTACAGTTTTATAAGTTATACAACTGTCGGCAAACTTTCAAACGTATATACTCATTTTGGCAAACCAATTATATTGATAAGTCTTATCGAGAGTCTTTTTTCCAACCTAAATGCATAACGGACTCATGAACCTTATTAATTACCGACCATCGAAATGCATGCGGCACTACTGGCAGACAACGAGTCCTTCCATTCCTCTGTATTTTACGAAACAAGAACCTTTTTCTAAGCTTATAAGTCATCTTTAAAATCTTTTGTTTTCAGTTTATTAACAATATCAGAAATTTCAGAGTCCAGGCGTTGCTCAGCTGCGAGCCAATCATTTGAGATTTCTCCTAAGTTTACACGTGATTGCTGGATAAAAAGTCCACATGCGCCATGCGCTTTCTTTCCCCATATACTATTTTGAAATCATAAGATTGCAAGTATGCCCACCAGCGATGCACCCTAGGTTTTAGTTCAATTTTTGTTCGCGATGCTTTTAGCGAATTGCAATCCGTTAATACAACAAACTCTTGTCCGAGAAAATAATGCCGAAAATGTTTAACTGATTCAACAACAGCCAATGTTTCTAGTTCATACGAATGGTATTTAGACTCAGCAGGGCAGGTGGTTTTACTAAAATACTCCACCACATAAGGATCCCCCTTGATCCGATGAATTAGCATTGCCCCAAATCCACAAGAGCTCGCATCAGTATGCAATTCTATCGGATGTTGTGGGTCATTCTTCCTAGTCTCGCCCAAATCATCAGTGCAGTTAAAAGTGTTTTTGCTAGTTAGTGAATTGGTTTCACGATCTGAGAGAACCGAGGAACAAATTCTCGAAAATAAGACGCCAATCCAAAAAATTGTGTTATCTGATAGTAACCACTAGCCATATGCAAACACGTAAAGTATTTTGACCCAGCTAACCTAGCTATTTGGTCATTAATTAATGGCAAAGGAAACCTGTCAGCAACCGTATTGTTGTTAAGTTCACGATAATCAAGGCAAAGGCGATCTGATCCATTTTTTTTACTAAAAGTATTGGACTTGCATAGGGAGAACAACTAGGTCGAATAATGTTACACCTCAACAATTCGGTAATTCTTTCTCGTACAATTTCTTTTTCATTTGGACTTAATCGATATGGTCTCCATTGTACTGTTTTACTAGGATCAACTAATCAAATTGTCATTTCACCTGAATTAAGTTTAGAGCAAGAAATTCCATTAATAAATGCATCTGAATAATTTTCAAGCCATTTAATTAACTGGTCTTTGTCCTTACCGACTAATTCGGTATCAATATTTTTTGAGAAGAATAATGGCTTAGTAACCTCACACAATCGTACAGGCTTCGACTTTACAAGCTTAATTTCATTAGGCTTAACAAAATTTCATATCCTTCACCAAGTACTTCTCTACCTATTATAATGTCATTTACAATAGAATCGTCTGGTACGATATGAAAACATATTTGTAAACTATTTTCATTACTTTTACATTTGCAAAGTTTCTGCTGTCTACAAGAAATTTCAGCATTTCCTATACCTCGGATAGGACTGCATGACACTCATTATTTGCTGGACGACTGTTTAGCAAATTTAAAATTGCTGCTTCCGGTGTCTCCTTCACTTCAAAGCGTTGTAGAAACAACTCACGGAACTGTTCCCAAGTAATGCCAGTATAGCAGATTTGGGTCAGCCATGACGAAGCATTTAACTGCATGCAGTTACTTAGCAACATAATTAAGGTAATTGCTTCAATCGTTTGTTCTTTCATAACGATGTTTGCAGTTGCGCACCATTGAATTGCATCAGCGCCAGCCACAACCGGATTAAATTTCAGAAGCACCACTTAATTGTGCGGACGCGCCGTGCACATCTCCAAAAAATTTAGATTTTTCATTTCCAAGACAATGCGCAATTGGTCACCAGAAAGTACAGGAGTTGGCACACATCCCACTTCTGATGTCGAGATAACGTTGTCGTTTTCGTTATTGTTCATTATTTTCTCGATTTTAACTACTAGCGTTAAAAAAACCTCTAAGATTGTAGAAGGCGAATATTCACGTTTGCACTGCTCAGCCGTTCGACTATGAATCTCGTTCGTTGATGCTCAAAAAATATATTTATAAGCGGTTCCTACTAAGTTTATTAAGGGGGGGGGTAGGGTTTTAAAGGGAGAAAAAAACAGGTTTTTACAGATTTTTTTTTGGGCGTACGGTAAAAGTAAATTTATTTCTGATTATTGTACATTAAAGAGTAGTATTTGAACTATGTTCTGTGAAATATTGGTTGAAAAATATTGAAAATTGACCGAATGGCAGCAATTCTTCGCAGGCGCCTCAGAAAAAATACATACATTGTAAATTTTTTTGTGGCCGTATTCAGCTGCCAAATTTATGCCTTGCTTACCAGGAATACGGTGCTGGGCCCTTTGTGCTTTGTCATTCATTGCCATAGCGTATGTTGCCGCAAATTGACTTCGTTCAATGCTAGCTTCAGCTTCCCCAGCTAAAGTTATAGCCGACGGCAGTGTAAGTTTACGCTCCACCTCGTCATAGTACACATTGCTGAGGGTTTGGTCGCCTTTGATTGAGGTAACTGCCTTAAGTTGCTGTCGTAACAGGCGCAATGAAGTTTTTGCCAAAATAGCATTGAAACTAAGTACAGAGTTGTGGGGCACTAGTAGGGCTCGCTCTGGGCCCTTACTTTTATTTATGATTAGAGTAATTGCCTTATAATGGAGGCTGGTGCCATCGAAATTGAAGAGCTTATACGCCTTTATGGCAGATTGTCTCCACGCTACGTACTCGTCTTTTTCATCGTCTTATCCACCTGCTTTACACTCAAGTCCTCTAGCTCCTTGTTAAGTGTATCAAATTGGTTTTGAAATTGCTCTCAAAACCTTTGTTATTGCTGCGTTACAGCGCATTGGATAATGGTTTGTAATTCGATAGCGTTCATCACGCTTTCCTCGCACTCTTCTACTTACTTCGGCTTACGTTCGCTCTCAAAATCGTCCTTAATTTCCCAATATTGACCTGAAAAGTTAATTAAAACACTTGCTTCATGCCACCTATTTCTCACAAAGTTCTTATGTATGGCCGTACATTTCGTTCGACTGGGCTAATTGTATTAATTTACACCTACCCAAATGCCGCGTAAGGCAAAGCGATAAGTGTAATCTCGGATGCTTTCAAGCACCACCTATCGTCCTCTTCTACTTATTCCTCTCCTTCTTCAAAGAACTAATATTTAGCTTCAATATCTCTTATCAAAATGCAAGGACTTGCGTAGCAAGCTAAGCTAATTTTATTCTGACAGCCTTTCCTGTGCATTCCATATCATTGTTTTTACAGAGACTTTTTTAAAGCCGAAGATACATAACTCTAAAGATTTTCCAGGTATGTACACAATACAGTCTTAATTGCGGTTAGGTCTACCCTCACGTCAGAGAAGTTGTTTTTCGACGAGCCCCGTAACTGGAACTGATTTTTAAAATACATACTCGGGACTTTTGTTTCAGTTATAAAGATTTCATTGTGACCGACATCTTGGACACGAATGAGCAAAGAAAAATTACTATAAAAAACAATGGGCTCATAGAAAACATGAAACAAATGCTATAAGACATGCTGTTTTTTTCACAAAATAACCCAATTGGAAAATGAAGTCGTTGCAAATGATCTGGCAAAAAGCGAAGTACGATAGACCCCTCCAAAAAAATAATATTTTCGAAATGCCCATTCCTTCATACATAGGGGAATTATTACTCATTTCATTTCAACTGACGGAAAATATTTTCTCACTTGCTTAGACAAATTCTTAAACCAATTGCTTCCAGAACCATACTAGATATAATAAGAGAAAATGCTTTAGCCAAGATTCCCGACTATCAGGTACCCGTTACTCAGGTTGTGAAATTGCGAACGAGAAATTTCAACATTATCTGGAATATTGGTAGAAATTGGGAAAAAAAAATTAAAATTAAATTTTGTTATTCTACAAAATCCTGCTGAGTCCCGTTCAGCACAAAAGCGCTACTTGCGACAGTACCACTCCAAGCTTTGAGAAGTAAAGACGTGCGACTAATTAACAGCGGACCTATACGCCTTATCAGTTAAAAACCAACAACAACACTAAAAAGGGCTAGTGCCCAGTAAACAACAACAACAATGCCTCCCGATATAAATAGATTATTTAAACCATCCGACACTGGACCCAAATTCATAATCATAAAAAGAACAGACAATAAAACATATAAAAACGTAAGCCCATTCTTAAGAAAAAAAGTTATTGACTACGCATGCAACGGTGAAGTGGAAACAGCCAAGGTCACAAAAGAAGGATCGATGCTAATCAAAACTAAAGATACCCTACAAGAACAAAAACTTCTAAAAATGGTAAACTTTCAAAACTTCCCCAAAGAAGTAAGTGAGCACAAGACCCTCAACTTCTCCAAAGGAGTTATTTACTCCAATGATGAAATGACAGAAATACGGAAAATTAAAAAAATTGAAAACAACGAACCTAAAGAAACTGGCCTCATCATTATCACCTTTGCATCACTAACGCTTCCAGAGACATTGATGATTGGATACGGGAGAGTGAATGTACGCCCATATATTCCTCTTCCATTCAGATGCCGAAACTGCCTAAGATTTGGACATCCTACAACTGCTTGCTCATCAAACAAAATATGCATCAACTGCTCCGCAGAACAACACACAACAACAGACGAAATATGCACCAAAACTACATTTTGCGTAAACTGCAAATACGATATGCCTGACAACAAGCACAGCCCATTAAAAAAAACATGCCCAGCATTTATAAAACAAAAGGAACCAACATCTATAAAAACCCTCGAAAAAGTCGACCACAAAAAAGCCCTAATGATTTACTACTCACGACATACCTAATACAATATCTAATACAAACAAAAATAAAATAAATACAAAACAAAAATATAATGCAATTATACATTAAAACAGGTAAATTGTCTCTATTTCCCTAATTAATGAAAATCCTAATTTAAAAAAATGCTAAAAGTAATACAGTGGAACATGAACGGTTACATTAACAACTACAAGCAATTGCAAATTATTATAAAAAAACACAACCCAAAGATAATATCCATACAAGAAACACACTTACACTCTACTCAAAACATACCTATTCCAAAAAACTACACTATCTATCACGAAAACACCGCCACAAACAGTTTTGGAGGAGTTGCTCTCCTCGTCCATAACTCAACAATTCATTCCAAATTCAAGTTCACCATAGCATCATCTTACCCAACAAACCTTTTACAATACAAAACCTCAGAAATATATACGACAACTAACAACGACCCCTACTAATAACTGGAGATTTTAATAGCTGCCACAGGAGCTGGGGCTCACAAACCAACAACCAAAGAGGAAACACATTCTTTAAATTTATCAACCAAAACTCACTCGTTACACTTAAGAACGGCTCAGAAACCCACTTTACCACAAATCATACATTCACACACATAGACCATTCCATTGCATCACCCCCTATTAACCTGAACTCAAAATGGTATACGGACAGCTCGCTTTCAGGCAGTAATGGTCGCTAATGGTTTAATTCACATAGACCTATTCGAAGAACGTAACATGAACAACCCAATCGAAAGACCAAGATTTAACCTAAAGAAAGTAAACTGGCCCCTATTCCAGGAAATTGCGGATAAGCTGTCTACTGAAAAGCCCCCAAGCTCCAATGTTAATAAAGAACTCGCTATTATTACAAGAATAATAATTCAATCCGCCAATGAATCCATCCCCCAATCACACCAGTCTAAAAGACAGCGGAACGTTCCATGGTGGGACCAAACCCTCCAACAATTAAGAAATGAAAAGCAAATAGCATGGAAAAATCTCAACAGAAACACTAATATGACAACCGTATTAGCCTACAAAAAAGCCAACGCCAAAATCAAACGAAAAATAAAAATAAGAAAAAAATCATTAATGGAAAGCTTTACAACCGATATTAGCCCAAGTTCACCCATCGGAAAAATGTGGACTAAAATAAACCATTTCTGCGGCCTGAAATCTAGGCACCACATCCACTGCCTTACCAATCCCAATGACACAACACAAAGCATTATGGACAAAAATGAAATAGCCAACAATCTCTGCACCCACTGGTCTAAAGCATCGCTTGACAGCAACTTCCACACAACATTCATACAAAGGAAATCAAATCCAATCCCTCACACACACGTCCCATCCCCTACAGCGCTTAGCATCGAACAGGACATATCTCTTACAGAACTGATTACTGCACTTAACCAACTCAAATGAAAAACTCCAGGCCGAGACCGTATAAGCTATCCTATGCTTAAAAACCTATCCACAAACCTACATAAAAGACTGCTAAAACTTTTGAACAACATCCTAAGCTCATACATACCTCAGCAACTTAAAGTAAGCAGCGTCATACCTATACCCAAACCGATCACGGACAAAACCAACATTAACTCCTACCGACCCATTTCACTCAATCCATGCATATCCAAAGTCCTTGATAAAATAATAGCAAAACGGCTATGGTGGCTAGCTTCAAAAAGCAAGCTTCTAGATAACCAGCAAATGGGATTCAGAAAGGGAAAATCGGTTTCTGATTCTCTAGCTATGCTAGATTATCAGATAACTGCATCCCTATCAAAGAAAAGCCACGCGTCTATCATCTCACTAGATTTCGCCAAAGCGTTTGACAGAGTAGGCATCCACAGCATTTTTGACGAACTCATAGCCTGGAAAATAGGCCCAAGAATCTCCAACTACATAACAAACTTCCTCACCAATAGAAAAATAACAGTCCTTTCCAACAAATCCTACTCAAACCCCCAACCACTACACAATGGAATACCGCAAGGATCCCCTTATCTGTGATATTATTCGCAATAGCATTCAACCAATTAAACAAAATACTAGCCGCGCACAAACAAATGGATTTCACTGCTTACGCCGACGACTTCACAATAATTTACAATCTTTGGAAAAAACAAAACAACCTCAACCTAGACGCACTTCTCAAGGACATAATTCAATGGTGCAACTTCTCGGGTGCATCCCTCTCTACCAACAAATGCAAACATCTGCACGTTTGTAGGAAAAGAACCTGCAACTTCACACTGCAAACCAACGATACCCCCATACAAAATGTAACGTCCCAAAAAAAGGGTACACCGGAAATACTACAATTTTGTATGGCGATTGCTTACATTTGTTTAATTTATCTGGAGTTATTTCATCGATATCGTGATTTCGGTGATAAATATATAAATCAGAATCAAACACTAAGTCGACATAGACATGTACAAGTGTCCGTTTGTCTGTTTTTCCGTTTCTGCGCAGACTAGTATGGGGCCGTCCATAAATCTCGTGACGCTAATTTTGGGCCATTTTGACCCACTCCCTCCCTATGTGGCATACCGTGACTCTCACCGCAACCCCCCCTGACCATCACGTGATAAATTGTCACAACCCCCCTTTTGGTAAAAAAAAAATATAATCCATAACAATGACTAAATAATAATGTTAGTTTATTTTTTTAATTTAATTTTGAGTACGTAAAAACGTACCTTATAGCTGCTTTCTTATAAAAAAATCAGTACGTCGCGTGACTTTTATTGTAACCCCCCCCTACTGTGACATTACGTGACTCTTCGGCGCACCCCCTCCCCCCCTCGGAGCGTCACGAGGTTTATGAACGGCCCCTATATAAGTTTAAATGGGCCAGTTCGACCACTATATCATGTAGCTGCCACGGAAATAATAAAAACAAGAGAGAACGCTATAGTCGAGTTCCCCGACTATCTGATACCTGTTACTCAGCTAGTGTAAGTGCGAAGGCCAGTTTTTGGCGGTTTGTGGGCGTTAGAGTGGGCGTGGCAAAAAGTTTTGTTGCAAATCGATAGAAATTTACTAGACCAATACAAAAATGAAAAAATATCAAAACATTTTTCAAATGTGGGGGCGTGGCAGTTTTGGGCGGTTTGTGGGCGTTAGAGTTTGCGCTGCGCCTATGTCCCTGGAGTCTGTATGCCTAATCTCAACTTTCTAGCTTTTGTAGTTCCTGAGATCTCGACGTTCATACGGACAGACAGACGGACAGACGGACGGACAGACGGACATGGCCAAATCGACTCGGCTATTGATCCTGATCAAGAATATATATACTTTATATGGTCGGAAACGCTTTCTTCTGCCTGTTACATACTTTTCAACGAATCTAGTATACCCTTTTACTCTACGAGTAACGGGTATAATAAAGAGTTTTAATTTGAACTGTTTTTCCATTGGGAAAGTTACTATTCAATTAAAAACAAGAGAGAACGCTATAGTCGAGTTCCCCGACTATCTGATACCCGTTACTCAGCTAGGGGAAGTGCGAAGGAGAGTCTTCAACATGATCGTAGATGCATGTCAAAACTGACGGTTTTTTTTTTGGGCGTAGAGTGGGCGTGGCAAAAAGTTTTTTGGCAAATCGATAGAAATTTACTAGACTAATGCAAAAATGAAAAAATATCAAAACATTTTTCAAAAATGTGGGCGTGACAGCTTTGGGCGGTTTGTGGGCGTTAGAGTGGGCGGGTATGCTAGATTCGTAGAAAAGTATTTAACAGGCAGAAGGAAGCGTTTCCGTTCATATTAAGTATATATTCTAGATCAGGATCAATAGCCGAGTCGAACTGAACATGTCCGTTTGAGCGTTCGTATGTCCGTATGAACGATGTCTGGAACTATAAAAGCCAGAATGTTGCCCACTCCAACGCCCTCAAACCGCCCAAAACTGTGACGCCCACACTTTTGAAAAATGTGATATTTTGTGTTTTTTATTTATGTTGTAAATTGTTCTCGATTTGCCAAAAAACTTTTTGCAGCGCCGACTTAACGCACACAAAACAAACACGCCAAAACAATTATTTTTCATTTTATTATTTTTTGTGGAAAGTGGAAAATGTGGAAAGTTCCCTTGCTCACTACCTGTGTAACGGGTTTCTTATAGTCCGGAAATTGGACTACGGCATTCCCTCTTTATTTTTAAACTAGTTAAAAATTATTCTTATACTTTTGTTTGTATTAGCATTATAACGCCTGCACTCCGATCAAAACTGTTACAACCACTCTTAAAAAAGAGAGAACGCTATCCCCGACTATTTGATACCCGTTACTCAGCTAGTAGAAGTGGGAAGGAGTGTCAGTTTTTGGCGGTTTTTGGGCGTTAGAGTGGGCGTGGCAACATGAATCGACAAACTTGCTCTGCTTCTATTTCTCTGGAGTCTGTATGTTTAATCTCAACTTTCTAGCTTTTGTAGTTCCTGAGATCTCGACGTTCATACGGACGGACAGACGGACATGGCCATCGACTCGGCTATTGATCCTGATCAAGAATATATATGGTCGGAAACGCTTCCTTCTGCCTGTAACATACTTTTCAACGAATCTAGTATGCCCTTTTACTCTACGAGTAACGGGTATAAAAATGAGATATTGTTTTGTTTTATTATTACCTTTTCTATGTTTAAATGAAAAATATATTTATCCACAACCAATAATTTGATACGACTTACAAAGGAATCGATTAATCAAGATCAGTGATCATTCCAAACCATTATTCAACTTTTCATGATAGGTGTTGATACCTATTAACGTGTGGGCTTGAGCATTCTAGTATGTTTATTTTATACTCATTATAATGGGAAGATAAAGTTGGGTATTTGAATAGGCGTACGATATTTTAGTATAAATTAATAAACTTTACTATGTGTTTGTGATAATAAATAATTATCATATTAGTTCTTAAGACTTGCGGAAAACAGCTGTCGACGATATACTCATGAGAATTAATACGTTAAAATGATCTCATTGAAACCAATACATTGGCTTGTTGCGTCTTAGACGTATATATAATTCCTTCCTTTTTGATATTAGATATAAGGTTTTGAATTAGATAAGAATTATTTAAATGCAGTGAACAGAAGCAGCACGGCAGCCTGCGAAACAGAAAGTGTCTCTGTCTGTGATCTGCTGACGTATTTATACGTTTAATCGGTTTTCGCATCAAAAGAGCGTCAGCGTCACAGAACGGCAAATAAGCCAGAACTAGTTTCTGTGTAGTCGTCAACAAAGCAAGATCACAATACCGATCTTTACAAATGCACACTGCAAAAATATTCTTCATTTGAAAATAAAATAAATTTATAGAATTTATAAAATTTGTGCTTGAACAACTATTATTTTGGTCAATTATTAAATTAGCCAAGTAAGTATAATGTTTCTTATATAACTGAAGAAATATAACTTTGACTAGTTGCTTTTAACTGAAATGTAACTAACAAAAACCTGATTCCGAATAAGGACTTTTTAAAATCAAAAACAACAAAGGTACATTGCTTATTCAATTTATTTTTAATTAGTTCTATTTCAGCTGCATGATTTATTAATTCAGTCCGGGCTGTTCCGACTTAATTACTACCTGCAATAGAAAGACGACTTTTAAAAACGTTTTAAGCAAATAAGCTAGAGTATAAAAAGAAACACGCGAGGCATTTCAGGTTTGCTCCCACCATGTAAGTATGTGACTGCAATACTTGCTTGTTCCAGTAAGCACTAATTCTGTTGTCTATCACTGCATTTATTATAAATCTTGACACAATTTAAATTTGATATTTCTTGAGTATTATATAAATGTATATATGCGTTAAATGAGGAAATTTACAACTATATGGTACATATATATAGATATGTATATATGTATATGCATCGAACTGTGTTTATTATACTTGGTTCCATTTTGCCGAAAAAGCGTTTTGCCACGCATACGAAATGGCTAGATTCAATTTTGTTATCAGTGCACTATGGGGCGAACGACCACCTTATGTGGAAAAAACACATTTTTTAAAAGTTGTTAAACAAATTTTTTTTAAATTGACATGTATTCAGAAAACATCAATCTATCATGTTACGTACTTGAAATTTTTAAAGAGGGCGCCACTGTTCAGTGAGCAGCTGTTTAGTCAGCTGTTTTGTTTGCGCTGGCACACCGATAACCGAATTTTTGTTAATCGCTGAAAAATCTTACAAGTTTGAAGTGACAAAAAGGGCTTAAACAATTATAAAAGTGTTACTTATAACATGCAGTCGAATCCTTGTGGTTTTTAATATGTGTTTGTGATCTTCGAATGTTAAAATTAACTGTGTCCCAATAATCTTCAGTAAGTTCTAACCCTAATAAAACACAACTTTTGTAGTGTATTCTAATTTTTAAATAAAGCTACAAAGTGAGTCCGGCTCACTCCGTCTCTAAAACCTGTTATATGTTGTAGAGTTATCAATTCTTAGTATATGTTATTAGTATAAATGTGGGCGTGACAGCTTTGGGCGGTTTGTGGGCGTTAGAGTGGGCGGGTATGCTAGATTCGTAGAAAAGTATTTAACAGGCAGAAGGAAGCGTTTCCGTTCATATTAAGTATATATTCTTGATCAGGATCAATAGCCGAGTCGAACTGAACATGTCCGTTTGAGCGTTCGTATGTCCGTATGAACGATGTCTGGAACTATAAAAGCCAGAATGTTGCCCACTCCAACGCCCTCAAACCGCCCAAAACTGTGACGCCCACACTTTTGAAAAATGTGATATTTTGTGTTTTTTATTTATGTTGTAAATTGTTCTCGATTTGCCAAAAAACTTTTTGCAGCGCCGACTTAACGCACACAAAACAAACACGCCAAAACAATTATTTTTCATTTTATTATTTTTTATGGAAAGTGGAAAATGTGGAAAGTTCCCTTGCTCACTACCTGTGTAACGGGTTTCTTATAGTCCGGAAATTGGACTACGGCATTCCCTCTTTATTTTTAAACTAGTTAAAAATTATTCTTATACTTTTGTTTGTATTAGCATTATAACGCCTGCACTCCGATCAAAACTGTTACAACCACTCTTAAAAAAGAGAGAACGCTATCCCCGACCATTTGATACCCGTTACTCAGCTAGTAGAAGTGGGAAGGAGTGTCAGTTTTTGGGCGTTAGAGTGGGCGTGGCAACATGAATCGACAAACTTGCTCTGCTTCTATGTCTCTGGAGTCTGTATGTTTAATCTCAACTTTCTAGCTTTTGTAGTTCCTGAGATCTCGACGTTCATACGGACGGACAGACGGACATGGCCATCGACTCGGCTATTGATCCTGATCAAGAATATATATACTTTATATGGTCGGAAACGCTTCCTTCTGCCTGTAACATACTTTTCAACGAATCTAGTATGCCCTTTTACTCTACGAGTAACGGGTATAAAAATGAGATATTGTTTTGTTTTATTATTACCTTTTCTATGTTTAAATGAAAAATATATTTATCCACAACCAATAATTTGATACGACTTACAAAGGAATCGATTAATCAAGATCAGTGATCATTCCAAACCATTATTCAACTTTTCATGATAGGTGTTGATACCTATTAACGTGTGGGCTTGAGCATTCTAGTATGTTTATTTTATACTCATTATAATGGGAAGATAAAGTTGGGTATTTGAATAGGCGTACGATATTTTAGTATAAATTAATAAACTTTACTATGTGTTTGTGATAATAAATAATTATCATATTAGTTCTTAAGACTTGCGGAAAACAGCTGTCGACGATATACTCATGAGAATTAATACGTTAAAATGATCTCATTGAAACCAATACATTGGCTTGTTGCGTCTTAGACGTATATATAATTCCTTCCTTTTTGATATTAGATATAAGGTTTTGAATTAGATAAGAATTATTTAAATGCAGTGAACAGAAGCAGCACGGCAGCCTGCGAAACAGAAAGTGTCTCTGTCTGTGATCTGCTGACGTATTTATACGTTTAATCGGTTTTCGCATCAAAAGAGCGTCAGCGTCACAGAACGGCAAATAAGCCAGAACTAGTTTCTGTGTAGTCGTCAACAAAGCAAGATCACAATACCGATCTTTACAAATGCACACTGCAAAAATATTCTTCATTTGAAAATAAAATAAATTTATAGAATTTATAAAATTTGTGCTTGAACAACTATTATTTTGGTCAATTATTAAATTAGCCAAGTAAGTATAATGTTTCTTATATAACTGAAGAAATATAACTTTGACTACTTGCTTTTAACTGAAATGTAACTAACAAAAACCTGATTCCGAATAGGGACTTTTTAAAATCAAAAACAACAAAGGTACATTGCTTATTCAATTTATTTTTAATTAGTTCTATTTCAGCTGCATGATTTATTAATTCAGTCCGGGCTGTTCCGACTTAATTACTACCTGCAATAGAAAGACGACTTTTAAAAACGTTTTAAGCAAATAAGCTAGAGTATAAAAAGAAACACGCGAGGCATTTCAGGTTTGCTCCCACCATGTAAGTATGTGACTGCAATACTTGCTTGTTCCAGTAAGCACTAATTCTGTTGTCTATCACTGCATTTATTATAAATCTTGACACAATTTAAATTTGATATTTCTTGAGTATTATATAAATGTATATATGCGTTAAATGAGGAAATTTACAACTATACATATATATAGATCCATTTTGCCGAAAAAGCGTTTTGCCACGCATACGAAATGGCTAGATTCAATTTTGTTATCAGTGCACTATGGGGCGAACGACCACCTTATGTGGAAAAAACCCATTTTTTAAAAGTTGTTAAACAAATTTTTTTTAAATTGACATGTATTCAGAAAACATCAATCTATCATGTTACGTACTTGAAATTTTTAAAGAGGGCGCCACTGTTCAGTGAGCAGCTGTTTAGTCAGCTGTTTTGTTTGCGCTGGCACACCGATAACCGAATTTTTGTTAATCGCTGAAAAATCTTACAAGTTTGAAGTGACAAAAAGGGCTTAAACAATTATAAAAGTGTTACTTATAACATGCAGTCGAATCCTTGTGGTTTTTAATATGTGTTTGTGATCTTCGAATGTTAAAATTAACTGTGTCCCAATAATCTTCAGTAAGTTCTAACCCTAATAAAACACAACTTTTGTAGTGTATTCTAATTTTTAAATAAAGCTACAAAGTGAGTCCGGCTCACTCCGTCTCTAAAACCTGTTATATGTTGTAGAGTTATCAATTCTTAGTATATGTTATTAGTATAAATGCACACTTTTGCACACTTTCTCCAAAATTTAACTTTTAAGGGTCTAACCTCAAAGTGAGAAACAGCAAGAGCTGTCTATTATAAATGATTTGACTGACTTATCTGATTTTCTAATAGAGTTTACATGCTAGGATAAAATGTTAAATTAAGAATGAATATTGCTACTGATGTGTATCTTTGTTGTTTATCATATTGTTTCTTAAAACAACTCTCGGCGATTTCTCCATTACGATTTGCAAACCAGTTTTTTATCCTGCCCGTTGTTTCTGCAGAAATTATTCGCTGTGAGTAGTGGGGACGTTCGAATTACCACTATCTTCTAGAGCGTTAATATTATATTTTGGTGGACAGGGAAGTCAACGATCGTGGCATCTTTCTTGTCGACAAACGCTTTCCAGCGTATTATTTTTTCTTTTGTACCTTTTCGGTAATACTATAATAATAATAATATATGTATATATATATAATTTCTGTAGATCGTTAAAATTTGTACACCTTATAAATAATTTGTTAACATTTTTAACACCCATACAATAGCTTAATTATAATAGGTTAAATTATAATAGGCATTAACTAGCCTAATGCTAAAAAACTGTTTTGGAAAGGCTCCTTTTGAGTTTTATTAAAATTTATATCGTTTTCCTATACTGACTCGCATCCACTTTAGCATTGTCGTCCTTTAGATAGTTTGTGAGGGGACAAGCAACTAGCAAACTCTTTTATAAAACATATGCAGCAGCCTAGCTAGCCCTATGATTTTTGGGGGCTAAAAATTTTATTATGGCCTGTACTTTTTCTGAAAACATTTTAACACCGCCTCCCACCCCCCGCGATACTTCGATTTAACGCTTTCCTTAAAAAATTTGAATTTTTCGTGAGGTAGGCGAAAAATAATAACATAATCAACGTCTCTTAAGACGTCATAAATAGGTTCTTGAAAAATACTTCTGGGCATTTTTTAACCTAAAAGGAAGTTTATGGAATACTCATGTAAAGATGTAATAATGAGAAAATTGCCCGATAGGGTGTTTATGACTTTTGCTAGACATGACATCATGAAAGTATCTAAATTCAAACAAATATCACAACAAGAAGGTATATACAAAACAAGAGAGAACGCTATAGTCGAGTTCCCCGACCATCTGATACCCGTTACTCAGCTAGCGGAAGGGAGAAGGAGGGTCTTAAACACAGTTTTTGGCGGTTTGTATGCGTTATAGTGGGCGTGGCTGAAAGTTTTTTGGCAAATCGATAAAAATTTACAAGACCAATACAAAAATGAAAAAATATCAAAACATTTTTCAAAAGTGTGGCGTGGCAATTTTTGGCGGTTTGTGTGCGTTAGAGTGGGCGTGGCAACATGAATCGACAAACTTGCGCTGCGTGTATGTCTCTGGAGTCTGTATGCTTAATCTCAACTTTCTAGCTTGTGTAGTTCCTGAGCTCACAGCGTTCATACGGACGGACAGACAGACGGACAGACTGACGGACGGACAGACGGACATGGTCATATCGACTCGGCTATTGATCCTGATCAAGAATATATATACTTTATATGGTCGGAAACAATTCCTTCTGCCTGTTACATACTTTTCAACGAATCTAGTATACCCTCTTACTCTACGAGTAACGGGTATAATAACTTTTAATGACCGAACAAAAACACAAAATAACTCCACAAACCTCAAAGAATAAAGGAAAGTATCAAAACTTCTATACATAATACAAAGCCAAAGGATAATACGAGGTTAGCGAATGAATTTACACAATTACTAAATGCAGGTAGAGTCCAAAATCGTTTTAATTTTTAACAACGAAGTAAAAATGCACCAAACTTTCCCCCCAAACGGAAGAGAGAAAGTGCTAGTAACCAATACAGAATGGACACAGGCAAAATTTTCTTCAACCAGCCTCGAAATCAGAAAGCGATTCAGAGGAGGTCTTAAAAATTAAAAGGAATAATATTACTCTCAAATTAGTCGTTTCAAATGCCTTTATATTATGTAACGAAATTTCTTTAATTTTCAAATCAAACCTTCTAAAGTAAAAGTCCACACTATAAATGGCTTTATAACATTGAACCAAAGCGTTTCATTGCATTTAAGCAAACTTTGTTCCTTTAATAGAGTATTTGAACTATATTCTGTGAAATATTGGTTGAAAAATATTGAAAATTGACCGAATGGCAGCAATTCTTCGTAGGGCCTCAGAAAAATACATTTGCGGTGCACGTCTACCTCAGCTCTGGATAATCTGATATGAAATACCCAACGTTTTTCCATCAATTTATGTCCTCTAGTATCCCTGTCGATTTTTCCATTATTATAATTTTTGAACTTTTACAAAACTTGAAAGTGAAAATACCGATTTTGGCCAAAGTTCATGACTATTGTTGTTAATAATAAAAAATTAAAATCAAAACGAAAAATCTCGACAGGGTTACTCATAAATTATGTAAGAAATACTGTAAAAAATTTGAGAACGATCGTGAATAGATTTGAGATACAGAGTGCACCGACTCAAAAAACATCGATTTGAGAAAAACGTGTTTAATTTTGTTGCTGTCTTCCTGTGAGGATTACTCAGGTTGTCGTTCGAGACCGCATCAAACATTCTATATTCACAATTTTTCAGAAGAATATGACTTACTATTAGGTAGATACTATTTAGAGCCAACCAACAACACTCAAATTAATTATTCAATTCAAACAGTCAATATAAATGGCTATACATTCAACATGTGGGACGAACACATTCAAACAGATTAGTCCAAGGCTACCAATGAGTGGCCCAGGTCATTAAACCCAGAGGAAACTCCTCTACATACCCCGAAAAAGGAGAAAACCCTTCGGAAAATTAAGAGAAAACCCCACTTAAAATAAGATAAGTCAAGGGTTACCAATGAGTGCCCCAGGTCATCTAACCCAGAGGAAACCCCTCTAAACAATAAACATTCTATTCCTACAAGACAGGAAGATCCTATCTATAAAAAACCAAATAAATACTCCAAAGCGCTTGATCAAAATGTCAACAAGCAAATTAATGAAATGATAGAACAAAAAAAATTAGGAAATCTAAGTCCCCCTATCGTTCTTCAATTTGGATTGTCCCAAAGAAAAGCAATTCTTCTGGTAAACCAAAATTTCGTTTAGTCGTAGACTACCGTAGACTCAACGAGATAACCATTGACGACAAATTCCCTATTCCCGTAATGGATAAAATATTAGACAAGTTTGAACGCTGTCAATACTTTACAACTATTGATCTAGCTAAAGGTTTCCATAAAATTCAATTGGACCAGCAATCAAAACAGCATTTTCAACAAAACATTGGCATTACGGATATACATGTATGCCCTTTGGTCTAAAAAGAATTTTTCGTTCACATTTTCACGACAGATGTTTTAAAACCAAACCCTAACAAAATAACTGCAATTGTTAATTTCCCTATTCCTAAAACTACAAATGGAATACAATTTTTCCTTGGACTTAGCGGATTCTACAGAAAGTTCATTCCCAATTTTGCAAAAATAACAAAATCTATGACCCTCAAATTAAAAAAAGTATCAGTAATTCCCACAAAAGATAATAATAACATGTCCGCTTTCGAAAAACTAAAAGTACTCATCACGTCCGATCCTATCCTAATATACCCTAACTTCGAAAATGATTTTTCACTGACAACAGATGCGAGTACTATAACTATAGGCGCTGTATTATACCAAGAGCATAAACCCATCTGCTATGCAAGCAGAACTTTAAACAAACACGAACTTAACTATTCGGCAGTAGAAAAATAACTATGGGCAACGATTTTAGGCGCTACCTATTCGTTAGAAAATTCGACATATTAAGCCATCATGGGCCACTTGTATGGCTAAGTAAAATAAATGATCCTAATATAAAATTACAGAGATGGAAGATACAACTTAACGAATACGATTATAATATTCAATATCTACCTGGTAAAGATAATCATGTCGCTAATGCTATATCTAGTGCTCAAATTCAAGAAAACTTCCTAGGAGAAGATGCCCCAATGTTCTTTCCCACAGCAGCTTTTGTGCATAGTGCACCGGAAGACAACCTAGATCACATTTCAGTAACCGAAAGACCTCTTAATCTTATTATAACAGACAATTCGACTTAATAAAAGACAATTTTGACGATGTCCATAAAGTATTTCCATAAAACTAGAATAAAAACAAGTGAGAACGCTATAGTCGAGTTCCCCGACTATTTGATACCCGTTACTCAGCTAGTGGAAGTGCGAAGGAGGTCTTCTACACTGACAGTTTTTGTGGGTTTATGGGCGTTAGAGTGGGCGTGGCAAAAAGTTGTTTGGCAAATCGATAGAAATTTACAAGACTAATACAAAAATGAAAAAATATCAAAACATTTTTTAAAAGTGCGGGCGTGGCAGCTTTGGGCGGTTTGTGGGCGTTAGATTGGGCGTGGCAGCATGATTCGAAACTTGCGCTGCGTCTATGTCCCTGGAGTCTGTATGCTTAATCTCAACGTTCTAGCTTTTGTAGTTCCTGAGATCTTGACGTTCATACGGACAGACAGACGGACGGACAGACGGACATGGCCAAATCGACTCGGCTATTGATCCTGATCAAGAATATATATACTTTATATGGTCGGAAACGCTTCCTTCTGCCTGTAAAATACTTTTCAGCGAATCTAGTATACCCTTTTACTCTACGAGTAACGGGTATAATCAGTTATAAAGAAATGACTGAACCCTTGCTAAGGATCTAATTAAATAATAATTTTACACTAAGAAAAGTGTTATTTACTTCCCTAAAGAAATCGACTTTAAAAATCTTTCAAAATGCGTATATTTAAATCATAGGTCCCGACAGTAACTATGAAAACCAGTAGTAAACTAATAGACATTCAAACATATGCCCAGTTCAAGGAAATCATTCTCAAAACACATAAAGAAATATTACACCCTGGTATAGAAAAACTCACTTCAGTTCAAAGAACTTTACTATTACCCAATTACCAAAAAATTATTCAAAACATCATAAACGAATATTAAATCTTTAAGATCTCTAAACTGAACATAGAATCACAAAATTAACCCTTGAAACATCCCCAGGTTTTTACTTAATAAAATAATCTTATCATGTATTGACATTTATTATAAGCAAGCTGACCCGGCCACGCGTTTCTGTGGCTAAAGTTTTTGTTATATTAAAGACGAAAATGTTGATGTTGGTATATAAATTCACTGGATTAAGATTTGAAGGGGAAGTACGTTGAACACAATTAATTAAAATGTTCTTACACTTGATATTAAGGAGAAATCAATAAAAATAAACATTTATCAGATTGATTATTTCCATTTAATTTTATAACAAATAAGTATATATTACAGTATAATACAGCAAATAATATGTGACGCTCAAACTCATGAATGAGGTAGGCAAGTCGAGTTCCCCGACTATCTGATACCTGTTACTCAGCTAGTGGAAGTGCAGAGGAGAGTCTTCAACACTGACAGCTTTTGGCGGTTTGTGGACGTTAGAGTGGGCGCGGCAAAAAGTTTTTTTACAAGTACAAAAATGAAAAAATATCAAAACTTTTTTCAAAAGTGTGTGATCGACTCGGCTTTTGATCTTGATCGAGAATATATATACTTCATATGGACGGAAACTCTTCCTTCTGGCTGTTACATACTTTTCAACGAATCTAGTATACCCTTTTACTCCACGAGTAACGGGTATAAAAAGTAACATACTAACCAAAACAATACATGACAAATATATTTCACACAATAATCAAACTTACACGGCAAGTTCTCAAAGCTTGGCTATAAATAAATATATAACTGGTGTAATAAACCAGGTCCCAGCATTTTATTGTCTGTACAATTCGAATAAATATTAGTTACCAATTGATTTACTAACTAATTACTAATTACTTCGCGAGAGGAATGCAACAAAACTTGAACAACTCGAATCCGTTCAGACAAAAGAAATAATCGAACAACACAATCAGACAAATAATGTCTTTCAAATAATAACAATTACAACATTAATCACAATTGTTATAATTGCATTATTGTACTTTATCTATAAATATAAAACCATACCCCAAAAGTTAATTGTAAATTTCAAAAACCAAGCCCTAAAAAACGAAAACATTATAAGTCCTAAAACAGACAATATTGTACCCCCCAATACCCCTGTAATCTAAACGCCTGAGAACAGGCTTTTTTCTTAAGGATGAGGAAGTAAGATATCCATTGTACACCCACAACTCCCCAACCACACACACTCCCCAACAACTCACACACACACTTTGATGTCTAAGTACAAAATGTAATCAAAGATCGAGAGCCCTTCGATTAAGATAAGTAGACTCTGTGGCGAGCCCACGTCGCCTAAGCATTCGATCACTTGGCGAGCCAACTGAAATAACAAAAACAATTGATCACTTGGCAAGCCAACTGAAATAACAAAAAATAACAAAAAAATGCCTCAGGATTCTCCACTTACTCCTATTTTTCGGGGGCTCCTCTCTCCACGTCAGAATAGATGTTTATAGGAGAATCTTTGATGGAGAATCACTGCGCTTCAGTCGGCTCTGACTGCATACACGTGTAAGCAACTTCGTGAGAGGATTTTCGTGTGCGGCGAGCTTTGCTAGCTTTTGATGTGTACACTATCTTATCTGTAATTCCTCGTTAAAGAAATTTATGTGGAGGTCTTTATGGATGCTTTCGCTGCGTAGGTACCATGTTACCCCAGTGATAGTTCGCAGAATCGTTGACTGAGCTCGTTGTATAGTTCCAATGTTGGTTTTTGAAGCGTTCATAGTTCCCAGCCATATGTCAAGATGGGTTTCAGCACGGTATTGTAGGTTGTATTGTACTTTGTATTCCAGACTAAAGGAGAGAGTTGCAATTAATACGCCAGTCAAGTTTTAAACTTCATATGCGTGCTTTTAGATTATATATGTCGCCGCCAGATGAGACGTCTATCTAGGTAAACGCCGAGATTTGTTACTACTTCTGATTTTGGGATGAATGTACTGTTTAGGGTGTAGTGTGTAACGCATTAGTTCGCCTGCTTTGGGAGGATCTGAGTTGATGGGGCACGCTGTATGTTTCCGGCTCTAGCTCGTCGACGTTGGGGGTGGTGGTCTTGCTTACCCAGACCTCGGACACGGACTACACATTATTATAAATTAGTGAAGAAATTGAGCGTGCTGCGACAAAATTAGAAGCTATAACTATAACTATATAATAAACAAAATTCACTGAAGGAGAAAAGTTGAAAGGAAAAGCGGAGGTTTGTAGAAAGGACGGAGAGAAAACAATTTTTGTTTTTTTTGCGAAGACACAGCTGTTGTTGTGCTCGCGTAATGCCCACCCTACCTACGATCACCCGCCGCAAGAGCATGGCTCTGGTGATCCCTTTTGATCCTTACGATCATTGAGTCATCATTTGAAACGGTAAAAACACAGGGATTTAAGATTTCATGGTTTTATTACTGATCAAAGTTACCATTACGTTTAAATTCATTGGTCTTGAGATAGATAGGGAAATTATATGTATATCATCTTAATAATAATTATAGAATTATAAATTTATAAGTTTAATTGGGGAGGTTTACTTCAGTTGGCTTTAATCTTATATCGTTTTTTTTTTTTTAATCTATTCTTGCTTGGTTCTGTTTCTTGACTTCATGTCGTTCTAATTCATAACTTCCGATAAATTAGGTTTAGTTTTTGGGTACCGATAATTCATTAATTCAATTTCTTGCGCTACTTAATTCAGGTTTAACTTTTAGTATAGGATACAATTGATTTAATTTCTTTAGGCTTTCGTTTGTTTATTTCAAAGACAAAAAAGAAAAATGGTTTTATTATCAACACTAAAAAACCGTCTTAACAAACACGGAGAATCAACACGAGCTCAGGCCACACACATCAGTCACACTCCGCCACAATCGGGCCCCTCTTACACTGCACCCCTTTCTACACATCGTACCAATCCTAGCGTTTCCTTCGCTATTGCCTTAAGATCGGGAATTAAAAGCGTGAATCCAATAACACAAAAGTCAACTACTACGCGGGAAGAACAGGAAATAACTACTTCGAACGATCAAACGCAGCATATATCAACTGGCATTTAAACGATGATGATCTCACTCCAGCCAACCCTAAAAGAATTTATGACATTCATGCAAGCCACAATGCAAGAGCTTATGCGAAACCAAAATATGCTGATACAGCTTCTCGTGTCATCAAAATCAACATAATGTCTCCACTTCAAATATCTATGTGGAACGCCGATGGCGTTCACGGCATAAACTCGAACTTGCCCAGTTCCTATCCGAAAAAAATATTGACGTCATGCTCCTCTCCGAGACACATCTAACAGACAAGCACAACTTCCATGTTCCAGGATACCTATTCTACGCCACTAACCATCCGGACGGAAAAGCCCATGGCGGCACTGGCATACTTATCAGAGGTCGCATCAAACACCTCCTTAATAATAGAACTGAGACGGACTACCTGCAATCCACTTCCATATGCATGCAATCTAGCATCGGCCCCGTCACTCTGGCCGCAGTCTACTGCCCACCTCGTTTTGCAGTTTCTGAGGACCAATTCTTGGAATTTTTCAACTTACTCGTTGAGCGATTTATAGCGGCTGGTGACTACAATGCCAAGCACAAGCACTGGGGTTCACGCCTTTTAAACCCAAAGGGTTAACAACTTTACAACGTGCTCATTAAGCCTCGAAATAAGCTCGATTATGTCACTCCGGGTAGGCCTACATACAGGCCAGCAGATCCAAAGAGGCTCCCGGATCTCATTGACTTCGCAATAATAAAAAAGATCCCTAGAAATAATATTACGGCTGAGTCACTTGCAGAACTATCATCAGATCACATCAGGCATCGACCACATACAACTGGGCACACCTACAGGCTGACAGGCAACAGGACCAACTGGGCAAGGTACACGAAATATGTTTGTACTCACATGGTACCAACTCAAACAGTGTCTACCCATGAGGATATTGACCGCCTGACCGAATCGATGGAGGAAAATCTTGTTGCTGCAGCCAAGGCCTCTACCCCTCCAGACACACACAAATTGACAAATCATACAAAGACAACTCGTGAAATCAAACAGCTAGTACTTGAAAAACGAAGACTAAGATGAGAATGGCAGAATCACAGATCCACAAAGGCTAAGGAACAGCTAAAAATAGCAACACGTAGACTAACCAGGGCACTTAAGCTTGAGGAAGCAAACGCCCAGCATCTATATATCGAACAACCAGCAAGAAGAACCCTTTGTGGAAAGCACACAAAAATATTCAGCCACCAGCAGAAACATTCGTTCCACTGCGAGGCCCCTCAGGAAGCTGGATACGCAGCGAACAAGATAGAGCAAGTGCATTCGCCGATCACCTTCAAGGCGTATTCCAACCAAATACTGCTAGCAACTCATTTGTCCTACCTGTAGCAATTAAAATCCAGCCACCAATAAATCCAATAACATTTAGTCAACATTTAAAAGATCTTGAGCCCAAAAAATCACCAGGACACGACTTGGTGACACCACAAATGATCATAGAACTCCCACCGTGTGCGGTTCTGACCTTATGCAATCTCTTTAACGCTATTATGAAACTTAAATACTATCCCCAAATGTAGAAAAAGGCGGTCATAGTGATGATTCCCATGCCAGGCAAAGACAAAACGCAACCCTCATCCTACAGACCAATCAGTCCCCTATCGTGTCTCTCGAATCTGTTTGAAAAGGCATTCTTAAAACACCTAGCTCCCTACTTAAGAATGCGAAACACAATACCACCCCATCAATTTGGTTTTCGCAAAAATCATGGAACGATCGAACAGGTCAATCGCATCACAAACGAAATTCGTACTGCTTTTGAGCACCGGGAATACTGCTCAGCTATATTCTTAGATGTCGAACAAGCATTTGACCGAGTCTGGCTGGAAGGACTAATGTACAAGATAACAAAACTGCTTCCGCGGAATACCCACAAAGTGTTCGAATCGTATCTCTTCAAAACTAAACTTCAACCAGGTGTAACAGTTCGACTTCACACGACCGCTTCATCAATGCTGGAGTTCCCCAAGGAAGTGTGCTGGGCCCCGTTCCTTACACTTTATATACAGCAGACATGCCTACAAACTATCAGCTCACAACCTCTACGTTTGCTGACGATACCGCAATACTCAGCCGATCCAAATGCCCATCAAAGGCAACAGAAAAACTTGACTGTCATCTTAAAACAGTGGAAAGATGGTTTGCGGACTGGCGCATTAAGATAAACGAGACCAAAAGCAGACATGTAACAATCACACTGAATAGACAAACCTGCCCACCATGTACCCTAAACAATACACTCATCCCACAATCAGACGTAGTAACATATCTCGGGGTTCACCTAGATAGACGCCTCACCTGGCGGCGACATATAGAATCTAAAAGGACTCATATGAAGCTTAAAGCAGGCAATCTCCACTGGCTTATTTATTGCAACTCTCCGCTTAGTCTGGAATACAAAGTACTTCTCTACAATACCGTGCTGAAACACATTTGGACATACGGCTGTGAATTATGGGAAAACGCGTCCAAAACCAACATTGAAATTATACAGCGAGCTCAGTCATCCATAGAGACCTCAACATAAACCTCGTCAACGAGGAAATCCAGATGAGAAAGAGTAAACATCAAGCAAAGCTCGCCGCACACGAAAATCCTCTCGCGAAGTCGCTCACGCGTGTATGTAGTCACAGCAGACTAAAGCGCAAAGATTCTCCATCAAAGATTCTCCTATAAACATCTATTCTGACCTGGAGAGAGGAGCCCCCGAAAAATAGGAGTAAGTGGAGAATCCTGAAGTTCGCCGCACACGAAAATCCTCTCGCGAAGTCGCTCACGCGTGTATGTAGTCACAGCAGACTAAAGCGCAAAGATTCTCCAGCCCAGCAAAGAAATCCTAGGGCCGTCTCTAGCTAATACAACTATTTAATAATGTACTTAAACTAATTTATATAATAAGATTTGAATAATTATTGTTAGTCTCATAATAAGAGAAGATCCAATAAATAACGCAATAAGTTCAAAAAAAAATTATCAACACTCACTCATTATGTCCGTTAAAATTTACTTAATTTGGAATTACTTAAATAGTTGGAAAGTTTAATTAGGACTTCAAAGACAGTTTTCTCATTATTCTTGGCTTTTAGTTTCAGCAAAAGCTCACATACAAACACAAGAGAGTTCCCCGAATATCTGATACCCTTTACTCAGCTAGTGCACTGCGAAGGAGAGTCTTTAATACTGACAGTTATTGGCAGTTTGTGGACGTTAGAGTGGGCGTGGCAAAAATGTTTTTGGCAAATCGATAAAAATCAACAAGACTAATACAAAAATGAAAAAATATCAAAACATTTTTTAAAAGTGTGGTCGTGGATGCTTTGGGTGGTTATTGGGCGTGGCAAAAAGTTTTTTGGCAAATCAATAGATTTTACAAGAACAATACAAAAATGGAAAAATATTAAAACATTTTTCAAAAGTGTGGGCGTGGCAGCTTTAGGCGGTTTGCGGGCGCTAGAGTGGGCGTGGCAAAAAGTTTTTTCCAAATCGATAGAAATTTACAAGACCGATTCGAAAACTAAAAATATCAAAACATTTTGCAAAAGTGCAGCTTTAAGCGGTTTGTGGGCATTAGAGTGGGCATGACAACATAAATCGACAAACTTGCGCTGCGTCTATGTGCCTGGAGTCTGTATGCTTTCTAGCTTTTGTAGTTCCTGAGATCTCGACGTTCATACGCACAGACGGACGGACAGACGGACATGGTCAGATCGACTCGGCTATTAATCCTGATCAAGAATATATATACTTTATATGGTCGGAAACGCTTCCTTCTGCCTGTTACATACTTTTCAACGAATCTAGTATACCCTTTTACTCCACGAGTAACGGGTATAATCATAGAAGGCTTGCGTAAGAGTTTCGTAATGCCATGTAGATAAATGCCGTTCGGAGAAACAAAATTGAGGCACATCAGCTTGTAAAGATCGAAATTTGATTTACTTCGGGCATTTAATTCGCAATTTTAATCGCGCATTCACAGCTGTCGGAGGTTAAATCTATGGATTTTAAAATTTTCCACCAAGCTACCAAAAATCAAAACGATCTTTTAGACAAAATATTATTTACCCGCTGAATAATAGGTTCCGATACAAGTAAGAATATAGCTAAGCAGTATTCCCTGTGCTCAAAAGCAGTAAGAATTTAGTTTGTAATGCTATTGACCCGTTCGATCGTTCAATGATTTGTGCGAAAGCAAAATTAATGCGATGGTATTGTATTTCCTTCTTAGCTAGCGAACTAGGTGTTTTCAAAATGCCTTTTCAAACAGTTTTGAGAGACACGTTAGGAGACAGATTGGTCTGTCGGATGAGGGTTTCGTTTTGTCTTTGCCTGGCTTGGGAATCAACCTTTTTCTACCTTTGGGGATAGTGTCCAAGCGTTGAAAGCCGGCATAAGGACTGAACCGCACACGTTGGGAGTTCTATGATCATTTTTGGTATCAACAAGTAATGTCCAGGTGATTTTTTGAGCCTAAAATCTTTAATGATATCTCGCTTTGGCTAAATGTAATTGGATTTATTGGTGGCAAGTTTTTAGTTACTGCTACAATTGAGTTGCTGGAAGGAAAAATAGATTTGGTTGGAGGTGATCGGCGAACGCATAACGCATATCTCCTTCGCTGTGTAACCAGCTTCCAGAGAGGCCTCGCCGTGGAACGGCTGTTTCTGCTGGTAGCTGAATGTTTTTGTGTGCTCTTTCTCAAAAGGGTTCTTTTTGCGATCGATAGTGGTTCGATGTATAGATGCTGGGCATTTGCTTCCTCAAGCTTTTTTTTAACCTTTGGGGATCTGGACTCTGCCATTCTCTTTTAAGTCTTCGTTTTTCAAGTACTAGCTAATCAATTTTGCAGGAGATCGGCATGGCAACAGCGAAGACGGCTGGAATGCGAAAAGAGTCAAGGGCGATCAGGTTAAACGGTAAATAATGGACCTTGGACCCCGGCAAAGCGGAGAGACCGTGAACTAGCGGTACCGCGCTGGACCTTGGACTCGAACCGGCCAAGGGCGCAGAGGTCGTACGGTAACGGTACGGACATTGAACAAGCACAAAGAGGACGCACCGTGAACTAACGGTACCGCGCTGGACCTTGGACTCGAACCGGCCAAGGGCACAAAGGTCGACGGGGGACTTTGGATAAGCGCAAAGAGGACACACCGTGAACTAACGGGACACGAGTTGGACCTTGGACCCGAGTGAGCCGTGCGCAAAAGGGAAATAGCGGGATCCCCGCTGCCTATAAAAGGGCGACGCAGGCGCGGCTCCAGGCATTCGGTCAAACTAACACGCTTAGGTCATACGAGTAACCGGAGAGTGCAAGCGCGAGTCGCGCAGTCAGGACACAGGCGTGCGGGCGGACAGTCAGAGCAGACGCAGAAGGTGCGGACACGGTCGATCAGGAAGTACGCGGAGTGCCATACGGGCAGACAGTCAATGAAAAAATTTCCCTACAGACAGACAGTCAGGGAAGAAAGTGCCATACAGACAGACAGTCAATAAGAAGTGCGCGGAGAGCCATACAGCCACACAGTCGATCGGGAAAAGTACGCGGAGTACACAGACATTCAATAAGAAAGTACGCGGAGTACCACACGGGCAGACAGCAGATCCGAAACAGTGCGTGGAGAGCTACACAGTGACGCTTACAAGTGAAAGTACAATTGCGTCGAAGCGAGCATCCAAAAAGGATCCCCGCAAGGAAGGACCAGCGAAGGAGAAGCAAACACCAGGACCTGGCGTGGTCAGAAAGGGACGGTGGAGTCAGTGGTCGCAAAGGTGGTTCGGGGAGCAGCTCCAGCTGATCTTACGGACGAAACACCCTGCCCCATAACATCCTAAGCCCCGGCCAAGCCCGCAGGTTGGTCCTTTGGCAAGGGCGACGAGTGCCTGGCTTACGCAAGAAGGGACGGTGGAGTCAGTGGTCGCAAAGGTGGTTCGAGGAGAAGCTCTAGCTGATCTTTCGGACGATACATCCTGCCCCATAACATCCTAAGTCCAGTCGAGCCGGCACGGATACGCCGTCGAGGGCGACGCGGGACCAGCTAAGAAGGACGACGAAGGAGAGACGACGCGCGTCCGAAGGCGAGGGTCACAGGATTCTCTTTATCAAGTCACTGAATAAAGGTGGTTTAAATCTAAAACTCTGTCTTCTCTTGGTCGGGCAATCACACAAATCATAAATTTGGTGGGACGAACAAACAAACTCTCTGAGCTAGCCGTTGCAATTCGTAGCGAGCAGAAACTAAGGATTCAGTTCGTTACATTAGTTCTGAGAGTGACTCGGCCGTTTCTTGTTATTGCGAAGTCAATGAGATCTGGGAGCTTATTTGGATCTACTGGGCAGTATGTAGGCCTACCAGGAGTCACATAATCGAGCTTATTTCGCGGAATCAGTTCAAAGATTTCAAGAATTTATCCTCAGAAACTACAAAACGAAGTGGACAGTAGACTGCGGCCAGATTGATGGGGCCGTTGCTGGATTGCACGTTTATAGAAGTGGATTGCAGGTAGTCCATTTCAGTTCAGAAGGTGTTATTTGATGCGACCTCTGATAAGTATGCCATGGGCTTAGACGCCCGAATGGTTTGTGGTGTAGAATAGGTATCTTGTAATATGAAAGTTGGCTTGTCTGTTGGACGTTTCTAGGAGAGGAACATGGCGTCAATTTCTTTTTATCTGGATAAGAACTGGGCAACTTAGAGTTTTTGCCGTGAAACACCATTTGCGTTGCACATAGATATTTAAAGTGAAGACATTTGCTTGTTCAAAGTTCACAGTTATTTTCTGTTTTTCCCGCGTAGTAATCAACTTTTGTTTTGTCGGATTCACAGGTTTATTTCCGGATTTGGGTCCATTAAGAAGGAAACGCTAAAATTGACACGATGTGTAAGACAGGCTGCCGTGTAAGACGGTCCCGATTGTGCCGGAGTGTGACTGATGTGGGCGGCCTAAGCGCGTGGTGATTCTCCACGTTTTTAAGGCGGCTCATGTATACTAAACAGCCACGCCAATTCGATGTGTGACTTGCGCCGCAGTTGCTGCATATTTTTACAGAGATGTCTTCCTTGTTCTTATGGCAGTTCGCTGTGCCATGTACTTCACTACAGACTACGCAAATAAATGCCAGTGTACAGTAAGGATTAGATTGACCATATTCTTTTTATTTTCGTCTTGTGCTTTTATTTTACCTGCATCATCCAGAAATGTAGTTAGGGTACGATGGCTAGCCTCGGTTTAAGTTTGAACTATTGTTTCATTTATGTTCCCTTTGCTTAAAGGGATTACGTAAAATCAGTTTTCTTCTATTAGCATTGTTGCGTGTAATTTTTTTCTGTTTTAAATTTTTGTTATTTTGAGGGCTAAGTTTTCTTTTATTTTCTTTTTTAGTGTTATGTTGCGATCCATTCCAGTCTGTACGGTCGACCCGGCGTTCTTGTTTACGTTGTGGTTTGCCGATAGCACAGCAGAACCGTTAAGTTGTGTTTTTGTTTTGATCGCTGGCTCAGTGAGAGCAAGTGCTTGCGTCGCCATAATTGAGCGAGCTGACGATACCGCTCCAGTTGTTGTTGTGATTGCAGTTGGTGTTATTGTCACCGTAGGTAAGCTATACGGAGCTCTTAAACACGACTTCACATGTCAGGCAATGGATTGTATTATTACAGACATTTTTTTTAATATTTATATTATTTTCTTAGTTTTATAAAAGTTATTTATCAATTTATTTTGAAAAGAGCAAGGTAGCAATTGCATATAGTTACGTTTATTTACTTTTGAGAATATTTAGTGGACCGTCTTTATAGACGAGCCCCAACGCTGAAACTAAATTTTTGACAAATAAAAGAAACCGGGTTGGATTTTTGTTTTTTATTGTTCAACGTTCAGCTTAAGACCAAATATCAAACTTACGTAAATTTGAAAGGAAACCTCAGTGCTTTAAGAATATGTAAGTGTAAATCGGGAGAAAATTCCTTTTGGATGATAAAGTGAAGCTTCAGAACAGGCAAAACTGCTTAGGTTAGGCTTTAAGATTTGTTTTCGAGAATGGCTAAGTGCCGTTGCCAAAGAATTGTTTATAAGAACGCACTGCGCAGATGGCATTGTTAATAGTTCTGGATGGATTAAATACCTAGAAACCTATACTTGGGCTGGGATTGATTGATGTGGTGGGGGTAATAAAGCTTCTTCCATTTTTATGTGTGCTGTGATTTGATTTGGATTCTTCTTCATTATACCCGTTACTCGCAGAGTGAAAGGGTATACCAAATTCGTTAAAAAGTATAAAACAGGCGGAATGAAGCGTTTCCAACCATATAAAGTATATGTCAAAGGTACACTTTGTCTGTCTTTGTCCGCCGTAATGTTAGTGTAGTGAGTTTCGATCGCACTGAAGTTTTACGCACAACTGACTTGTGTCGGACACATCTTCTGCGTGCTTACGATCGAATAACACTAGGCGTCAGCGACAACACGCTGGCGCCGCGCTATAACTATTTTTTTCAAAACTAAAAAATACAGACGTCCAATAACTGCGCAAATAGAGGCTGATGCAATATTTCCAGTATGATGAATTAAAAGCATACCCATTCACTAACACATGCAAAAGTATGCTCCGACACGACCGTCCTGACCATTACACGACCTCGTGAAATATTCCCAACAATGCTTTGTTCTTTATAACTTTAATGCAACAAAACCATTTTCAAATCACACTTACATCAACAAATTAAATTTCACGTTTCAATATCATTCTTAGAGTAATACAAACTTTTTAACATAATTCAATCATTACATTACAATATCTAATGCGCCACACGCCATGATCAAAACAATTGTTTTGCACTTGTGCTTAAATTTTTATTATAAATTTCATTATAAGCCCTTCAGGGGTCTGTCACTTGCTAAAGCTTATATTTTATTAATATCTCTTTCAACAGCTTCCTTTTCTATTTCAACAGCTTCCTTTACCATTTGCTTATCATTGTCTCTTTCAACAGTTTCATTTTCCATCTCTTCATTACTGTCTCTTTCAACAGTTTCATTTTCCATCTCTTCATTACTGTCTCTTTCAACAGTTTCATTTTCAACCATTTCATTTAAATTATTTTTACATTTTTCTAATTCTTCTTGCAGTTGCCAATCTGGCATTTTTCTTATGTCATCGTGAGCATATTTATATTTTGTGCGTATTGTGCATATTGTTCGTCAACGACCTGAGCATATATCTATCCCCATCCTACAATTCAGTTATTTTAAAAGGCCCTCTAAACTTCGGACTTAGCTTTGTTTGATGCCTTTCTTCATGTTTTAACAACACGAAATCTCCAACTTGACATCCAACAACTTCTTTATTAAATTGCGCTTGCTGCTGCAGCTGAAATATTGCGAACTGCCTCTGATCTTACTTCTGCCAAATCAATATCATCTACCGTATTGCAAGGTGGAAAAAACCCCAACGGGCGAGCGACTTTGCCAATAAACAGTTCTAAGGGGCTTGCCTTGGCTGCTCTACTAACCGTACAATTTAACGCTAATTGAACCTCTCTCAATGCATCTTGCCAAGAGCGGCTGCTAGTCTCAACTGCAGTCAATAAGTTTTTTAAGGTGCTCGACTTGCCAACCAGTAAAAGTCATAGGCCTCATCTTATGTCTTCTCCCAACCCAGGTGCATAACTGCCTCATGAATTTGATTTATAACTGACCATCTAAATGATCTTGAAACATTTGATAAGGAACGAGTTCTTCCGATTTGCTGAATTTTCGTATATAATATTCCTCCTCTCAATTTATAAGTTTTTGCAATATCCGCAGGAAGAGAATAATCTTTCAGTTTCTTTACGATATTAACTATTTCGGAAGCTGTTCACACAAAAGCCAATTACTGGATATTTCTGCTAGATTAACTCTTTTTATAGAAATCTTGTACATTGAAGCATTTACATCAGCTGAAGTCAAATTTCTCGAAAAGAAGTCAACATGTGCCATTCGTTTACCTTCTCTATATTACAAGTCAAATGTAAACGATTCTCTCTTAACACGCGACAGTGAACGCTCTTGCTCCCCGTCGCTACTATCTATCGGGCCGACGCAATCCGACCGCCGCGCTCGGCAACTCCCTACCCGCCAAACGAGCACCTGCTTACAGCGAACGTCAAAGAACGATCTTGCTCTTCGTCTCCCTTACCAACAAAATCTGCTAACACCAAGCAAAGAGAACAGAACTTAGCTGTAACAGCAAGCACAAACTCTTCAATTGTTGCGACAGCCTCAACAGCAAAACAAACTGCAACAAACGAAAACGCAAAGCCGGCCATACAGACTGGAATGGATCGCTACATCCAAATAAAACGAAAGCTAAGCCCTCAAAAAAATGTAAGCAAACCAAAAATCACACGCGCCAACGCCAACACAACTTCTGGTGAAGTACCGAACAATGCCAACAGGTTCGACATTTTGGCAGACACTATTGAAGACCTGCCCGTTGAAGCTGATGGAAGCGACAAAAATAAGCCAAAGCCACCACCAATATTTGTACGTGAGAAAAGCTCTAGTACATTTGTAAACAAGGTAATAATGCTCATAGGTGACGCAAATTTCTACATATTTCCCTTAGGCAACATTCATGAAACTAAAGTTCAGACCAAGTCTGAACAACACTTTAGAGCCTTAACAAAGTATTTGAATGAAGGAGAAAAAAGCTATTACACATACCAGCTAAAAAGCTGCAAGGGTCTGCCAGTCTTACTAAAGGGCATAGAGCCTGATGTAACACCAGACGAAATAAAGCTGGCGCTACAGGATAAAGGATTTACTGCAAAGGATTTACTGCAACCACTCTTCAAGGTGGAACTTGCAACAGAAGCAAAGATGCCGAAAAGAAACGATGTGCATTCAGTCTACAAACTCCAATTTTTACTACATCGTAGAATCACTGTAGAAAAACCTCACAAACGTAACAATCTGGTACAATGTATGAACTGCCAAGAATACGGTCTTACTGTAAGCTGCGCCCAGTGTGCGTAGTCTGTGGCGAGCTCCACGACAAAGCCAGCTGCAGTGCACCCAAAGAAGACTCAAGCTGAAAAAAGTGTGGCAACTGTGGAGGCAATCACACAGTCAACTACAGACGCTGCCAGTATACAAAGATCTCAAAAGCCGCATTAACCAGCGCGTAGCCACTATACGCTCACAAAACGCACCGATCACAAAAATACCCCCCAAAAACAACCCAGAAGTTTTCTTCTCTACCGCAGCCAGATCCTCACTTGGTACAGGATTCGTTACCAAAAACGCGTCATATGCAAGCGCTCTTAGATCAGGTCTAGAGCCCCCAGCCTCCAATGCGCCATGTTCACAAGCCAAATATGTGGACTTTAATTCGGTACAAGACAAAAAGCCAATGGAACAACCACAAAACAATTTCGAATCAATGATACATACCTTGCAGCAGAGCATGGCGGAGTTTATGGCGTTTATGCAAGATCTAAAACGCAATCAAAACATGATGATACAACTGCTTGTATCGCAACAATCAAAATAATCATCTTCATGGCCTCGCTAAGAATCTCTTCGTGGAACGCCAATGGCGTTTCACAGCACACACTTGAGCTAGCGCAATTCCTACTCGAAAAGCACATCGACGTAATGCTACTTTCGGAAACACACCTCACAAACAAATATAACTTCAACATAAGAGGATATATTTTCTACGGAACCAATCACCCTGATGGGTCCCCCACGGCGGTACCGGGATTTTGATAAGAAGCCGTCTCAAGCACCACTGTCATATTGAGACTGCCAAAAACAATCTACAAGCAAAATCATTAAAAATTCATTTGGATAATGGTAACCAGCTTACTTTAGTCGCTGTTTACTACCCACCTCGACCGAGCTACGACCGTGATAGTCACCAAGGAACAAGATCGCTACGTCAAGACGTTCGGGACGAGAAGGTCTCCGAACCGAGACGCAGGTAGCTGAGGTCCAAACGACGAAGCACGAGTAGCCAGGAGGCAAACAACAGGAGAGGCACCCGAGGAAGCGGCAGGGATTGTGGTGTAGAACCGGTGGACAAAGAATGCTCCCAGAGAGCGGGAAATTCTCAGCGATCCCAGCCGCAGAGAGACGAGCCGGGGTCGCAAGATGCCGCCTCTCCAAACTAACCGGAAAACTAATGGAGGGGGAACAGCAGTTGTCCGCAGCGGTAACGATCGGTGGGGACACGTACAAGGCCACGAACGACACCGGGGCAACAGCAAGCTTCATAAGTGAAGAGCTGGTGGACAAGCTGGCTGCCCATGGTGCGATTAAAAGGATAAGACGGCAGGTTAGGTTGACAGATGGAAGGTGTGGCGAAATCAACGCAAAGCTCGAAATAGGAGTGGAGTTCGGCAACAGGCGACTCGTCATGAGCCTGCTAATATTACCAGGGATAGTGGATGCGTTGGTGGTGGGGTGGAATTTCCTCACGCAAGTCGGGGCCGAGATCAAGTGCGCCGGTCATGAAATCCGAATACCGGCCAGAGGCAGACACAACGGGTGGCTCGAGGAGAAGTTGTCGGTCGCATTAGTCCAAAAGGACGGCGAAGAGGACGACGTGAACAAATTCTTGGAAACAGAGCTCGCGACGTTTCAAGCCATGACCGGAACATAGAGTATAGCCGAGAACTCGATAACCATGAAGGACGATAAACCAATTAAGCAGAGATACTACCCCAAGAATCCAAAGATTCAAGGGGAGATCAACGCGAAGGTGGACGAACTTCTGGAGATGGCGATGATAGAGCATTCAAGGAGCCTGTACAGCTCACCCATAGTCATGGTGAAGAAGAAAACGGGAAAATGGAGACTATGGAGACTTCAGGCAGATAAACGCGAAATCCATAAAGGATGCCTACCCGATGCCACGGATAAACTACATCCTCGATCAACTAAGGGAGGCGCGATTTATAAGCAGCCTGCACCTAAAGGATGGGTATTGGCAAATACCACTGGAAGAATCAAGCCTGGGCTTCACGGCCTTTACGGTCCCAGGGAAAGGGCTGTTCCAATGGAAGGTGATGCCATTTGGGTTACACTCCGCGTCGGCCACATTTCAACGGGCCCTGGATCAGGTGATTGGACCGGAAATGTCGCCGCATGCATTTGCGTATAAAGACGACATCATCGTGATTGGCCGCACCTTAGAGGAACACAAGGGAAACGTCAGGGAGGTATTCAGTCGCTTGAAGAAAGCGAACCTGAAAATAAACCCGGAAAAATGCCAGTTCTTCAAACAAGAACTTCTGTACCTAGGGCACCGCGTCACAAGCCAAGGGATAGGCACGGACCCAGAGAAGGTAGCAGCGATAGCCCAGATAGAACCACTGTCATCGGTCCGAGAACTGAGGCAATACCTTGGAGTCGCATCGTGGTACCGACGTTTCGTGCCTGACTTCGCGCGCATTGTAAGGCCACCCTAGAGAAACACAAGAGAAACGGCAGGGAGGTATTCAGTCGCTTGAAGAAAGCGAACCTGAAAATAAACCCGGAAAAATGCCAGTTCTTCAAACAAGAACTTCTGTACCTAGGGCACCGCGTCACAAGCCAAGGGATAGGCACGGACCCAGAGAAGGTAGCAGCGATATCCCAGCTAGAACCACCGTCATCGGTCCGAGAACTGAGGCAATACCTTGGAGTCGCATCGTGGTACCGACGTTTCGTGCCTGACTTCGTGCGCATTGTAAGGCCACTTAACGACCTCCTCCGCAAGGGTACCAAGTGGACATGGTCACAGGACCACCAGCAAGCCTTCGAGGAGGTAAAAGCCAGATTGGTTACCGACCCAGTCTTGGCGTGCCCCGACTTCGGCAGAACGTTCATCCTGCAAACGGACGCCAGTGACTAAGGGATTGGGGCAATCCTCACGCAGGACACAGAAGATGGCGAAAGGGTCAATTCATACTCCAGCCGGACCCTAAACGGAGCCGAGAAGAACTACTCGACAACGGAGAAGGAGTGCTTGGCAATTGTGTGGGCTATTCGGAAGCTAAGGCCGTACCTTGAGGGATACCACTTTAAGGTGGTGACAGATCATATGGCGCTGAAGTGGCTGAACAGCATAGAAAGCCCTTCGGGAAGAATTGCCAGATGGGCGTTGGAGCTGCAGCAGTATGACTTCGAGGTAGCATACAGGAAAGGCCGAATCAGAGTGCAGCTGGATCAAGGAAATGAGCGAAAAGATCAAAGCGCAGCCTCAAAAGTTCCCAGACTACGTGTGGGAGGGTAGCACCCTTTACAGGCAGATTCCGCATAGAGCAGGGAACGAAGATGTAGTGACCTGGAAGCTATGTGTTCCGCGGCAGCTGAGAGAAACGGTCTTGCGTGAAAACCACGACTCCCCAGCAGCCGGTCATGTAGGCAGTCGGAAGACGATTGAACGGCTTGCAGCCCGGTACTACTGGCCAGGAATGCAGAGAGACGCAAGGGCCTACGTTCGGAAGTGCGAGGACTGCGCCAGGTTCAAACCGAATCAGCGGCAGGCGGCAGGAAAGATGTTGACACAGATCCCGGAGGAACCCTGGGCGACAGTGTGCGCCGATTTCGTCGGACCACTACCGAGGTCGAAACACGGAAACAGTACCAACAACAGGTACTGATCGACAGGTTTTCGAAGTGGACGGAGTTGGTGCCTTTGCGAACAGCCACGGCGGAAACATTGCAGAAAGCGTTCAGGGAACGCACACTCTCACGATTTGGAGTACCGAAGGTGGTGATCACGGACAACCGCGTGCAGTTCACGAGCCGGGCTTTTAAGAAGTTCCTCAACGACATGGGGATAAAGCAGCAGTTTACGGCACCGTATACCCCACAGGAGAATCCGACAGAGAGAGCAAACCGAACTGTGAAGACAATGATAGCGCAGTTTGCCGGACAGAACCAGAGCAATTGGGATGAAAGGTGGCCCGAAATCATGCTGGCTGTGAATTCCAGTGTTTCAGATTACACAGGCTACTCACCGGCATTTTTGACACAGGGCCGCGAGCCAAGACTACCGAACACACTCTATGACAGAGAAACGCTAGGTACGGGAAGGCAACCTGAGTCACCGGAAGGAAGCGCTGAGAAGATGAGAGAGGTCTTCGAGATTGTGCGCAGGAACCTAGAGAGGGTGTCCCAGGACCAAGCAAGGCATTACAACCTACGGAGAAGACAGTGGAAGCCAAGCGTTGGCGAAGTGGTGTGGGCCAAGGTGCACCATTTGTCTAAAGCGGCTGAAGGGTTTGCGGCCAAACTAGCTCCGAGGTTCGATGGACCATATCAAATTGTGGATTTCATATCGCCAGTGATATGTAAGATTTGCCGGTGCCGACCGCCCGTCCACCCACGGCTCCACCAACCCACCCGGAACCCCAGGATCCCGTGGAAAACAAGGACCCTCCGACCCCGCAAGCCAGGATGTCGCACCAAGTGCGGGAGTACACCAAAGGAGGCAGACGATGGCGGCAACAGGTCGTCACGTGGACATGGCCGGTTGGCCCCGAAGTGCCCAAAGAAGAAGAGGCGCCGGTCCATGGCGGTTGGGCTCCGCCAACTCCGGATACTGCGGCCGAGCTGGAGAAGGGGCCTTGGGTGTGGCCATCACCCAAGGACACCCCAAGGCCCGGACTCCAGCGTCAGTCATCCGCTCCAGCGGTGGGTGTCCTCGCATCCCGGCCGTCCTGGGTGCGGACGGCGTCTACATCAGAGGTCCAGCGATGGGAAGAGAGTCCTAAGCTGCCAAGAGAAAGTGGAATGAAGGAAGGGAAAAAGGAAATTTAAGAGAGGAAAACTTACCTAAAATTCCTTCGGTTGTCAGCATTTGCGGAGTCACCATGCGCCTCGATCACAAGGCGGTCGATCAGCACTCGATAGTGTCAATCGATGGGCAAAAACATCGGAAAAAGCAGCACATGATGGCTCACACTACGGAAATACCAGGGTCACCAAGTGGCAACGCCGCCCCAACGGGAGTTATCGGGATCTATCGGTAACAATCGATCAACGGCGAATGGTGTGACCAGATGACGAGAAGACGAAAATGTGGAAGGCGGGAAGAAGAGCGTAGAACGAAAAAGCATCACGGAAGTACGAATGAGCGGCGAAGTTTGAAATTAAGAACGAGGAATATACTCAAAGGAGATCGGCGCTGTGGAACTCGAGACGGAGCTGTGAACGTTGACGGAATCCCAAGAGTGTTCCGCGGTAACCGCAGGGCCGGATTTTAAATTTTCCCAAAGAAAGGGGGAGATGTGAGGAGTTAAAACTCCGCACAAATGCGAATAGTGATAGCATAAGGAGGGCCTGCCGTTGCCAGTTACGCAACAAGGCAAAGCCCGGAGAAAGAGAGTTTGGAGACTCTGGGCTGGAGAAAGAGAGTTTGGAGACTCTAGGGGAAGAGAGTTTGGAGACTCGGGAAGTGGAGAGAGAGAGAGGATGGAGACTCCGGACTTGCTGAAAAGAGAGTTTGGAGAGTCAGCAGGCTCAAAGGCAAATAACGGGACAAATCGAACTTTGGACCGGGCCAACGGTAAAATCATGGACTTTTGATCCGGAGACTGGTGACCAAAGGGATAAACCGTTAGAGGAGTCCTATATAAACAGGCCGAGCGCTGGAAGCGGGACCGACAGTCAAGGAAAGCAAGTGTACGAGTCAACAACGTTAGAACGAAGTCAGTAGAGGAGCTACGACCGTGATAGTCACCAAAGAGCAAGATCGCTACGTCAAGACGTTCGGGACGAGAAGGTCTCCGAACTGAGACGCAGGTAGCTGAGGTCCAAACGACGAAGCACAAGTAGCCAGGAGGCACACAACAGGAGAGGCCAGACCTAAGCGGGCACCCGAGGAAGCGGCAGGGATTGGGGTGTAGACCCGGTGGACTGTGTAGGAGATTGCGTGCTTGAACCAGGCGATAGCCTGGTGTGTCCGTGCAATCCAAGCAGGCGTGGTACCGGCGCCACCAGTCCGAACCAGACGTGGGGTTGACGCGTTGCTGTTCCACAGGCGTTTGCCTTGGGGATCACAGCCGTGAGCTTCCGTGAGTCTGCGTACGACAACAATTCTCAGCCCACGCGACGAGCGCCCAACAACAAAGGTCCGCGCCACCCAGGACGATGAAAGCGGTAAGACAGTGGAACCAGGCCGCCGAGCAGGACATCCAGGTCCGACCGCACCGGCAGAAGAGAAAAGGTAGGGTCGAACGTTCGTCTTTCACTGGGCGTCTTGCTACAGGGACTGCGGCGTATCCGGGCGATAGCGCGGTGCGTCGGAAGGAACTGAACAAGCGTCTGGCGGGACCGGCCGGGACAGAGCAAGGGACAAGAGGTTGTGGCGAGCGAGGCGTATGCCTTTGAGAGCCCACCAATTGTTCACCCTAGTCTGGGAACGGTGACGCTTCCCTAAGCCCTCGACCTTCCTTCTCGCGCGTCAGCGGCAATACCAGGCGAAAGTCCGACGCTACGACGAGAGAGCAGAGGCGTCCGGACAATTGAAGTACATTGTAAACTGAGCTCAAATAAAGACCCGAGAACGAAATTGCGAGTGTTATTACTGGTAACCGGGTGATCACGTTATTCTATAAATTTAGTGGGACGAACGCACAAACTCTACTGAGCTAGCCGCACGTTTTCCGTAGCGAGCAGCCAAACAAAATCAGTTCGTTACACACTTCGTATCCCAAATATGGAATTGTTAACTTAAGAAAGGAACATTTTTTTAAATTAATCTGTAAACTTTCTAAGGCCTCACTTTTTGTTAAAGCAGCTACCATTACGTCATCCATATATACGGCAACAAATGTATTTGCAAGATCTCCAAGTGCTTGCATCACTGTACGCTGAAAAACAGAAGGAGCATTTTTGAGCCCAAACGGCATTGCTATCTGATCTGATATAAGATGCAAAGGATCTGAGACCGTATTTGAGTTTAATTCTCGGTAATCAACGCACAAACGATGAGAGCCGTCTTCTTTGTTAACTAACATCATGGGACTTGCATAGGGTGAGCAGCTCGGTTTTATGATCTTACATTCCAATAGCTCCATAATTTTCTCACGCACTAATTCTCTTTCATTTGGACTAAGCCTATATAGTCTTCTCTGTTCAAAGTTCTACTAGACAAAGGAATTCCGATAATAAAAGATTTTGAGTACTTTTGACTTTTAAGTTTGTCTATATCTTCACCAACAAGATCCGTATATAACTCACAAAATTTTTCAACATTTGAACAATAGTTTAAAGTTTTTGATCTGACAATTTAAAATTGGCCAGGTGATACTACTACATTATATCCTGAGAACAACACTTCTCGACCAATAATGATATCATTTTTTAAATGCACATCGTCCAAAACATGAAACAATATCTCGATACAGTAGTTGTTAGTTTTTTCGTTGCTAAGTATTTGCAATGTGCTACAAATACTACCATTGCCAATACCATTCAACAACACTACATTGTTAATTCTTTAACCAACAAATTTATTACTTACATAGCTTTTGTTTAATAAAAGAGCATTCCGCTCCAGAGTCAGAAGTTATTGGAAATGTCTCGCACTGATGAACCATCTCGCCCTTGGGTTCAACAACTTCACAAAGTTCCAGCCTTTTCACCTGATGCCTTTTTCGTTCTTTGGTTTACTGCAATATGTTGAAATATGGCCAAGTTCACCACAGGTAAAACAGGTTACATTTGATTTTTGACAGTGACCAACTGCGCTCCTGTCGTTTCTATCCTTAGCACGAGATGAAAGATTTTGCTGCTGTTTAGGTCTGCATTCGATCATCTTGTGGCCAAGTATTCCACAGAAATGACATTTTATTATTAAAAGTTTATGACGCTTTATTTAAGATGGAGCCGCTTCTTCTTACAGAGTTTTCTTCCTTTTGTTGAAGGTAAATGCTTTAAGTTCCGTTTGCAATTGACTTCTGGTCCGTTCATTTGAAGTAAATGTCAATCACTGCAATCTGCTATCCACATGTGCCATCTTAGCAAGCGTTACAGAAGCTGCAATTTCATCCACATTCATATCACGCCATTATTACGAAATAAGTGACGTTATTATTGGACTAGCATAAAGGAAAGGCATTCACCGTCATTCGGACAATCTGCCAGCATTGCCAAAAACATAGCCGCTGGAGTTTATGCACTGACAAAACGCCGAACAAAAAGTTCTTTAAATTCGGCCCAAGTTATAACAGGATATCATATTTGAGCAAGCCACTGCGAAGGACTACCTTCCATCGCTGCACTGAAAGCCATCACCAACGCGCTGCCTTTTATGGTGTTTTCTGTTAAAATTATGTCAACTGTAGAGCACCACGCCGTTGCATCGGCGCCAACAACGTCTGCGTTGAAGTTGGGTAGCACTACCGAGTTTTTATTTGTTGTTTTGGATGCCGTTGCTAGCAGTGTTTTAACAAGCTCAATAAAATTTGTATTTTGTATTTCCATTAAAATCCGCCATGGCCCACTAGACATATCCCGATCCCACTTCTAATGTCAAAGGTACACTTTGTACGTCTTTGTCCGCCATAATGTAAGCGCAGTGAGTTTCGATCGCACTGAAGTTTTACGCACAACTGACTTGTGTCGCACACATCTTCTACGTGCTTACCATCGAACCACACTCTGCGTCAGCGACAACACGCTGGCGCCGCGCTATAACGCTTCTTCCCAAAACTACCAAATACACACGACAAATAACTGCGCAAAGAGGCTAATGAAATATTTTCATTATGATGAATTACACTAAAAGCACACCCATACATTAACACATGCCACATGCTCCGACATATATATATGAGGATTAATAGTCGAGTCGATCTAGTCGGCCTCGATCTCAGGATCTAAATAAGCTAGAATGATGACAAGCATGCAGCTTTTAGAGACGTAGACGCAAGTTTGTTCCCAAATGTTCCCCCAATTCTCAGATATCCGTTACATAGCTAGTGGAAGTGCAAACGAAAAAATTTCAGGCAGAAGGAAGTGTTTCCGAGTATATATATTCTTGATCAGGATCAATAGTGTAGTAACCCGTGATTGTCACCACAGAATAAAAGAATATGGTTGCGTTTTATACATATATTCTTTGCCCCGAATCGAGCACTTCGGCGTGCTTATCATAACTAACTCCATGGGAGCGAGCACTAGAGATGAGCGTGTAAATTAGAGATGAGCGTCTGGGTTGCTTGATGTTGCAGGCTCCCACATCCCTCCCTTGTTGATGAGCTTCAGCTTTAAATGGGTGTCGTCTCAGTCGTTCCTGCGTCCGCTATAGGTTGTTCCGGAGGCCTAATAATAAAAGGATGCTCAGAGTCGCAAGTTCCGTGAGCACGTGGTTGTAATTTGTTGCAATGGTTGTAATTTGTGCTTCTGGGACCATTTTTACATGACTTACATTTCTCATTAAACTCTTTCCACTCCCAGATATTAGTATGATATCGCCTACTCTTTCTTCTACAAGGTATTCGGTGGTATCAAAGTTTGGTGTGAGTTTATGTGGGAATACAACATTTTTTAGAAATACATTATATCCTGCTTTAACACATATTTCCTTAGCTCCTCTCCTTTTGTCAGCATATGCTTAACCTCCTGCTTGTTTACTAAGTCCTGATCAATCTCTACTGAGTCATTGTATTCCCCAATTATATCTTGCACACAGGGGATCTTATCTCGAATTACTCGGTTGAACATTAATTCAGTTGGAGCTGACCCCGTGGTTCTATGAGGGGTTACGTTGTACATCATCACAAAAGATTGAGTTTCTTCCCTAAAGTTATTCTTATTCGTGTATGCTATCTTTAACCTTTTCACTAGCGACCTGTTCATATTTTCCACTTTTCCATTGGCTTGAGGCCAATATGGTAGTTGATACCTGTTCGATTCCGCATTGATTACAATATGTCTTAAGTTCTGAACTAATATATTGTCTCCCGTGGGGCCTAGTGGTGTAGTGGATAGCGCAACTACCTGCTAACCACGGGGTCGTGGGTTCAAACCCCACCCATGACGAGAGCATCGCCATTCAAAAACTTCCTCTCTGAAATGCTTTTCTAACTCTTAGAAAGTATTCTTCCACATAAAAAATGCCTTATTACAACAACTTTCGGCAACTTCCACTTGCCCCAACGCCCCACCCCCCCTCCTCACTACATGGGAGAAAAAAAAAACGGGGGCACCCACATGGTACCAAGCGCACCCTGTGTTTTTCTGCGAACAGCAACAACACCCAGCAGGGCGAGCGAGTTACCAGACTATTCGCTTTTCTACGAATAACAACACAACACCGTAGACGCCAATCCACGATGGCGACAGGTGGCAGCCCCACCACTGGGATAAGCCTCATCTGGCCAATCACCAGATCGGTCGAAAAACTTACAATGATTACTGAAACTAATACGAGAAATTCAGCTCTCGTAGCTACAAAGATCCATGGCCCTTCTGGGAATGTCGTTCTCTTCATGGGCGTGGGATTTGAAGCCTGCGATACGATTGCGCAGTCTATGCAGCTTCATTGCTGAACTACCAGGGTGACCTTCATGTGCTAGTCTCAGGATCGACTGTCTCATTGCCACTGGGATGACTATGCGGGTCCCTCGTAGCATTATAGATCCAATTTGGGATCAATTTGTGTCTAAATGGGAACAAACTTTTTGAAGATGATGTGTTCCACGACTTATCCTGTAGGCATGACATCGCATCTACGATTTCCTCGTCACAAATGCTCTTATCTGCGATTTCGGTGATGGCTATCGATGTAGGAGTTGCGCTTTCCACCACATATAGAATTCTGTGTTTACCTTTCGTGTCATAGCAATATCCTGGGCTCAGCTCGCAAAGCCGTGATAGGGTTCCACAATATTTTCATTTCCAGTCCTATATTTATTTGACTGTGAATTTAAATGCTTGTAGACGGAGAAGCCATCGTTCAATTCTTGCTGGTGGTTTTGAAGTCGGTTTAAAAATTGTTTCCAAGGGCTTATGATCCGTTATAAGCTCGAATTCCAAACCAGCTAGGTAGTAGTAAAATTTCTCAACCGCCCATACTAATGCTAGGCTTTCCTTCTCGGCTTGAGAATAACGTTTTTCTACATCAGTAAGGTTTCGAAAGATATAATTTTCGGATCATTTTCACCATGAAGTTGTAATAATACGGCTCCTAACGCCACCGGGCTGGCATCAGCGACTAGCTGCGTTGTCTGTTTGGGGTCGAAGTAGTGCAAGTCAGGGATCTGGGTCAGACATAATTTAAGCTTCTTGAACGCATTCTGTTCATCAACGCCCCATATGAATTTCACATCGTTTTTCAACAGTCGTCTTAAGGGATCTGTCTTGTCTGCCATCTCCGATATAAATTTACCCACGTAGGTTACCAGCCCCAGAAAACTTCGAGTCCCTTCTTTGTTCTTATGTGCGCGAAATGATGTGATGATTTTTATCTTTTCCGGATCCGCCTCAATGCCTTGATTTGATAAAATGTGTCCTAGAAAACTTATCTTAGAAGCCCTAAAAATGCATTTGGTTTCATTCAATACAGCATTGTTCTCCTTGAGAATGCGACAGACCCTTTTTACGGCTTCATCGTGCTCTTCCTCAGTCTTCCTCAAAAACTATGATGTCGTCTATGTAGTTCAGGACATTTGTGGCTGGTGCCAAAAGTTGCTCAAGTCTCTTTTGAAATATCTCTGGCGCTGAATTGACTCCAAACATAAGCCGTTTATAGCGGAATAATATTGGGGTTATAAAAGTTGTTATTTCCTGGATTTCTTCATCCAACTCAAGTTGATAGTATGCGTCTTTTATGTCCAACCTAGAGAAGTACTTTGCATTCCGGAGTTTGGTCATGAATGCCTCAAACGTAGGGAGTGGATAATTCTCTCTGAGAATTGCTTTGTTTGCTAAACCCATATCCAGACATAATCTGATATCACCGTTTCCCTTGAACACTATAACCATTGGGGAAATCCAGGAGCTGGGTCCATTTACTGGTTCAATAATGTCTTGTTTGAGTGACTCCTGAATTTTTTCACGCACTTTGTCTTCCAGGGCAATAGGGCTCCTCCGTAAGGCTGCTGTACTGGCTTTACATCATTGTCAATTGACAATTTAACGCTTGCTCCCTTCCACATTGGGAAGGCAGAGATTTCCTGAATGCGTCTAACCTTTTAGTACAATGGCCGTTTCTCGGCCCAATAGTGACTGCTTTTCTTTTTCGATCACAAAAAAGGTGGTAATCTTCTCCGCGTTTCCACTTACTGATATTGATGCCTCAAATACGCAAATTACATTAAGGATTTGGTCCGAAGCGTAGCCCTTGAACTGGTTCTGTGAGTTGTGCCGAACATTGAAGACTATGGCGTAGCTCGTTTGTAGATATAGCCAGTCTGCTTGACAGATGAGGTTGTACCCAGACTCAGAGTCAATAATAAGAGATAGATATGCTCCACCGATTCGGCATCTAATCCATTCTTCCTCGCCTTCACTATCGATTTTAAAACAATTCTCCGTTTTCGTCTTTTTATTGCGGCCGCTTTCATCTTGAACATTCCGAACTGAGCTGGTGGGTACCATTTCTCCTTGTGTTCTAGATCGTGATTGCCAGTGTTGTCTCTTCAAGTTTGTCCTGCATTTAGACCCGAAATGACCAAGACGGCCACACCGATTACATTTGACTTGTCGGGCTGGACAGGTGGAGCTGTCTGCTTTATGGCCAACTCGTCCACATCTTCCGCATTCGTTATTTTGATTTCCCGGTTTTCTTGTTTTCTGATATAGGCTTAGTCATTAAAACTGATTGCTTTTTTATTTCTTTGTCGATTTGGCAAGCTTCGATAATCTCGTCCAGCGAATGCTCCTTTTCTAAAAGCTTCCTTTTTAAATCCACCGTTGCCCATGAGTCGATTATCTTGTCTTTTAGACAGTCTATTCCCGTTTTTGTTGATCCAAATGCACATTTTTGGATATGTTGCCGAAGCCGTAGTACGAATTTTGCGAAACTCTCGTCTTCAGACGGGGTTCAATTTCTGAACAAATGCTTCTCGAACGATGAGTTCTGCTTGGGGGAGAAATATGTTGTCAACTTATCCACCAATATTTGAAACACATCATTAGGCTCGTCTTGGTTGAATTCTGCTAAAGCATCAGGTAGTAAAAATTGCACTGATTGTAGTTGAGTTCCACCAAGGTGTAAAGCTTGGTTTTCTTCTGCTTGAAGTTTGTGATATCCTCTGATTATGCATAAATTTGGAACGCTCTCAACCACTTTTCCCATTTGCTACGAAACAGTTATTTGTCTATGCTTTCACACAGGAATGGTTTTATTAGTATTTCAGTCATGATCTGTAATGAATTAATATTTACTATATTTACTGGTCGAACTGGTCGCTGTGAGTTTTTTTGTTATATTTCACAGCCCGACCCTGGTGTTTGACAAGACTAACTTTTAAACTAATTATTTTCTTTTATATTTACATATGTCAGGCACACATATACGTATATGTTGAGATACATACATATTTCGATAATTACGATACTCTTTTCGCCTTACTTTGGCTTTATTGCCTCTAACTTGTGTCAGCTCTTACTATGCGGCTAACAGCCTCTAATATTTTTTTTTCAGCTAATTACTTGGCCTTACAGTCTCTGACTTTTGTCAGCTATGTAACTGCCCCTGATGTTTGTCACTGTATTCACATTCCAATGAATGTAATACATACACACGTACGATGACGCTTGTCTATGTGTCCCTCCCTCTTGTTTGAATTATCATCAAATCGATGCTCGCAATTTGCCAAATTCTTCCCCCACATGCATGCGTACATGTGTATGTACATATGTATGTCAGCGTGTGCAAACATACATACATCACACCAGCATGCAGAGCTAGCAAGAGTTCAGCAAGCTGTCTACGTGACGAACACCGCACAAGAAGGAGAAGCTATAATTTTTTTTTCCTTGCGAACTGTAAATCTGTCGTTATGTTGACTCATTCTTCTATTAGCAAGCATTTTATGTTTAAACAAACCTTATGTCAATCGGCCACTTCCGACTTGTTTTATAGTTATTTGTTATTTGATTCACATCCCATTCTCGTCGCCAATGTAGTACCCCGTGATTGTCACCACAGAATAAAAGAATATGGTTGCGTTTTATACATTTATTCGCGTGAATTAGAGATGAGCGTCTGGGTTGCTTGATGTTGCAGGCTCCCACAAATAGCATGTCCGTCTGTCCGTATGAACGTCGAGATCTCAGAACCTATAAAAGCTTGGAGTTGAGATCAGGCATACAGGCTTCAGAGACATATGTTTTTTCACCCATGTTGCCACGCCCACAAACCGCTCAAAACTGCCACGCCCACACTTCTGAAAAATGTTTTTATATTTTTTCACAATATTGTTAGTCTTGTAAAGTTTTCTCGATTTTTCTCGCCTACAAATACTTACATACTTTTCAATGAGTCTAGTATACCCTCTTACACTACGAATATCGGGTATAAAAATGCGCCCACAGTCTTAATAGGTCTCCGTTTATTTTGGGTTTTTCCGGCTATTTCTGTTATCATTTTATTGTATACAAATTTGACCTGGGGTGTATCCTAGCCGTAGTTTTTCTCAAAATAATCGGCTACGATGTCTATTTCAGTTAAGTAGATATCCGTGGTTGATGTCAATATTATTCATTTGAATTTGCTATCAATGAACCACTGTGATAATCATAAGCAATAATAATGTTGTCAGCTGCCTGTGAAATTGAAAGTTGATTATTTATATTTCGTTTTTGAATTGTGTTTTGTTTTAGTGAATGACTCTTCTTCTATTAGTAATTTTGTAATGGCCAGAGTCTGTCTGCTTCACATTTTTGGTTGGTTTAAATGGATTTTCTAATTTGCTTTCTGTAATGAGCCTTGTCTGTCTCCTCAAGATAGACATCACTTACGTATGTGGTTAATGTAAATATCTTTGTAAAGTCGAATACATTACAAATTGGGACCTCTGAAAGTTTTTTTATTGAATTTTAAATTTTTTCCATAACTGGTTCGGTGACTATTTTCGTGTTCTTCTTTAAACACTTCGTCATTAGTTTTCCAAAAATTTCGTCCAAGCATGGACGTCATTTAATTTTCTGTTAACTATTAAAAGTCTGCAGAGTGATTTTTTGCCCAGATTAGCGCCTCTTACTCAACCTGAAGATCCATATCATGCCACTTTCGAAGTGACAACCGACATAGGTACCGTAACAAAAGAGAAATCAGAGTATTCGACTTTTTGAGTTTAAATATTTTTATACCCGTTACTCGTAGAGTAACTAGATTCGTTAAAAAGTATGTAACAGGCAGAAAGAAGCCTTTCCGACAATATAAAGTATATATATTCTTGATCAGGATCACTAGTCGAGTCGATCTGGCCATGTCCGTCTGTCCGTCCGTCTGTCTGTCCGTATGAACGTTGAGATCTCAGGAACTATAAAAGCTAGAAAGTTGCGATTAGTCATACAGACTCCAGAGACATAGAGTTTGTCGATTCATGTTGCCACGCCCACTCTAACGCCCACAAACTGCCCAAAATTTTCACGCCTACACTTTTGAAAAATAATTTAATATTTTTCATTTTTGTATTGGTCTTGTAAATTTCTATCGATTTGCCAAACAACTTTTTGCCACGCCCACTCTAACGCCCACCAACCGTCAAAAACTGTCAGTATGGAAATTTCTCCTTTGCACTCCACTAGCTGAGTAACGGGTATCAGATAGTTGGGGAACTCGACTATAGCGTTCTCTCTTGTTATATCTGGCTTTAATTGGTACAATCTTTACTCCAGCAACAAAATGGATAATGAAATTTATATACCATAATTTTTTTTTATATCGCAATTTAATCATTATACCCGTTACTTGTAAAGTGACCATATAAAGTAATCAGGATCAATAGCCGAGTTGATATGGCCATGTCAGTCTGTGTTCTGACTATAATGGCCTTTATACTTTTATCTCAAGTCTTGCGGCTCTTAAAGCAATATATTCTTACTTTTTTAACACATAATTTTGTTTCTGTACTCTTTTCTTTATCGCGTCTATCTTCCCGCCATCGAGCCGTACTCTACACGCCCCCTAGATCGGCGGGACGAGACGCCGTAGGACTCGCTCGCATAAAAAAAGATATTGCCGTCTGCTCGTAAGTTTAATAGTAAAAACGGTCATAAGGAATATATTGCTGATAAGCAGCGCCATTTTGATATCAAAATTCATCCACAGATTATATCCACTGTTAGACGGTCTTGATTGCGTTATTGGTTGGGTCGGCATAAGGGAACTCGAATTAGGTGCTGATTGTTGATTTTATTGATTTTGTTGCCCTATTCTATTCTGATCAAATGCATTGTTTTGATGCATGTTAAAAATTGATCGAGGTCAAAAGTTTGCTAGTCGGCTTAGTTAAAAATTATTTTTTTCTTAGGGTGACACGGTTGTGGATAATGATATGATGGATTATTAATTAGTGGTGTTTGATTAACTTGTGTGAGTTATAATGTAGAAAACGGTAAGGTTAGATATCTTCTGATTTTGTTATTAGATTAAAGGACTTTCGTGGACTTTTAATCGGCGTGTTGATTTAAGGAAAAAAACGGTACCAAATTGGCTTTTGGACTAACAGTAAAACCGCGGACTTTGCATATGGAGACTGGAGACATTAAGGAACATCAAGGAGTCCTATATAAACAGGCCGCTGGAAGCTCCCTTAGGAGAACGAGAATACGAGTAAACAACGCGGAGCTACGGAATTATTAAGGTAGCTACAGCCGTGAAAGTCATCAAGGCGCAAGATCGCTACGTCGAGACGTTCGGGACGAGGCAAATCGCGAATCGAGACAAGTCCGAAAGCGTTTGAACAAGTGGCCCTATGGTGAAGACCCGGTCGATTGTGTTGGAGATTGCGTACGTATAGCCTCAGCCTAGCAGACGTGGTATCGGCGCAACCATTCAGGGCAGACGTGGGGTTGATGATGTTTCACCTGGCGATTGCCTGGATTGCCTACCGTGTGTTCGCATAAGACAAGCAAGTAGCAATTCCTAGCCCAAGTGTCAAGCAACCAGCAACGCAGTCCGCACCATCCAGGACGACGAGAGCGAGGACTGCGGTAACGACCGTCCGCACCAGCTTGCCGAAGGTTAGGGTGGAAGGTTTGTCTTTCACTAGGCATCTTGGTACAGAGATTGTGGCGAAAGTAGGGCGATTGTACGCAGCGTTTGTAGGAACTGAACAGGCGGCTGGCAAGAGACAAGAAGTTGCGACTAGCAAGGCGTTCCCTCATCACCTGTTCACCCTAGTCTTGAAACGGTAATGCTTGCCTTAGCCCACAGCTCACCTCCCGGGCGAAGAGAATCTCCTCCACTACGGAGGAGAATCCCAAGATGGAAAATCAAACTAAAAAGTAAGAACGAGTCAAATAAAGATTAAGAAAACAAGAACTGCTAAGTGTTATTACTGGTAACTGGTAACACAAAATCTTCTCAGCAAGCCGCACGTATCTAATAGCGAACAGACCAACAAAATCAGTTCATTACAAAGCTTACTGGTAAGTGTTTGTCTGTTCGTAAACTGCATCTGCATGGGGACTTCTGAAATTCCACCAAAAGAACGTGGTTAAGGGTCTGGCCCCTATAGTTGATTATCAATTGTCGTCTAAGCTAGGGCCAGGTGGTCATGTCGTTGGCTCCAACGCAATGCATAACGTCTGATGCTGGGTTCATCCCTGGCCATTTTGTTGTCAATTTGGCTCACAAAGGTGTTTAGCGTAGCTGGTTGAATTTCTTAAATTTGCCAATCTGGAAAGCATCTTTGGTCAAGTTGCTATTTGACAGGGGTGGCAAGTTTTTCATCGTGCTAGTTTTTGTCTTGTTGTTGTTTTCAATTTAATTAATCTATTTTGTTTAATTTAGTTTGTCTCGGTCTGTTTATATGAATCTTAGTTAGTATCCAATTTATTTATTTTATTCAATATTGTTTAATTTTATTTTTTACTTATTTATTTATTTATTAGAGATGATAGTATAGTCATAGACTATTATAGGCATAAATAGTACTAGCTACGAGTCGATGACTATGCACATCTATATTTCTATTAATTGTTAAAAGTAGTTTAATGGTTTTAGTGCTAGGACTTAAATTAAATTGTACATTAAAGAATTTTATTATGGTGGCAATTCTTTGCGTAATTAAAGAAATCGGTGGGTTTTTGATTATTTAGCAATTGTTGAGCTTCTTCTATAATAGCTGGGCATGTTTCCAGGATGTGATCCATGCTTTCGGGGGTTACGGATTGGTATTTGGTAGATTTTTGTGTGTTAGGCTTGAGTGACCTAGTCGCAGTCTTATGTATTTGAGTCGGAGCTGAATACAAACATTCCTCTCCTATGTATATGTCACTATATTAATAGCTTCGAGTTTTTGCTGTTAGGATAGATGAAGGGATGGTAGAGTACCGTAGTGCAGAGTTTCAGTTTTGGTAGGTTTCTTTTGTTTCATAAAAAAGTTAGTAAGGAAAGTAAGAAAATCACCTAGGACTAGCCAAAGGGTTGCATCAAATGTAGTTTTTGCTGTTTGTGTTGCTGTTTAAGCATTTATAATGTTAATTTTTTTGGAAAGTCATGGTATAAGGGATTTTATGTGTGTGTTCCAGGTGTATTTGTTATTGATTGTTAGTCCGAATATTTTTTTTGATTTAACGTTTAGTATGCTGGGGTATTTGGTTATGGCTTCTGTGTTTTCTACAAATATGAAGATGTTGGCATTTTGTTGGGAAAAGGGATGAACCTGAGTATCTTCCCCACTCATCTATTTTACTGAATAGGTGGTTAAGGTTGACGGTTGGGCTGTTACTGTTTATTAATTTAAACATATTATATTAATCATTGTGCATATGCACAAAAATAGATTTGCTTGTAATTTGAAAAAGATTTACTGATACTGGGTATCCTTTTGTTTCTATTTACACTATTATTTTAAGTTTTTCGCAAAGTTCTTTATGTAATTTGTAACATACAACGAATGTTTTTAATGCGAGCAGATGGTAGTGTGAGAGATTGCACGCTCTTGGTCCGGCTTTTATTCTCTTGTTATTTTAATTAATTAGACATTTTTAAAGTTTTTTAATGTAAATTTATTCATTTTTGTTTATTTAAAATTGGCTAATTTTAAAAAACAAGAGAGAACGCTATAGTCGAGTTCTCCGACTATCTGATAACCGTTACTCAGCTAGTGCACTGCGAAGGAGAGTCTTCAACACTGACAGTTTTTGGCAGTTTGTGGGCGTTAGGTGGGCGTGGCAAAAATTTTCTTTGGCAAATCGATAAAAATCAACAAGACTAATACAAAAATGAAAAAATATCAAAACATTTTTCAAAAGTGTGGGCGTGGCAGCTTTGGGCGGGCCAAAATGTTTTTTGGCAAATCGATAGAAATTTACAAGAGCAATACAAAAACAAGAGAGAACGCTATAGTCGAGTTCCCCGACTATCTGATACCCGTTACTCAGCTAGTGGAAGGGAGAAGGAGAGTCTTAAACACAGTTTTTGGCGGTTTGTAGGCGTTATAGTGGGCGTGGCAGAAAGTTGTTTGGCAAATCGATAGAAATTTACAAGACTAATACAAAAATGAAAAAATATCAAAACATTTTTCAAAAGTGTGGGAGTAGCAGCTTTCGGCGGTTTGTGGGCGTTAAAGTGGGCGTGGCAAAAAGTTTTTTGGCAAATCGATAGAAATTTACAAGACCAATACAAAAATGAAAAAATATCAAAACATTTTTCAAAAGTGTCAAATCGATAGAAATTTACAAGACTAATACAAAAATGAAATAATATCAACTATTTTTTGGGTTGTGGGCGTGGCAATATGAATCGACAAGCTTGAATTCTAGAATTTGTATGCTTAATCTCAACTTTCTAGCTTTTGTAGTTCCTGAGATCTCAGCGTTCATACGGACGGACAGAAGGACACGGCCAGATCGACTCCGCTATTGATCCTGATCATTAATATATAGTCACATATTCACTCTTCATATAAAAAAGCTAAAGCCGATCTTTTGGAAAGCTTCACTCTTCAAAGGGCTCATAAACAACATTCTCCCAAGATACCAACCGCTTAACGGTAACGAGCTTAATGATCCGGTAAGCTTGACATATAAAGCTTAGTAGAACTTAAAAGGCTTATGTTAATCCTCTGGGCCTCTTGCCTAATTGGGGGAGCGATTGGTGAACATGTGCCAAAGTGAAATAAGATCTGCATGTGAAACGTTAGAAGAAGAAGTACGGCGTAAGAATGTACATTACGTGCAACCAAACATGCACAATCAAGATAACAGGGTGATTATTGTACAAGAATGCAGCGCTACTGCGCGCACAAACAACCCTGCCCTTAATGGCAGGCATGGACTCGGTGTCATTGGGGGCACTCAAGATCTTGGCGCAACTGGATCACAGATCACCTTTGTGCTAGTGGAGGCACATATAACCCTTCTGCCATTGCAAGCACGCTTGGACTCGGCGCGACCTTTGGCGCTCACAAACCTGGTGTCATTAAAGGCACACACATCCCTGGTGCCATTGGGGCAGTCAAGATCTTCGCGCTACTGGAGGCGCAGATCACCCTGGTGCCATTGGGGGCACTCATAATCTTGGCCCGACTGGCACATGCTACCCTGGTGCTATTGGAAACGCAACGGGAAGAGGCGCTGTAGGCGGAGTTAATCCTGGCGCTACAGAAAACGCACATGGTTACAGCGCTACTGGCGCATATGGTAATGGCGATGCTGGTGGTGCATCCAATTATGGCGCTGAAAGAAGACATGGTTTCGAATCTGCTGGAGAAGTATCTGGAAATCAACCCTTTAGAAGTATCGGTATGTACAGACATGATAATATTGGTGGTGATAATTTGAATGGTAACTTAATGGAAACATGTATGAGAATCAGCACTCTCAAAATATAAACCCACGGAAATTGATTGATTTGCTAGAATTTGATGGCAATCCAGAAACATGGCCTGTGTTCTCAACAATATTTTGGGAATCATCAAAAGGATATAAGTATTCCCAATTCCCAAAAGAGTCTAAAAGGGGGGAAGAAGTTAAGGGACTAATAATTAATCCTGTTAAGGACCACAGTTACATGTCCAATAAATAATAAAACCCCAAAGGGTGAATATAAAGGTCCGCAAAAGTCTGTGCTTCATTCCACTAATAGAGAACAAGGTCCGAATAAAGAGGAATACCTTAGATGTCACGGTGAACATTATTTATATAGATGTGAGCACTATTTAAAGGCTGATGAGAAAGAAAAATTAAAAATCATTAAGGATCTGCGATTGTGCTATGGCTGCTAACGGAAAGGACACACTCTGTAAAATTGTAAATACAAACGAGACTGTAAGAAAAATGGATGTAAGAAGTAGCACCAGATACACCCAGATGATTCCCAAGAAAAAGAAGAGAAAATTGAACAGAAAGTGTCACGATCAATACGATTAATCCCAAAAATTGTTTTTTAAGGTTTATATAATTCAAACGTACGCATTTCTAGACGAAGGATCATCTGCTTCATTGATAAACAAAAACTTAGCAGATAAGTTAATTACTTTGCTGGTAGCAAGGTAAAAAATAAAAGATATTGGAGTTCACTTTCGACTTTATTTGTCTAAATTCAATTGGCAACTAAATTACCCTAAGCTGTCCCTAACAAGCTGTGAGTCTTTGGCTGTGAGCTGCGCTGCCCTTGGTGGCAGAGGATCGGCGTCGGCTTCGTAGCTTTCAATAGGCCACGACATCGGCTGATGTTTTGTTGGTCATTTCAGTGCAGTCTTCTAAAAATCACTTGCATTGGTGGGAGAATAAGTTGCTACCAAACAGATTCTTCGAATTCTAGTTGGAAGCTTGGCGTGTGCAGGAAATTATGCAGACGCTGAGCTTGCAGAGAAGCTTGCTTATTGGGGTTCGTTGTTCTGGATTTTATAATTTTTGTTGTTAACTGATATGTTGGGCGTACGGAAACCAAAACGAAGTTTGACTTTGACTTGGACAGAAAATCACACAAAAGAGTTTTTATAATGAAATGCAATTTCGCATAAGAGCTTCTGAGCGATAAGAAATGGCTACGTGAATCCGGAATTTGTACTAAATTAGATTACATTACAGTCAGTAGAACAGAAACTTCCAATAAGTAATTCAGACGATCCAAATTTTAATTGGAATTAATAATTGTCATTTGACAGCAAATACCAAAAGTTTAGATACAAATATAGTTTCAGCCAAAACGCCCAAACTGGCTCGAACGGAGACAAACAGGAGGATTTATCCCGATTATCAGTGGTCCTTCATGCGTGTCCAAAAAAAGATAACTCAGATCAAGATATTAAAAAAATGATTGAAGAATACTTCACAACGGAGAACTTTGGAGAAATTATACCGAAAAAGCCATTGAAGTCGGCGGATATTTCGAGAGCGAGGGATATATTGAAAATACAACAAAAAATAGAACGAAGTTATGAGACTGGTCTACTTGAAAGAATGATGCGATTAAATGCCGAATAGCTACGACATGGCTCTTCAAAGGATGCTCGGAGTAGAAAACAAAATTAAAACATAGAAATATGGACGAATATAATGCATTATGGACTTCGTCAAAAAGTACGCTTTAAATGTCAGAAAAGAATCAGTTCATTGCACATGGTCATGGTTTTGTATTTCAATAGGCCACGACATCGCTGATGTTTTGTTTGGTCATTTCAGTGCAGTCTTCTAAAAATCACTTGCATTGGTGGGAGAATAAGTTGCTACCAAACAGATTCTTCGAATTCTAGTTGGAAGCTTGGCGTGTGCAGGAAATTATGCAGACGCTGAGCTTGCAGAGAAGCTTGCTTATTGGGGTTCGTTGTTCTGGATTTTATAATTTTTGTTGTTAACTGATATGTTGGGCGTACGGAAACCAAAACGAAGTTTGACTTTGACTTGGACAGAAAATCACACAAAAGAGTTTTTATCAATGAAATGCAATCTTCGCATAAGAGCTTCTGGAGCGAATAAGAAATGGCTACGTGAATCCGGAAATTCTGTACCTAAATTAGATTTACCATTACAGTCAGTAGATACTAGGAAACTTCCCAAAAAGTACACACGGCTACGAAATTTGCCAATAAGCGTATATTCAGTTACTGATCACAAAATTTTAATTGGAATTAATAATTGTCATTTGACAGCAAATACCAAAAGTTTAGATACAAATATAGTTTCAGCCAAAACGCCCAAACTGGCTCGAACGGAGACAAACAGGAGGATTTATCCCGATTATCAGTGGTCCTTCATGCGTGTCCAAAAAAAGATAACTCAGATCAAGATATTAAAAAAATGATTGAAGAATACTTCACAACGGAGAACTTTGGAGAAATTATACCGAAAAAGCCATTGAAGTCGGCGGATATTTCGAGAGCGAGGGATATATTGAAAAATACAACAAAAAAATAGAACGAAGTTATGAGACTGGTCTACTTTGAAAGAATGATGCGATTAAATTGCCGAATAGCTACGACATGGCTCTTCAAAGGATGCTCGGAGTAGAAAACAAAATTAAAACATTAGAAAATATGGACGAATATGACAATGCCATTATGGACTTCGTCAAAAAAGAGTACGCTGTTAAAATGTCAGAAAAAGAATCAAGTCTCATTGCACTATGGTCCAAAATTTGGTTTTTTGTCATTAAGTCTAAATTTTTATGTCAATATATCGACCTTTATCAAATTTTTTCTAAAAGTAAATTGATCAGATAAATAAAAAACAATATTGACCGAAACTTTCATTAAAGCCTTTTATGATCTTTTAAATGATCTTTTTTGTTTCAGATTACGTTTATTCCGCAAACAACAATAATCTGGATTCTAAAAAGACAGAAGAGATTGACAAAAAAAAAGTCAATTTTGATTTATTCATTAAAAAAAACAGACAACTAGACCGATTTATTTCCAAACTTAATAAGTGGGTGACGTCTAAGATAACAATTCTTGCCAGTGATTTTGAAAACTCCATGCGACGTAGAAACTTATCGTACCAAAATGCAGGAGCAAGATTAAAAAGGAAACTGGCATCTAATCTGGCAAGTGAAAGTGATTACGACACAAATCTTTTGATTCATGCAGCAACTGTTTCTGCTAGAAAAGAATGCAAAAGGGACGTTGCCTTTGTTCTTAAAGAAACTATAAAAACACCAGAATTTGCAAGCGAATCGAGGATGCAAGTTTAATGGCAAAAACCAATTCCTCTTTCACCAGATGAAGGTCTAGCTTATCTCCTGGAAAACACGCTGACAAAAAGAAAGAGAGAGAAAAAATAGGATAAAACCACTTCCGAAGTAATAAGTCACGGACTCCAAATTTTGTGTGCAAACTATTTGTGATTTAACAACAAAATGTACAAAGTTTCAAGTCTGTACCTTAATTTTTAGACTTTATGCCAAAAAAATCGAATTCTGGACCACAGTGCAATGGGTAAAGTCTACAGTACGCCAAGACCTTTTCAAAAGCTGTATGCCGATTTTTTAGGTCCTTATTCTAGAAGCAACGCCGGTAACGTTGGTATTTTCGTTGTACTGGATCACTGTTTCCATTTTTGAAGGCGGTCCAGAAATTTACAGTAGAGGCCATAGTAAGTTTTTTGGAGGATGACATCTTCTATTGTTTTGGGGTTCCTGAGGTAATCGTTTCAGATAACGGAGTGCAATTTAAGTCACCTCTGTTTAATTCATTGCTTCAGAAGTATAATATTAAGCATTCCTATACGGCTGTGTATTCATCCCAAGTAAATGCGGGGATTTGTAGTGGCGCTTGGGTATGAAATAAATTAATCACCCGTAGCCCAAATTAGGAGACGATCGTCGTAGCATACTTTCGCTAAACATAAGCTTCCAGTAGCGATGCTCGGTAGATAATCGGGAAGATATATAGTCGCTCCCGATAATGGAAATAGCTTTACACGAGCCCTAAATTTCCGCCCCGACTTGAGCTACATATATCCGTCCGAAGCTTGGTCCAGTCTTTTCGATCTGACCAGCAACTAAAACGGACGTGCTCTGGAGAGCCAAATAAAAAAAAAAATTCTAAAGTGCCAAGGTAATTACTTATTTCGGGCTTCGGCACCCTGGCCGTATAACCTAACGAGTATAAATCCTTCTTTTAGGATTGGCACCAAGTTTTATAGTTTTCTCTTTCAAAAACAACTCGGCGGCTTATTTTGTGATTTTTTTGGGCCGAAGAAAACGTGCTTGAGGCGCCACCATACCCGAGGTATCGAGCTCTTCGAGTCAGGCAGATTTTTACGGCAGAGCAGCAGCAGCAGCATCGCATCGCTAGTTTTGCGGTTTTTATTTTCGAGGCATCTGCCGACCATAACAAGTGCGAGTGTGTGGTTCCAGCAACAATATAACATCTATTCCCGGTCGAGCGTTTAAATAATTGTCTAGAGAGGCTTATGTATCGCCCAGTGAAGAAAACCCTATCTATACCCGTTACTCGTAGAGTAAAAGGGTATTCCAGATTGTTTTGGTCTTGTAAATTTCTATTGATTTGCCAAAAAAACTTTTTGCCACGCCTACTCTAACGCTCCCAAACCGCCAACAACTGTCAGTGTTTAAGACTCTCCTTCGCACTTCCACTAGCTGAGTAACAGGTATCAGATAGTCGGGGAACTCGACTATAGCGTTCTCACTTGTTTTTTTATTTTTTTTTTGAGGCTTCTGCCGACTATAACCCCAGCAGGTGCACGTATGTTGGTCCAACAACAACAAAATCAGATAAAATCAAATTAATTCCCGGCGAAGTCCCTACCTAAATCATGCTCAGCTTAAAACCGCTGAATTATGCATTAGTTAAGTTAGTAATTAAAATCTAGGTTAGTTTTTTTCCTTCTCTCTTAATAAATTGTTTTTTCGCTTATAAAATAATTTGTTCCAAAGAATTCTCTAAAAATAATTTTGCAGGGTGAAGACAGAAAAATCTGAAAGCATGCGGAAAGAAAAAAAAATGAAGCGAAACATAACAAAGAAAAACAAGAGAGAACGCTATAGTCGAGTTCCCCGACTATCTGATACCCGTTACTCAGCTAGTGTGAGTGCGAAGGACAGTTTTTGGCGGTTTGTGGGCGTTAGAGTGGGCGTGGCCAAAAGTTTTTTGACAAATAGATAGAAATTTACAAGACTAATACAAAAATGAAAAAATATCAAAACATTTTTCAAAAGTGTGGACGTGGCAGCTTTTGGCGGTTTGTGGGCGTTAGAGTGGGCGTGGCAACCTGAATCGACAAACTTGCGCTGCGTCTATGTCTTGGGAGTCTGTATGCCTAATCTCAACTTTCTAGCTTTTGTAGTTCCTGAGATCTCGACGTTCATACGGACGGACAGACGGACGGACAGACGGACATGGCCAGATCGACTCGGCTACTGATCCTGATCAAGAATATATATACTTTATATGGTCGGAAACGCTTCCTTCTGCCTGTTACATACTTTTCAACGAATCTAGTATACCCTTTTACTCCACGAGTAACGGGTATAATAAATAAATAAGTGATTATACGCCCCCAAAATAAAATAAATTAAATAAAATGTGTGCGCTGAATAACGGTTAAAACAAAACAACAACAAGAGTAGCAGCAAAATATACAACATTTCCCCGTCCTAAGACCTTTCGGCTTTGGAGCTGGGTTGTTACGGGGACTGGGTTTTTACGTGGAGAAAGTCTACGACCTAGGTAGCTTAATAATAATGCTGAAATAGCACAGTACTCTCTCTTTTTCTTTCTATCTTTTTTTCATTTTCCTGTGGCAGGTTAGGACTGACTAGGGAAAAGTAATGGTTTCTAGTATATTATCGCTATATTGAGTTATTAGTTGATATATATTAAAGTGAAGTGGATACATTATTACAACGCTAGTGAGCCATAGTTGTACAAATGCTAGCACCGCAGGGGCAGCTGAAAAGCGCCGTTGTAATATCTGTGCTCAAATGATAGAGTTTCATGCGCAGTTGTATATAACTTCGTGTAATGAAGCATTCCATCGTGTATGTTTTGCTTCACGATTAGGGAACAAGAAGATATGTCCCATATGCCAGGTAACCCTACAAGCTTCGTATGTTAGTCTTTTAGAAGAAGAGTATACAGCTGGATCCAGTGGACAAGCGACCGATTCAGGTGCGGGAAATGTCAGTGTAGAAGAACCGGTTCGAACCGGATGTAGTTCTCACCCAAATAACACGGAAACATTAACTACAAATTTGCAGCATGTTATCAGTGCTGCAATAGCAGGAGCACTAAGCGAACAGACCCAGCGCTTAGCGCGTACAAATGAAGACAGCTTTCAGAGGTTGACCAATGAAGAGCGAGAAGTTCAACAAAGTTTTGAGCAAACGCCAGCTTCGGGAAGAAGAGATTTAAGAGGTAGAAACTGTCGACTGGATATATTTTTACAGTCAGGATCCCTTCCACCACAAGAGTTAAGGACAAAACATCTTTAACTGGAAAATCCGCTTCTCAGGACATGCGAGTGTTCCAGTTGACGAGTTTATCTATCGAGTAGAAGCACTTACATTGCAATCTTTGGACGGAAATCTCGCGTTAGTAGCTCGTTACGCAAGTAACTTTTTTGAAGGGAGTGTGAATGAATGGTTTTGGCGCTACCACAAAACTGTAGAACAGGTTACGTGGCCAGCCTTAAAACTAGCCCTCCGTGCACAATTTAAAGAGAGTAGGAGCGACTTAGAGATCCGAGCAGCGATCACGCAAAGAAAGCAAAGGCCAAACGAGCTTTTTGATAGTCTACTCGAGGCAATAACTATTCTACCCGACAAACTAGTGTAACCATTGTCGATTCTTCCATATTAGAAGTACTAAGGGCAAACTTATTGCCAGAAATTCAGCATGAGATCCTGTATGTTCCGATCTCAACGGTTGCGCAGCTTCGGAAGGTAGTTCAAACTCGAGAACGATTTTTGCAAGCTTTGCCGAAGACTAATACTTATACTGTTCAACCCCCTCCTCGACGCCAAGTTCACGAAGTGGTAACATCCAATGAATCCGTAAAGGAAATAGCGGAAAGTGAGGCAGAGAATGAGGAATTGGCTGCCATAAACTTGACTTGTTGGTACTGTGGAATTTCTGGACATAGGTATCAGGAATGCATTGGGGACAGACGAGTGTTTTGCTACGGATGTGGAAAACCGGACACTTACAAACCCAGCTGTAGCAGTTGCAATGGTTCAAAAAACTTAGAAGGGCGTGCACTGTTGAACAATGAACGCAAACGGATGGTTTCAAAAGCAACCAACACCAAGTAACGGACGGTTGCTCAGTTCCTTTACCACCTGACTTTCAAAATCAGCCAACTTTACCTTTGCACCAAAAGGTGCACAAACAAGAAGAATTTGTCAGATCCAAACGGAGTCAAATCGAAATAGGGCTCGTAGAATTGACTATAGGCGAAGGTACAAACTTAATCAATGCGCCATATTATCTTCAGTAATTGATACGTCAAAGGATTATAGGCCTTTCGTGCAGGTTACACTATTAGGCAGGACACTAAGTGGCCTTATGGACACGGGTGCAAGCGTTAGCTGTATAGGAACTATATATAGACAGTTTGCGAAGGACATATCTTTCATGCAAGTAGGAATAAGTCCAGTTTATGCCAATGTTCGTAGGCAGCCAATTATAGAAAAAATTACTACCGATGTCTGTTTCCAAGGAGAAACAAGGAATTTAAAGATTTATGTAGTACCTTCCTTGCAGCAAGACCTTAATTTAGGCATCGAATTTTGGATGACCTATAATTTGTTGCCAGTGTTCCTAGCAAACAAAAATCTTAAGCCAAGTATATCTTCATTGTCTAGAGATGATCCTTCCTGCTTGAAATTATCTGACGTCCAAGTCACGGAACTGGCCAGGGCTATAGAACATTTTCCGTCATTCGCAAAGAAAGGATTAGGAAAGACGTGTTGGTTATCCCACGATATTGACGTAGGCGAATCTAAACCGATTAAACAGCGGCATTATTCGGGTTCTCCAGCAGTGGTAAAATGAATGTACGAAAAACTTGATAGGATGCTCGCTTTGGGTGTTATAGAAGAATCAGACCGTCCCTGGTCATCCTCAGAAGTTCTAGTACGGAAGGCTGGAAAAGTTCGCTTGTGTATTGACTGTAGGAAAGTTAATGAAGTCACGTCAAGAATGCATATCCAATGCCTTTGATCGAAGGAATTCTTAGTCGACTACCGAAAGCACAATACATTTTGAGTATCGACCTCAAAAATGCCTATTGGCAAATTCCGTTAAAATATAGTGCGCCAGAAAAGACTGCGTTTACTGTACCAGAAGGGCCACTGCATAACTTCACAGTCATGCCGATTGGTTTATCAAACGCGCCACAAACCGACTCAGAAAAGGTGCAAGCCATAAATGAATTCCCTGTGCCTCGGTCTATTAAGCAAGTTCGTCGATTTCTCGGGATGACCGGATGGTACCATAAGTTTATTCCCAATTATGCGGGTGTGGCTGCCTACAGATTACAGATACTTCGAAGCAAAAGCGCAAATTTCTTTGAAGTGACGAAGCTCAGGAAGCTTTTAAAGGCTCCAGCCCTAATTTTGAGTTGCCTTTCAGTATACACCGCGATGCAAGTCACACAGGCATTGGTGGTGTATTAATGCAGAAAGATCGGGAAGGCAATGACGTGCCGATTGATACTTAGAAACTGAGAAAGAGTGTTTGGCTGCCGTTCTAAGCGTGAAAAAGTTTCGAGCGTACAATAAAGGGCAGGAGTTTTCCATAATGTCAGGTCACGAGTCATTAAAATGGCTGATCGGGTCAGCGAAATATTGGAATCGACTGCTTTAAATAATTGGGGTGCCCATTAATTTAAACAGCAGACAAAGCAACAAAGTCAAGCCCCGGTCATCAAAACGACGAAACCATTCTAAATAATAAGACGCAAGTTTTGGATCATAAATCTACGAAAAGCTGTTGCTCGAGCAAAATCAATTTGTTAATATAGCAAAAATCGCAATGCCAAGCCAATCGTTCCTTTAATGGGTCAACTACCCAAGGAGAGGGTAACACCGTATCAACGACCTTTTACCTATACAGGACTAGACTACTTTGGTCCAGTTTAGGTTCGGAAGACGGCAAGAAAAAAGTTGGGTGGCTCTTTTTACGTGCCTAACAATCAGAGCCATGCAATTAGAACTAGCTGCCGATTTGTCAACAGATGCTTGTATTCTATGCATTAGGAATTTCGTGAACAGAAGAGGTATTCCCGAAACAATACGATCAGATATGGGAACGAATTTCATCGGAGCAGACACCGAATTAAAGCATGATCTTTAACATGCTTTTTGACTGGAATTACATTAAATCAGAAATGTCCAATAAAGAAAACGACTGACAGTTCAATTGCCCTCCTAATCCCAGTTCAGGTAGATGCTGGAAACTCTTGGTAAGGTCAAACAAAAGCGTTCTGAGTGTAACGCTCAAGAAGAAAACGCTAAGAAGCTTACTTATTGAGGCTAAAAATATAATAAATAGTCGACCTCTCACTCACCTTCCAGTTAACATAAAAAACCCGGAGCCTTTAACGCCTAATCATTTCTTGCTGGAAACGACCTCAAACGCCAGGAGATGTAAACAATTTTTGCTATCGTAAACAATACCGCATTGCACAGCAATTAAAAGATCACTTTTGGAGTCGATGGATCAAAGAGTACTTGCCGACTTTAACAAGACGAACCAAATGTCATACAAAGACTAAGCCAATCGCCAATGGAGATGTTGTCATAATCTGTGAGGATAATCAACCGAGAGGAAGTTGGAAAAAGGGAGTCATAGTCAACACGGTTCCAGATAAGGATAGCCATATAAGAATAGCAGAAGTTGAAACATCCACTGGGGGTCTTAACCGTCCAGTATCAAAATTAGGTTTTAGATGTTCTAGGTAAAACTCCGGACTATTTTTACGGTGGGCGGGATGTGGCTGATGTTCATATAAATAGTAAGTTTCCGTTTCAAATTCAAATTTTAAATTTTAATCATTTAAGTGTTACCACAATCCCACCAATAATATTACTAGCCTTCTATCGATACCTGCAACGAACAGAGATCTGAAAAGTGCTGCGTCGCCCATCTTCAGAAGAGTAGTTTGAAAATGAATGGCAGCCCGACAACACAATTTAATAAATCTTTCGTTTGTAGGCGTTATAGTGGGCGTGACAGAAAGGTTTTTGGCAAATCGATAGAAATTTACAAGACTAATACAAAAATGAAAAAATATCAAAACATTTTTCAAAAGTGTGGGCGTAGCAGCTTTGGGCGGTTTGTGGGCGTTAGAGTGGGCGTGGCAAAAAGTTTTTTGGCAAATCGATAGAAATTTACAAGACCAATATAAAAATGAAAAAATATTAAAACATTTTTTAAAAGTGTGGGCGTGCAACATGGGTCAACAAAACTTACGTTGCGTCTATGTTTTGATATTTTTTTTTAATTATACCTGTTACGCGTAGAGTAAAAGGGTACACTAGATTCGTTGTAAGGTATGTAACAGGCAGAAGGAAGCGTTTACGACCATATAGAGTATATATATTCTTGATCAGGACCAATAGCCGAGTCGATATGACCATGTCCGTCTGTCCGTCTGTTTGTCCGTCCGTATGAACGCTGTGATCTCAGGAGCTACAAAAGCTAGAAAGTTGAGATTAAACATAAAGCTCCAGAGACATAGACGCAGCGCAAGTTTGTCGATTCATGTTGCACGCCCACTCTAACGCCCACAAACCGCCGAGAGCTGCTACGCCCCACTTTTGAAAAATGTTTTGATATTTTCTCATTTTTGTATTGGTCTTGTAAATTTCTATTGATTTGCCAAAAAACTTTCTGCCACGCCTACTCTATCGCCTACAAACCGCCAAAAACGGTGTTTAAGACTCTCCTTCTCCCTTCCACTAGCTGAGTAACGGGTATCAGGTAGTCGGGGAACTTGACTATAGCGTTCTCTCTTGTTTAAAAGTGTGGGCATGGCAATTTCGGGCGTTAGATTAAAAATGTCTCTCAAAATTTAAATTGGAACTCAGTCATTGCATGCATTCGGCTTGTTACGTCGGTCTCTTCGTGACCGAGGGAGGGGCATCCGATGTTCAGGCACCAAGATGCCGGCGTAAGCTCGTCGATTTTGGGTCGTGGGATCTTGATAAGCCTTTATCCTCTCCAACATAACTGGAATAAATATTAGTAGTGCCTAAACAAAGTTCGTACCGTTCGTCAGTCAGCAGTCCTGACTGCCCCACAATATGTAGCTTGATCGTAAAACGATCGGGCAATGTTTTGGCCACGTTCCCTCCCCTTCATGCGTCCGCATGCCTGATGAATCGTCGTGGGCCGCGCAATACGATCCCCTTTTGTCAAGGTTATCAAATTATGATAAGTTGGCTATAATTGTTTTTAGCCAGGAGTATCGAATTCATTACCAAGCAAAGGTGAGCATGTCAACAAATTGTTGGCTATTCACGACTACAAACGTCTTTCTGAGGGCTCTTATTTGCATAACAATAAAACAAGGCTGATACTCGCCGCTGAAGAGTAATTTTTATTTAAGACAATATCGAACACCAAAAATATTTAATTTCTATTAACGAAATACATTGCCTGGAAGAGGCTAACAGTAAAATAATTTTTTTAAACCTGACACCCTTCTGTTAACATTGATACAAAAATATACTTATACTTACTAATGGTGTAAAAATTAAATTTGCACGAGAATATATGTATATATTTACGAATTCAGTCCGAGCGTTTAATAAAATAATAACACGGTTGGTTTGTGATATATTATTAAACGTTTTTTTTATTTCAATAGATAAAGAACTAGAGCCTTTGGATTATCACTTAGTTGGACAATTGATTTCGATGTTGAAATGGGCTGATAGCGTACTCAGAACTGAACTGCCTTATGGGGACATGTTTGCGTTTATATAGGCAGATTGGGATAGCTTAAGAGTGAAGTTTAAGAGAATTAAGTTATAATTGTTTATTAAGAGAGAAGCTCTCGAAAGGAGTAATTGGAGAATCCTAGAACCATTGCGTGGGCGGAAGTATTTGTTATTTCAGTTGGCCTCGCCAAGTGATCAAATGTTTACGATTTGTTTAGTTGGCTTCGCCAAGTGATCGAATGTTTAGGGGACGACGTTGGCTCGCCACAGAGTCTAGACTTTGGAATATGATGCTGTGCGTAAATGACAGCTAAGCTTAATCGAAGGGCTCTCGATCTTTGATTACATTTTGTTCTTAGACATTAATGTGTGCGTGTGAGTTGTTACAATAGTGTGTGTGGTTTTGTACTTAGACATTAATGTGAGTGTGTGAGTTGGGGAGTTGTGGGTGTAGAATGGATATGTTACTGTATATATGAATATAGGGAAAACTCGGAAACAAGGTTCCGTCAAACTTACCCCACTTGAATCTGGAGCGATATATTGATCTGTATCAATAGCCGAGTTGATCTGACCATGTCCGTCTGTCCGTATGAAAGTGTAGATTAAACATACAGACTCCAGAGACATAGACGCAGCGCAAGTTTGTAAATTCATGTTGCCATGCCCACAAACCGCCTAAAACTGTCACGCCCTCACTTTTGAAAATTTTTTTAATATTTTTCATAGTTTTGTTAATCTTGTAAATAACTCTCGATTTGCCAAAAAACTGTTTGGTCGCCCACTCTAACGCCCACAAACCGCCAAAAACTGTCAGTGTTGAAGACTCTCCTTCGCATTAGCTGAGTAACGGGTATCAGATAGTCGGGGAACTTGACTATAGCATTCTCTCTTGTTTGTGATTGCAAAGTCGATCAAATCACGAATTTTGTTCTGATCGGTTTGCCTGTCGGTTTGTATGATGGTCTGTATGATGGACGTAGTCAAACTTTCAATTTGCGTTTATGATAACAATATACAACTGAATTCCGATAGGAGTAACGAGATGTGATCACCAGTGGGTGTGTTTGGCATTTAGCAGCAATACAGTGATTCCCTAAGGTGTTGAAGAAGTCCAGAAATTGTTAATCGGTTATATTAAAACTAGGGGAATAGTATACCGCTGCCAGGGTAAGATTGTCGTTTCCTAATTGTACGTTTACAGAGTTGGACCGCAAGTAGTTTTTTGCAAACTCGCTATGGAAGTGGTGATTTGTTGTGTTTAATGCGATTTCTAATCAGGATACCGGTTGCGCAATGTTCTTTTCCGCCTAAATAATTTGTTTTGTATAACAAAAAGTCCTTATTTGGAAAATGTATTTAGCATTAAAATGTGTTTTCGAATAAAGTCAATTGATTAAGGTTTTTCTAGTTGGTAAATTGATATTCGTAGAGCAGATATTGATTATTTGGAACGTTGTGCCATTAGCATCTGGATGAGGAGATTTTGGTTCCGCATAAACGGTTGCATGAAAGTTCACATGAACGAAATAAATTCAATCATTTGCTCCTGCAGAGTAGCATCATGCTACGTTTTCTGACGTTGTCCAGGATTTTAAAGATGGTTTTCGCTTTGAAACCATTATTCATTTAATGCCTACTTTATTATTATACCCGTTACTCGTAGAGCGTTTCCGACCATATAAAGTATATATATTCTTTATCAGGATCAGTAGCCGAGTCGATTTGGCCATGTCCGTCTGTCCGTCTGCCAGTCCGTCTGTCCGTCCGTATGAACGTCGAGGTCTCAGGAACTACAAAAGCTAGAAAGTTGAGATTAAGCATACAGACTCCAGGGACATAGACGCAGCGCAAGTTTGTCGAATCATGCTGCCACGCCCACTCTAACGCCCACAAACCGCCAAAAGCTGCCACGCCCACACTTTTGAAAAATGTTTTGATATTTTTTCACTGTTTGCTACGCCCACTCTAACACCCACAACCCGCCCAAAGCTGCCACGCCCACACTATAAACAAAGTTTTGATATTTTTTAATTTTTGTATTAGTCTTGTCAATTTCTATCGATTTGCCAAAAAACTTTTCGCCACGCCCACTCTAACGCCCACAAACCGCCAAAAACTGTCAGTGTAGAAGACCTCCTTCGCACTTCCACTAGCTGAGTAACGGGTATCAGATAGGTATCTCGACTATAGCGTTCTCTCTTGTTTTTTTTTTAAATATGCTCTTGTATGTCCATATATTTGCCAATTATTTTTGTTCAAATATTATACAAACGTCCGTAAGCACTCTTATTCCTTATTCAAGGTCTGTTGGTGTACTTTTGGGTCTCAGTTCGATTTGTTTTGTTTCTTAACCCAGAATTTTGAGGTCTCAGTTTTCTTTTTATTTTGATGTTGCGATTCAGTTTGCATTGTTTTTGGCTTTATAACTGTTTCAGCAGAAACGTCGACACCGTGCATACGGCCGATACCATTGCAGGATTTGTTGTTGTTGGGAACGCAGTGGTTAACGATGTCGATGTGTTAGTTATCACATCTTTCGCTCGTTCTTGGCATACGTTGGTTTGTCAGGTAGGTGGAGTTTTCCCGTGGGCGACCGACGTTTGCATGTATTTCCTATCGAAGAGAGACGAGAATCGTTTTGCACTCGTTGACGTTGAGCACAATAAATGGAATGTGGAATGAATCACACAACTTTTCTAATGAGCAATCTTAGATTCGTTCGCCTCATTGTTTTATCGTATATTTATAATACGTAATTACGTGTAATTATTTCTTTTTTATTAAAATACTTCTGAAAAGTATTGGAAGAAAGTGCACTGCAAACAAATTTGGAAAAAACGTTTTTCAATATGCGGTTGTATTTCTTCTTGGTGCATTTAAGCAAGTTTCCATCTACTATAAGGTATCCACGCAACTTTTGACTAAACACTTTTGACATTATTTTGACCTTTTCAAACAAATATTTTTTTATTTTAGTATAATTGTTTTCCCAATTTCTACCGATATGCCAGAAAAGGTTCAAATTTGTCATTTAAACGTCCACTAACTAAGTGACGGCTTTCCAATAGACGGGAAACTCGACTTTTTATTTATGTTCGTGTTTTTTGTATTGTAAGTTTTCTTGTATTGCTGTTTATGCAGCAGAAACGTTTTGACCAATCTTTCTTTGACACTATCACCCAAAATAATGCATATTCAGAAAATTAAGAACAATTATCCCTGCATCAAACCATTCCTGAACCTTGTAAGGAGTCTTAAAACTCCCCAGGCGTTGGAGAATGAGTACGGAAGGAGACCGACTGTGGAAGTCACCGGCGTTGAAGGCCTGGTGAGGAGTCTCGACTTAACCAGCATGGTGAAGGTCAGCGGAAGCAGATCCAGTTTGGGAATGAACGGCGGGAAGGCAGCTCTTGGAGATATCGCAGGAAGAGACGCTGGAAAGAATAAGGGAGAACACCACCCCAGCCCTGCGCATGTTTGTCCACCCGGACGAATGCCGGCACCTGGATGCCCTGATGGCCCTGGCCGATGAGTTCGAAGAGCTGGACACCCAAAATGACCGGTTCCAGTTGGAGCGGACTCACAGAGCCCGCTACCAGCGGAATTTCCCAAGAGGGGAACAAAACCCGGCACAAGCCTGCCATAGATGCGGAAGCCAGGATCACTGGCGGTGCGCAAAATACGTTGCAACATGAATCGACAAACTTGCTGCGTCTATGTCTCTGGAGTCAGTATGCTTAATTTCAACTTTCTAGCTTTTGTAGTTTCTGAGATTTCGACGTTCGATTAATATATATACTTTATATGGTCGAAAACGCTTCCTTCTGCCTGTTACATACTTTTCAACAAATCTAGTATACCCTTTTACTCTACGAGTAACGGATATAAAAACGCTAGGTACAGGAAGGCAACCAGAGTCACCTGAAGGAAACGCTGAGAAGATGAAAGAGATCTTCAAGATTGTGCGGAGGAACCTGGAGAGGGTGTCCAAGGACCAACAAAGGCATTACAACCTGCGGAGAAGGCAGTGGAAGCCAAGGATTGCTGAAGTTGTGTGGGCCAAAGAGCACCATTTGTCAAAAGTGGCTGAAGGGTTTGCGGCCAAACTAGCTTCGAGGTTCGATGGGCCGTACCAAATGATATGTAAGCAGCAGGGTCGGGAGGAGAATGATGACGAGCAGGGAAGGCATGCAGGAGAACGACAACACCTGAGAACGGACGGGGTTCGGCAGCCGTTCTAGCGTCATGCCGAGGCGAGAGTCAACGGATGCAGACTGCGAGTCCGACAACGGATGCGGACTGCGAGCGGACCAGAATATTGCCTCGACAACCACCAACAGGGAAGAGTAAGGTCACAAACGGCGGGAAGTTGAGAATGACAGCACCTGAGAACGGACTAGGCTCAACAACCGTTCTAGCGTCAGGCCAGGGCGAGAAACAACGGGCGCAGATTGCGAATCCAACAACCGTTCTAGCGTAAAACCAAGGACGGAGACAGACCACGAGCGAACCAGAATCCTGCCTCAACAACCACCAGACCAAGGAACCCGCATACTCCCGAGGAAAAGGAATGGGCGGTACAAAAGTACCGCAAGTAACGCCAAATGAGACTGAAGGGAAGAAAGTCAAGGATTAACAAGGATGAAACGTTTTGTCATCAAAGCTTAGTCATCAAAGCTTAGGGAAGGGGGCGCCTCGGTCACAAGGCGGTCGATTGGCACTCGATTGTGTCAATCGATGGGCAGAAAAATCGGAACAAGCAGCACATGACGGGTCACACTATAGAAACACTACGGTCTTCGAGTGGCAACGCCGCACCAGCAAGAGTTATCGGCAACAATCGATCGACAGGAATAAATGTGACCAGATGATGAGAAGACGAGAACGCGGAAAATGGGAAGAAGAGTGATGGACGAAGTAGGAATACAGATAAGCGGCAAAATTTTAAAAAGAGGAACGCGGAATATACCGAAAGGACATCGGCGCTGTGAAACTCGAGACAGAGCTGTGAGCGTCAACGGGATCTCAGGAGTATTCCACGGTAACTGCAAGGCCGGATTTAAATTTTCCCGAAGAAAGGGGGAGATGTGAGGAGTTGAAACTCCGCACAAATGCGGATGTTGATCGCATAAGGAGGGCTTGCCGTTGCCCGCCAGCCCGAAACCTGGAGAAAGAGAGTTTGGAGACTCTGAGCTGGAGAAAAAAAAAATTAGAGACTCTGAGAGAAGAGATTTTGGAGACTCTGGAACTGGAGAAAGAGAGTGTGGAGACTCTAAACCTATAGAAAAGAGAGTTTGGAGAGTCAGAAGGTTTAAAGGCGAATAACGGGACAAGTCGAACTTTGGACATGGTCAATGGTAAAATCGTGGACTTTGGATCCAGAGACTGGAAACCAGAGGGATGAACCGTTAAATGAGGCCTATATAAGCAGCCCGAACACTGGAAGCGGGACAGTCGAGGAGAACAAGTATACCAATCAACAACGTGAAGAACGAAGTCAGCAGAGGAGCTACAGCCGTGGTAGTCAATAAGGAGCAAGATCGCTACGTCAAGACGTTCGGGACGAGAAATGTCTCCGATTTGAGACGCAGGTAGCTGAGGTCCAGTACGACGAAGCACGAGTAGCCCAGAGGCATCCATCAGGGAAGCCAAACCAAGGAGGGCACAGGAAAAGCGGCAGGGATTGTGGTGTAGGCCCGGTGAACTCTGAAGGAGTGTGATCCGAGCAGGCGTGGTACCGGTGCCACCAGTCCGTGTTGCTGTTCCACAGGCGTTTGCCTTGGGGATCGTAGCCATTAGCTACCGCGAGTCTGCGTGCGACAACAATTCTCAGCCCAGGTGACGAGCGCCCAACAACGAAAGTCCGCGCCACGCAGCACGACGAGAGCGGCGAGACAGAGGAACGAGGCCGTTGGACAATTCATCTAGCACTACGTCGGAAAAGCAGAGACGTCCGGATAATCAGGTTGCATTGTAAGGCTAAGTACTAATAAAGACCCAAGAACAAGAACTACCAGTGTTAATACTGGAAACCGGGTGTTCACGTTATAATATAAATTTTGTGGAACGAACGCTACTGAGCTAGCCGCATGTATTCCGTAGTACATGTAAGAAGCTATTTTCGAGATCCATGACAGTGAATACTTTTGCAGGCTGAAGCTTTTCTAGCACTTCATGCAAAAAATCTCTTAGTACCATCCTGTTTAGCTGACAGAAATCAATGCAAAATTTTGTTCGTTCCGTCTTTCTTTTTCACTATGACCACTCGACTTGCGAAATTTGACGTTGACTTCCAAATTATCTCGTTCTTAAGCGAATCGTCAACTTTCTCTCTTGCTTCGGCCGCTTCCATAGCTGAATACTTGGTTGGTGACGAAATGGTTTTATTTTTTCGTCCGGTACGATTCTCATTTGCACTGGACACTCGATTGGAGATTCAGCTGGCTTGTAATTGTCGAACAACGGCTGACTTATTGGCTTAAACTGTTCAGAAACGCTTAAGTTATTTTCGGTCCCGACAATATTGTATATAGCGCTGTCTGGTCGTGCTGACACCTTGGTTAAAGTGAACCCCTCCTTGTCCAATGTGGCACGAAACTTGGATGCGAAGTCAAAACCAAGCAGGGCGTCATCTTCAATATTCTTATCCGGAACAACAACACCTCCGCTCCTTCGACGCACACTACACCCGTAAATGTACCCAACGGCATTGTTTTCACATTTCCTAGGCCTCGCAGTACAGTGAAACATTTTTCCAGTGTCACGTCGGTTAGTTTCTTAAAAACTGAGTTGCAAACGATTGACACAGCCGCTCCAGTGTTCACCAGACAATTTATTTCAACTCGGTTCACGTTTATCACTTTGTGTCGTTTTGAAGACTGAACATCCTGCACAGTTTTGGATACTTGTGGACACTCTTTTGCAATATGTCCCACCCCTTCACATTTAAAGCAATCCTTTCTCAAGTGCTCAGCAGACCCACAATTAAAGCAACGAGTGTTTCAATGGCTGGCATTGTATGTGTTTTTCTTGCCACCACTGTACGACTTGGCTTGGTTGACATGCACTTGCATTGGTATACTTCGCATTTCTCTTTCAGCTCGTGAAATTTTTTGCAGCTGTAGAAATTAAATTTGAATTCATTTGGAATATATAACCCGTTCACAAGGTATCCAATAAGGGACTCTTCGTCGATCGATTCCTATGCTGCTATGTTATTCTCGGGGAAGCTCTAATCTTTCTTCCTCTTTCGCTCTTCCAGTTTGGCATGTATGTCAGCACTTCTCATTGAACGCTTAAATGCTCAAGTTAATTCGTTTTTCAACTCCTCAAACGTATTAACAACTTCCGAATCTAAGAACAGTTTTGCAGCTTTGTTACCTTTCCACGTACTTGTACGTGTTTTTATTGTTCGATCAAGCCATACGCCTCTGCATTTTATTTAAAATTACAGAACCACCTCCCCACAGGAATAGTTTCTTCGTCATAGTCCGGAACCACATTCGCAAAATTTTGAGCTGAAATTGTTGTTTTATCCCGCTCTCGGTTGAATTTTCAACGTTAGGAACAGAATTATTTGTTGAAGACTCTCGTTACTCATTTCTTCTTCAGTTTATATTTCCAATTCACTTCTTTTGAGTTGATTGTCTCCTTTTCAAACTTCCCTTTTGTATCGCGTTTGCGATCGTGTTCTAGTTCTTCTTCGTCCATGCTCATGTACTCACTCTCTTCTGACGACGTACTGACGCTTTGAATTTCACCACGGATCGCAATAGCTTATGTTTTCAACTAATTTGACCGGATCGGGCCTTAGATGTAAGGTTTTAGACCGGGACGAGCCCCCAAATGTAAGGCATAAAAGCTTGTTTAATAATATAGTTAGAATTGTAGTAGTAGTCATAGTATAGTAGTGACGACTTGATGACGATTGCGCATTCGACACACCAACTTTTATGCTCGGACTTGATGCCTCGACGACTCCTTTTTAATACTTCACAACACGACTCTATCTTCAGTCCCAATTTGCTGCTCTTCATAGGTCTTGCAATCTTGACCCTAGTACCTCTTCTTCATTTGTTCTGGTGATGTTACTTCGTATACTATCGCACAGCAGGCACGTTGAGAACTATCGATACCCCACTCTACTTTACATACATAAGAATACAAGTCCAGACTTTATACAAAATACCGGTTCTCAGTCTATCTTTTTTATATATTAAAGTGCTCGGATAAATTTTACCGTGCTTACTGTTCAGTTTTACAAGAACTATTCTAACGTTGTATGTTTCAGTTCGCGCAGGATCCGAAACAGTTTTATAAATTCGTTAACACTAAGCGCAAAACAATTTCTTACCATTCCTCGATAGTTTTGGAAAATACTACGGAAATTGCCAAATTTTGTGTAAAAGTCGAATTTAACATTTTGTCTCACTCTAAACGAGAGCTGACGATCTTCAGCGTGTTGAGTCTGTCCCGCCCGACGGAATCCTGTGCTAAAGCCTCTTTGGAATCTTCACAGATCCCCCATATATGGAAGGACCGTTTTTAGGAGCTAACTTTCTTCCTTATACAGGGCTTTAAAAAAAATCTTCAAATATATGTCATCTGCACTGACTTTAGTAAAGCATTTGACTGTGTTAATAATGCACTTTTGGTGCAGAAACTTGATTTATTAGTTTTTCCTGTTATTCTTTTAAAATTGAATTTAAATTATCTTAATGGTAGGACGCAACGGTTTCTCATTAAAAATTATCTTTTTTTCACGACCTTTCCTTAGTGATAAAACAATCCCGTGTACTTATGTACGCAGACGATGTTAAATTATGCCTGCTGTATATGGACATTTCTTGCCATTCAGACTTACAATCCTATCTAGATAGCTTTCAAATATGGTGCTTACGTACTAAACTTAAATGGCTCGAAGTGTAAAGTCGTGCCAGGGGTGTGTTTGGTGTTATAAAAAGGGGGTAAAAGGAATTCGATGATCCGTACATGACCAAAACCTTATTAATTTCGCTAGTCCGTACGATTTTTGAGTATGGATAACCCGTTTGAAGTCCACAACATGGAGTTCAATCCTACCGCATTAAATCCGTTCAAAAAACTTCTTACTGTTTGCTCTACGGCGCAAACTTTTAATTTACCCTTTCCAGTTAACCGTAGAACGATGTACAAACAGTCTTTGTTTATAATCTTATTCTTGAAGTTGATTGTCCCGACTTTGTTATTCGGCTAAACTTCTCTGTTCCAAGCAGATTCACTAAAAGTAATATCCCCTAATATTAAATCATTTTAGATCTAACTATTAGTTGCGTGCCCCCTACAGAGTATTATCTTCTGACTATAATAAACTTATCTCTTATCCTGACTCTCTGCCGCTCTTAAAGCGATCTATACCAACTTTTTAACACATTATTATTTCTTACTAATATTAATATATATTTTTTTGTTTCCTTACTATTTCATTTATCATAATAAAGTTGTTTTCGTGGTAAACATTTTCGATGAGCTATTATTAAGTATTTTACCCTGATTTTGATTATGCTATGTATTTACATTCTGTTATTGTTGTTCAAAGCGTATCCTCAACATTTCTCAATGCAATCTACTTAAACCTTTAGTTCCTTTATGGATTTTGTTCAATACAAACGGGCTTTATTTGCTTTGCTCTCAGGAACTACATTGATAAAAAATAACTAAACTACTCGTAAGATACTCATTTGAACATCTGCCGATCGCAATTGTTTTCCTATATGTATGTTAACACAGCCAGAATGTAAAGAATAACTATATTGTAGAGTCAGACTGAATACAACAAAGAAAATGCAGTTCGACAATAAACCAGTGTCAGATGACCATTCCAGCGGCCGCAATCGTTCACATGGAAATTCTACTCCAGTTCATCAGTAGGCCATTAAATTCCAAAATAGGGGAAATAGTAAATAATTATTCCTAGGTACGAACACTTAGACCATAGAACCGATTATAGGAGTAGTCAGGAGAAAGCAGTATGAAAGACCTCAGCACACATAAAGAAAAGTGGGACGGGACCTTTTTAGAAGGAGACCTTCTAGGGAGTCGTCGACCTTCTCGACATCCTAAAGGAGTCATTCCCGATAGAAGAGAGTCTCAAGAGCTAGAAACCTAGACGCAAAGTGAAAGTCGCGATTTCGCGTTCAAAATTAATGAATGTCCAGAAAGCCCAAAGAGGACATCTTCACTCCAAACCAACAGACAGGAGGACAAGAGGGCGCCTTCTAAAGGAATACCTATCTTTTTAAAGTAATAGACAATATCTGAGATTAGTAAAGACCTACAAGCGGTCAGTGCAGCAGCGTCGTGACCATCACCATACGTTGGAAAATATTGTATCCACCATCCCGCAGCCTTGATAATTTACATTGTATAAGGCTGGCTTCGCTTAGCATATATGAGCAGTGCAGTGACAATGAAAATCAGCAAATTAAACTCGCATAATTACGGCTGAGCATAAAACAACCGGCAAAACATGCAAACAAAAATAGTGCCCGTATGTTTTTTTATAAATGCCAGCAAAAACAATATAACAACAATAACTTCCAAAACAAGTGCGAGATTCAAGTAATTTGAGAATCAGATATCAGTGGGGGGGAAACATGCATACCACATACACATATATAACTAGATAGTATATATATCTAGATAGACAATCTTTTCTTTGTGTAGTTTTTTATATGTTGCGTAGATTTGGGGTGCCAGGGTCCATTATGCTGACCAGGCACAAGCTATATAAATACTGAGTTTGGTGTCGAAATGAGACAGTCTTCATTTGAGAGTTCAGAATGTCATTGCGTAGGAAACGCGCTGCCCGTGACATCGATGGTATCGATTTGATCAATCATAATCAAAGATCGCCTTTGTGTTCACTTTTGGAACTACAGCATCGCAATCTAATTGAAGTCTTAACTAAAGTAAGAGCCGCGCAGTCAACACAGAATCCACCTTAAACTGTTGCCCTTCCCAAATTTAATCCTGACTCCGCTGGATCTTGTGCATCGACCTGGTGCGCTACTGTCGATCTCATTGTAGCTGAAAATCCTCTATTTCTCCAGCAATTTGCAGGCAACGAGACCCCAGCATCAACATTGTTCAATGTCTTGAATGGTCGACCCAGCGACGGCGAATGCCTTTCTGTATATGGAAACCGACTTATAACCACACGTATGGCCAAATGGAAGTCCATGACAAAAGAAGAAATTGCTAACTGTCAACTTTCTTGGCGCATGCGGTAATTGTTGATACTAGAATTCAACGCACGGTGTTCACAACTACTATCAAGACACGCAATGAGCTACAAAATGAGTTGCGGGATTTTCATTTGCCAGAAGAAGCAACCAATCTGTACCGGAAAATTCTGCAAGCCTGAAAGCGCGCTCGCACACGCATGTACATTGCCACTTTTGCGGAAAAAATGGGTCACAAAAACGCCTAATGCCGTTCCCAGAAAAACAACTCTAAACCCCGACATGCATCTAATCCAATTGCTGGGCATCTGGACAGAATGGAACAATTTTGTGTTACAAGTGTGGAAAATCTGGGCACATTTCACATTTCACATTTGCACGACAACTATCAACAACTCACAACAAAAACGAAGAGAAGCGTGTTAACTTGTGTTAAGTAGCAGAGCCAATTGATAAGCTACCCTCATCCGGTGAGTCGTATCCATTTGGAGCTGAGTGCTTGCTTGTGAGGAAATCTTCATCTTCCCAAGTAGCGGGAACACGCATCAACAACATTGTAGTGTTAATGGGCATTGGAAATAATACCGAAACTAACACACACAAATTCTATCAAAAGTCATTATTAGCGGATACCCGATTGAAGTCCTTTTCTATGTAGTCTCTAATAGTTACATTAATTATAATATAATAATTGGGCGTGAGATTTTTAAACAGAATTTTGGAGCTACAATAACAATTGAAAAGATTGAACTTTTTAAGACTAAGTCTGTGTAACCCTTTCTGCTTTGAATAATAGCGCTGATCTTTCTGGGGTGGATAAGTCAAATTTAATAGACATTTTTAATGAATTTGCAAACTCATTTATTAGCGGACTTCAAAACAAACGCGTTACACCCGGTGAGTTAGAGATACTATTCGTCCTAGCAGTTCTCCGTTTGCCAGTCCCGTGCTACTAGTTAAAAAGAAAAAAAGGTTTTGATCGACCATGCGGGGAGGACCGTGAATTAAATGCAAATATCATTGCGGAAAATTACCTCTTGCCGCTAAAGAGCGACCAAATGTCTAGGCTACGCGGCACTAGGTACCTTTCTTGTTACTCTGGAGGGCCAATACGAATTTTTAACCACGCATTCGGGCTAAAAAATGATCCATCCGTATTTCAACGTGCAATAATTAAAGCATCGGGTGAACTTGCATACTCATATGTTATGGTTTATATGGATGACATTTTGGAAAATACTACGGAAATTGCCAAATTTTGTGTAAAAGTCGAATTTAACATTTTGTCTCACTCTAAACGAGAGCTGACGATCTTCAGCGTGTTGAGTCTGTCCCCGCCGACGGAATCCTGTGCTAAAGCCTCTTTGGAATCTTCACAGATCCCCCATATATGGAAGGACCGTTTTTAGGAGCTAACTTTCTTCCTTATACAGGGCTTTAAAAAAAATCTTCAAATATATGTCATCTGCACTGACTTTAGTAAAGCATTTGACTGTGTTAATAATGCACTTTTGGTGCAGAAACTTGATTTATTAGTTTTTCCTGTTATTCTTTTAAAATTGAATTTAAATTATCTTAATGGTAGGACGCAACGGTTTCTCATTAAAAATTATCTTTTTTTCACGACCTTTCCTTAGTGATAAAACAATCCCGTGTACTTATGTACGCAGACGATGTTAATTATGCTCTGTATATGGACATTTCTTGCCATTCAGACTTACAATCCTATCTAGATAGCTTTCAAATATGGTGCTTACGTACTAAACTTAAATGGCTCGAAGTGTAAAGTCGTGCCAGGGGTGTGTTTGGTGTTATAAAAAGGGGGTAAAAGGAATTCGATGATCCGTACATGACCAAAACCTTATTAATTTCGCTAGTCCGTACGATTTTTGAGTATGGATAACCCGTTTGAAGTCCACAACATGGAGTTCAATCCTACCGCATTAAATCCGTTCAAAAAACTTCTTACTGTTTGCTCTACGGCGCAAACTTTTAATTTACCCTTTCCAGTTAACCGTAGAACGATGTACAAACAGTCTTTGTTATAATCTTATTCTTGAAGTTGATTGTCCCGACTTGTATTCGGCTAAACTTCTCTGTTCCAAGCAGATTCACTAAAAGTAATATCCCCTAATATTAAATCATTTTAGATCTAACTATTAGTTGCGTGCCCCCTACAGAGTATTATCTTCTGACTATAATAAACTTATCTCTTATCCTGACTCTCTGCCGCTCTTAAAGCGATCTATACCAACTTTTTAACACATTATTATTTCTTACTAATATTAATATATATTTTTTGTTTCCTTACTATTTCATTTATCATAATAAAGTTGTTTTCGTGGTAAACATTTTCGATGAGCTATTATTAAGTATTTTACCCTGATTTTGATTATGCTATGTATTTACATTCTGTTATTGTTGTTCAAAGCGTATCCTCAACATTTCTCAATGCAATCTACTTAAACCTTTAGTTCCTTTATGGATTTTGTTCAATACAAACGGGCTTTATTTGCTTTGCTCTCAGGAACTACATTGATAAAAAATAACTAAACTACTCGTAAGATACTCATTTGAACATCTGCCGATCGCAATTGTTTTCCTATATGTATGTTAACACAGCCAGAATGTAAAGAATAACTATATTGTAGAGTCAGACTGAATACAACAAAGAAAATGCAGTTCGACAATAAACCAGTGTCAGATGACCATTCCAGCGGCCGCAATCGTTCACATGGAAATTCTACTCCAGTTCATCAGTAGGCCATTAAATTCCAAAATAGGGAAATAGTAAATAATTATTCCTAGGTACGAACACTTAGACCATAGAACCGATTATAGGAGTAGTCAGGAGAAAGCAGTATGAAAGACCTCAGCACACATAAAGAAAAGTGGGACGGGACCTTTTTAGAAGGAGACCTTCTAGGGAGTCGTCGACCTTCTCGACATCCTAAAGGAGTCATTCCCGATAGAAGAGAGTCTCAAGAGCTAGAAACCTAGACGCAAAGTGAAAGTCGCGATTTCGCGTTCAAAATTAATGAATGTCCAGAAAGCCCAAAGAGACATCTTCACTCCAAACCAACAGACAGGAGGACAAGAGGGCGCCTTCTAAAGGAATACCTATCTTTTTAAAGTAATAGACAATATCTGAGATTAGTAAAGACCTACAAGCGGTCAGTGCAGCAGCGTCGTGACCATCACCATACGTTGGAAAATATTGTATCCACCATCCCGCAGCCTTGATAATTTACATTGTATAAGGCTGGCTTCGCTTAGCATATATGAGCAGTGCAGTGACAATGAAAATCAGCAAATTAAACTCGCATAATTACGGCTGAGCATAAAACAACCGGCAAAACATGCAAACAAAAATAGTGCCCGTATGTTTTTTTATAAATGCCAGCAAAAACAATATAACAACAATAACTTCCAAAACAAGTGCGAGATTCAAGTAATTTGAGAATCAGATATCAGTGGGGGGGGAAACATGCATACCACCATACACATATATAACTAGATAGTATATATATCTAGATAGACAATCTTTTCTTTGTGTAGTTTTTTATATGTTGCGTAGATTTGGGGTGCCAGGGTCCATTATGCTGACCAGGCACAAGCTATATAAATACTGAGTTTGGTGTCGAAATGAGACAGTCTTCATTTGAGAGTTCAGAATGTCATTGCGTAGGAAACGCGCTGCCCGTGACATCGATGGTATCGATTTGATCAATCATAATCAAAGATCGCCTTTGTGTTCACTTTTGGAACTACAGCATCGCAATCTAATTGAAGTCTTAACTAAAGTAAGAGCCGCGCAGTCAACACAGAATCCACCTTAAACTGTTGCCCTTCCCAAATTTAATCCTGACTCCGCTGGATCTTGTGCATCGACCTGGTGCGCTACTGTCGATCTCATTGTAGCTGAAAATCCTCTATTTCTCCAGCAATTTGCAGGCAACGAGACCCCAGCATCAACATTGTTCAATGTCTTGAATGGTCGACCCAGCGACGGCGAATGCCTTTCTGTATATGGAAACCGACTTATAACCACACGTATGGCCAAATGGAAGTCCATGACAAAAGAAGAAATTGCTAACTGTCAACTTTCTTGGCGCATGCGGTAATTGTTGATACTAGAATTCAACGCACGGTGTTCACAACTACTATCAAGACACGCAATGAGCTACAAAATGAGTTGCGGGATTTTTCATTTGCCAGAAGAAGCAACCAATCTGTACCGGAAAATTCTGCAAGCCTGAAAGCGCGCTCGCACACGCATGTACATTGCCACTTTTGCGGAAAAATGGGTCACAAAAACGCCTAATGCCGTTCCCAGAAAAACAACTCTAAACCCCGACATGCATCTAATCCAATTGCTGGGCATCTGGACAGAATGGAACAATTTTGTGTTACAAGTGTGGAAAATCTGGGCACATTTCACATTTCACATTTGCACGACAACTATCAACAACTCACAACAAAAACGAAGAGAAGCGTGTTAACTTGTGTTAAGTAGCAGAGCCAATTGATAAGCTACCCTCATCCGGTGAGTCGTATCCATTTGGAGCTGAGTGCTTGCTTGTGAGGAAATCTTCATCTTCCCAAGTAGCGGGAACACGCATCAACAACATTGTAGTGTTAATGGGCATTGGAAATAATACCGAAACTAACACACACAAATTCTATCAAAAGTCATTATTAGCGGATACCCGATTGAAGTCCTTTTCTATGTAGTCTCTAATAGTTACATTAATTATAATATAATAATTGGGCGTGAGATTTTTAAACAGAATTTTGGAGCTACAATAACAATTGAAAAGATTGAACTTTTTAAGACTAAGTCTGTGTAACCCTTTCTGCTTTGAATAATAGCGCTGATCTTTCTGGGGTGGATAAGTCAAATTTAATAGACATTTTTAATGAATTTGCAAACTCATTTATTAGCGGACTTCAAAACAAACGCGTTACACCCGGTGAGTTAGAGATACTATTCGTCCTAGCAGTTCTCCGTTTGCCAGTCCCGTGCTACTAGTTAAAAAGAAAAAAAGGTTTTGATCGACCATGCGGGGAGGACCGTGAATTAAATGCAAATATCATTGCGGAAAATTACCTCTTGCCGCTAAAGAGCGACCAAATGTCTAGGCTACGCGGCACTAGGTACCTTTCTTGTTACTCTGGAGGGCCAATACGAATTTTTAACCACGCCATTCGGGCTAAAAAATGATCCATCCGTATTTCAACGTGCAATAATTAAAGCATCGGGTGAACTTGCATACTCATATGTTATGGTTTATATGGATGACATTATGACTAAAGAAGAAGTCTTTGAAAGACTAGGAACGGTTTTAAGAATTCTATATAAAGTTGGTTTTTCATTGAATATCGCAACATGCTCGTTTCTAAAAAAAATGGGTCGAATATCTTGGTGCTTAAGTTAAGTAGGGTAATTCGACGTAAAATACAAGCATCAATTAAATTACCTCCTCCACCGTCAGTTTCCCAAGTAAGACAGTTTTTTGGTCTTGCATCATATTTTCGGCAATTTGTGCCAAAATTTTCAGAGTTAATGATACGTTGTATGGCGTTACATGTAAAAGTAAAATATTCGAATGGAAACCAGAACATGAGCAGATCCGCAGAAAGGTTATGAAAATATTGACAGATGAGCCAGTCCTTAATATATTTGACCCGCAATATCCCATTGAGTTGCACACTGATGCTAGTATGGATGGCTATGGTACTATTTTTTTTCATAAAATTGACCATAAGCCTTATGTTATGGAGTATTATAGCAAGCAAACATCTTCTACGGACTTGTAAAGAAAATAGTAAAGTTGATATAATTTTTTTAAGAAAAATTGCCAAAGAAATTATTTAAAACAACGCATTGTATGGTATAGATTGGTTTAATAAAAATAAAGCTAAAATAATCATTTTTAAGTTGGCGATTATGTTTTGCTCAGAAACGAGAAGACATCAGACCAAATTAGACAATAAATTTAAAGACCCATTCCTTGTGGCAGAGGTGCTGGATGGAGACCGTTATGTCGTGAAGTCTTTAGGTAATAAGCGAGGTATTCGCATGAAGCCTTGAGAAGAAGAGATTCCCGGAGAGTTGGATAGGTGTAATGAGAACGCATTGGTGGATTTCAATGAGAGTGAAAACGTTGAAGGAGACCTTAGTCCGTGGAGTCGAACTAGAGAAGGTGTTAAAAGAGACGCCACATCGTTAAAAGAAACGATCAATCGTTGAAAGAGACGATAAAATGTTGAAAGAGACGTTAGAGAAAGTGTTGAAAGGGACGCTATTGTTTGTGGTTCAGACACTATATCTTTGGCAGTGCACATTATGACAGTGTAGTATTGGCTCTGCTGAGAACTGGATTGTTCTGACCTGAATTGAAAACGCAGAGGCGAGGGTTGTGTGGTCTCCAAAAGATAGTCTTTATTCAGTGTTTATATATGTGTATAAAAAAGGTTGCTCCAAAATCGTGTCTTTGTGTTCTTGTAGAAAAAAAGTAAGTGAAAAAAAGAAAAGGTGTGGCCAGCGGTCCCTAATGGAAGAATACTCCCTTTTTCAAAAGAGAGTGGGTGGATTCCCTTCTCCATTTAGGGACGCGTGGAACTGGCACACGGGAGCTGGAGTAATCAGACAGTGCTAACAGGGACACGAGTTAATGTGTTAATATGTCTGCCGACTGACGTGTGGCAAAAGGCCGTTTTGGTTGATGTCCTGAAAGTCGGAGTACATTGCAACATTGTTATTTTTGGGAACTCAATGTTCGGCTGTTGACCTTTTGTAACACACGAGGGCGCGTGCTGGTCAGAATGCCCATTTCGCCGCTTTTTATTATATGTCACTGCTTTATTTTATATTTGTCACGCTGCAGCATTATACCATGTTAATGTTAATTTAAATAAATGATGATATGTAAGGCAATTCGCAGAATTCTCTAAGTTCTCTGGAATTCGTCTTCTGTCCGTTCGATGCCTGAGCTAACGGCTGTTTCTGTTTTGCGTAGCCTAGGCGCGACATGGCTGTAAGAAGTGTGTCGCCGAACTTCGAGTAGTTTCGGGCCTGAATTCCAGTGAACTTCGACGCATGGTTTTTATGCGACAAAAATGCAAGAGAGCAGTCGCGAAGATTTTTGGTGCCAGGCTCCGTTATGGTGATCAGGCACAAGCCTATAAATACTAAGTTTGGTGTCGAAATGAGACAGTCTGCGTTTGTGAGTTCAGCATGTCAATGCGTAGGAAACGCGCTATCCGTGCCATCGACGTTATCGATGTAGTGAACAGTAATAATAATCATGATCCGATATATCGGATCACCATATCTAGTAACGCCCACGATTCAACGTGTCGAGATCTCATCGCTCAGGATTAAAGTGGGGTAAGTTTGACGTAAAACAGTTTCCGTTTTTTCATTATAAAAGTAATACATATATAAATATAATACATATATTTTCGAGCCAACTTCGTGCCATATTTACGATCAATATATTTGTAACAGTGTCAACCAAAGGGTAATAGGCATGAAATGTATTTTATTGTTAGCCTCTTTCATTGATAAAAATAAAATGTATAAATTTGTATAAATAAAAATGACTTTTCAGCGGCATGTAACAGCATTGTTTTTTATGCAAAAACAAGAGAGAACGCTATGGTCGAGTTCCCCAACTATCTGATACCCGTTACTCAGCTATTGGAAGTGCGAAGGAGAGTCTCCAACACTGACAGTTTTTGTGGGCGTTAGAGCGGGTATGGCACAAAGTTTTTTGGCAAGTCGATAGAAATTTATAAGACTAATACAAAAATGAAAAAATATCAAAATATTTCCTTCAACGCTTCAAATTTTCCAGACTTGTACATCAATTCTGTATGACAAATAAATAAAATATGTGACGATCTGTCAGTGCTCGGGTGGCTCAAGGATGGCCAGGATTCGCCGCAGATATTTAATTGGGTTCAGGTGGGGTTTCTGGAAGAGAATCCGACCCGGATCCCAGAGGGTGGTTGCAGTCGCTTCAGGGTGGTTGCAGTCCTCGTGGCGGGATCGGCGACTGGTTGGCTCGGGCGCGTCTGGTCTCGTCCCTGGTGGGCCGTACAGCTCTGCGATGGATACGGGTGGATGCCAGACTTCTGAGATGGCCGCTTAGTCGTCGGATCACGTAGCCGCGACTTTCTTACTGCCTGTGAACGGGAGATAATTGGGAGAGACCCCCCGGGTCTACCAGTTAACAGTTTGAGAGGTCGGTCAGGCCTACTATAGATGAGAACAGTTTAGAGGCCGGTTAGGTCTGCCAACGCACAGTGGTTCCTCTTGTATGGAGACGCGGCCATAAATACTTCCAGTGCAGTTAGAAACCTCAAATTTAACCTCAGGGATCCAATAGTGCTTCAGTAAGCATGGTGTAAAAATTGTTAGGATTGGAGCCCCCTTCCCCACCAAAATGCAAAAAAACCCCTTTTCAAGCACCTATAAGTAGGCAATAATTTTTTTTAGCAAATAAAACCAGGTTAATTCGTGTATATTTTTGACAAATGGGCAGGCAGACAAATATATATACTTTATGGAGTCTTATTCTTCTCTCTATTCTCTTCTTCTTTATTTTGTTGTTTGGAAAAAACTAATGAAAAATATAAAAATGCATATTAGAAATTAATTTAATACTTTATTATTAATTTTACAATGTTTCCTCTAGCAAACTATAAACAGATTCAAGCAAAGTTGACTTATCCTTTTTCTCAAGGTCCCTCTGTCCGGTTATAAACGGATCGGAGCGTAGAAGGAGTGCATTCAAAATGTCGGTGTTTGTAATAATCCGTGACATTTTCCGGCTGTGATAAAGTCTACATTTTTTAATTTCTTTGTTGTTTGATTCCGCAGCTTCCTCGGAAAGCTCTCCAATTGATATAATTGCATGTTCTATAATTGCAGATCCATGAATTAATACCTTGTGAACTGTAGCCGGCAAATAGTACCATGAATATTTTTTTGTCAGTTGCTTGGCAGTTTCTAAAGCGTATTCATTAAATTTCTTGGCATTAATTTTGTAGCCCGATGCAATAGCTTGAAGTATAGTGGCACAACGATGGATCAAGTTTTCATCTATTCCTGTAATATCAGATGCCAATTTTGGATTAGAAAAGAATTTTCTAGCGACATTTCCGTCGTTTGATGATCCTCTACCCCCATCTCTGGGCTTGTCAACTATTAATCCCATTTTTTCGCGAAATTCTTTTTGAATTTTTTGCTTTCTTTTCATTACTTCCAATTTTTTTTCCGGATCTCTCACCTGCCACATCTTGACGGAGGACTTGTAAGATATATGTAAAAAGTATTCAAAGAAGCGTATTTTTGCATGAAGGGGAGAAAGACCAAACTCGAAATGTTCTTTGTTTACAACTTTGTTTAAGCATTTGTCCAAATCGTTCATTTCTTTTGGATTTGCACCACAAATGTAACATTTGGCAGAAGATGACTCAGTTAAGGCATTGCATACCTTTCCATCCACCATAGTCAGTTGTAAACTATGTTCAACGTTTATATTTCTATTATGAATAAAAATCACTGACCGCTTTAGAAGGTTTATTTTCTCTTTAAAATATCTCTCCTCATTGATAGAAAGTTGACTTGTCTCTTTTTGGAACTGGAAACGTATTGGCCTGCAGTAACGCGTTGAGGAGGGCCTGGGATTTTTCCAAATTATTTTATTGCCAGATTTTGAAATAAGTTGAAGTGGTACGTAGGATGTCACAAACAAGCTTTTGTCATCTAAATCATTATTGGAAAATTTTTGTTTGTATTCACTATGACCTGTACTTCCATCAAATCCCCATTTTCCAATTAACACAAAATTTTCAATAGAATCGTCATTGACTGTTTCCACAACATTAGCCTGTAGCTCTAAAATACTCGACGCTGTATTATCTAATAAACTTTGTAATTCAACTTCAGCGTGAGATTCGTCTACAGATATGTTTTCAGGGTATCTCTTTTTCTTTGAATTTAATATACGTTTATAGCATGGAAAAAAATCAAAGGATATTTTGCTGTTCACGAAGTTTCTGATAAGCAAATATTGGTTTTTAGACATAGCGGTCTCCATTAATAGCGAAATTACCTCATCGGGATCTGCTGGCAATATATTTTTCATTTCACATTCAGTGCGTAACGAAGAAATAGCAGATTCGTCTAATTCGGCCAGATGAGCTATACGCCGTCGCTTTGTTCTCGCCGAGGATTCCTCAAAATCAAGTTTTTGACGTCCACGATGTGGACTTTGTACCCTTTGCTGATATTTTTTAGAGATGTTTTTCACTGGAATTGATTCGTTTTGATTCAGCCAATCAGACTTATATTTGAGTACTGACGATTCCTTTCGATCATAGCGTGTCCAATAATCAGCAATTTGTTTACAAAGGTTTGGAATACATTGCATATGTTCGGTCAATTCAACTATGTAGCCTTTAGTCTTAATTTCATCTCGTACAGCAGTGATAATTTCTTGTATTTTTTCTGTATAGGTACCCTTTTTTGTGCACCATAAATTAAAAATGTGATGGCGTTCAAACACACACTGATACAAATCGCCGTCTTAAGCCAAGTCAAATTTACACAGAAAAAATGACAAAATAATTAATTAAATGAGCATTGAAAATTTTACACATACACGAAAGACAAAATCACACAGACAGCACAATAAAAAGGCAAAACAGAGACTTCGTTGGCAAATTTGACTTTGAAAAAATAAGAGATTGGGTTAGTATATTAACGATAACAAGCACATCCGCAACTTTCCGCAAAATTCTCGAAGAGTTTTATTACCTCAAGAAACTCTTTAATACAATGACATAAACATTTATTTCGGGGTATCGGCGGGACACAACTAAAACTTTACGTAAACATGAAAAAGACGTTCACAAAATACACAAAAAAGGTTAAATCAAATATAATTACAAAAAAAGTGTTAAATCAATGAAATTAACTTAACATAATGAATTTATAAAAGTAAATACCTTCAAATTTAAACTGCATTTTAAATTATATCAATCAGATAAGTATTACTGACGCTTTACCTTTTTGAAGTTCGCTCTGTTATTAAGAAGAATGCAATTCGTCCAACTACGCTTCGCAAATGAGCTTGTGCTTGCGACTTCAATTCTATTTTTAGAAAGTCCCGTTAGCTTTCTAGAAAAAACCGGTTTTGTCTTGTATTGTCTGGACATTTTAGAGATGATTTGTTTACTTTTTGCGCAAATCTATTCTGGTTCATATTTTTTGAATTTTGGCCTCTGGGGGAACCACTGTGCAACGATGAGAACAGGTTTTGAGGCCGGTGAGGTCTGCAAATTGTGAGAACAGGTTTAGAGGCCGATTAGGTCTGCTAATGGTGAGAAGAGTTTAGAGGCTGATTAGGTCTGCTCGTTATACACGCGGGCCGGTGAACCGATCCGGATAATGAGGCGTAATACGGAAAGACTACTATGGTAAGTTAGTTACCACGTCGTTGCCCGCCTCCTATGGCTCTGTCGACTCCTTACCGCAGATCCTTGGCTGTGGGTCCGTTTCTGCTAGCTCCTCCTGGAGGTCTTGTCTCCTATCGCCGGCCAAACTGAATGCCCTCCGGAGGCCTGTGGTGTGCCTTATAAAGCGGTTTGGCGGAGGCTAGTGTGCCCGTATATCCCAACCGAATTCGGCCGCATTAGTGTGGCCGATCTATTTCGAGCCGATGTGACCCGTCGCGCACGATTCTTGGCGCGCGCGCGCATTTGGTTTGAATTTAAATGCGGGTTGTGTGTGTGTTTCTATTCCTCATTTTTCTTTCTTCTTTATTCATTATTTCATTTATTTCCTTAAGTCTTTATTCATTATTTCATTTATTTCCTTATGTCTTTATTCAATATTTCATTTATTTCCTTATGGGCTTTACTTTACATGTTTTTTCCCATGTTTCTATGACTTCTTATTTTCCACTTATACTATGTGCGCATTCGGCGCGTCACAAATATTCGAAAAATCGTATATATGCGTGAAGTGGAGACAATTCGAATCGAAATACATCCTTATTATCTGCCCGTTCTAAACTTTTCTCAATATCGTTCATCTCTGTTGGCTTCGCGTTGCTTATATAGCATGTTGAGGATACTGTTTGCGTTAAAGCATTGCAAATTTTGCCATCATCCATGGTAAGTTGCAAGATACGCTGAACATGTATGGTTTTATCACTAAGAGTTATCTTTGTTGGCACGAGTTTCCTAGTTTTATCATGAAAGTATTTTTCCTCCTTAATACTCAATTCAGTAGATTTCTTTATAAATTGAAATCGCACAAGTCGACAATGTAGTGTGGATGCTGGTCGTGGATTACATGAATTGCATTTGTCTGCAACTCGATAATGCGTTTTGTTCTGTGGTCCAGGAACTTTGAAGCTCTACTTCTGCATGCGCTTCACTAACAGTAATGTTTTACGGATAACATTTCTTTTATTTTTTTAAAACAAGGTCGTAACTGCAAAAAAAGTTTGTTAAAATTTTACTTTTCACAAAGTCTTTAGTGAGGGTATATTGCTGCTTTGTTGAATTCGGTTCCATAATAAGCGAAATAACCTCTTTAGCACTTGCAGGTGTGATTTTTTCTTCAACAGGAGCAGAACACAAATATTCTGCAGCAGACTCATCCAAATCAGCAATCTTAGCAATCCGCCTTCTCTTTGTTCGACTTGAACACTCTAAGAAATTAATTTTGAGGCGATAGTATTTTCAGGTGTTGATTGTGCATCGGAATTAAAAGAAAACATTTTTCAAAAGCCAAACGCCAAAATACTCTAATTCTCTTGCAGCAGTAACTAACTCTTTTTTCTACGAGCCCAAACCACTATTAATTCGAACAGCATGATTTTTTTGCAGTGCGAAATGTTCAACCCACGATATTTTCAATAGTATTACAGATTAGGAATACCAATATATTTATAATGGAATGGTCAGTTTCAATTGTGATCTCAAGGTGAACAGTCGTCTTTTTCACTAGCTCCCACAAGTGTCACAAAACAATATATGCTTATCAGTGTTTACAGTTAAGCTCTCTACTTGACTGTGCAAACAAAGAAGCAAGTGAAGCAAAGTAAAGCTAAAACAAAATAACTGTAGATTGCAATACGATGGGTGAGAGGCGATTCCCCCGATCGCCAAAAGGCAAAGTGGACAAATTTGCTAAACCAAAAACAATCAACGAATTCAATAAGTTCCAAGGACATTGGCATTTCAAGAAAAATTTATACGGATAAACAATTTAAATTATCTCCATTTGCCATTAAAAAAACATCGACTATACTTGTGATGGCGAAGATATAGTCTGCCGCGCACCAAAAAGTGGTGTCCTTCTGCTTAAAACTAAAAACACTATGCAAGCCGATAAACTACTTAAGATGTCCAACTTTACCAATGATATCCCAGTTACTGTCTCTGAGCATCGCACGCTTAACTCCTGTAAGGGAGTTATATATTGCAAAAGCCTTCGCGGCATCACAATACAAACAGAGTTTCAATCGCAAGATGTCTGCAGCGTTAAAAAAATAATGCGCAATATTGACGGATCATTGGCGGAAACTGGTTTACATGTCCTAACATTCTCTTCAACGATTCTCCCAGAACACATTATGATTGGCTATGAGAGAGCTGTAATTCGTCCATACATTCCAACCTCTCTAAGATGCAACAACTGCTACCGTTTTGGACATACTCTTAAAGCGTGTAGAAATGGTAAAGTCTGCCCCAAATGCGGGAATAAATGACGGAATAAATAAAACTTGTCAAAAAGATATTAATTGTAAAACATCTAAGATTACTATTAATACTCACACTTTAAATGATAAGAAATGCCCTATATACATTAAACAACATGAAAATATAGCGATTAAGACTAGCATGCAAGTTGACAATAAAACGGCATATGATATACATATATAAAAAAAATCATTCAAAATACGACACCAGTACCACCCTCCATTCCCTAAACAATATACCCATCCCTATTAAATACACTCTTTATTCAAACAACTATTCGCCAACTTATGGAGGCGCAGCAATATTAGTACACAACTCTATCCAAAACTATTCAATTACTTTACCAAATGACTTTGACGCCACTGGAATTGAAGCACACTCTTTTAAAAAGCTGAAAATAATTTCTGCATACATACCACCGACTAAATCATTCACAGAATCTAACTTACTTAATGTTATCAATACTAACTCTAACATGCTAATATTAGGTGATTTTAACAGCTGGGGTTCCTTATGGGGCTCCCCCAAAAACAACCAGAGGGGCAAAACACTTACCGAATTTATAAATAATTCCAACTTTATTGTTTTAAACGATAAATCTCCCACTCATTTTTCTACTCATAATACGTATGGCCTCCACAGCGACGTCTCCTTCTGTTCTCCAGGTATATTTCCCTTTATCAAGTGGCAGATTTGTAACGACTTACACGGTAGTGACCACTACCTCATCCTTATCACACTCTCTACTTCTATTGAACAACGCTCATCAAAAAGTAAAGCTATTTTTAAATTTAACTTATCTGATTGGAACAACATTCAAATTAAAACTAACTATTTCAATAATTGTATACCTTTTTTGAATAACATAAACAAAGAAGCTGCAAGTCTCAATAAAGTTATTCTACAAAGTGCACAGTACACCATTCCATAAACTACAATACTTAAAAATAATTAAAACGTCCCATAATGGAATCCAAAATTACAATATCTCAATCACGAGAAAAAACAAGCGGCAAACAAATTAAAAAAATTCATTTCCAATGAGAACATTATCAATTTTCGTAACCTGTAGCTAAGTTTAAAAGGGAACTCAAAATAGCCAAAAAAGAATCTGTCAAATAATTTACCTCAACCATTAATCCGCAATCAACGTCTAGGAACATTTGAGCCAATATTTGGACGTTTTGTGGTCTGCACAATAGAGAACACATCCATGTTATAAATTGCCCTGAATCATCCTCTCCTATCTGCAACGACAATACAATAGCCAACACATTCGCAAATTTCTGGTCCAACCAATCCAATGATCTTTATTTCTCTCCCACATTTATTAATAGCAAATACAGCAAAACGTATCATATCATACATAGCATGTCCTTCCCGCTCAGCACAACAAATCGAATCTGATATCTCTAAAACTAAATTAGACTCCGCAATATTTAGCCTAAAAGGACACACACCTGAAATCGACAGAATTTCTTATCTAATAAGGTAGCTGTGAAAACACGAAATTTCCTACAAGCTACACCAATTAAAAACACAATACTTTTCTAAGGAATCGTCATTAATCTTAATAGTAAAGAATTTGAATACTAAAACTAAATTCCTATCAGCTATAAATAGGGGAGTAAACTTTTGCCGCGATCTACACATTAAACTCTATCAACATCCTGAAATTTTACCCAAACAATCTCCTTGGAAACTTAACAGGCATACGCTTAATATGGAGCTTTCCAATATTAATACACAAAACACCAATGCAATAATCTTTTCAAAAAAGTTTATTTTCATTAAAAATCAATTTTCCAATCATACTTTTATAAACACAGATGGTTTATAAACACAACACTCCACTTCCTTTTTTATTACTACGGAAGAAAAAACTTTAAAAATGGGTTTACTTCAAAATTTTTCTTCAATTTATTCTGCTGAAATTATAAATTTGTAATTTGTTCTGACTCCCTATCGTCACTCCAGGCCATTGAAAACAGTGTAAACGACACCCTGCCACAATAAGAACTTTATTAATGTCCTTTTACCCTAAGATATTATTACTTTGGATACCGAGCCACAAAGGTATAAAGGGAAATGAACTAGCCGACGTCATTAAATCAAGACTGCTTAATAGCAAATTAAAACGACTTAACCAAACATCTAGATGGTATCGAAATATAAACAATGCTAATATAAACCACAACCATTATACAACATGATACAATCCCAAGAAACATTCAAGACAAATTTATTAGTCTAAGACTTGGACATACTAAAATTACTCACGAACATTACTTTAATCATAATATAAACAACATTTGTACATACTATCAACACAATACAATAACATTCGAATTTTTCAGAACGACACCGCTCCTAACGCCCCTTACCAACCCAACAAGCTCAAATATATTTAAAATTATTAACTTTTTTAAATCAACTAAAGTCCTTCACCATATTAAACAAAAAAAAAGGAAATATAAAAATATATATTTAGTTATTAATGTTCCACAAAATAAATCTAATAATAATAATAATAATAGCGCGTAGCCACTATACGCTCACAAAACGCACCGATCATAAAAATACCCCCCCAAAAAAAAACCCAGAAGTTTTCTTCTCTACCGCAGCCAGATCCTCACTTGGTACAAGATTTGTTACCAAAAACGCGTCATATGCAAGCGCTCTAAGATCAGGTCTAGAGCGCCCAACCTCCAATGCGCAATGTTCACAAGCCCAATATGTGGACTTCAATTCGGTACAAGACAAAAAGCCAATGGAACAACACCAAAGCAATTTCAAAGCAATGATACTTAACTTGCAGCAGAGCATGACGGAGTTTATGGCGTTTATGCGGACAACCATGCAAGATCTAATACGCAATCAAGACATGTTGATACAATTGCTTGTATCACAACAATCAAAATAATCATCTTCATGGCCTCGCTAAGAATCTCTACGTGGAACGCCAATGGCGTTTCACAGCACAAACTTGAGCTAGCTCAATTCCTACTCGAAAAGCACATGGACGTAATGCTACTTTCGAAAACACACCTCACAAACAAATATAACTTTAACATAAGATGATATATTTTCTACGAAACCAATCACCCTGATGGTAAGGCCCACGGCGGGACCGGGATTTTGATAAGAAGCCGTCTCAAGGACCACTGTCATATTGAGACTGCCAAAAACTATCTACAAGCAACATCATTAAAAATTTATTTGGATAATGGTAACCAGCTTACTTTAGCCGCTGTTTACTGCCCACCTCGTTTCACTTTATCTGAAAACCAATTTATGGAATTCTTCAACTCACTTGGAGAACATTTTATAGCAGCTGGGGACTATAATGCCAAGCACACACACTGGGGGTCCCGACTCGTGAATCCAAAAGGAAACAAGAGAGAACGCTATAGTCGAGTTCCCCGACTATCTGATACCCGTTACTCAGCTAGTGGAAGGGAGAAGGAGAGTCTTAAACACAGTTTTTGGCGGTTTGTAGGCGTTATAGTGGGCGTGGCAGAAAGTTTTTTGGCAAGACTTTGACAAGACTAATAAAAAAATGAAAACATATCAAAACATTTTTCAAAAGTGTGGGAGTAGCAGCTTTGGGCGGTTTGTGGGCGTTAGAGTGGGCGTGGCAAAAAGTTTTTTGACAAATCGATAGAAATTTACAAGACTAATACAAAAATGAAAAAATATCAAAACATTTTTCAAAAGTGTGGGCGTGGCAGTTTTGGGCGGTTTGTGGGCGTTAGAGTGGGCGTGGCAACATGAATCGACAAACTTACGCTGCGTCTATGTCTCTGGAGTCTGTATGCTTAATCTCAACTTTCTAGCTTTTGTAGTTCCTGAGATCACAGCGTTCATACGGACGGACAGACAGACGGACAGACGGACATGGTCATATCGACTCGGATATTGGTCCTGATCAAGAATATATATACTTTATATGGTCGGAAACCCTTCCTTCTGCCTGTTACATACTTTTCAACGAATCTAGTATACCCTTTTACTCTACGAGTAACGGGTATTAACAGCTCTACAACGCCATTATAAAAGCGACCACGTTTCTCCTGGCACACCTACATACTGGCCTACTGACCCCAAAAAACTACCTGATCTAATTGATTCGCAGTCACCAAAAACATTCCCCGTAATTTGATAAGCGCCGAGTGCCTCTCAGACCTATCATCTGACCACTCGCCCCTCCTAATAAATCTGTTCCGACACCCAGAACCAGCAAACCTCTCTTATAAGTTGAATTCAGAAAAAACCAACTGACTCAAATACAAAAAATACATAAGCTCACACATTGAGCTTAACCCACCTCTTGAAGCTGAAGCTGACATTGATAGTTTTGTTAACTCACTGGAGTCAATCATCGTTGCTGCAGCTCGCTGCTCAACGCCGCAAACAGTAAGCAAAATTACAAACAAGAGAGAACGCTATAGTCGAGTTCCCCGACTACCTGATACCCGTTACTCAGATAGTGGATGTACCAAGAAGAAATTTCAACACTGACAGTTTTTGGCGGTTTGTGGGCGTTAGAGTAGGCGTGGCAAAAAGATTTTCGGCAAATCGATAGAAATTTACAAGACTAATACAAAAATAAAAAAATATCAAAACTTTGTTTATAGTGTGGGCGTGGCAGCTTTGGGCGGGTTGTGGGTGTTAGAGTGGGCGTAGCAAACAGTTTTTAGGCAAATCGATAGAAATTTACAAAAATTAAAAAATATCAAAACATTTTTCAAAAGTGTGGGCGTGGCAGTTTTGGGCGGTTTGTGGGCGTTAGAGTGGGCGTGGCAACATGAATCGACAAACTTACGCTGCGTCTATGTCTCTGGAGTCTGTATGCTTAATCTCAATTTTCTAGCTTTTGTAGTTCCTGAGATCTCAGCGTTCATACGGACGGACAGACGGACGGACAGCCGGACATGGCCAGATCGACTCGGCTATTGATCCTGATCAAGAATATATATACTTTATATGGTCGGAAACGCTTCCTTCTGCCTGTTACATACTTTTCAACGAATCAAGTATACCCTTTTACTCTGCGAGTAACGGGTATAATTACAAAAAGACCAACCTGCACATCAAACAACTTGTTCTCGAAAAACGGCGCCTACGGCGAGAATGGCAGTCCTCCAGATTACCGTCGGCAAAACGAAAGTTAAAAGACGCCACACGCAAACTTACAAAAGCTTTAAAGCAAGAAGAGCTTGCCCAACGTACTTATATTGAAAAATTATCAACACCCAGTACAAAAAAATTCACTGTGGAAAGCTCACCCAACTCTTGGCTCACCCACAGTACCAGTGCTCCCTATTAGAATCCACACAGGTGGTTGGCCCCGTAGCGACAAAAATAGAGCCAGCACATTTGCCACTCATCTACAAAAAGTCTTCCAACCGAATTCTGCAACAAACACGTTCCGCCCGCAACAGACGACTCCCAGCATCATCATGCACCAGTTGTGTTTCGCTCAAACGAAATCTCAAAAATCATCAAAGAACATCCAAAAAAATCTGCAGGGTGCGACCTAATTACCCCTAAGATGATTATCGAGCTGCCTTACTGTGCTGTATGCAGCATTACCCAGCTCTTCAACGCCATCAACAAACTTGGCTACTTTCCAGGAAGATGGAAAAAGTCAACAATAATAATGATACCAACGCCGGGAAAAGATCACACTGTTCCATCGTCGTACAGACCCATAAGCCTTCTATCCTGCTTATCGAAACTTTTCGAAAAATACCTACTGTCTCTGACTATTACTCCATTCCTGAACACGCACAACACAATACCAGAACACCAATTTGGCTTTCGTGAAAAAAAAAATAACTATTGAGCAAGTTAACCGCATAACATCAGAAATACGAAACGCATTTGAAAAACGGGAATACTGATCTGCGATATTTCTAGATGTTTCGCAGGCATTCGACAGAATTTGGCTGGAAGGTCTGATGTACAAAATCAAAACAACGCTTCCAAACAACACTTATAAACTGCTAGAATCGTAACTCTACAACAGGAAGTTTGTAGTGAGGTACAACACAGCAAACGATATCCGACGAACACAGTATTGAAGCCAGTGTCCCACAAGGCAGCGTACTAGGCCCAACACTATACGTCCTATTCACAGCAGACATCCCTACAAGCAGCAACCTGACAGTTTCAACATTTGCGGATGACACAGCTATTCTCAGCCGCTCCAGATGCCCAATCAAAGCATCATCTCAGCTAGCCATCTACCTGGTCGACATGGAAAAGTGGTTATCCAACTGGCGTATAAAGGTAAACGAACAAGTAACTTTCGCCCTTAACAGGCAAGATTGCCAACCGCTCACGCTGAACAACGTCGCACTTCCAACAGCAAACGAAGTGACGTATCTGGGAGTACACCTCGATAGAAAACTAACTTGACGCCGACACATCGAAGCCAAGAGAACCCACTTAAAACTGAAGGCCAACAGCCTTCATTGGCTTATCAACTCTCGCTCACCACTCAGTTTGGAATTCAAGGTGATGCTCTACAATTCAGTGCTATAACCAATCTGGACCTACGGCTGCCAGCTATGGGGAAATGCCAGCAACAGCAACATCGATATCGTTCAGAGAGCCCAGACGAAGATATTGAGAACTATCACCAGGGCACCGTGGTATGTTCGAAACGCCACCATTCACAAAGATCTAAACATGTCACCTGCAAAAGACGAAATTGCGGAAAAAAAGGAAAAGTACCTTAACAAGCTATCAACGCATCCTAACCAGCTCGCGAGGAGTCTAACAAGGCTAAGCAGCCGATCACGCCTACGTTGAAACGACTTGCCAACCCAGCAGTAATTTTTTTTTTAGGGCCGCTTTTATAATACAATTCAAGAAATGTACTGGTAATTAGTATTTACACTTAAGATTTGTTAACTTGTTGTTAGTCTTCGGTAATGAAAAGATTCAACAAATAAAAGCTCCAAACTGGAAAAAAAAAAGTATGGGAAAGTAAGAGGCTTATCAAAATCCCACAATTCGAATACGACGAGCTTACGCTGGCAACCTGGTGCCTGAGCATCGGATGCCTCTCCCTCGGAGTCACCCTCTCCCAAGTCACCATCCAGAATAAGGGCACTAACAAGTCGTAACAAGCTGTTTATCTAGATCACTCCGGCCACACACTCCAGTCCAACTCTTAAAGAAAAACTTATCAGATCTTCTAAGAAGACTCAATTCACTGTTCTCCGTGATCATTATCATGCAAGCTTTAGCGTGGAGAATACGAGTACCAGCTCGTTGTACGCGTCGTACTGGAATAATAATTTGTAATATATAGTCGTGTATCAATGGATTTTTGATTAATTATTTTCTGGAGCAACATAAGTCGCTCCGAGTGTTCTTTATTGATTGAATTTTAATTCAGTTATATATTTTGTTCTTAACAAATAAGTCGCAGCTGCGCCGACAGCAGAGCGGTCAGTACTTATGTATCTACATATATACATATGCATATAAGTAAGCGACGGCAAAGGGTCGCTGAGGTAATGAGGAGGTATTATGTTCACGTAGTGAGAGAGTGGTAAAAAATGCAGACTCAGCACCACGAGGCCCATTGCAATGGTCTTTAAATATTATTATACCCGTTACTCGTAGAGTAAAAGGGTATACTAGATTCGTTGAAAAGTATGTAACAGGCAGAAGGAAGCGTTTCCGACCATATAAAGTATATATATTCTTGATCAGGATCAATAGCCGAGTCGATCTGGCCATGTGTCCGTCCTTCTGTCCGTCCGTATGAACGTCGAGATCTCAGGAACTACAAAAGCTAGAAAGTTGAGATTAAGCATACAGACTCCAGGGACATAGAAGCAGCGCAAGTTTGTCGATTCATGTTGCCACGCCCACTCTAACGCCCACAAACCGCCCAAAACTGCCACGCCCACACTTTTAAAAAATGTTCTGATATTTTTTAATTTTTGTATTAGTCTTGTAAATTTCTATCGATTTGCCAAAACACTTTTTGCCACGCCCACTCTAACGCCCACAAACCGCCCAAAGCTGCTACGCCCACACTTTTGAAAAATGTTTTGATATTTTTTCATTTTTGTATTAGTCTTGTAAGTTTCTATCGATTTGCCAAAAAACTTTCTGCCACGCCCACTATAACGCCTACAAACCGCCAAAAACTGTGTTTAAGACTAATACAACGACAGCTGGCCACTGTATTGGTGCACACGTATGTACATGCATTGTGAAAATTACAAAATATGACCTTCTTTTTAGACTTTAAATCTATTTAATTTTTTAAAAATTGCCACCACTTAAAAACTCTAGCTTTACATTGCCTTAACATAACAATTATTCAAATTCAACATAGAAATAATAATAGCACAATTTATGTACATAATAATGCATAATAATTTTTTAATATGACTTTATATTAGAATAAGTGTCATTAGAGTATTTAGCGTGCGACGTGTGAAAAATATAATTTGATTCTTTGCTGCCTATGTCCGCACTTCGTGCTTCAAGAAATCAATTTTGCAATAAACAGTTTCCTTATTTTTATTTATTTCACAAATAATATGTTTGTTTATGATTTATTTTTATGATATATTTTTTTTTTTTAAATGTAATTTCTTTTCTTTTCGAAATTCTTTGTTTTAAATTACAGTACTTAGAATAATTTACTTTGTATACGCATTAATTATTTACTATACATAGTTATTTAGTTGAATTACTAGTATGAAAATGACCCATTTTCAGTATTTAAAATGCAAATAAGATTCAGTTAAATTATTTTATTATATTTTATTTTGATATTTTTAAATATATTTCAGCAATTATGGGTGGTATGAAAACCTGTACGAGTAACGGGTATAAAAAACTTCTTTCAAACCATAATAGTCACGAATCGAAATTGACCAACAAATTCATAAAATTTGTTTCTTAGATCAACATTGATTTCGGCCCTAAAATCGTCTTCTAGCACAAGCACGCGCACATACACACGATCTCCTTTATTGCAAGCAAGACAATTCTATTTTGAGATTTTAAGCGAAAAGAGAGCCATTTTGGTCGTCACCAAAAAAGTGGCTGCATAGTGCAAATCCAATGTATGTATGGCCGTTACGCATCTTGTTATTATAATGTCTTTGGTAAAAGGGTATACTAGATTCGTTGAAAAGTATGTAACAGGCAGAAGAACCGTTTCTGACCGTCGATCTGGCCATGTCCGTCCGTCTGTCTGTCCGTCCGTATGAACGTCGAGATCTCAGGAACTACAAAAGCTAGATTAAGTATACAGACTAGAGGGCTGCATAACACCACTCTATTTGTTTGCATTTAGAGTACTCATTCGTTTTAGTATGTATTCAGAATACATACCATTCAGTTGTCGCGATCTCTTTGCGTTCACTTCGTATGCGTTCGGAGTTTTGGGCACCCAAGCGAAATGAAGTCAATGAATGCGCGCGAAAACTAAATGAAGCCAATGAATTTTCAATAGAAATTCAGAGTACTCTGAATACTTTATGTTGTCATTGTGTAAAATGAGTTCGGACAGCGCAGAGGTAAGTCTAAGTTTTCTGTGTTAGTGTATTATTATGTGCGTGTGCGTCTTATTTAATAATATTGTAGCATTTGCCTAATACGAATATATAAATTGTGTTGTCAAATATAAATATTTAAAAAAGAATAGTAAAAAGTAAGTAAAGTAAGTAATAATAAATAAGTAATAATAATAATAATAAGTAATAATAAACAATAATATTAAAACACGAATTTAGCATCTTTTATTGAAACTCACACACACACACACATACGCAGACAAGACATTCGAATCACCCATTCACTTTACTCGGTCTTCACTTAATTCGTTTCAGAATGTGCCGTTTGAATTGAATGAATTGAAGTCGGCGCGCGTTGCCGACTTCACTTCGTTCATTTGCAAACGCGCCGAATTCACTTCGTTCGTTTGAACACGAATGTCTCATTTGCCGGTTTGAATGGTGTTATGCAGACTCCCTCTAATACAGACTCCAGAGACACTTTTGAAAAATGTTTTGATATTTTTTCACTTTTTTATAAGTAAATTGCTCTCGATTTAAAAAAAAGTGTTTGCCACGCCCACTCTAACGCCCACAAATCGCCCACTTTTTTTTTAGTAAAGTAATTTTCTATTGATCTGCAAACAACTTTTTGCCACGCCCACAAACCGCAAAAAAATGTTAAGTTTTGAAGAGCCTCCCTCACACTTTCACTAGCTGAGTAACGGGTATCAGATAATCGGGTAACTCGACTATAGCGTTCTCTCTTGTTTTTAATTTTGTTATCTTCTATCACTAACCCAGCTGTTTTATAGGCCACTTCTAACCTATATTTAGATTCTTTAGTGTAATCATCATTGTTGCGTGTGATGGGGGTAGCTGTCCTGGAATTTTCCAAATCGGCTGAAATAAAAAACACTTGAAAGGGCGAACACATGACTTTTCTTAGTTGGGCGGGCGCGACCGGGCGTATGTTTATTCGATCGTAATAGTTTTTACACTGAAGCTTATTCTAATTAGCTAGGCTCTCCCAAGCGCAGCGGAGACTCCTTGGAGACTCTGTGGTGGAGAGCGGGAGAGCGTAAGAGGGAGCGGAGAGCGGGTGACAGTCCAAGCCCCGTAACTTGGACAATCATCATTGTATGGGGTTTTCATTCTCTTTATGCTATTAAAATGTATCGGCAAGGGCTTTACCGAATACTAGCTCATATGAACAGTAGTCATGTGCCATTGAGGGCGTAGTGTTAAAACAATACATAAATATGGGAGCCAATTGTCCCAATCGGTTTTGTCTAATGAGATATATAACCGGTTGGATTCATTTAATGTTCTATGACTTCTTTCTACGGTTTCTAAAGTCTGGTGATGGTGTGCAGTAGATGGTCTGTTTTTTATATTCAAATTTTTATATAAATCTTCAATTATTAAATTTTTATATTCTGTTCCCATGTCCGTAATGAACGGTTAGATTGGACAGTACTTCAGAATAAAATCTTCAAATATAGTTTTTGCTATTGTTTTTGCACTTTTGTTTTTGATAGGTATTGTTACGAGTATTTTGTTAAATCGCTTATTAATGTTACTGCAGATTCATTTCTACTTTCAGATTTGGGTAGTGGACCGATCGTATTTACAATTACACTGTTAAAATCCATTTCTGGCGTTTAAGTTATTGTTAATGGAGTCTTTGTATGCTTTCTCGCTTTTGACTTGTGGTATTTACCGAATTTTCAAACATAATTTGAAATGTATCGGGTCATATTTTAAATAAAACATTTTTTTGTCTTACTTCGGAATTAGTTTGAAAGAGTTTCATATTTTAAATCATGGTTTGTATTCAGCAATCGGGCAAATGCATTTTTGGTAGTTGAAACTGTGTTTGCACCATAAATACCATTTTGAATTTCCTGGTTGGGAATCTTCATTTGATGATATGTGAATCTTTCGGACCACTGGAGATCTTGCTGGTGGAATCATGGAATTATTACCAGAACTGTATGTTATTGAAACATTAATTGGGAAATTTAAATTTGTTGGCCTCATTATAAGTCAATTTTCAGTGGGTTTGAAGTCTAATTGACAATTAATTTTCTTTACTTATTATTATTATTCAATACCTATTATTCCATCACATGGTATTGCAAAATGTGTATATTATATAGATATAAAATTTATGTGGAATTATATATCTATCTGTCTGTATCTTAATAAAAATTAACTCTTTGGTTTTTATTAATTCTTGGCCTATGCCTTGAATAGACCATTTAATTATTTTCTTGAATATTATAATTGTCATAATTGTATAAATGTCATAATTTTCTTTTAATATCCAAATGTCTGCACCCGTGTTCAGTAGGAAATCAAGTTTTTTTTTTGTTAAAAGTTGTAAAAGTTGTACTTGTAAAAATAATTCGGCAGTCATCCTTAATGCCTCACAAGCTCAACTGTCGCTTGATCGTAAAACAATCGAGCAATGTATCGGTCGTATTACTTTTTCTTTTACACACCGTGTGCCAAATGGATAGTCGCGGGTCGTGCAATATAATGAAGGATGTCCGACATTATTTTTGACCTAATTCACTTTTCGAGTCAACCGCTCTTTTAAAATGTAAGTTTAATTAAGTTTAAAGTTATAGGAGCTACATTAATTGACAATAATTTCGAATTTACAACTGCAGTGCACACATCAATAGCTGCTCGCCATTCATAACTAACATACAAACGTCGCTCTGAGGGCTCTTGTCTTAGTGCACACAAAATCAAGGCTGGTACTCGCCGCAGAAGAATTTACTTTATTTATCCTGGGTGTTCCTAGACATAAACTTGGAATTATACTCGTACATACGTGCGCCAAAATACTGTAAATAAAAAACAAGAGACAACGCTATAGTCGAGTTCCGCGACTATCTGATACCCGTTACTCAACTAGTGGAAGTGCGACAGAGAGTCTTCAACACTGACAGTTTTTGGCGGTTTGTGGGCGTTAGAGTGAGCGTGGCAAAAAGTTTTTTGGCAAATCGATAGAAATTGACAAGACTAATACAAAAATGAAAAAATATCAAAACTTTCTTTATAGTGTGGGCGTGGCAGCTTTGGGCGGGTTGTGGGTGTTAGAGTGGGCGTAGCAAACAGTTTTTAGGCAAATCGATAGAAATTTACAAAAATTAAAAAATATCAAAACATTTTTCAAAAGTGTGGGCGTGGCAGTTTTAGGCGGTTTGTGGGCGTGGAAACATAAATCGACAAACTTCCGCTGGAAACGCTTCCTTCTGCCTGTTACATACTTTTCAACGAATCTAGCATACATACAATAGCATATATGGGTAATTCTCTGATGTCGCACGCGAAATTTGTACGCATTCAAACGAAAAAAAACATGTACCAAGACTTAGTTTTAATTTTTAATAATTTTAAGCTTATAGCTCTTGGTTAGCACTATAATTGGTGTTATAGTCGATTTCGGACAATTGTTCGTTTTCAAGATAATTACGAAAATGTAAGATATTCGCACGTGACACAGACAGAAGTAACCTTTTCGCTAACCAGTTCCAGCCCTAATTTCAGCGAAACTTGATGAAAGATTTTTATGCAATTATTTTTAATGTGTTATAGATCAATTCATCCTAATAAAATATTTGAGTTGACTTAAAAATATTAGGTAGTTTTTTTTAAATCGAATTTTAATTATTGTCGCATGCGACATGTCGCACGCGACATTTTCTTCCATCATATCTTTTAAATTCTTTTACACTTTTAAGTAAATTAAGAACAATCAAGAACAAAGATTGAATTTTAAATTTTTTGTAATATATTTAAATATTTTTTTTATTTTTTAAATATCAAACATAACAAAATATCTTCACTAAAATTTCAAAATGTATGCTGGGTGTGATGGGGATTGCTGTCCTGGAATTTTCCAAATCGGCTGAAATAGAAAACACTCGAAATGGCGAACACTTGATTTAGTTAGTTGCGCGGGCGCGACCGGGCGTATGTTTATTCGATCGTAATAGTTTTTACACTGGTGCTTATTCTAATTAGCTATGCTCTCCCAAGCGCAGCGGAGACTCCTTGGAGACTCTGTGGTGAAGAGCGGGAGAGCGTAAGAGGGAGCGGAGAGCGGGTGACAGTCCCCCCCTTCCAATCACTGGGGTTGCAACATAGCCTTCCTACGGCAGGCTGCAGGCACCGGACACGATCCACCCAAAAACAGTTTTCTGAGCGACCGGCATTCCCTCGTCGAAGGTCAGCTCCTAAGACCATGGAGACGGTAGCAGGCCGTTGGAACTGGTCATCAGCCAGCATGATGTCCAGGAACTTGGACACCACTGTGTCGCTCAATGCCCGGACAGGTGTGCGGATCCACACACTGGGCTCGATCTTAAGCACGACCTCCAGCTTAGTGTTCGCGTCGACCCTGGAGCGAATCGTCGTCGTGCAGACCTTCTCGTCGCCAACATTGGTCATCGGAAGCGTACAGGCTGACGCCAACGAAGCGTCGATGCAGCTCATGGGGGTGCACGGATCGATAAGTGCTGCGGTCTCGAAGGTCTTCGTCCCGGTCTCCAACTTGACATGCTCGTGAGCGGGGCAATTGGCGCAGTATTTGTTAATGAGGACTGCTCGCAGACGCTTTTCCGCGCTGAGCTTAAGGAACCTCGCGCACTTCCGAAGAGGATGGATACCACGGCAGACTCGGCATCGGTAGGATTGAATACCTCGGATACGTCTGTTCTTCAAGGCACGAGCACTGCGTGCGTTTAGTTGAAGAGGGGCCATGCTGCGCGTAGTTGAATGTCGAAAGGAGATCGAAAACGAAATGAAAAATAATGGATGATTAGTGCTAGTGAACTACAACTAAGGACGAGAGGAGCGCCTATTATTGTGGAGATTCGGAAGACTCAGTCGGCAAAAGCACCACTTTTGCCACTGGACGTTTAACAACTCCACGTGCAGTACGGATATTTACTACACGGACGTTGCCGTCGGCTCCTGGGAAGACAGACTCAAATCTGCCGAGCCGCCACTTATTAGAAAGTAAGTTGTCGTCCTTGATGACGACCATGTCATCGATGCGGAGATTTTTGGACGGGGCCTGCCATTTAGTGCGCTTGTGGAGTTCTTTGAGGTACTCTTCTTTCCATCGCACACGGAACTGCTGATGGAGAGCTTTCAAATGCTGCCACCGATTAAGAATGGATTTCGTTTCTCCTTTTACTTCGGGTTCCACCGTGGAAATAAGGGGTCCCCCGACAAGGAAATGACCTGGCGTCAGAACCAGCAAATCTGTCGGATCCTCAGACATAGGAGAGAGCGGCCTGGAGTTAAGGCACGCTTCTATTTTTGCCAAGAGGGTGGAGAGCTCTTCGAACGTGTATTTTCGTGTGGCAGTGCATTTTTAAAATAGTGTCTTAAAACTTTTTACGCCTGCTTCCCAAAGACCTCCCATATGGGGTGCCCCCGGAGAAATAAATTGCCGTTGCATCTCTTGTTGTCTATAGGCATTCGTCACCGACTCTTTTACGGCTTGAAGGAAATCGCGGGAAAGCAGGGTGGCAACGCCAACAAAGGTTTTGCCATTGTCTGACTGGACTTGACGTGGACACCCTCTTCTGGATACAAAACGAGCGAAAGCGGCAAGAAACTTTTCGGTCGTTAAGTCAGATGTAGGCTCTAAATGGATGGCCTTGGTGGAGAAACAAACAAAAACTAACACATAACCCATTTGTAATAAGACATGCCCTTCCCGTATAGTTCTTTATATCGAACGGACCGTCGTAATCCATGCCAGTATACGTGAATGGTCGGGAGAACGATGCTCTTTCTTTGGGCAGGACACGTATCAGTTGGCTTTGCAACCGCTTTTTGTGGATCACACATACTTTGCACGAATTTACTACTGCTTTCATCAGGTTCTTAATTCTCGGAATCCAGTATTTCGACCGGATGAGGCGCACCATTAACTGGTTACCAGCATGGAGAGTTATGCGATGAGTGAAATTCGCAAGGAGGCGAGAAAGCAGGCAGTTATACGGAAGAATCACTGGATGCCGTTCATTGTATTGAAGGCTTTCGGAAGCCGCCACACGGCCGCACGCCCTGATCAGTCCATGCGGATCTAGAAACGGGTTCATGCTTAGGATGGCACTTGAACTTGGCACTGGACGCTTTTCACTTAGGCAGTGATATTCCACAGGGAATTCTCTGCGTTCGAAATTAGGAACCGCTCGGCGGCGGCGATTTCAGTGGCCAGCAAATGCACATCAGATTGAGATGTCTGCTTCCTGCACCGCTGAATGAAGCGATGAACATGAGCAAGGACCCATAGAGCTTCCTCAAGCTTGGAGAAACGTGCCAACAACTCTTCAGAAGGAGCTTTTGCGAGATGGACTTTTAGAGCACGCTTCTCCAGGTCGGTCACCGGAGCGTTGTCGACCTGAGTTGGCCATTGGTTGCGTCGATTTTGCAACCAAGTCGGTCCGTGCCACCATAACTGGCTATCGGCTAGATCTTGGAGGGAAACTCCTCTACTTGCCAGGTCTGCTGGATTATGCTCAGATTGAACATGAAACCAATTCTCCGTTTTTGTGGCCTGGGCGATCTTCGTCACCCTATTGGCTACAAATGTTGTCCACTGGCACGCTGGCTTGCTTAACCATGCAAGCACTATCGTGGAGTCCGTCGAACAGTTAAGTTCGGAGTTAATCGTAGGCATCTGCGGAATGATGTCTGCAGCCATTTCGGAAAGCAATAACGCTCCGCCATAAGCCATTTGCGATGCATCGCAAAAGCCATGATGCTCGACCTTGAAATCTGGATGAAACGATAGCCAGCGTGGAATGCGTATCTACTCTAAAACCGAATAACTTCGGAGAAAATTAAGCCATCGCTGAAAAAGCTCATTTGGAATGTTTCGTCCCACCCAATCTCCTTCAGCCAAATCTTCTGCATGAAAATTTTAGCTCGAACGATATTTTGGGACATTTGGGAATTTGGGACAGGACTTGGCGTTTTGTAAAGGACGTTTCAATAGCCAACTCTGGCGGGACGAAGAAGAATTCGTCGAAGGTTGCCTTCCAGCGAATACCGAGGGTTTTGACAGCGCTTACTGCATCGATCTCGAGAAAATCAGTATTTAATAGATGGTTGCTCTGAATGGCCGCTAAAACTTCCTTTTGGTTGGAGGTCCATTTCCTCAATAGAAATCCGGCGGAATTCAGAGCGTCTCGGAGCTCTTGCACCATGAGCTGAGCTTCTTCCGTGAAGTCCACTCCTGCTAGAACATCATCCACATAAGGCCTCATCTCTTTTTAGACGCTGCTCATTTCTTAAAAACTGAGCCAACGCGAAAGACCTAGAATGCCCTAGCCCGGAACCGATATGTTCTGGGTCGCAAAAAGGCAGAGTAACGACATATTTGCCGCACTCGTTTCTCGTGGTCGTTTGAAGGAAATTCTTCTCGTACATGGAATCGGATTCTTTTACCAACTTTGTTGGTATATTCTCCACCTCCCAAAATTTTGTGAGTTGCTTGTCGAGTGAATTATCGTACGCGTGGGAGATCTGCGTCGAAAAGGAGGAAATTCTGCTTTGTGCTGAGGCTGACACTGGTCCAGTTAGTACCCAGCCGAAAATGGTCTCTTGCCCCAAGAGAGAGCCACAGATGTTGGTTTTTGCTCCACTCAGAAGCACCGAAGGCAGAATGTCGGCTCCGATAAGGACATCTATTTGTGCGTTCTCATAGAATTTTGGATCCGCCAGTGGAAAATCGGGAAGATCCCGAAGGAAATTTTGCGGAATTGGGTAGGAAGGCAGATTTCCGGCTAGTTGAGGGAGGACATAGGCCGTCGTCTCCAACTGCAACGCGGGCCTAGTCGGAGATCGGATGGTGAAACTGCAGAGCTTCTTGGACTGAGCGGCTACTGTTTGGTTTAAGCCTGAGACTTGGGCTTGAACCACCTGGAATGGCAATCTAATTAGATTGAACAGTCGCTCGGTTATGAATGTTGCCTCCGATCCAGGCAATCGATCAGGGCGCGTGCCTTAAAGTTAGTGCCCAAATGGGAAATATTGATCACGGCAGTGCCAAGAAGGATAGCTCTTGAGCCCGTGGCGAAATAATTTTGAACGCCGGCTTGCTCACTAGGAACGAAATTGGCCTGATTATCGGAAATTGGCCTTGCAGGATTTAAAGGGCTTGAATTGCTGGAAAAGGGGTTGTTTCGGTGCAACAACGTGTGATGCCGGCCACAGCAAGTGCTTTTGCTCTCACGAAGCTGATGTCCCTTTGCAAAGCAGTTTAAGCATAACTGCTTCCGTTTAATGTAGGCTGACCGGTCGTCAACCGACATTTAGAGAAAACGCGGACATACACGGACAGGATGGTTTTCCTTGTTGCACAAGTCGGAACTTTTCGATTTTGGAGCCACTTTCGTCTTATAGGAATTTAGTTTTCTAGAGGGCCCACTTGAGTTCATCGCTTTGAAGTGCGACTGACTTGGTACGGACGGTCTCACATCATCGAAGGTCTCTAGGGTTCGATGACGTTCTGTGAGGAAGGTGTTCAGCTCTGCCCATGTCGGGACGTCGGCTTTCTAATGGAGCGACTGCTCCCATAAGGAGAGAGTTACTGAATGGTCGGGAGAACGATGCTCTTTCTTTGGGCAGGACACGTATCAGTTGGCTTTGCAACCGCTTTTTGTGGATCACACATACTTTGCACGAATTTACTACTGCTTTCATCAGGTTCTTAATTCTCGGAATCCAGTATTTCGACCGGATGAGGCGCACCATTAACTGGTTACCAGCATGGAGAGTTATGCGATGAGTGAAATTCGCAAGGAGGCGAGAAAGTAGGCAGTTATACGGAAGAATCACTGGATGCCGTTCATTGTATTGAAGGCTTTCGGAAGCCGCCACACGGCCGCACGCCCTGATCAGTCCATGCGGATCTAGAAACGGGTTCATGCTTAGGATGGCACTTGAACTTGGCACTGGACGCTTTTCACTTAGGCAGTGATATTCCACAGGGAATTCTCTGCGTTCGAAATTAGGAACCGCTCGGCGGCGGCGATTTCAGTGGCCAGCAAATGCACATCAGATTGAGATGTCTGCTTCCTGCACCGCTGAATGAAGCGATGAACATGAGCAAGGACCCATAGAGCTTCCTCAAGCTTGGAGAAACGTGCCAACAACTCTTCAGAAGGAGCTTTTGCGAGATGGACTTTTAGAGCACGCTTCTCCAGGTCGGTCACCGGAGCGTTGTCGACCTGAGTTGGCCATTGGTTGCGTCGATTTTGCAACCAAGTCGGTCCGTGCCACCATAACTGGCTATCGGCTAGATCTTGGAGGGAAACTCCTCTACTTGCCAGGTCTGCTGGATTATGCTCAGATTGAACATGAAACCAATTCTCCGTTTTTGTGGCCTGGGCGATCTTCGTCACCCTATTGGCTACAAATGTTGTCCACTGGCACGCTGGCTTGCTTAACCATGCAAGCACTATCGTGGAGTCCGTCGAACAGTTAAGTTCGGAGTTAATCGTAGGCATCTGCGGAATGATGTCTGCAGCCATTTCGGAAAGCAATAACGCTCCGCCATAAGCCATTTGCGATGCATCGCAAAAGCCATGATGCTCGACCTTGAAATCTGGATGAAACGATAGCCAGCGTGGAATGCGTATCTACTCTAAAACCGAATAACTTCGGAGAAAATTAAGCCATCGCTGAAAAAGCTCATTTGGAATGTTTCGTCCCACCCAATCTCCTTCAGCCAAATCTTCTGCATGAAAATTTTAGCTCGAACGATATTTTGGGACATTTGGGAATTTGGGACAGGACTTGGCGTTTTGTAAAGGACGTTTCAATAGCCAACTCTGGCGGGACGAAGAAGAATTCGTCGAAGGTTGCCTTCCAGCGAATACCGAGGGTTTTGACAGCGCTTACTGCATCGATCTCGAGAAAATCAGTATTTAATAGATGGTTGCTCTGAATGGCCGCTAAAACTTCCTTTTGGTTGGAGGTCCATTTCCTCAATAGAAATCCGGCGGAATTCAGAGCGTCTCGGAGCTCTTGCACCATGAGCTGAGCTTCTTCCGTGAAGTCCACTCCTGCTAGAACATCATCCACATAAGGCCTCATCTCTTTTTAGACGCTGCTCATTTCTTAAAAACTGAGCCAACGCGAAAGACCTAGAATGCCCTAGCCCGGAACCGATATGTTCTGGGTCGCAAAAAGGCAGAGTAACGACATATTTGCCGCACTCGTTTCTCGTGGTCGTTTGAAGGAAATTCTTCTCGTACATGGAATCGGATTCTTTTACCAACTTTGTTGGTATATTCTCCACCTCCCAAAATTTTGTGAGTTGCTTGTCGAGTGAATTATCGTACGCGTGGGAGATCTGCGTCGAAAAGGAGGAAATTCTGCTTTGTGCTGAGGCTGACACTGGTCCAGTTAGTACCCAGCCGAAAATGGTCTCTTGCCCCAAGAGAGAGCCACAGATGTTGGTTTTTGCTCCACTCAGAAGCACCGAAGGCAGAATGTCGGCTCCGATAAGGACATCTATTTGTGCGTTCTCATAGAATTTTGGATCCGCCAGTGGAAAATCGGGAAGATCCCGAAGGAAATTTTGCGGAATTGGGTAGGAAGGCAGATTTCCGGCTAGTTGAGGGAGGACATAGGCCGTCGTCTCCAACTGCAACGCGGGCCTAGTCGGAGATCGGATGGTGAAACTGCAGAGCTTCTTGGACTGAGCGGCTACTGTTTGGTTTAAGCCTGAGACTTGGGCTTGAACCACCTGGAATGGCAATCTAATTAGATTGAACAGTCGCTCGGTTATGAATGTTGCCTCCGATCCAGGCAATCGATCAGGGCGCGTGCCTTAAAGTTAGTGCCCAAATGGGAAATATTGATCACGGCAGTGCCAAGAAGGATAGCTCTTGAGCCCGTGGCGAAATAATTTTGAACGCCGGCTTGCTCACTAGGAACGAAATTGGCCTGATTATCGGAAATTGGCCTTGCAGGATTTAAAGGGCTTGAATTGCTGGAAAAGGGGTTGTTTCGGTGCAACAACGTGTGATGCCGGCCACAGCAAGTGCTTTTGCTCTCACGAAGCTGATGTCCCTTTGCAAAGCAGTTTAAGCATAACTGCTTCCGTTTAATGTAGGCTGACCGGTCGTCAACCGACATTTAGAGAAAACGCGGACATACACGGACAGGATGGTTTTCCTTGTTGCACAAGTCGGAACTTTTCGATTTTGGAGCCACTTTCGTCTTATAGGAATTTAGTTTTCTAGAGGGCCCACTTGAGTTCATCGCTTTGAAGTGCGACTGACTTGGTACGGACGGTCTCACATCATCGAAGGTCTCTAGGGTTCGATGACGTTCTGTGAGGAAGGTGTTCAGCTCTGCCCATGTCGGGACGTCGGCTTTCTAATGGAGCGACTGCTCCCATAAGGAGAGAGTTATCTTCGGGAGCTTGGATGAACACAGATATACCAGCAGGCAGTCCCAGTTCTCAGTGTTGATGCCTGGCAGTCAAGCAACCTTGAACAGTACTTTGCAGTACCTTCAAGGCCACCCCAGATTCCTGTGGTTACGACTGCACATTAAACAGTATTTTCAATTGACTGTTTACCAACAATCGTTTATTTTCGAAACGCTCTATTAGGTTTTCCCACGCAGAGCGGAAACCCTCGTTGGTGAGAGGCGAAATCGAAACGATGGCATGCGCGTCGCCACTTGTTTTGGCATTTAAATGGAATAACTTTTCAACCGGAGTCAGCCGTGGATTATTGATATAAATGGCTGTGAAAAGATCCCGGAAAGTCGGCCAGCGAAGATAGTCGCCTGCGAAAACTTCTGTATCGCATGGAGGCAACCGACAGCCAGAGGAAATGTAGGCCTGAGGCGCAGCGTTCGCGGTTGGGATGGACTGAGACGTGCCCTGCTCGATTTTATCAACGAGCTGGGCAACACACCTTTCATAGACTTAATAGCAATAACTGTATTTAGTCCTGAGAATAGGCATGTTGCCTGCTGCCGCTTCGCCTGCTGACACAAGACACACTGAGCAGAGGTCGAATTCCTTTTCAACCCTGTCCCATAGGGTTCGGACTTGGTCGCGACGGACGCTGAGCAACGTGACGGTTGGAGCTGCGGATTCCGGAGTGTTAATCTGAGCCTCAAATTCGCTTAAGCGGTCAGTTCGGTTTCTGAATTTGGCTAGCGCTAGATCGGAAGCAGCCATATTTTTAGCTGTGCGCTGTACTGTGGCTTTGGATGGAGTAGCACAGTCGTCGGAAATCTGCGCAGGAGTTATCGGTGACGGCACAAGCATGCCTTCACCTCCCCCGAAACCCCCACGGGCAGCGACCTAATTATGAGACACTCAACCCGGACACACATCGCAGCGAAGTCATCAACCCACACTGGATCAGCAGAGTCAGGATTCCCAAGAATCCAACCGAAGCACTGGAAGGGGCATCCGGGTGAAAAGTGCCGACGCAAGGGGTTTCGCAGAACAAAGAATTGTACGCTAGGCTAAGAGGAAAATTATTCTGAAAATAAAAATAATTCTGTCACCGAACTTCGAGCGACTCACTTCAATACCACAAATCCTCCTTGGCCTTAATATAAAAACAGAACAGATCCTGGACCACGACTTAACTGGCGCATCCGAAGGAGATCCAGAGCATCCAAAAGAAGAAAGATATGAAGATCACCGGGATATTCTGAATTCCGTGCGCTTAAAAGAAAAAGAACCGACTCCAAACATACATAAATACCTTTATACACAAGAACAAATATGCAAAATCAGCAAATTACGGTGTGCGGAAGCAAAATAAATGGCATCAACAATTGTGCATTACACACGCAAATCTAAAGGCATATTAACAAATATATATTAAAACGACCATCAATCGCTGATGACATAATGCACCGAGCATTAAAAAATGTGAACACTAAATATGCAATAAAACAAATATACTATTAAAACCCCAAAATTCACAATTTAAATTTCGTACTACCAAGTTAAACATATTTTTATTAACGATCAATCGCTGATTGCTGCTACAAAATGCGTCGCGCATTAAAATATGTACACGCCTAATGTGTACCACAAAAAAAAAAAAAAAATAAATGATTTTGCATATTACACAAAAAATTTTTTTGCAAACATATTTTTAGCAACAATCAATCGCTGACTGCCGCTACATAATGCATCGCGCATTAAAATATGTAAACGTCTAATATGTGCCGCAATAAAAAAGAAATAATTTCCCATATTACACAAAAAGAAACTATACAAACATATTTATGCGGCAATCAATAATAATTAATAGCCGCTCATACATCGCGCATAAATATGTGAATATAGCCACACTGGAAAAAAAAAGTGAAGGCATAACAAAACCTATGTGCCACCTAAATTAATGCATGTGTGAATAATCGCGGCAGTTCGTAGGGAGCCCCCTTCAGGCCTCGGCAACCGCACTTGATAGTCGATCACTTGAGTTGTTTATGTGGGCACACATACTTGCATGCACGCCGCAGCGTCCGGCCGCTACATTGTAGACGGTGTTGCATAACAACATAAACTGTACTCAGTAAAATCGACAAAACGATCGCCATTAATAGACATACACTAACAATATCAAATTACAGATCCCAACGTATTCGTTAGGATCGACAACGCACCCCACTATCGATAAGTACAAGCAAACAAGATACACGTAATTAAGAAAAACACCTAAAAAAATTTAAGAAAAGGGAAAGAGAAAAGAATACGCTACATTCCTAAACTATATATTATCCGTATTATTTTTTAACATATTCATACATTCATTATACACACATTTTTACAAATTTCTATACCTTATATATATTTCTGCGAATTCAAAAAAATTTTTTATTATACCCTTATTACCCAAATATCCCTTTATACATTTTGCTAGACTACAATACCAATACCAATACATATATACGTCATTCTCTCAGACAGTCCACACCTATACATCTCAAACTTTTTAGTACCCTTGCAAATGTCCAGAAAAACAATCGTGGATAAGACAAAATCTAGGCTAGGCCTTAGAAGTAGCAGCAGTTTACCGGAGATAAAGGAGGAAGAAATCATAGTTATGGATTCCGGAAACGGGTCAGGGGGATCAAGAAAGACTAGTCCGGCACCCCACGTAATAAACATGACCAACGCTAGCACACTACTAAACACCTCAATGAATACATCGATTGATATGACGCTGAATCCCCAAGACATACTAGCCTTTGTAAAACAACTGCCGACCTTTGAGGGTGCACCGGGGACCCTACAAAAATTCATAGTGAGCGTAGAGGAAGTGATCATGCTCATTAGGGGCACTGATCAGACTCCGTACGGGCAGCTACTGCTACGCACACTAAGGAACAAAGTGATAGGCAAGGCGGACGAGGCCCTGAATATGCTGAACACAAAATTGGAATGGGACAGCATCAGGGATAACCTGAAACGCATGCAAGAAATCGGAGCCTATTTTAATCTCCAAAAAACAGAATCAGCCGGACGGTCTTCCCTTCGGGAAATTGTTTCATGAAATTAATAGATTGAGAAGCGAGCTGTTGACACTGGCCACCGATTCCGAACAAGGGGCTGTGCAGCATCGAGAAGAGCTCTTTACGACGGCATTTGCCTAAATGCCTTCCTAGTAGGCATCCGCTACCCGCTCAGAACGGTCTTCCGGGCTAGGAACCCGTCGACCATAGAACAAGCCCACGAATGGTGCCAGGCAGAGCAAAGCTTCATGCACCAAAGACAGAATAGGCCCAGAAATAATTACAATAACAATTTCGACCACAACAGGGCACCCCCAAAAAGACCAGGGGGACGCTTCGAACGATACCGCAACTATCCCCAAAACAACTACAGGACGGATAACCGGAGGGATAACCCCTTCCGGCAAGGGGAATTCCGCAACAACGACAATAGGGGCTGGAATAACAATTTCAGGGCAGGACTACCGGCCCCGAGACAAGACAACTCAGACCGACGCAACTGACCAAGGGCTCCAACCAATTATAACAATATCGACGACAATGTAAATTTTCAACCAGGAGCCTCGACCGACAAGTCGGCTACCTAAGTAACATGACGCATGGCTCGACTCTACCCTACATAACGCTGAACCTATTTGACCCCCTTCAAGCCCTAAAATTCCTTATCGACACCGGTACCTCATACTCCTTCATCGACCCGGCCATCAGTCCGCAAGAAGTAAACCGCACACTCGACCGGGAAATCAAAATAACCACTGTCATGGACAGTTATACACTGACAATGGCAACAACCTTGCCCATGCCATAGGAATTTGGAGAGCAGGGCGAAATAAACCTTCTACTCTTCAAATCCCACCCATACTTCAACGGGCTCCTGGGCATAGACGTCCTCACAAAACTCAAGGCAAAGATTGACATCAAGAACCTAAAACTTGAGACACAATCCGCCCCAATCGATATAATAACACAAATTAACAGGGGTACACAGGAACTCCACATCGCACCCCACAGCAAGTCTCGAATTAAATTACCAGTAGACATATACGAGGGTATTTTCCTGCAATGCAGTAGGCATCAATAAAGACCTCACTATCACGGGCGGCCTTTACACTGCTATCGACGGACATAGCTACCTCGAGGTAACAAACAACTCCCATGACGAACAAACACTTTGCTTAGACCAACCAATAGAAGTTGCACCCTATGACGAGGACGAACACGACCAGACGGGCCAGACCTCACCGAACAATTCAAACGACCTATCGACCAAATCCGAACTGAGCACCTAAGCCCAGAAGAGCGACAAGGACTGTTCGCGGTCTGCAACCAGTTCCGGGAGCTATTCTACGACGAGAGAAAGACCCTCACCTTTTCGAATACAGTCAAACATTCTATCCCGACGACAGACGATACACCGGTGCACGTAAAGACTTACAGGTACCCGTACATTCATAAAAAGGAAGTACAGAACCAAATAAAAAAGATGCTAGAACAAGACATAATCCGAAATAGCCACTCACCTTGGGGCGCACCCGTCTGGGTAGTACCCAAGAAAACCGACTCGGACGGCAACAAGAAATGGCGACTGGTTATAGATTTCAGGAAACTGAACGAGAAAACCATCGCCGACTTATACCCTATCCCCAACATAAATGATATCCTCGACAGCCTAGGCTGTACTTCACCACCCTGGACCTGGCAAGTGGGTTCCATCAAATTCAGATTAACCCGGAAGATAGGGCTAAAACAGCATTTTCGGTCGAAAACGGCCATTACGAATTTACCAGAATGCCCTTCGGGCTGAGAAACGCCCCCGCCACATTTCAACGTGTCATGGATAACGTCTAAGGCACGCTAATAGAAGATATCTGACTAGTCTACCTAGACGATATCATAATATTCTCCGCTTCACTCCAGAAACATTTGGATGACATAAGCTCCGTGTTCAGAAAACTTCGCACAGCAAATTTGAAAATCCAACTCACCAAGTCGATCTTCCTACGTAAGGAAATAGATTTCTTGGGCCACGTAGTCACTCAAGAGGGAATCAAACCGAACCCTAATAAAATAGCGGCCATAAAAGAATTTCCATGCCCCAAGACCACTCGACAAATTAAGTCTTTCCTGGGACTTATAGGATATTACAGGAAATTCATTAAAGATTTCGCGCGAATTACTAAACCGCTCACCAACCAATTAAAAGGTGGCAAGTCGGTAATAATCAACAACGAATTCCGCGAAGCCTTTGAAATCTGCAAGACACTACTTGTCAACGACCCAATTTTGAGACACCCAGACTTCACCTTACCCTTCACCTTAACTACAGACGCGAGTAACGTCGCGTTGGGAGCGGTGCTTTCGCAAGGACCAAAAACCTGTGTCTGACCAATATGCTTCGCAAGCAGAACCCTCAACGAAGCTGAAACTCGCTACTCGACGATAGAGAAGGAAATGTTAGGAATTGTGTGGGCAGAAAAGCATTTCAGACCATACCTCTACGGTCGGAAATTCAAACTAGTTACCGACCACAAACCCCTTTTAGGACTTAGGAATTTCAATGGCCAGAACGCAAAACTTATTCGCTGGCGGGATGCCTTGAGCGAACACACGTACGAATTGGAACACGAAAAGGGTTCCCAAAACGTCGTCGCAGACGCACTGAGCAGGGTGGAACCAAACACTCACATAAACATAGCTATGCCGAGCGAACCAGGAGACATTCCAGTATCCTAGAGCCCACTTAACGCTTTTAATTCGCAAGCCACCCTTACGGTTTCACCAGACTCGTCATGTACGATCTGTGTCCCATCCAAAAATAAAATCAGAAGACAGATTTCTGAACCTCTCTTTACCTTAGAGATAGTTACGGATATCTTAAAAGAAACGTAAGAACCAAACAAGACCTTAGCCGTGTTCGCTACCGACGAAATTTTCGAAATAATTAAAAAAGCTTATTCCGAATATTTCACAGGAACTAACAACTATAAAATCCTCAGGTGCTTAACGTTCCTTAAGGAACCTTCAAGCACCGGCGAGTTAGTATCACTTATTAAAACAACTACGCCCACCTAAAAAGGGAAATCTACGTACCCCACTTAAAAAGTCTTATCGCACAGGCAATTCGAGATTGCGAGACCTGCCTCACACTCAAGTATGACAGGCACCCGTAGAAACCACCCCACATAATGCCCGAAATCCCGAACGAACCACTAGACATCCTGCATACGGATATCTATACAATCAATAAAAACTACAACCTTACAATCATAGACAAATTCTCTAGATTCGCGCAAGCTTTCCCTCTACCCAATAGGAATTCCATCAGTGTAACCAAAGCATTTAAAACATTCTTCTGCCAATTCGGTATACCCAAAAAGGTCATATTCGACCAAGGGGCCGAATTCGCGGGAACAGTTTTCACGGATTTCCTAGAGCAATACGGCGTAGAGGTGCAAGTGACATCCTTTCAACAGTCAAGCAGTAACTCGACAGTCGAAAGGCTCCACTCAACACTGACGGAGATATACCGAATCGTCCTCGCAAAAAGGAAGGAGGGGAAACTAGACTTGGACCATGAAGAAATCTTATCAGAGACAGTTGTCACATACAATAATGCGATCCACTCGAGCACGAACCTAACACCGTTCGAACTCTTCAGCGGCCGTACCCACGTTTTCACAAAAACAGTCAAGTTCAACACTGGACACGACTTTCTAAATAAACTCAATGAATTTCGAACTAAAATCTACCCAGAGGTCAAAAAAACACTTGGAAGACATCGCTTTAAAGCGCACGTCTAAACTCAACGAAACGAGGGAGGACCCCCCTGCCTTACCTACCGGAAACACAGTCTTCCGGAAGGAAAACAGGAGGAATAAAATAACAACCCGTTTCACGAGACAAACAGTACTACGGGACAGCGGACATACACTCCACACGACACGGAACCAAAAAATACACAAACAAAAGATTAGGAAGATTTCCTTACCAAAATGACCACCGACATGGGCTTAACACATAGGTCTCCTTTTTTGCTTATTTTTTTTCCCTGTATTGGGGATTTAAATTTTGAGTTCCGATTAAGTTATTTCTGCGGCTTAAATTACATTTTTTTTTTCTTTCTTCCTTCCCTTTAGATAGACTTGGATTTTGGGGCTTCGTGTTATTTTCTTACCACCAATGGGTTTTATATTCTTCCACTAAAATATTTTTGGTCAACTTCTATTACCAACCTTTTGACCAGAGATTTCGTTGCGTTGATACCTTTATCAGAATCTTACATAAGGAGTTACTAGCCTAAGCTTATTGGCGGTGCATACTACACCACCGATGACTAACTAGAAACACTTAACTGACGTCCATTACAGATTGACGATGACCAACGCCAAGGAACTGACATTCGAACCATTGACCAACGACCAAGCAATAATAAAAGCCCAACTAGGAAAGGCCAGAACGGTTTCGGCATTCACAACAATACAACATATAATACACCTGAACGAGTAAGAGATCGCAGCCAAAGGGTTGCACAAGCTCATAGGGGATCTCCCGAACAAATCGGAGGCCACTAGCCTTAAATCCCTACTACTCGCGAAACTTGACCTCATCAACCATAGGCTAGCCTCTCTGCTACCCAACACCAATAGCGGTAGAACTAGAAGAGGTTTGATCAACGGTCTAGGGACAATAGTGAAGATAGTAAGCGGTAACATGGACGCCAACGACGAAGACAGGATAAACATACAACTAACAAACCTATATAACAACGAGAAGAGAATGAATAGATTCAAAAATGAAACAATAATTATTTTCAGGGAAATAGCAACACACATTAATAGAGAACAGAAGGAAATGACTGATATTATAAACTCAAATCAAAATAAAATTTTTAAAGAACTAAACAAAGGACAAAGGGACCTAGAGCTAGACCGTCTTATCCACAGGTTAAATATCAACTTAGACCTCCTCTACGCTCATTTGACTAGCGTAGCGGAAAGCCTATTATTCGCAAAATTAAAAATAATCCTCGAATACATCCTAACCAATCCCGAAATAGTTAAAATCAGGAACTCTCTAACGACACAGGGAATACAAATCAACGCAGACCACGAGATCTATGAATTATTATCACTTCATACTAGCACCAGTAATAAAACCCTAACATTCGAAATCAAGATCCCAATTTTGTCTATTACAAATTATAAATTGTACCAAATTATAGCAATACCGTTCAACGGTATGCAGATTGTAAACCTACCCAACTACATACTAAGAAATAACGAAGAATTAAGTATTGTACAAGACCCATGTATCAAAGTAAACTCCGAATTTGTATGCGAAACCCCCACCACCCCCGGTAACCAGCCCTGCCTCCACAACCTACTCAACAACAAACCAGCGACATGCGACACGGTGGAAACAGCAAGGAACCAGGAAATCTACAGCCCAATAGAAGGAATACTCATCATCACCAACGCAGTAAACCTCAACATAACAACAAACTGCGCACCGGAAAGAATAGTAAACGCCTCGTTTATCGTAAGATACGACAATTGCCTTTACCTCCCCCGAAACCCCCACGGGCAGCGACCTACTTATGAGACACTCAACCCGGACACACATCGCAGCGAAGTCATCAACCCACACTGGATCAGCAGAGTCAGGATTCCCAAGAATCCAACCGAAGCACTGGAAGGGGCATCCGGGTGAAAAGTGCCGACGCAAGGGGTTTCGCAGAACAAAAGAATTGTACGCTAGGCTAAGAGGAAAATTATTCTGAAAATAAAAATTATTCTGTCACCGAACTTCGAGCGACTCACTTCAATACCACAAATCCTCCTTGGCCTTAATATAAAAACAGAACAGATCCTGGACCACGACTTAACTGGCGCATCCGAAGGAGATCCAGAGCATCCAAAAGAAGAAAGATATGAAGATCACCGGGATATTATTAAATATTGTGTAATGCAGGTAAGCAGCCGGCCAAGTGACTTCAATAAGTGAGTGCAAATGTAAAATAAAAAAGAAACGAAATTAAAAATAATGCAGTGCACCCAAACGAATTCTGAATTCCGTGCGCTTAAAAGAAAAAGAACCGACTCCAAACATACATAAATACCTTTATACACAAGAACAAATATGCAAAATCGGCAAATTACGGTGTGCGGAAGCAAAATAAATGGCATCAACAATTGTGCATTACACACGCAAATCTAAAGGCATATTAACAAATATATATTAAAACGACCATCAATCGCTGATGACATAATGCACCGAGCATTAAAAAATGTGAACACTAAATATGCAATAAAACAAATATACTATTAAAACCCCAAAATTCACAATTTAAATTTCGTACTACCGAGCTAAACATATTTTTATTAACGATCAATCGCTGATTGCTGCTACAAAATGCGTCGCGCATTAAAATATGTACACGCCTAATATGTACCACAAAAAAAAAAAAAAAAATAAATGATTTTGCATATTACACAAAAAATTTTTTTGCAAACATATTTTTAGCAACAATCAATCGCTGACTGCCGCTACATAATGCATCGCGCATTAAAATATGTAAACGTCTAATATGTGCCGCAATAAAAAAGAAATAATTTCCCATATTACACAAAAAGAAACTATACAAACATATTTATGCGGCAATCAATAATAATTAATAGCCGCTCATGCATCGCGCATAAATATGTGAATATAGCCACACTGGAAAAAAAAAGTGAAGGCATAACAAAACCTATGTGCCACCTAAATTAATGCATGTGTGAATAAGCGCGGCAGTTCGTAGGGAGCCCCCTTCAGGCCTCGGCAACCGCACTTGATAGTCGATCACTTGAGTTGTTTATGTGGGCACACATACTTGCATGCACGCCGCAGCGTCCGGCCGCTACATTGTAGACGGTGTTGCATAACAACATAAACTGTACTCAGTAAAATCGACAAAACGATCGCCATTAATAGACATACACTAACAATATCAAATTACAGATCCCAACGTATTCGTTAGGATCGACAACGCACCCCACTATCGATAAGTACAAGCAAACAAGATACACGTAATTAAGAAAAACACCTAAAAAAATTTAAGAAAAGGGAAAGAGAAAAGAATACGCTACATTCCTAAACTATATATTATCCGTATTATTTTTTAACATATTCATACATTCATTATACACACATTTTTACAAATTTCTATACCTTATATATATATTTCTGCGAATTCAAAAAAATTTTTTATTATACCCTTATTACCCAAATATCCCTTTATACATTTTGCTAGACTACAATACCAATACCAATACATATATACGTCATTCTCTCAGACAGTCCACACCTATACATCTCAAACTTTTTAGTACCCTTGCAAATGTCCAGAAAAACAATCGCGGATAAGACAAAATCTAGGCTAGGCCTTAGAAGTAGCAGCAGTTTACCGGAGATAAAGGAGGAAGAAATCATAGTTATGGATTCCGGAAACGGGTCAGGGGGATCAAGAAAGACTAGTCCGGCACCCCACGTAATAAACATGACCAACGCTAGCACACTACTAAACACCTCAATGAATACATCGATTGATATGACGCTGAATCCCCAAGACATACTAGCCTTTGTAAAACAACTGCCGACCTTTGAGGGTGCACCGGGGACCCTACAAAAATTCATAGTGAGCGTAGAGGAAGTGATCATGCTCATTAGGGGCACTGATCAGACTCCGTACGGGCAGCTACTGCTACGCACACTAAGGAACAAAGTGATAGGCAAGGCGGACGAGGCCCTGAATATGCTGAACACAAAATTGGAATGGGACAGCATCAGGGATAACCTGAAACGCATGCAAGAAATCGGAGCCTATTTTAATCTCCAAAAAACCGAATCAGCCGGACGGTCTTCCCTTCGGGAAATTGTTTCATGAAGTTAATAGATTGAGAAGCGAGCTGTTGACACTGGCCACCGATTCCGAACAAGGGGCTGTGCAGCATCGAGAAGAGCTCTTTACGACGGCATTTGCCTAAATGCCTTCCTAGTATAGCGGATGCCCGCTCAGAACGGTCTTCCGGGCTAGGAACCCGTCGACCATAGAACAAGCCCACGAATGGGCGAATGGGAAACGAAGCCCCAAAACAACTACAGGACGGATAACCGGAGGGATAACCCCTTCCGGCAAGGGGAATTCCGCAACAACGACAATAGGGGCTGGAATAACAATTTCAGGGCAGGACTACCGGCCCCGAGACAAGACAACTCAGACCGACGCAACGGACCAAGGGCTCCAACCAATTATAACAATATCGACGACAATGTAAATTTTCAACCAGGAGCCTCGACCGACAAGTCGGCTACCTAAGTAACATGACGCATGGCTCGACTCTACCCTACATAACGCTGAACCTATTTGACCCCCTTCAAGCCCTAAAATTCCTTATCGACACCGGTACCTCATACTCCTTCATCGACCCGGCCATCAGTCCGCAAGAAGTAAACCGCACACTCGACCGGGAAATCAAAATAACCACTGTCATGGACAGTTATACACTGACAATGGCAACAACCATGCCCATGCCATAGGAATTTGGAGAGCAGGGCGAAATAAACCTTCTACTCTTCAAATTCCACCCATACTTCAACGGGCTCCTGGGCATAGACGTCCTCACAAAACTCAAGGCAAAGATTGACATCAAGAACCTAAAACTTGAGACACAATCCGCCCCAATCGATATAATAACACAAATTAACAGGGGTACACAGGAACTCCACATCGCACCCCACAGCAAGTCTCGAATTAAATTACCAGTAGACATAGACGAGGGTATTTTCCTGCAATGCAGTAGGCATCAATAAAGACCTCACTATCACGGGCGGACTTTACACTGCTATCGACGGACATAGCTACCTCGAGGTAACAAACAACTCCCATGACGAACAAACACTTTGCTTAGACCAACCAATAGAAGTTGCACCCTATGACGAGGACGAAAACGACCAGACGGGCCAGACCTCACCGAACAATTCAAACGACCTATCGACCAAATCCGAACTGAGCACCTAAACCCAGAAGAGCGACAAGGACTGTTCGCGGTCTGCAACCAGTTCCGGGAGCTATTCTACGACGAGAGAAAGACCCTCACCTTTTCGAATACAGTCAAACATTCTATCCCGACGACAGACGATACACCGGTGCACGTAAAGACTTACAGGTACCCGTACATTCATAAAAAGGAAGTACAGAACCAAATAAAAAAGATGCTAGAACAAGACATAATCCGAAATAGCCACTTACCTTGGGGCGCACCCGTCTGGGTAGTACCCAAGAAAACCGACTCGGACGGCAACAAGAAATGGCGACTGGTTATAGATTTCAGGAAACTGAACGAGAAAACCATCGCCGACTTATACCCTATCCCCAACATAAATGATATCCTCGACAGCCTAGGCTGTACTTCACCACCCTGGACCTGGCAAGTGGGTTCCATCAAATTCAGATTAACCCGGAAGATAGGGCTAAAACAGCATTTTCGGTCGAAAACGGTCATTACGAATTTACCAGAATGCCCTTCGGGCTGAGAAACGCCCCCGCCACATTTCAACGTGTCATGGATAACGTCTTAGGCACGCTAATAGAAGTTATCTGCCTAGTCTACCTAGACGATATCATAATATTCTCCGCTTCACTCCAGAAACATTTGGATGACATAAGCTCCGTGTTCAGAAAACTTCGCACAGCAAATTTGAAAATCCAACTCACCAAGTCGATCTTCCTACGTAAGGAAATAGATTTCTTGGGCCACGTAGTCACTCAAGAGGGAATCAAACCGAACCCTAATAAAATAGCGGCCATAAAAGAATTTCCATGCCCCAAGACCACTCGACAAATTAAGTCTTTCCTGGGACTTATAGGATATTACAGGAAATTCATTAAAGATTTCGCGCGAATTACTAAACCGCTCACCAACCAATTAAAAGGTGGCAAGTCGGTAATAATCAACAACGAATTCCGCGAAGCCTTTGAAATCTGCAAGACACTACTTGTCAACGACCCAATTTTGAGACACCCAGACTTCACCTTACCCTTCACCTTAACTACAGACGCGAGTAACGTCGCGTTGGGAGCGGTGCTTTCGCAAGGACCAAAAACCTGTGTCTGACCAATATGCTTCGCAAGCAGAACCCTCAACGAAGCTGAAACTCGCTACTCGACGATAGAGAAGGAAATGTTAGGAATTGTGTGGGCAGAAAAGCATTTCAGACCATACCTCTACGGTCGGAAATTCAAACTAGTTACCGACCACAAACCCCTTTTAGGACTTAGGAATTTCAATGGCCAGAACGCAAAACTTATTCGCTGGCGGGATGCCTTGAGCGAACACACGTACGAATTGGAACACGAAAAGGGTTTCCAAAACGTCGTCGCAGACGCACTGAGCAGGGTGGAACCAAACACTCACATAAACATAGCTATGCCGAGCGAACCAGGAGACATTCCAGTATCCTAGAGCCCACTTAACGCTTTTAATTCGCAAGCCACCCTTACGGTTTCACCAGACTCGTCATGTACGATCTGTGTCCCATCCAAAAATAAAATCAGAAGACAGATTTCTGAACCTCTCTTTACCTTAGAGATAGTTACGGATATCTTAAAAGAAACGTAAGAACCAAACAAGACCTTAGCCGTGTTCGCTACCGACGAAATTTTCGAAATAATTAAAAAAGCTTATTCCGAATATTTCACAGGAACTAACAACTATAAAATCCTCAGGTGCTTAACGTTCCTTAAGGAACCTTCAAGCACCGGCGAGTTAGTATCACTTATTAAAACAACTACGCCCACCTAAAAAGGGAAATCTACGTACCCCACTTAAAAAGTCTTATCGCACAGGCAATTCGAGATTGCGAGACCTGCCTCACACTCAAGTATGACAGGCACCCGTAGAAACCACCCCACATAATGCCCGAAATCCCGAACGAACCACTAGACATCCTGCATACGGATATCTATACAATCAATAAAAACTACAACCTTACAATCATAGACAAATTCTCTAGATTCGCGCAAGCTTTCCCTCTACCCAATAGGAATTCCATCAGTGTAACCAAAGCATTTAAAACATTCTTCTGCCAATTCGGTATACCCAAAAAGGTCATATTCGACCAAGGGGCCGAATTCGCGGGAACAGTTTTCACGGATTTCCTAGAGCAATACGGCGTAGAGGTGCAAGTGACATCCTTTCAACAGTCAAGCAGTAACTCGACAGTCGAAAGGCTCCACTCAACACTGACGGAGATATACCGAATCGTCCTCGCAAAAAGGAAGGAGGGGAAACTAGACTTGGACCATGAAGAAATCTTATCAGAGACAGTTGTCACATACAATAATGCGATCCACTCGAGCACGAACCTAACACCGTTCGAACTCTTCAGCGGCCGTACCCACGTTTTCACAAAAACAGTCAAGTTCAACACTGGACACGACTTTCTAAATAAACTCAATGAATTTCGAACTAAAATCTACCCAGAGGTCAAAAAAACACTTGGAAGACATCGCTTTAAAGCGCACGTCTAAACTCAACGAAACGAGGGAGGACCCCCCTGCCTTACCTACCGGAAACACAGTCTTCCGGAAGGAAAACAGGAGGAATAAAATAACAACCCGTTTCACGAGACAAACAGTACTACGGGACAGCGGACATACACTCCACGCGACACGGAACCAAAAAATACACAAACAAAAGATTAGGAAGATTTCCTTACCAAAATGACCACCGACATGGGCTTAACACATAGGTCTCCTTTTTTGCTTATTTTTTTTCCCTGTATTGGGGATTTAAATTTTGAGTTCCGATTAAGTTATTTCTGCGGCTTAAATTACATTTTTTTTTTTCTTTCTTCCTTCCCTTTAGATAGACTTGGATTTTGGGGCTTCGTGTTATTTTCTTACCACCAATGGGTTTTATATTCTTCCACTAAAATATTTTTGGTCAACTTCTATTACCAACCTTTTGACCAGAGATTTCGTTGCGTTGATACCTTTATCAGAATCTTACATAAGGAGTTACTAGCCTAAGCTTATTGGCGGCGCATACTACACCACCGATGACTAACTAGAAACACTTAACTGACGTCCATTACAGATTGACGATGACCAACGCCAAGGAACTGACATTCGAACCATTGACCAACGACCAAGCAATAATAAAAGTCCAACTAGGAAAGGCCAGAACGGTTTCGGCATTCACAACAATACAACATATAATACACCTGAACGAGTAAGAGATCGCAGCCAAAGGGTTGCACAAGCTCATAGGGGATCTCCCGAACAAATCGGAGGCCACTAGCCTTAAATCCCTACTACTCGCGAAACTTGACCTCATCAACCATAGGATAGCCTCTCTGCTACCCAACACCAATAGCGGTAGAACTAGAAGAGGTTTGATCAACGGTCTAGGGACAATAGTGAAGATAGTAAGCGGTAACATGGACGCCAACGACGAAGACAGGATAAACATACAACTAACAAACCTATATAACAACGAGAAGAGAATGAATAGATTCAAAAATGAAACAATAATTAGATTCAGGGAAATAGCAACACACATTAATAGAGAACAGGAGGTAATGACTGATATTATAAACTCAAATCAAAATAAAATTTTTAAAGAACTAAACAAAGGACAAAGGGACCTAGAGCTAGACCGTCTTATCCACAGGTTAAATATCAACTTAGACCTCCTCTACGCTCATTTGACTAGCGTAGCGGAAAGCCTTTTATTCGCAAAATTAAAAATAATCCTCGAATACATCCTAACCAATCCCGAAATAGTTAAAATCAGGAACTCTCTAACGACACAGGGAATACAAATCAACGCAGACCACGAGATCTATGAATTATTATCACTTCATACTAGCACCAGTAATAAAACACTAACATTCGAAATCAAGATCCCAATTTTGTCTATTACAAATTATAAATTGTACCAAATTATAGCAATACCGTTCAACGGTATGCAGATTGTAAACCTACCCAACTACATACTAAGAAATAACGAAGAATTAAGTATTGTACAAGACCCATGTATCAAAGTAAACTCCGAATTTGTATGCGAAACCCCCACCACCCCCGGTAACCAGCCCTGCCTCCACAACCTACTCAACAACAAACCAGCGACATGCGACACGGTGGAAACAGCAAGGAACCAGGAAATCTACAGCCCAATAGAAGGAATACTCATCATCACCAACGCAGTAAACCTCAACATAACAACAAACTGCGCACCGGAAAGAATAGTAAACGCCTCGTTTATCGTAAGATACGACAATTGCTCTATCCTGGCAAATGGAACGATATATGCCGACACCATCACCACGATCACAGAAAAACTACAGATTAACTTGATCAAAGCAGAGGAGGTAAAAACCATACCCGCAGAAGAACCATTCAGCCTGCGGAAAATACAAATAAATACACTGAAAACCGAAGAGGACATCGCAGCAATTTACGACAACGCAACAACCCACCTTACAGTCATCTACATCCTGATTGCCGGCTCCTCGGCATTGGCCGCCGCCGCCAGGACGTTAAGGAAGAACAAAACGACGTACACCGCCACGCATGTCCTTCCTACCGGAACTCCGGCCATACCTTCGCTATGATCCTCGTTCCGTCTTGAGGGGGGAGGAGTTAACGGTGACGGCACAAGCATGCCTTTACCTCCCCCGAAACCCCCACGGGCAGCGACCTACTTATGAGACACTCAACCCGGACACACATCGCAGCGAAGTCATCAACCCACACTGGATCAGCAGAGTCAGGATTCCCAAGAATCCAACCGAAGCACTGGAAGGGGCATCCGGGTGAAAAGTGCCGACGCAAGGGGTTTCGCAGAACAAAAGAATTGTACGCTAGGCTAAGAGGAAAATTATTCTGAAAATAAAAATTATTCTGTCACCGAACTTCGAGCGACTCACTTCAATACCACAAATCCTCCTTGGCCTTAATATAAAAACAGAACAGATCCTGGGCCACGACTTAACTGGCGCATCCGAAGGAGATCCAGAGCATCCAAAAGAAGAAAGATATGAAGATCACCGGGGTATTATTAAATATTGTGTAATGCAGGTAAGCAGCCGACCAAGTGACTTCAATAAGTGAGTGCAAATGTAAAATAAAAAAGAAACGAAATTAAAAATAATGCAGTGCACCCACACGAATTCTGAATTCCGTGCGCTTAAAAGAAAAAGAACCGACTCCAAACATACATAAATACCTTTATACACAAGAACAAATATGCAAAATCAGCAAATTACGGTGTGCGGAAGCAAAATAAATGGCATCAACAATTGTGCATTACACACGCAAATCTAAAGGCATATTAACAAATATATATTAAAACGACCATCAATCGCTGATGACATAATGCACCGAGCATTAAAAAATGTGAACACTAAATATGCAATAAAACAAATATACTATTAAAACCCCAAAATTCACAATTTAAATTTCGTACTACCGAGCTAAACATATTTTTATTAACGATCAATCGCTGATTGCTGCTACAAAATGCGTCGCGCATTAAAATATGTACACGCCTAATATGTACCACAAAAAAAAAAAAAAAAAAAATGATTTTGCATATTACACAACAAATTTTTTTGCAAACATATTTTTAGCAACAATCAATCGCTGACTGCCGCTACATAATGCATCGCGCATTAAAATATGTAAACGTCTAATATGTGCCGCAATAAAAAAGAAATAATTTCCCATATTATATATATAATATATTTATATATTTATATATATAATATATATATATATATATATTTATATATATATATATTTCTGCGAATTCAAAAAAATTTTTTATTATACCCTTATTACCCAAATATCCCTTTATACATTTTGCTAGACTACAATACCAATACCAATACATATATACGTCATTCTCTCAGACAGTCCACACCTATACATCTCAAACTTTTTAGTACCCTTGCAAATGTCCAGAAAAACAATCGTGGATAAGACAAAATCTAGGCTAGGCCTTAGAAGTAGCAGCAGTTTACCGGAGATAAAGGAGGAAGAAATCATAGTTATGGATTCCGGAAACGGGTCAGGGGGATCAAGAAAGACTAGTCCGGCACCCCACGTAATAAACATGACCAACGCTAGCACACTACTAAACACCTCAATGAATACATCGATTGATATGACGCTGAATCCCCAAGACATACTAGCCTTTGTAAAACAACTGCCGACCTTTGAGGGTGCACCGGGGACCCTACAAAAATTCATAGTGAGCGTAGAGGAAGTGATCATGCTCATTAGGGGCACTGATCAGACTCCGTACGGGCAGCTACTGCTACGCACACTAAGGAACAAAGTGATAGGCAAGGCGGACGAGGCCCTGAATATGCTGAACACAAAATTGGAATGGGACAGCATCAGGGATAACCTGAAACGCACGCAAGAAATCGGAGCCTATTTTAATCTCCAAAAAACAGAATCAGCCGGACGGTCTTCCCTTCGGGAAATTGTTTCATGAAATTAATAGATTGAGAAGCGAGCTGTTGACACTGGCCACCGATTCCGAACAAGGGGCTGTGCAGCATCGAGAAGAGCTCTTTACGACGGCATTTGCCTAAATGCCTTCCTAGTAGGCATCCGCTACCCGCTCAGAACGGTCTTCCGGGCTAAAATAAAAAAGAAACGAAATTAAAAATAATGCAGTGCACCCAAACGAATTCTGAATTCCGTGCGCTTAAAAGAAAAAGAACCGACTCCAAACATACATAAATACCTTTATACACAAGAACAAATATGCAAAATCAGCAAATTACGGTGTGCGGAAGCAAAATAAATGGCATCAACAATTGTGCATTACACACGCAAATCTAAAGGCATATTAACAAATATATATTAAAACGACCATCAATCGCTGATGACATAATGCACCGAGCATTAAAAAATGTGAACACTAAATATGCAATAAAACAAATATACTATTAAAACCCCAAAATTCACAATTTAAATTTCGTACTACCGAGCTAAACATATTTTTATTAACGATCAATCGCTGATTGCTGCTACAAAATGCGTCGCGCATTAAAATATGTACACGCCTAATATGTACCACAAAAAAAAAAAAAAAATAAATGATTTTGCATATTACACAAAAAATTTTTTTGCAAACATATTTTTAGCAACAATCAATCGCTGACTGCCGCTACATAATGCATCGCGCATTAAAATATGTAAACGTCTAATATGTGCCGCAATAAAAAAGAAATAATTTCCCATATTACACAAAAAGAAACTATACAAACATATTTATGCGGCAATCAATAATAATTAATAGCCGCTCATGCATCGCGCATAAATATGTGAATATAGCCACACTGGAAAAAAAAAGTGAAGGCACTTGATAGTCGATCACTTGAGTTGTTTATGTGGGCACACATACTTGCATGCACGCCGCAGCGTCCGGCCGCTACATTGTAGACGGTGTTGCATAACAACATAAACTGTACTCAGTAAAATCGACAAAACGATCGCCATTAATAGACATACACTAACAATATCAAATTACAGATCCCAACGTATTCGTTAGGATCGACAACGCACCCCACTATCGATAAGTACAAGCAAACAAGATACACGTAATTAAGAAAAACACCTAAAAAAATTTAAGAAAAGGGAAAGAGAAAAGAATACGCTACATTCCTAAACTATATATTATCCGTATTATTTTTTAACATATTCATACATTCATTATACACACATTTTTACAAATTTCTATACCTTATATATATATTTCTGCGAATTCAAAAAAATTTTTTATTATACCCTTATTACCCAAATATCCCTTTATACATTTTGCTAGACTACAATACCAATACCAATACATATATACGTCATTCTCTCAGACAGTCCACACCTATACATCTCAAACTTTTTAGTACCCTTGCAAATGTCCAGAAAAACAATCGTGGATAAGACAAAATCTAGGCTAGGCCTTAGAAGTAGCAGCAGTTTACCGGAGATAAAGGAGGAAGAAATCATAGTTATGGATTCCGGAAACGGGTCAGGGGGATCAAGAAAGACTAGTCCGGCACCCCACGTAATAAACATGACCAACGCTAGCACACTACTAAACACCTCAATGAATACATCGATTGATATGACGCTGAATCCCCAAGACATACTAGCCTTTGTAAAACAACTGCCGACCTTTGAGGGTGCACGGGGGACCCTACAAAAATTCATAGTGAGCGTAGAGGAAGTGATCATGCTCATTAGGGGCACTGATCAGACTCCGTACGGGCAGCTACTGCTACGCACACTAAGGAACAAAGTGATAGGCAAGGCGGACGAGGCCCTGAATATGCTGAACACAAAATTGGAATGGGACAGCATCAGGGATAACCTGAAACGCATGCAAGAAATCGGAGCCTATTTTAATCTCCAAAAAACAGAATCAGCCGGACGGTCTTCCCTTCGGGAAATTGTTTCATGAAATTAATAGATTGAGAAGCGAGCTGTTGACACTGGCCACCGATTCCGAACAAGGGGCTGTGCAGCATCGAGAAGAGCTCTTTACGACGGCATTTGCCTAAATGCCTTCCTAGTAGGCATCCGCTACCCGCTCAGAACGGTCTTCCGGGCTAAAATAAAAAAGAAACGAAATTAAAAATAATGCAGTGCACCCAAACGAATTCTGAATTCCGTGCGCTTAAAAGAAAAAGAACCGACTCCAAACATACATAAATACCTTTATACACAAGAACAAATATGCAAAATCAGCAAATTACGGTGTGCGGAAGCAAAATAAATGGCATCAACAATTGTGCATTACACACGCAAATCTAAAGGCATATTAACAAATATATATTAAAACGACCATCAATCGCTGATGACATAATGCACCGAGCATTAAAAAATGTGAACACTAAATATGCAATAAAACAAATATACTATTAAAACCCCAAAATTCACAATTTAAATTTCGTACTACCGAGCTAAACATATTTTTATTAACGATCAATCGCTGATTGCTGCTACAAAATGCGTCGCGCATTAAAATATGTACACGCCTAATATGTACCACAAAAAAAAAAAAAAAAATAAATGATTTTGCATATTACACAAAAAATTTTTTTGCAAACATATTTTTAGCAACAATCAATCGCTGACTGCCGCTACATAATGCATCGCGCATTAAAATATGTAAACGTCTAATATGTGCCGCAATAAAAAAGAAATAATTTCCCATATTACACAAAAAGAAACTATACAAACATATTTATGCGGCAATCAATAATAATTAATAGCCGCTCATGCATCGCGCATAAATATGTGAATATAGCCACACTGGAAAAAAAAAGTGAAGGCACTTGATAGTCGATCACTTGAGTTGTTTATGTGGGCACACATACTTGCATGCACGCCGCAGCGTCCGGCCGCTACATTGTAGACGGTGTTGCATAACAACATAAACTGTACTCAGTAAAATCGACAAAACGATCGCCATTAATAGACATACACTAACAATATCAAATTACAGATCCCAACGTATTCGTTAGGATCGACAACGCACCCCACTATCGATAAGTACAAGCAAACAAGATACACGTAATTAAGAAAAACACCTAAAAAAATTTAAGAAAAGGGAAAGAGAAAAGAATACGCTACATTCCTAAACTATATATTATCCGTATTATTTTTTAACATATTCATACATTCATTATACACACATTTTTACAAATTTCTATACCTTATATATATATTTCTGCGAATTCAAAAAAATTTTTTATTATACCCTTATTACCCAAATATCCCTTTATACATTTTGCTAGACTACAATACCAATACCAATACATATATACGTCATTCTCTCAGACAGTCCACACCTATACATCTCAAACTTTTTAGTACCCTTGCAAATGTCCAGAAAAACAATCGTGGATAAGACAAAATCTAGGCTAGGCCTTAGAAGTAGCAGCAGTTTACCGGAGATAAAGGAGGAAGAAATCATAGTTATGGATTCCGGAAACGGGTCAGGGGGATCAAGAAAGACTAGTCCGGCACCCCACGTAATAAACATGACCAACGCTAGCACACTACTAAACACCTCAATGAATACATCGATTGATATGACGCTGAATCCCCAAGACATACTAGCCTTTGTAAAACAACTGCCGACCTTTGAGGGTGCACCGGGGACCCTACAAAAATTCATAGTGAGCGTAGAGGAAGTGATCATGCTCATTAGGGGCACTGATCAGACTCCGTACGGGCAGCTACTGCTACGCACACTAAGGAACAAAGTGATAGGCAAGGCGGACGAGGCCCTGAATATGCTGAACACAAAATTGGAATGGGACAGCATCAGGGATAACCTGAAACGCATGCAAGAAATCGGAGCCTATTTTAATCTCCAAAAAACAGAATCAGCCGGACGGTCTTCCCTTCGGGAAATTGTTTCATGAAATTAATAGATTGAGAAGCGAGCTGTTGACACTGGCCACCGATTCCGAACAAGGGGCTGTGCAGCATCGAGAAGAGCTCTTTACGACGGCATTTGCCTAAATGCCTTCCTAGTAGGCATCCGCTACCCGCTCAGAACGGTCTTCCGGGCTAAAATAAAAAAGAAACGAAATTAAAAATAATGCAGTGCACCCAAACGAATTCTGAATTCCGTGCGCTTAAAAGAAAAAGAACCGACTCCAAACATACATAAATACCTTTATACACAAGAACAAATATGCAAAATCAGCAAATTACGGTGTGCGGAAGCAAAATAAATGGCATCAACAATTGTGCATTACACACGCAAATCTAAAGGCATATTAACAAATATATATTAAAACGACCATCAATCGCTGATGACATAATGCACCGAGCATTAAAAAATGTGAACACTAAATATGCAATAAAACAAATATACTATTAAAACCCCAAAATTCACAATTTAAATTTCGTACTACCGAGCTAAACATATTTTTATTAACGATCAATCGCTGATTGCTGCTACAAAATGCGTCGCGCATTAAAATATGTACACGCCTAATATGTACCACAAAAAAAAAAAAAAAAAAAAAATGATTTTGCATATTACACAAAAAATTTTTTTGCAAACATATTTTTAGCAACAATCAATCGCTGACTGCCGCTACATAATGCATCGCGCATTAAAATATGTAAACGTCTAATATGTGCCGCAATAAAAAAGAAATAATTTCCCATATTACACAAAAAGAAACTATACAAACATATTTATGCGGCAATCAATAATAATTAATAGCCGCTCATGCATCGCGCATAAATATGTGAATATAGCCACACTGGAAAAAAAAAGTGAAGGCACTTGATAGTCGATCACTTGAGTTGTTTATGTGGGCACACATACTTGCATGCACGCCGCAGCGTCCGGCCGCTACATTGTAGACGGTGTTGCATAACAACATAAACTGTACTCAGTAAAATCGACAAAACGATCGCCATTAATAGACATACACTAACAATATCAAATTACAGATCCCAACGTATTCGTTAGGATCGACAACGCACCCCACTATCGATAAGTACAAGCAAACAAGATACACGTAATTAAGAAAAACACCTAAAAAAATTTAAGAAAAGGGAAAGAGAAAAGAATACGCTACATTCCTAAACTATATATTATCCGTATTATTTTTTAACATATTCATACATTCATTATACACACATTTTTACAAATTTCTATACCTTATATATATATTTCTGCGAATTCAAAAAAATTTTTTATTATACCCTTATTACCCAAATATCCCTTTATACATTTTGCTAGACTACAATACCAATACCAATACATATATACGTCATTCTCTCAGACAGTCCACACCTATACATCTCAAACTTTTTAGTACCCTTGCAAATGTCCAGAAAAACAATCGTGGATAAGACAAAATCTAGGCTAGGCCTTAGAAGTAGCAGCAGTTTACCGGAGATAAAGGAGGAAGAAATCATAGTTATGGATTCCGGAAACGGGTCAGGGGGATCAAGAAAGACTAGTCCGGCACCCCACGTAATAAACATGACCAACGCTAGCACACTACTAAACACCTCAATGAATACATCGATTGATATGACGCTGAATCCCCAAGACATACTAGCCTTTGTAAAACAACTGCCGACCTTTGAGGGTGCACCGGGGACCCTACAAAAATTCATAGTGAGCGTAGAGGAAGTGATCATGCTCATTAGGGGCACTGATCAGACTCCGTACGGGCACTGCTACGCACACTAAGGAACAAAGTGATAGGCAAGGCGGACGAGGCCCTGAATATGCTGAACACAAAATTGGAATGGGACAGCATCAGGGATAACCTGAAACGCATGCAAGAAATCGGAGCCTATTTTAATCTCCAAAAAACAGAATCAGCCGGACGGTCTTCCCTTCGGGAAATTGTTTCATGAAATTAATAGATTGAGAAGCGAGCTGTTGACACTGGCCACCGATTCCGAACAAGGGGCTGTGCAGCATCGAGAAGAGCTCTTTACGACGGCATTTGCCTAAATGCCTTCCGCTACCCGCTCAGAACGGTCTTCCGGGCTAAAATAAAAAAGAAACGAAATTAAAAATAATGCAGTGCACCCAAACGAATTCTGAATTCCGTGCGCTTAAAAGAAAAAGAACCGACTCCAAACATACATAAATACCTTTATACACAAGAACAAATATGCAAAATCAGCAAATTACGGTGTGCGGAAGCAAAATAAATGGCATCAACAATTGTGCATTACACACGCAAATCTAAAGGCATATTAACAAATATATATTAAAACGACCATCAATCGCTGATGACATAATGCACCGAGCATTAAAAAATGTGAACACTAAATATGCAATAAAACAAATATACTATTAAAACCCCAAAATTCACAATTTAAATTTCGTACTACCGAGCTAAACATATTTTTATTAACGATCAATCGCTGATTGCTGCTACAAAATGCGTCGCGCATTAAAATATGTACACGCCTAATATGTACCACAAAAAAAAAAAAAAAAATAAATGATTTTGCATATTACACAAAAAATTTTTTTGCAAACATATTTTTAGCAACAATCAATCGCTGACTGCCGCTACATAATGCATCGCGCATTAAAATATGTAAACGTCTAATATGTGCCGCAATAAAAAAGAAATAATTTCCCATATTACACAAAAAGAAACTATACAAACATATTTATGCGGCAATCAATAATAATTAATAGCCGCTCATGCATCGCGCATAAATATGTGAATATAGCCACACTGGAAAAAAAAAGTGAAGGCACTTGATAGTCGATCACTTGAGTTGTTTATGTGGGCACACATACTTGCATGCACGCCGCAGCGTCCGGCCGCTACATTGTAGACGGTGTTGCATAACAACATAAACTGTACTCAGTAAAATCGACAAAACGATCGCCATTAATAGACATACACTAACAATATCAAATTACAGATCCCAACGTATTCGTTAGGATCGACAACGCACCCCACTATCGATAAGTACAAGCAAACAAGATACACGTAATTAAGAAAAACACCTAAAAAAATTTAAGAAAAGGGAAAGAGAAAAGAATACGCTACATTCCTAAACTATATATTATCCGTATTATTTTTTAACATATTCATACATTCATTATACACACATTTTTACAAATTTCTATACCTTATATATATATTTCTGCGAATTCAAAAAAATTTTTTATTATACCCTTATTACCCAAATATCCCTTTATACATTTTGCTAGACTACAATACCAATACCAATACATATATACGTCATTCTCTCAGACAGTCCACACCTATACATCTCAAACTTTTTAGTACCCTTGCAAATGTCCAGAAAAACAATCGTGGATAAGACAAAATCTAGGCTAGGCCTTAGAAGTAGCAGCAGTTTACCGGAGATAAAGGAGGAAGAAATCATAGTTATGGATTCCGGAAACGGGTCAGGGGGATCAAGAAAGACTAGTCCGGCACCCCACGTAATAAACATGACCAACGCTAGCACACTACTAAACACCTCAATGAATACATCGATTGATATGACGCTGAATCCCCAAGACATACTAGCCTTTGTAAAACAACTGCCGACCTTTGAGGGTGCACCGGGGACCCTACAAAAATTCATAGTGAGCGTAGAGGAAGTGATCATGCTCATTAGGGGCACTGATCAGACTCCGTACGGGCAGCTACTGCTACGCACACTAAGGAACAAAGTGATAGGCAAGGCGGACGAGGCCCTGAATATGCTGAACACAAAATTGGAATGGGACAGCATCAGGGATAACCTGAAACGCATGCAAGAAATCGGAGCCTATTTTAATCTCCAAAAAACAGAATCAGCCGGACGGTCTTCCCTTCGGGAAATTGTTTCATGAAATTAATAGATTGAGAAGCGAGCTGTTGACACTGGCCACCGATTCCGAACAAGGGGCTGTGCAGCATCGAGAAGAGCTCTTTACGACGGAATTTGCCTAAATGCCTTCCTAGTAGGCATCCGCTACCCGCTCAGAACGGTCTTCCGGGCTAGGAACCCGTCGACCATAGAACAAGCCCACGAATGGTGCCAGGCAGAGCAAAGCTTCATGCACCAAAGACAGAATAGGCCCAGAAATAATTACAATAACAATTTCGACCACAACAGGGCACCCCCAAACAGACCAGGGGGACGCTTCGAACGATACCGCAACTATCCCCAAAACAACTACAGGACGGATAACCGGAGGGATAACCCCTTCCGGCAAGGGGAATTCCGCAACAACGACAATAGGGGCTGGAATAACAATTTCAGGGCAGGACTACCGGCCCCGAGACAAGACAACTCAGACCGACGCAACGGACCAAGGGCTCCAACCAATTATAACAATATCGACGACAATGTAAATTTTCAACCAGGAGCCTCGACCGACAAGTCGGCTACCTAAGTAACATGACGCATGGCTCGACTCTACCCTACATAACGCTGAACCTATTTGACCCCCTTCAAGCCCTAAAATTCCTTATCGACACCGGTACCTCATACTCCTTCATCGACCCGGCCATCAGTCCGCAAGAAGTAAACCGCACACTCGACCGGGAAATCAAAATAACCACTGTCATGGACAGTTATACACTGACAATGGCAACAACCATGCCCATGCCATAGGAATTTGGAGAGCAGGGCGAAATAAACCTTCTACTCTTCAAATTCCACCCATACTTCAACGGGCTCCTGGGCATAGACGTCCTCACAAAACTCAAGGCAAAGATTGACATCAAGAACCTAAAACTTGAGACACAATCCGCCCCAATCGATATAATAACACAAATTAACAGGGGTACACAGGAACTCCACATCGCACCCCACAGCAAGTCTCGAATTAAATTACCAGTAGACATAGACGAGGGTATTTTCCTGCAATGCAGTAGGCATCAATAAAGACCTCACTATCACGGGCGGACTTTACACTGCTATCGACGGACATAGCTACCTCGAGGTAACAAACAACTCCCATGACGAACAAACACTTTGCTTAGACCAACCAATAGAAGTTGCACCCTATGACGAGGACGAAAACGACCAGACGGGCCAGACCTCACCGAACAATTCAAACGACCTATCGACCAAATCCGAACTGAGCACCTAAACCCAGAAGAGCGACAAGGACTGTTCGCGGTCTGCAACCAGTTCCGGGAGCTATTCTACGACGAGAGAAAGACCCTCACCTTTTCGAATACAGTCAAACATTCTATCCCGACGACAGACGATACACCGGTGCACGTAAAGACTTACAGGTACCCGTACATTCATAAAAAGGAAGTACAGAACCAAATAAAAAAGATGCTAGAACAAGACATAATCCGAAATAGCCACTTACCTTGGGGCGCACCCGTCTGGGTAGTACCCAAGAAAACCGACTCGGACGGCAACAAGAAATGGCGACTGGTTATAGATTTCAGGAAACTGAACGAGAAAACCATCGCCGACTTATACCCTATCCCCAACATAAATGATATCCTCGACAGCCTAGGCTGTACTTCACCACCCTGGACCTGGCAAGTGGGTTCCATCAAATTCAGATTAACCCGGAAGATAGGGCTAAAACAGCATTTTCGGTCGAAAACGGTCATTACGAATTTACCAGAATGCCCTTCGGGCTGAGAAACGCCCCCGCCACATTTCAACGTGTCATGGATAACGTCTTAGGCACGCTAATAGAAGTTATCTGCCTAGTCTACCTAGACGATATCATAATATTCTCCGCTTCACTCCAGAAACATTTGGATGACATAAGCTCCGTGTTCAGAAAACTTCGCACAGCAAATTTGAAAATCCAACTCACCAAGTCGATCTTCCTACGTAAGGAAATAGATTTCTTGGGCCACGTAGTCACTCAAGAGGGAATCAAACCGAACCCTAATAAAATAGCGGCCATAAAAGAATTTCCATGCCCCAAGACCACTCGACAAATTAAGTCTTTCCTGGGACTTATAGGATATTACAGGAAATTCATTAAAGATTTCGCGCGAATTACTAAACCGCTCACCAACCAATTAAAAGGTGGCAAGTCGGTAATAATCAACAACGAATTCCGCGAAGCCTTTGAAATCTGCAAGACACTACTTGTCAACGACCCAATTTTGAGACACCCAGACTTCACCTTACCCTTCACCTTAACTACAGACGCGAGTAACGTCGCGTTGGGAGCGGTGCTTTCGCAAGGACCAAAAACCTGTGTCTGACCAATATGCTTCGCAAGCAGAACCCTCAACGAAGCTGAAACTCGCTACTCGACGATAGAGAAGGAAATGTTAGGAATTGTGTGGGCAGAAAAGCATTTCAGACCATACCTCTACGGTCGGAAATTCAAACTAGTTACCGACCACAAACCCCTTTTAGGACTTAGGAATTTCAATGGCCAGAACGCAAAACTTATTCGCTGGCGGGATGCCTTGAGCGAACACACGTACGAATTGGAACACGAAAAGGGTTCCCAAAACGTCGTCGCAGACGCACTGAGCAGGGTGGAACCAAACACTCACATAAACATAGCTATGCCGAGCGAACCAGGAGACATTCCAGTATCCTAGAGCCCACTTAACGCTTTTAATTCGCAAGCCACCCTTACGGTTTCACCAGACTCGTCATGTACGATCTGTGTCCCATCCAAAAATAAAATCAGAAGACAGATTTCTGAACCTCTCTTTACCTTAGAGATAGTTACGGATATCTTAAAAGAAACGTAAGAACCAAACAAGACCTTAGCCGTGTTCGCTACCGACGAAATTTTCGAAATAATTAAAAAAGCTTATTCCGAATATTTCACAGGAACTAACAACTATAAAATCCTTAAGGAACCTTCAAGCACCGGCGAGTTAGTATCACTTATTAAAACAACTACGCCCACCTAAAAAGGGAAATCTACGTACCCCACTTAAAAAGTCTTATCGCAGAGGCAATTCGAGATTGCGAGACCTGCCTCACACTCAAGTATGACAGGCACCCGTAGAAACCACCCCACATAATGCCCGAAATCCCGAACGAACCACTAGACATCCTGCATACGGATATCTATACAATCAATAAAAACTACAACCTTACAATCATAGACAAATTCTCTAGATTCGCGCAAGCTTTCCCTCTACCCAATAGGAATTCCATCAGTGTAACCAAAGCATTTAAAACATTCTTCTGCCAATTCGGTATACCCAAAAAGGTCATATTCGACCAAGGGGCCGAATTCGCGGGAACAGTTTTCACGGATTTCCTAGAGCAATACGGCGTAGAGGTGCAAGTGACATCCTTTCAACAGTCAAGCAGTAACTCGACAGTCGAAAGGCTCCACTCAACACTGACGGAGATATACCGAATCGTCCTCGCAAAAAGGAAGGAGGGGAAACTAGACTTGGACCATGAAGAAATCTTATCAGAGACAGTTGTCACATACAATAATGCGATCCACTCGAGCACGAACCTAACACCGTTCGAACTCTTCAGCGGCCGTACCCACGTTTTCACAAAAACAGTCAAGTTCAACACTGGACACGACTTTCTAAATAAACTCAATGAATTTCGAACTAAAATCTACCCAGAGGTCAAAAAAACACTTGGAAGACATCGCTTTAAAGCGCACGTCTAAACTCAACGAAACGAGGGAGGACCCCCCTGCCTTACCTACCGGAAACACAGTCTTCCGGAAGGAAAACAGGAGGAATAAAATAACAACCCGTTTCACGAGACAAACAGTACTACGGGACAGCGGACATACACTCCACACGACACGGAACCAAAAAATACACAAACAAAAGATTAGGAAGATTTCCTTACCAAAATGACCACCGACATGGGCTTAACACATAGGTCTCCTTTTTTGCTTATTTTTTTTCCCTGTATTGGGGATTTAAATTTTGAGTTCCGATTAAGTTATTTCTGCGGCTTAAATTACATTTTTTTTTTTTCTTTCTTCCTTCCCTTTAGATAGACTTGGATTTTGGGGCTTCGTGTTATTTTCTTACCACCAATGGGTTTTATATTCTTCCACTAAAATATTTTTGGTCAACTTCTATTACCAACCTTTTGACCAGAGATTTCGTTGCGTTGATACCTTTATCAGAATCTTACATAAGGAGTTACTAGCCTAAGCTTATTGGCGGTGCATACTACACCACCGATGACTAACTAGAAACACTTAACTGACGTCCATTACAGATTGACGATGACCAACGCCAAGGAACTGACATTCGAACCATTGACCAACGACCAAGCAATAATAAAAGTCCAACTAGGAAAGGCCAGAACGGTTTCGGCATTCACAACAATACAACATATAATACACCTGAACGAGTAAGAGATCGCAGCCAAAGGGTTGCACAAGCTCATAGGGGATCTCCCGAACAAATCGGAGGCCACTAGCCTTAAATCCCTACTACTCGCGAAACTTGACCTCATCAACCATAGGCTAGCCTCTCTGCTACCCAACACCAATAGCGGTAGAACTAGAAGAGGTTTGATCAACGGTCTAGGGACAATAGTGAAGATAGTAAGCGGTAACATGGACGCCAACGACGAAGACAGGATAAACATACAACTAACAAACCTATATAACAACGAGAAGAGAATGAATAGATTCAAAAATGAAACAATAATTAGATTCAGGGAAATAGCAACACACATTAATAGAGAACAGAAGGTAATGACTGATATTATAAACTCAAATCAAAATAAAATTTTTAAAGAACTAAGCAAAGGACAAAGGGACCTAGAGCTAGACCGTCTTATCCACAGGTTAAATATCAACTTAGACCTCCTCTACGCTCATTTGACTAGCGTAGCGGAAAGCCTTTTATTCGCAAAATTAAAAATAATCCTCGAATACATCCTAACCAATCCCGAAATAGTTAAAATCAGGAACTCTCTAACGACACAGGGAATACAAATCAACGCAGACCACGAGATCTATGAATTATTATCACTTGTCTATTACAAATTATAAATTGTACCAAATTATAGCAATACCGTTCAACGGTATGCAGATTGTAAACCTACCCAACTACATACTAAGAAATAACGAAGAATTAAGTATTGTACAAGACCCATGTATCAAAGTAAACTCCGAATTTGTATGCGAAACCCCCACCACCCCCGGTAACCAGCCCTGCCTCCACAACCTACTCAACAACAAACCAGCGACATGCGACACGGTGGAAACAGCAAGGAACCAGGAAATCTACAGCCCAATAGAAGGAATACTCATCATCACCAACGCAGTAAACCTCAACATAACAACAAACTGCGCACCGGAAGGAATAGTAAACGCCTCGTTTATCATAAGATACGACAATTGCTCTATCCTGGCAAATGGAACGATATATGCCGACACCATCACCACGATCACAGAAAAACTACAGATTAACTTGATCAAGGCCGAGGAGGTAAAAACCATACCCGCAGGAGAACCACTCAGCCTGCGGAAAATACAAATAAATACACTGAAAACCGAAGAGGACATCGCAGCAATTTACGACAACGCAACAACCCACCTTACAGTCATCTACATCCTGATTGCCGGCTCCTCGGCATTGGCCGCCGCCGCCAGGACGTTAAGGAAGAACAAAACGACGTACACCGCCACGCATGTCCTTCCTACCGGAACTCCGGCCATACCTTCGCTATGATCCTCGTTCCGTCTTGAGGGGGGAGGAGTTAACGGTGACGGCACAAGCATGCCTTTACCTCCCCCGATACCCCCACGGGCAGCGACCTACTTATGAGACACTCAACCCGGACACACATCGCAGCGAAGTCATCAACCCACACTGGATCAGCAGAGTCAGGATTCCCAAGAATCCAACCGAAGCACTGGAAGGGGCATCCGGGTGAAAAGTGCCGACGCAAGGGGTTTCGCAGAACAAAAGAATTGTACGCTAGGCTAAGAGGAAAATTATTCTGAAAATAAAAATTATTCTGTCACCGAACTTCGAGCGACTCACTTCAATACCACAAATCCTCCTTGGTTTTAATATAAAAACCGAACAGATCCTCGACCACGACTTAACTTAGGCGTTTTCACCGAAATGCTTGGAATTCTTGGACTCTTGGGCCCTTGTGGTGAAAAAATAGACCTGGGTTAGTCAGCGGACAATTTCTTCTTATCGTCCCCGATGGGCATAATCGATAAAAAGGGAAATGGAAGGGAAGCGGTTTTGGAGCCCGGTCACACTTTGGATAATGTAGACAGATTCCTTAGACTGCACTTAATAAATTTAAGCTTGCCGCCCTGAACGGTATAAAGCAGCGGAAAAAGACCGTATAGAATGTAATGGTTGAGAAAGTGGTGTAAAATTTACGAAGTGGAAACGTCGTAGTTTCGACTAAGTGGACAGGTGACTCGGAGTGAACAGCGAATTGTATAAATGACCTGTGATTTATGGTAATTAGGTCCACCTGATTTACGGTTGTAACACTTGAAATGTGGAAAACGGTGAAAAAAAATGTTTATTAGAACGTAGAAAATTTTATTTTTTTGTTTACAACTGCAAACGGAGAAAATGGAATGGTAGAATTGGAGTCTTTTCTCCGCGTTGTAAGTACTTCTAAATAAACACAAATCAATATCCAAGCAATACAGGAAAAAATATTTGTCGGGTTAACGACTTATATTTGGCGGTCGTATTATTTATTTATGGATGAAAAAAAAAACTGTTGTCTTGTAGTTTTTTTAAAATTTATTTTTTTAAATTTAAAAAATAATTTAATAAATATTGAAAAATTATTTGTTAAAAAAAAGAGAAAAAAACGCTTTTAATTTATTGCTCGGAAATAAATTTGGAAATTTACGAAAAAAATTGATGGAAAACAAAACGCCTTTTCCGCATCGGCACTTGGAATAAATTTTATTTGTGGTTTGGATTTGCCGACGGGAAACAATTTACACCGCGGTATATTTTTAAAAGGAATGCAGATAATATGCGTAATGTATGTCGGTATTATATGTGGATGTAATATATGTAATGTATATGTGATATATGTGAATATAATATATGTAATGTATATGTGCTATATGTAGATGTAATATATGCAATGTATATGGATGTAGTATATGTTGATGTAATATATGTTGATGTAATATATGTAATATATGGAACTGACGGGTAAATGTTTAATTAATATTTTATTTGGAATGGCCAGAGGGTATGTGTTGTTTGTTTTGTTATTGTATTCTTCGATAGCAAAGCAAATTGTATTAAGTGGACTGCGGAGTTAAAGCAAAAATGTGTTGCGAAAAGAATTTGGCTTGCGTTGGACACAGTGAAACGAGAACAGAATCTTTTCCACTTTTGACAGAGCTTTGGACTTAGAAATTTTCACTGAACTTGGCACAAATTATTTTCACTTTTTCACATTTGGAATTTTGCACTTGTCGGACTGGATGAATATTTAAATATATTCGGAAATTTGGACTTAGAAATTTTCACGAATGAGGGTGAAAGGAGAACGGTGGGTAATATGGCGGCGCCCGTGGGAATGAATAAGTACTTTTCTTTAATTGCCTTTTGTCGGAGATATCCGTTAGATTTGACAATAAATCTTACAGCAAATTGAACGAAATTGTATTTTCGAACCTTTTGCTGCAGACCGGCAATTAAAAGGAATGGAAATTTCGTACTTATCTTATAATTTGTTCGCTGGTGGACAAACTTGAATATCCAGGTGATCTGGCTCGAATGGATCAAAAGTGTTGGGAGTGATGGGGGTTGCTGTCCTGGAATTTTCCAAATCGGCTGAAATAGAAAACACTCGAAAGGGAGAACACTTGACTTTTCTTAGTTGCGCGGGCGCGACCGGGCGTATGTTTATTCGATCGTAATAGTTTTTACACTGAAGCTTATTCTAATTAGCTAGGCTCTCCCAAGCGCAGCGGAGACTCCTTGGAGACGCTGTGGTGAAGAGCGGGAGAGCGTAAGAGGGAGCGGAGAGCGGGTGACAGTCCAAACCCCGTATCTTGGACAATCATCATTTTATAGGGGTTTCATTCTCTTTATGCTATTAAAATGTATTGGCAAGGGCTTTACCGAATACTAGCTCATATGAACAGTAGTCATGTCCCATTGAGGGCGTAGTGTTAAAACAATACATAAATATGGGAGCCAATTGTCCCAATCGGTTTTGTCTAATGAGATATACTATAACCGGTTGGATTCATTTAATGTTCTATGACTTCTTTCTACGGTTTCTAAAGTCTGGTGATGGTGTGCAGTAGATGGTCTGTTTTTTATATTCAAATTTTTATATAAATCTTCAATTATTGAATTTTTATATTCTGTTCCCATGTCCGTAATGAACGGTTTGATTGGACAGTACTTCAGAATAAAATCTTCAAATATAGTTTTTGCTATTGTTTTTGCACTTTTGTTTTTGATAGGTATTGTTACGAGTATTTTGTTAAATCGCTTATTAATGTTACTGCAGATTCATTTCTACTTTCAGATTTGGGTAGTGGACCGATCGTATTTACAATTACACTGTTAAAAGCCATTTCTGGCGTTTAAGTTATTGTTAATGGAGTCTTTGTATGCTTTCTCGCTTTTGACTTGTGGTATTTACCGAATTTTCAAACATAATTTGATATGTATCGGGTCATATTTTAAATAAAACATTTTTTTGTCTTACTTCGGAATTAGTTTGAAAGAGTTTCATATTTTAAATCATGGTTTGTATTCAGCAATCGGGCAAATGCATTTTTGGTAGTTGAAACTGTGTTTGCACCATAAATACCATTTCGAATTTCCTGGTTGGGAATCTCCATTTGGTGATATGTGAATCTTTCGGACCACTAGAGATCTTGCTGGTGGAATCATGGAATTATTACCAGAACTGTATGTTATTGGAAAATAAATTGTTAAATTTAAATTTGTTGGTCTCATTATAAGTCAATTTTCAGTGAGTTTGAAGTCTAATTGACAATTAAATTTCTTTACTTATTATTATTATTCAATACCTATTATTCTATCACATGGTATTGCAAAATGTGTATATTATAGATATGTGATAGATAGATGTGTATATATAGATATCAAATTCATGTGGAATTATATTCTATCTGTCTGTATCTTAATAAAAATTAACTCTTTGCTTTTTATTAATTCTTGGCCTATGCCTCGAATAGACCATTTAATTATTTTCTTGAATATTATAATTGTCATAATTGTATAAATGTCATAATTTTCTTTTAATATCCAAATGTCTGCACCCGTGTCCAGTAGGAAATCAAGTTTTTTTTTTGTTAAAAGTTGTAAAAGTTGTACTTGTAAAAATAATTCGGCAGTCATCCTTAATGCCTCACAAGCTTAACTGTCGCTCGATCGTAAAACAATCGAGCAATGTATTGGCCGTATTACCTTTTCTTTTACACACCGTGTGCCACGGGTCGCGGGTCGTGCAATATAATCAAGGATGTCCGACATTATATTTGACCTGATTCACTTTTCGCGTCAACCGCTCTTTTAAAATGTAAGTTTTATTAAGTTTAAAGTTAAAGGAGCTACATTAATTGACAATAATTTCGAATTTACAACTGCGGTGCACACATCAATAGCTGCTCGCCATTCATAACTAACATATTATATAAACGTCGCTCTGAGGGCTCTTGTCTTAGTGCACACAAAATCAAGGCTGGTACTCGCCGCAGAAGAATTTACTTTATTTATCCTGGGTGTTCCTAGACATAAACTTGGAATTATACTCGTACATACTTATATACGTGCGCCAAAATATCAAAACATTTTTCAAAAGTGTGGGCGTGGCAGTTTTGGGCGGTTTGTGGGCGTGGAAAAATAAATCGACAAACTTGCGCTGCGTCTATGTCTCTGGCTATGCTTAATCTCAACTTTCTAGTTTTTGTAGTTCCTAAGGTCTCGACGTTCATACGGACGGACAAACGGACATGGCCAGATCGACTCGGCTATTGATCCTGATCAAGAATATATATACTTTATATGGTCGGAAACGCTTCCTTCTGCCTGTTACATACTTTTCAACGAATCTAGTATACATACAATAGCATATATGGGTAATTCTCTGATGTCGCACGCGAAATTTGTACGCATTCAAACGAAAAAAAAACATGTACCAAGACTTAGATTTAATTTTTAATAATTTTAAGCTTATAGCTCTTGGTTAGCACTATAATTGGTGTTATAGTCGATTTCGGACAATTGTTCGTTTTCAAGATAATTACGAAAATGTAAGATATTCGCACGTGACACAGACAGAAGTAACCTTTTCGCTAACCAGTTCCAGCCCTAATTTCAGCGAAACTTGATGAAAGATTTTTATGCAATTATTTTTAATGTGTTATAGATCAATTCATCCTAATAAAATATTTGAGTTGACTTAAAAATATTAGGTAGTTTTTTTTAAATCGAATTTTAATTATTGTCGCATGCGACATGTCGCACGCGACATTTTCTTCCATCATATCTTTTAAATTCTTTTACACTTTTAAGTAAATTAAGAACAATTAAGAACAAAGATTGAATTTTAAATTTTTTGTAATATATTTAAATATTTTTTTTATTTTTTAAATATCAAACATAACAAAATATCTTCACTAAAATTTCAAAATGTATGTTGGGTGTGATGGGGGTTGCTGTCCTGGAATTTTCCAAATCGGCTGAAATAGAAAACACTCGAAATGGCGAACACTTGACTTAGTTAGTAGCGCGGGCGCGACCGGGCGTATGTTTATTCGATCGTAATAGTTTTTACACTGGTGCTTATTCTAATTAGCTATGCTCTCCCAAGCGCAGCGGAGACTCCTTGGAGACTCTGTGGTGAAGAGCGGGAGAGCGTAAGAGGGAGCGGAGAGCGGGTGACAGTCCCCCCCTTCCAATCACTGGGGTTGCAACATAGCCTTCCTACGGCAGGCTGCAGGCACCGGACACGATCCACCCAAAAATAGTTTTCTGAGCGACCGTCATTCCCTCGTCGAAGGTCAGCTCCTAAGACCATGGAGACGGTAGCAGGCCGATGGAACTGGTCATCAGCCAGCATGATGTCCCGGAACTTGGACACCACTGTGTCGCTCAATGCCCAGACAGGTGTGCGGATCCACACACTGGGCTCGATCTTAAGCACGACCTCCAGCTTAGTGGAGCGAATCGTCGTCGTGCAGACCTTCTCGTCGCCAACATTGGTCATCGGAAGCGTACAGGCTGACGCCAACGAAGCGTCGATGCAGCTCATGGGGGTGCACGGATCGATAAGTGCTGCGGTCTCGAAGGTCTTCGTCCCGGTCTCCAACTTGACATGCTCGTGAGCGGGGCAATTGGCGCAGTATTTGTTAATGAGGACTGCTCGCAGACGCTTTTCAGCGCTGAGCTTAAGGAACCTCGCGCACTTCCGAAGAGGATGGATACCACGGCAGACTCGGCATCGGTAGGATTGAATACCTCGGGTACGTCTGTTCTTCAAGGCACGAGCACTGCGTGCGTTTAGTTGACGAGGGGCCATGCTGCGCGTAGTTGAATGTCGAAAGGAGATCGAAAACGAAATGAAAAATAATGGATGATTAGTGCTAGTGAACTACAACTAAGGACGAGAGGAGCGCCTATTATTGTGGAGATTCGGAAGACTCAGTCGGCAAAAGCACCACTTTTGCCACTGGACGTTTAACAACTCCACGTGCAGTACGGATATTTACTACACGGACGTTGCCGTCGGCTCCTGGGAAGACAGACTCAAATCTGCCGAGCCGCCACTTATTAGAAAGTAAGTTGTCGTCCTTGATGACGACCATGTCATCGATGCGGAGATTTTTGGACGGGGCCTGCCATTTAGTGCGCTTGTGGAGTTCTTTGAGGTACTCTTCTTTCCATCGCACACGGAACTGCTGATGGAGAGCTTTCAAATGCTGCCACTGATTAAGAATGGATTTCGTTTCTCCCTTTACTTCGGGTTCCACCGTGGAAATAAGGGGTCCCCCGACAAGGAAATGACCTGGCGTCAGAACCAGCAAATCTGTCGGATCCTCAGACATAGGAGAGAGCGGCCTGGAGTTAAGGCACGCTTCTATTTTTGCCAAGAGGGTGGAGAGCTCTTCGAACGTGTATTTTCGTGTGGCAGTGCATTTGTAAAATAGCGTCTTAAAACTTTTCACGCCTGCTTCCTAAAGACCTCCCATATGGGGTGCCCCCGGAGGAATAAATTGCCGTTGCATCTCTTGTTGTCTATAGGCATTCGTCACCGACTCTTTTACGGCTTGAAGGAAATCGCGGGAAAGCAGTGTGGCAGCGCCAACAAAGGTTTTGCCATTGTCTGACTGGACTTGACGTGGACACCCTCTTCTGGATACAAAACGAGCGAAAGCGGCAAGAAACTTTTCGGTCGTTAAGTCAGATGTAGGCTCTAAATGGATGGCCTTGGTGGAGAAACAAACAAAAACTAACACATAACCCATTTGTAATAAGACATGCCCTTCCCGTATAGTTCTTTATATCGAACGGACCGTCGTAATCCATGCCAGTATACGTGAATGGTCGGGAGAACGATGCTCTTTCTTTGGGCAGGACACGTATCAGTTGGCTTTGCAACCGCTTTTTGTGGATCACACATACTTTGCACGAATTTACTACTGCTTTCATCAGGTTCTTAATTCTCGGAATCCAGTATTTCGACCGGATGAGGCGCACCATTAACTGGTTACCAGCATGGAGAGTTATGCGATAAGTGAAATTCGCAAGGAGGCGAGAAAGCAGGCAGTTATACGGAAGAATCACTGGATGCCGTTCATTGTATTGAAGGCTTTCGGAAGCCGCCACACGGCCGCACGCCCTGATCAGTCCATGCGGATCTAGAAACGGGTTCATGCTTAGGATGGCACTTTAACTTGGCACTGGACGCTTTTCACTTAGGCAGTGATATTCCACAGGGAATTCTCTGCGTTCGAAATTAGGAACCGCTCGGCGGCGGCGATTTCAGTGGCCAGCAAATGCACATCAGATTGAGATGTCTGCTTCCTGCACCGCTGAATGAAGCGATGAACATGAGCAAGGACCCATAGAGCTTCCTCAAGCTTGGAGAAACGTGCCAACAACTCTTCAGAAGGAGCTTTTGCGAGATGGACTTTTAGAGCACGCTTCTCCAGGTCGGTCACCGGAGCGTTGTCGACCTGAGTTGGCCATTGGTTGCGTCGATTTTGCAACCAAGTCGGTCCGTGCCACCATAACTGGCTATCGGCTAGATCTTGGAGGGAAACTCCTCTACTTGCCAGGTCTGCTGGATTATGCTCAGATTGAACATGAAACCAATTCTCCGTTTTTGTGGCCTGGGCGATCTTCGTCACCCTATTGGCTACAAATGTTGTCCACTGGCACGCTGGCTTGCTTAACCATGCAAGCACTATCGTGGAGTCCGTCGAACAGTTAAGTTCGGAGTTAATCGTAGGCATCTGCGGAATGATGTCTGCAGCCATTTCGGAAAGCAATAACGCTCCGCCATAAGCCATTTGCGATGCATCGCAAAAGCCATGATGCTCGACCTTGAAATCTGGATGAAACGATAGCCAGCGTGGAATGCGTATCTACTCTAAAACCGAATAACTTCGGAGAAAATTAAGCCATCGCTGAAAAAGCTCATTTGGAATGTTTCGTCCCACCCAATCTCCTTCAGCCAAATCTTCTGCATGAAAATTTTAGCTCGAACGATATTTTGGGACATTTGGGAATTTGGGACAGGACTTGGCGTTTTGTAAAGGACGTTTCAATAGCCAACTCTGGCGGGACGAAGAAGAATTCGTCGAAGGTTGCCTTCCAGCGAATACCGAGGGTTTTGACAGCGCTTACTGCATCGATCTCGAGAAAATCAGTATTTAATAGATGGTTGCTCTGAATGGCCGCTAAAACTTCCTTTTGGTTGGAGGTCCATTTCCTCAATAGAAATCCGGCGGAATTCAGAGCGTCTCGGAGCTCTTGCACCATGAGCTGAGCTTCTTCCGTGAAGTCCACTCCTGCTAGAACATCATCCACATACATGAAATTTCAAATGATATTGCTAGCTTTTGGATGGCTGAGTTCTACGTCAGCTGCTAGCTGCTGCAGTACTCGGATGGCCAGGAAAGGCGCGCAATTGACTCCAAAGGTTACTGTATTCAATTCGAAATCTCTGATTTCCCTTCTATTGTTACGGAAAAGTATTCGCTGGAATGGAGTGTGTTTCGGATCTACCCAGATCTGCCGATACATTTTTTCGATATCGGCGATGAACACGTATCGGAAATAGCGCCACTTCAGAATTTGAATGGTCAAGTCGGACTGTAAGACAGGGCCAGCATGAAGGATATCTGTTTGGTTTAACCCTGAGACTTGGGCTTGAACCACCTGGAATGGCAATCTAATTAGATTGAACAGTCGCTCGGTTATGAATGTTGCCTCCGATCCAGGCAATCGATCAGGGCGCGTGCCTTAAAGTTAGTGCCCAAATGGGAAATATTGATCACGGAGGTGCCAAGAAGGATAGCTCTTGAGCCCGTGGCGAAATAATTTTGAACGCCGGCTTGCTCACTAGGAACGAAATTGGCCTGATTATCGGAAATTGGCCTTGCAGGATTTAAAGGGCTTGAATTGCTGGAAAAGGGGTTGTTTCGGTGCAACAACGTGTGATGCCGGCCACAGCAAGTGCTTTTGCTCTCACGAAGCTGATGTCCCTTTGCAAAGCAGTTTAAGCATAACTGCTTCCGTTTAATGTAGGCTGACCGGTCGTCAACCGACATTTAGAGAAAACGCGGACATACACGGACAGGATGGTTTTCCTTGTTGCACAAGTCGGAACTTTTCGATTTTGGAGCCACTTTCGTCTCATAGGAATTTAGTTTTCTAGAGGGCCCACTTGAGTTCATCGCTTTGGAGTGCGACTGACTTGGTACGGACGGTCTCACATCATCGAAGGCCTCTTGGGTTCGATGACGTTCTGTGAGGAAGGAGTTCAGCTCTGCCCATGTCGGGATGTCGGCTTTCTTAGTGAAGGAAGTTGTGAAACTTCCCAAAAAAGGTGACCTTAGTGACTGCAACAACTGGAGAGCGATAACACTGCTCAACACCAGCTACAAGATCATAGCTACACTTCTGAACGAACGCCTCCAGGAAAAAATTGAGCCAACAATTCGAGATCAGGCAGGCATCAGACCACACAGAAGTTGCGTAGACCAGGTAAACACACTACGCATAATAACCGAGCAAGCTGTGGAATGGAGAACCCCGCTTTACCTTCTTTTCATCGACTTCAAAAAGGCATTCGACTCAGTTGAAAGAGCAGCAATATGGCGAGCACTTGCAAGAAAATGAGTACCTGCAAATCTCATCGCCATCATCAAATCGATGTACAATGATGCACAATGGAAAAACTAGTGCACCTTTCCAGACAAACACCGGAATTCGGCAAGGAAGCCCGCTGTCACCACTCCTCTTCAACATCGAAGTCGACGAGTTAATGAGCGAAGTATGCTCTTCCAAGCGCGGAATTACGTGGAACCTCACCAGACACCTTGAGGACTTGGACTACGCAGACGACATCTGTCTCAGACTCGACGACATACAGAGGAAAAGTGACGACCTCGTCAGGACAGCCAGCAGCGTAGGGCTCGAGATAAACATAGCGAAAACAAAAGCTATGCGCTTCAACCACTCCAGCCAAGGAAACATCAACATAAATGGGAACCCAGTTCATTACCAGTTTCCCATACCTTGGCACCATCATATCCAACAGTGGTGGAGTGGATGATGATGTCTCCAGTCGTCTTGGCAAAGCCCGCTCAGCATTTGGGAGATTATACCGCAAATGGAGAGACCGACAAATCAGCCGACGAACAAAGCTCAGGATCTACAATGTGTGTGTGAAATCCATACTGCTATACGGAAGTGAGACATGGCTCGCCACGAAGAAAATAACGCAGAAGCTACAGGCTTTCAGCAACAAATGCCTGAGAGTCATAGGTGGGGTATTCTGGCCAAACAGAATAGCCAACACAGAACTGTGGCGCGTTATAGACGAGTCCCCGATTCACGATGAAAAGCTCTCGTAGAAGCACTAAGTTCTTGAGAGAAATAAAAAGGATTAAAAAAAAAAAAATTCAGATTGGTTTATTGATGGAATACCAAAGACTAGAGTCACCACAGGGCAGTTGAAAATTAGATAAATAGATCAGCAAAAGACAGTACAACGGCGGCCATATAGGCTTAGTGAAGAAGAGAAAATCAAAGTGCGGGTTTAAGTTGACGAATTACTAGAAGCTAATATTATTCGGCCGAGCTGTTCATCTTTCTCTAGTCCCAAGATGCTAGTTAAAAACAAAAATGGAACCGATCGACTGTGTGTGAACTATTGCATGCTAAATGAAAACACAGTGGCTGACAAGTATCCATTGCCACTCATCTCAGACCAAATTGCTAAGCTTCGGGGCGCTAAATACTTTTCGTGCATTGATATGGCAAGCGGCTTTTACCAAATTCCAGTCCATGAGGACTCAATCGAACGAACTGCATTTGTAACGCCAGAGGGTCAATACGAGTTCTTGACAATGCCGTTTGGTTTGAAGAACACACCATCTGTGTTCCAGCGGGCTATAATGAAGGCCCTAGGAGCTCTAGGTTACACTTATGCAATTGTGTATATTGATGATGTTCTCATAATAGCCGAAAGCAAAGAAGATGCACTAGTTAGATTGCAAAAAGTATTGGAGACATTAAGTAAGGCTGGATTTTCATTTAATGTCACAAAGTGTCTCTTTCTCACAAAAAAAATAGAGTATCCCGGATTTGAAATAAGCAACGGAGAAGTAAGGCCAAATTCACGCAAAATTCAGGCTTTAAAAACCTTACCACCACCCCAAAATGTCTCACAGCTCAGACAATTCATTGGTTTAGCCACCTATTTTCGGCAATTTGTGTTAAATTTCTCCCAAACACTTAAGCCTCTGTATCTTCTCACATCTAAGAAAAACACTGACTTTGTTTGGTTACAATAAACCTCACGTTATACAGTATTACAGTAAGTGTACGTCTCCCGCCGAATCCAAATACCATTCATACGAACTGGTATATGCTATTAAACACTTCCGACATTATTTGCAGGGACTTAAATTTATAGTTTATACTGACTGTAATTTTTTAAAGGCCAGCCGCACAAAACTAGATTCAACACCGAGGGTGCAAATGGTGGGCGTTTTTACAAGCATTTGATTTCGAAATAGAGTACAGAAAAGGCGAGCGAATGGCGCATGTGGACTTTCTCTCTTGGAATCCAGTGCTTGAACAACACAAAAGTTTGAATAAGATTCCAGAGTTACGAATCAATTTGACCGAGATATCTGATATCTGGTTAGTTTCAGAACAACAGCGAGATACTGAGATACAAGAAATAATTTTAAAGTTAATGAATAATGAGTTACCAGGAAATCTGGATAAAACATATGAATTGCGAAAGGGAATACTACATAGAAAAATACAGCGAAATAGTGAGAACAAATGTTTGCCGGTAATACTAAGAGGTTTTCGATGGGCCGTCATAAATCACGTCCACGAAGCTATTATGCATCTTGGATGGGAAAAGACGCTGGACAAAGTCTATTGTTATTACTGGTTCGAAAATATGTCTGATTATGTGCGTAGATTTTTAGAAAATTGCATTACATGTAAAGTATCTAAGCCACTTGTGGGAAAAGTGCAGGCTGAGCTGCATCCTATTCCTAAAATACAAATACCGTGGCATACGATTAACAGGAAAATTGAGTGGTAAAAATGATTTGAAGGAATACGTCATCGTCCTTATAGATGCCTTCACCAAGTTTTTTTATTTTTATCACACACTAAATATAGATTCTGAAAGCTGCATCAAGGCTGTAAAATAAGCCGTGTCCTTGTTTGGTTTACCCTCTCGAATTATAGCAGATGAAGGACGTAGTTTCGCAAGTAAAAATTTTCGCGAATTTTGCTCCTCTCAAAAAATTAATCTACATTTAATTGCTACTGGTGCAAGTAGAGCCAACGGTCAGGTAGAACGCGTCATGAGTACCTTGAAAGGTATGATAACGGCTGTCGAAACTAGTCAGAGATCATGGCAGGATGCGTTGGCTGAAGTGCAGCCTTTTGGAATTATTGATTGGTAAAGTAGCTCGTCCTTTTGGCTTATTGCCGCTAAATGAAGATAACAATGATGAGGTAGACAAAGAAAATTTGAGAAAGGAGGCTAAAAAGAACATGGAAACTCAAGCAAAATACGACAAAGATAGGTTTGATAAAAATAAGACTAAAATAGTACATTTCAAAGTGGGTGATCAAGCTTTGCTCAAAAAAGAAAGAACGTCATCAAATTAAACTTGATCCAAAATTTAAAGGGCCATTTGAGATAATTGATGTATTGGATGGAGATAGATATAAGCTAAAATCTTTAACATGTATTCGAACAAATAAGTATTCACATGAATGTTTAAAAGCAATACCAAACAATCAGACACTCGATGAGTTATGTAAAGATAGGGACAGCACAATAGAAGTTGTGTCTGTTGCCCAATAGGGAAACTGAAGACCGCACCATAGCAGAAAAGACTTGTTATGGCGGGGGTCTTATGTGCTAATGGAACTACACAAATGATAAGTTAATTATGTGTAAAAGGAACTACTCAAATGATTAGTTAATTATGTGTAAAAGGAATTACAAATATTGTTTGGTTTAAAAAGATTTTAAAAAAATGTGTTAAAGGAATTACACGAATGGTATAATTTATTAAATTTAAATTATGTTACAAAAATTTAAATAATTTAACCATGTTATGATAAGAATGAATTTGAAACTGATTAGAATCAGTAATAAATGGAATGAAAATAATACTTTGAAATACTCAGAGAGTCTTCGAATCCTGAAGTATTGTCACTTATGTTTAGATTTAAGACAGCGCACGAGGAAGTGTATTATGTCAGGAGGGTCGTGTCGCATCATGAATGTATTTGGACTACTGTACGTGTCCGTCACATTATTAACATAGTTTGACCACTGCGCTTGTAAGTCGCAGCTGCGCAATGAGTTTGGTACATTGTGAAATAATTCTTAGAATTTGACTACGACGCATAATATGACTGGCGCCAAAGTACCGCAACGAGTGAGGCGACGACGTTGTCGTCCAGCTAGCGTGTGTAAAGGATAGATCGATGCGTAGAAAATGCGAGCAGTTGTATGCAGACGATTGCACACGCCGGTTGGAATTCGCTTCACTCAAAAAGTTTATGTGCCAACATGGCAGATCAGACGCAAGAAAACAACAACACTGCGACATATGTATACTTTATATGGTCGGAAACACTTCGTTCTGCCTGTTACATACTTTTCAACGAATCTAATATACCCTTTTACTCTACGAGTAACGGGTATAACTATATACGAAAACACACTTATCAAGCCCATTATCAAAAAGAACAAAATTGTAAACATAAAATTTCAAGAAATATTTTTTAATAACGGAATTATGTTTGCCATAAAAAATAAATGTAAAACTTATCATAAGATTTAAATTTGTAACAAGAATAATATTGTAAGCATTAGCAATAGTACTTGTCTACTTAAGCTTCTGATAGCAGAGAAAGGGTTATGTGAATTCAGCAATGCAGACCATATCGAAACAATAGAGGAAATAAGCAGCGGTCTTATAATGGTTAACAACTACAATGGCCCAATAGAGTGGAACAACAAGTGCAGAAACTGGAAAGAAAATACGTCATCAACTTCTTTAACGAGACACTCACCATCAAAGGAAAAGAGTTCAACAATGTTGAGACGATGCGCATACAATCATCAAGGCCCATGATCCAAATAACCCCTACAGAGAAAGAACGAATCAAAATACTATCTCGCAACGCTCTGAAAAGCTTACATTTAACAACACCAAACGTTTGGCAGAATTGGAAACAGATAGCAACTACAACAAATGCTAGGTCACTCTTCCCTTCGCTATCTTCACAATCGTCGCAGGGTTTTTTTACTGTTGTAAACGAAAGCAAGAGAAGATTTTTCTACAAGTGGCGTCTCCCGAACCCGTGAAAACCTCCAACAGAGTTAATCTCAACACCATACCATTCTTCTTCTTCTTTGAGAACAAGCTCAAAATAGAGGGGGAGGTGCTAACAACACGCTTTACCAAAAGCTCATAAAGAAAAGCTTAGGTCAGCGTCTGCATTATTTCCTGCACGGGCCAACCTAAAGTAAAACAAATGATAAAACAAATTAATATTAACAGAGCATTGAACTGCAGTTGCAAAACAGTTTACATGGGCACCTGAAATTCCTACTAAATATTAGCCACAACAGGAAATGGCCAAGCAGTTCTCACGGGCACATGCAATTCCTACGAAATATTGAGAACAGGATATAGCCAAATTTATTAAGAAGTCATCAGCAGAACTGCAATTAACAAATTACAGCCGACTGCACAACTAACAAACTGTTGTCAAACTATGATTCGTCGCTGCCAACATCGCTGCCACCGCTACACCAAATTCTGATTCACAAAAGGGCAGATTAGGGAACTAGAGTAGAACTTCAATTTAGTCTTAGCTTTGAATCCAATCAATAATTTGCAAAAATAAATATGTAAAATTAATTTTTTATTTTCATTAATAAACAAATAAATTAACTTATATCCAAAAACCCCCTACCGCCAGACGTCGGAAAATCAGACTGTTTGAGCGATACATTCGGACTCCATAACCTGCTGCTATTTGACCGACCTCAAATTATTACTCATTTAAGGAATTAAAAAGTTTTTTTTTTCGATAACAAAACAAGGATATATGATATTAAAAAATGATAAAAAAAGTGATCTCAAAGTCATAACAATATTCTGATACGCCCTTACGTACGTTCTCTGTTGCATAAGTTTTTATGTATATAATGTGTAGGACTATAATATACGAAATAGTAAGCGTGCACTGATACTACAGAAGTTCAATGTTCTATACAAAGTCAAATTACTTTCGGCAATTTGAGATGAGGTATATTAAGGTCATATTACAGGAATCTAGATTGTTGAACCTATTACACCGTTCCTTAATGAATAAGAAAAGTACTAGCGTGTGGTGGCATTTTAGAGCCCGTATCCTGGAATTGGACCTGGGTCGAGGGAGAGGCATTCGATGTTCAGGCACCAGGTTGAAAACTTAAGCTCGTCGAATTGGGGTCGTAGGATCTTGGTAAAACTATAAGAGCTACATTAATTGACAATCATTTTTTTTTTTAAATTTGCCACCGGGCAACGGTACACGCGTCAGCGAAACTTTTGCTATTCATAGCTACAAACGTCGCTCTGAGGGCTCTTGTCTTTGTGGGCTTAAGGATGGTCGTGGCAAAAAGTTATTCTTCAGATCGATAGAAATTTGCAATACAAATAAAAAATAATCAAAACATTTTCTAAAAGTGTGGGCGTGGCAGTTTTGGCCTTTTGTGGCCGTTGGACATGGCGTGGAAAAAAGTTGTTTTGCCAATCGATAGAAAATTACAAGACTAATAAAATATATCAAAACATTTTTCAAAAGTGGGCGTGGCAGTTTTGGGCGGTTTGTGGGCGTTAGTTTGGGCGTTACAACATGAGTCAACAAACTTGCCTTAGGAGTCTGTATGCTTAATCTGAACTTTCTAGCTTTTGTAGTTCCTGAGATCTCGACGTTCATACGGACAATCGGACATGGCTATATCGACTCGGCTATTGATCCTGATCAAGAATATATATAGTTTATATGGTCGGAAACGCTTCCTTCTGCCTGTTACATGCTTTACAACGAAAAAACGCTTCGAGTTCTGATGTAGTTGCGCCTCGTTGGCTGCGCTAGGCACAAACCTACAATGAATATCCTTTGTTAGGTCACGAATTTCAAGGATTCTGTTTCCGACGAATGCTAAGAGTGTCACTGAGTGGTCTTTAAGGCAGTGAGGAACGATTTGCGAATTCGTCCAAAAGCATTGCTTATCTGCAAGGATATAATTTCTTATACCCGTTACTCGTAGAGTAAAAGGGTATACTAGATTCGTTGAAAAGTATGTAACAGGCAGAAGGAAGCGTTTCCGACCATATAAACTATATATATTCTTGATCAGGATCAATAGCCGAGTCGATTTGGCCATGTCCGTCTGTCCGTCCGTCTGTCTGTCCGTATGAACGTCGAGATCTCAGGAACTACAAAGTTGAGATTAGGAATACAGACTCCAGGAACATAGACGCAGCGCAAGTTTGTCGAATCATGCTGGCACGCCCACTCTAACGCCCACAAACCGCCCAAAACTGCCACGCCCACAAATTTGAAAAATGTTTTGATATTTTTTCATTTTTGTAATAGTCTTGTAAATTTCTATCTATTTGTTAAAAAACTTTTGGCCACGCCCACTCTAACGCCCACAAACCGCCAAAAACTGTCCTTTGCACTTACACTAGCTGAGTAACGGGTATCAGATAGTCGGGGAACTCGACTATAGCGTTCTCTCTTGTTTTTGGGTACAGTTGCGCTAGCAAGTGCGCTCCACATAATTCCAGTTGGTGTAGAGATTTTTTCTTCGCTGGTAAGACTCTTGATTTTCCAATCAACAAGTGAACAGCTATGTTTCCACATTCTGTCTCTAAGCGCAGGTATATGCAACACCAGCTCGACATAAGCTCGAATTGATAAATCTCAGAATCCATGTCGCGACTGAGACACTTGCTCCAAGCTATGCGAATGGCTTGATTTCGTCCCAATTGAGTCAAACGAGCCACAGCTCTTGGAGAATTATCCTAGCGAGAGAAAGGCGCCATTTCTTCAATCAATCTAATGTGCAGATCCTAACGTACATCTTTGCAATTGCTGACGGAGTCGCAGCAAGAAATCCGTAAAGCTCTCCGTGTCTAAAGTTTCAGGCCTCTAAATAGATGTCTCTCAAACGTTGTGTTCTGTGAGAAGTGTTTATTTAGATATTCGATGGGGATTTTGTAGATGTTTTCTTTATTTTCGTCGGTGGGCTTAACCAGCGCACCAGGTAAAGGCTGTAGTTGGACTCCCCCCAAAAGTAGTAGATTTCTCCTCTTCTGCTTTTTGGTATATATTGTAAACCCCTTTAGCGATTTCACCCATTTATTTCGGGGGATCGCCCTGTCGATCGCCTCGCACTAAAGGGTTTTATGGGACCTAGAGTAGGGGCTTACAACGAAAGCAACTATTAGATTTTCAACTTGACTTGTAATTATTACCCAGCTTCAGTTCAATAATATCCCCAATTTACATTTGGGGTTTAGTTGTTTTCGTTTTTTTGGTTTTTCTTTATTGGTTTGTGGAGGGCAGTCTAGCCTGCTCCACTCGACCTTTATATTATTTTAATATTTTTTTTGTTTATGTATTATAATTATTTTTTTTGTTTTGGCTTGTACCATTACTTAGCTTCTCTCCCCAGAGCTTGTGATGCGTCCCAGGCTTTAAAACTCTTTATTTTGCTATTCCTAATATGCTTTGGCTTATACCATTACTGAGCTTCTCTCTTTAGAGTTTGTGATGCGTACTCTTTATTTTGTTTGGCTTCCTTTGGTTGCTAGAGAGTGTCTCTTTTACTCCAACTGTCAGGATTGGGAAGAGTAATTTCTTCACTTATCCTATTTAGCGGAGTGCGTGTGTGTGTGGAACGAGAGAGGGAAGGCGAATAATAATTGCATGCAAAACACTCATTCCACCTTATGCTCAAAGTTGGTTTCTGTTTGCAACGTGCAGATTTGCATTTACTCCGTTTATTCCTTCTCCTTTTTTTCATTATTTCCATGACACATTTAAGAAGTATTTTCTCAGAGTTTTAAACACACGTCCTAAGTCAAGTCGCGCGTGACTTGCAATTCATCGTCTTTTGTTTCTCCTTTTCTTTTTTTTTCGGATGTTTAAATTTATCAAATATTTGTTTTTAGTTATTATTATTATTTACCGATATTTTTACTCGTCGCCAATAATATAACCCGCTTCTTCAGTGAATGCATCACACTTTATGCCTTTAGGTTGAAGTCAATTTATTACCAGTATTGCTTAGAATATTAATTGGTCCTGCCGTCGGCACACCGATTCGCTGGGTCGTCCGTACTAGAATCACCTGTCAACCGCTCAGCTGTCATCAGTGTCAAGCACTTCCGGTGCTTGGTTGTTGGCAATGCCGGTCGCCACAAATAGAATTGTCTTTTTCGTGACAGTGGGGAGACAGTGCTTTGATATGAAGTTAAAGAGAAGCATTTCCGTGCGCTGGATCCAGCTGATCTCAAGAGCGCTTGTCAATTCGCCTTCATTGGCGCTAAGGTTCCTGTTCGCGTGGCTTTCTATAAATCAGCGTGACCATTTGGTCAACGAAATGTGCCCTTGGCGAAGAATTTCAATCACTTGGAGGGACCAACGAGTAGTAAGTTTGATTGGTTGTCGAAACGACGCGTCGAAAACCACCCTGAGCTTAGTCGACTCGCTGTTAGGTTAAGTAACACATTTATGGGGGATGTAGTAGTGGTTTATGCAACTTAGGTCAAGTCACTAGAGAGATGTGCCCCAGTTTCTCATACTCTTCCATAAATTCGTATAATATTGCATTATTAATGATAAGGATGATTAATGCCACTGGGCTGAAATCTGCCAGTAATAACCCATCAAAATAATGTTTTGTGAACCATTGGGTCAGAGGGACCCAGTTTGTGTTGTCCGATTGACAGAGAATCAATAAATGCTTCGGTTTCCAGTAACATTTCCATATGGCGCTATTGGAAAAACTTAGCGTTTGCTGCCGGAGTCTTATCTGAAAGATTCTACGCGGTGGTGTCAATATCAATGTCAGGCTGTTAGGCGATGTGCGACGTAACGCAGAGATCAGCAGACAATGGATGACATGCGAGACTTAATTGATGACCTGAACAGATAATCTGTTTGTGGCTGTTCAATGCTTCGGATTTGGATTTTGTGTTTTTCCCGCCACAAGCGAAGCCTCTGCGGGACTCAGAAATCGAAAAGCGCCCTTCCGATATTGTAAGTTCCTGATGCATCCTTTATGAGGACCATTGCGGTTGCCAGCAGGACCTGTGATTTGTCCCCAAGATTTTAATGTGTGTATGTAGCTGCTTCTATAAAAGTTGCTGGAAGTTCTGTTGGCTGTTGATGAGAACTTTCTTAAAAATGGATATTCTGCGGGGAACTAGAATATTGTTTAGTTTCCAAAGAATTCACCTGATGAGCAAACGAGTTTGGGCACGTCACGGAACGTCAATGAACTGCCAACGTTGGTCCCCAAAATGTTTGATGCACAAAGCTTTTTTTGCATAAGATTTAAGTCTTGGGGTGTATAGACCTTTAATTTACACGTTGTTAGTTTCAACGAGACTTCCACGAGAAGTATAGTGTGTGTGAATGTTTGTAAACGGCTGGTTTAACATAGGAGATCTTACACGAGCATGATAACAGAGTCAAATGTGTAGGAATTCAGGTAACAATTCAAATAATATATCATTTTAAATAATAATATATTAACATGCTAAGATCATGTTATGAGTTTGACTAAACAAGTGGTGTCAAATCTATTTCTTGTTTTAAAAGATTTCACTTAAAATTACGATATTGATTTATATTTTACTTTTGGTTACTCTTATCATTTTATTTTCTTCTATTTTTATATTATTAATTGGATATTGGAAAATTAAAACGGTTTGGGTTAAGTTTTAGGTTACGATTGTGTTTTGTTTATGTATTTACTTGTAGAGTAAAAGGGTATTCTAGATTCGCTGAAAAGTAAGTAACAGGCAGAAGGAAAGTTTTCCGAGCTAATAAAGTACAGTAGAATCCGGTTATAGCGACTTTCAAGGGATCGACGATTTTACGTCGTTATACCCGGAAGACAAACTAACAAAAAGGTGGAAAAACATTTTTTTTGTTTTTTTGTGGTTGCCGTGTTTGTAATATGTTTTATCATAAATCATTTAAACATTTAAAGCATTTAGTGCATTAACTTACATTTAGCGAATTTACGGATTAAGTTTTCTTGGAAAAAGGCAGAAAATACTATAAATATAACGGATGTCCCGTAATGGAATATAGGCATGAGGTCTGAATACGCACGCTGTAAACATTTTTGTGACGTCGGTCACTGATAGATACATACATACATTTCTAACAGATGCGTTTGATGCTTAAAATTTTTAGCATTATTTTGCTTTATTTATTATATGGAACGTCGCAATTTTATTTTTAATTCCTTCTTATTCCTCTCGGGAACTTAGGGCTTCTACGAGAGCCTTCCATCTAACTCTGTTTTGTGCTGTCTGCTTAGCATTTTCCTATGTGATGTTTATTAAGCAAGTTCTTGTTGAGCGGTTCTTCTCTTCTTCTATGATGATGTTTCCTTGATTGGAGTGGTTGAATCGCATAGCTTTTGTTTTTGCTACGTTTATCTCGAGTCCGACGCTGCTCGCCGAGTCTATAAAAGATAAGACAGATGTCGTCTGCATAGTCCAAGTCCTCAAGGTGTCTGGTGAGGCTCCACGTAATTCCGCGCTTGGACGAGCATACTTCGCTCATTAACTCGTCGACTTCGATGTTGAAGAGGATTGGTGACAGCGGGCATCCTTGCCGAATTCCGGTGTTCGTCTGGGAAGGTTCACTTGATTTTCCGTTGTGCAGTACCGCCAAGTTGGCATCGTCATACATCGATTTGATGATAGCGATGAGGTTCGCAGGTACCCCTATCCTTACAAGTGATCGCCATGTTGCTGCCCTTTCAATTGAGTCGAACGCCTTCTTGAAGTCGATGAACACGAGGTAAAGCGGGGTTCTCCATTCCACAGCTTGCTCGGTAATTATGCGTAGTGTGTTTGCCTGATCTACGCAACTCCTGTGTGGTCTGAAGCTTTTTTGCCACTCTCGTCTAACGCCCACAAATCGCCAAAACACCGCACCACGTCCACACTTTGTAAAATGTTTTGATATTTTCAAAATGGTTTGGGTTAAGTTACAGTTTTCGATGTATTTTATGTATGTATTTTATAATTTCATCTGTGTGCACTAGTGCGAGAGTGCACCTACTCCTTTGGCTTGGTGTTTTGCTGTTCGCTGTGCAATCAATTCAATTCTCGCTTTTGCAACATATGCATGCTCGCATCGCTACCGAACTTCGCAAAAGAAAAAAGCCTTTTAATATTTTCGCAAAAATAGCTAATAAAAAAGCTTATTAGATCAACAGTGTTTAATAATGACACATTCATTGTTTGCTTCTTTATTTTCGGTATTGTAAACTTTATTTTCTTTTTCAAAATATGATTGTATGTCTATGTAACCTTTTTTAATTGTATATTTTAGTGAAACGTTAATGGGTATGTCTTTTCCTTTTAATGAATACAAATTTGACTTGGGATGCATGGTAGTCTGTACGTAGCTTTTGCATTATAACTGATTATTAGCTACGATGTACATATATATCAGTTAAGTTGACTCTCAAATAATGATGGATCATAGGAGGATAGTATCTGGACTGGCTTATCAGAAAAAAGTAGATATTTGTGGTTGGTGTCAATATTTTAATTTTCAAATTGGCTTTCCATAAACCGCTGTGATTGTCATAAGCAATAAGTTATCAGGTGCCTGTGAAATTAAAAACAAAATTTACTATGTATTTACCTTTTGTTTGTTGAATTGCGTTACGTAATAGTGAGTGACTCTATTTCTATTAGTGATTTTGTAATGATAAGAGTCTGTCTGCTCCACATTTTTGGTTGGTTTAGATGGATTTCCTAATTTGCCTTAGAGCTTAATTGAGTACCCAAAGTTAGCATGTTTACAATAAATAAATTGTGATGAGTTAAAACTCCGCACAAATGCTAATGTATTTTGCTGGAGAAGGGCGTTCTGTTGCCAGTTACGCAACCAGTAGTAATGGCAGTGCGAAGCCGAGGAGTTGCAGAAAAGAGGTTTTGGAGAAACAGACGCTGTAGAATAAGAGTTTGGAGAAAAGACGGGTTGAAGGAGAGAAAATGGATAGAAAGAGTGAGACGGCACGAGCTGGAGCAGGACAGCAAGACAACAGTAAGCGTCGACGTGCCAGAGTAAGGAGAACAACGGTATTAGCTGGACTTTGGACCGGACGAAAGAGAACGAAGATACATGTAAACAACGAAAAGCAAAAAAGGAGCAAGCGAGCTACAGTCGTGATAGTCAGCAGGAACAAGATCGCTACATCGGGACAAGGATAGTCTCCGAATTGAGACACAGGTAGCTGAGGTTCATTACGCCGAAACACGGTTAGTCCGAAAGCTTTCAAGAAGCGGGGCCAAACCTAACGAGAACCCGAATAAGCGGAAACCAGCGCACCAGGTAAAGGCTGTAGTTGGACTCCCCCCAAAAGTTGTAGATTTCTCCTCTTCTGCTTTTTGGTATATATTGTAAACCCCTTTAGCGATTTCACCCATTTATTTCGGGGGATCGCCCTGTCGATCGCCTCGCACTAAAGGGTTTTATGGGACCTAGAGTAGGGGCTTACAACGAAAGCAAGTATTAGATTTTCAACTTGACTTGTAATTATTACCCAGCTTCAGTTCAATAATATCCCCAATTTACATTTGGGGTTTAGTTGTTTTCGTTTTTTTGGTTTTTCTTTATTGGTTTGTGGAGGGCAGTCTAGCCTGCTCCACTCGACCTTTATATTATTTTAATATTTTTTTTGTTTATGTATTATAATTATTTTTTTTTGTTTTGGCTTGTACCATTACTTAGCTTCTCTCCCCAGAGCTTGTGATGCGTCCCAGGCTTTAAAACTCTTTATTTTGCTATTCCTAATATGCTTTGGCTTATACCATTACTGAGCTTCTCTCTTTAGAGTTTGTGATGCGTACTCTTTATTTTGTTTGGCTTCCTTTGGTTGCTAGAGAGTGTCTCTTTTACTCCAACTGTCAGGATTGGGAAGAGTAATTTCTTCACTTATCCTATTTAGCGGAGTGCGTGTGTGTGTGGAACGAGAGAGGGAAGGCGAATAATAATTGCATGCAAAACACTCATTCCACTTTCTGCTCAAAGTTGGTTTCTGTTTGCAACGTGCAGATTTGCATTTACTCCGTTTATTCCTTCTCCTTTTTTTCATTATTTCCATGACACATTTAAGAAGTATTTTCTCAGAGTTTTAAACACACGTCCTAAGTCAAGTCGCGCGTGACTTGCAATTCATCGTCTTTTGTTTCTTTACACTTCTTTCACACTTTATGCCTTTAGGTTGAAGTCAATTTATTACCAGTATTGCTTAGAATATTTATTGGTCCTGCCGTCGGCACACCGATTCGCTGGGTCGTCCGTACTAGAATCACCTGTCAACCGCTCAGCTGTCGTCAGTGTCAAGCACTTCCGGTGCTTGGTTGTTGGCAATGCCGGTCGCCACAAATAGAATTGTCTTTTTCGTGACAGTGGCGAGACAGTGCTTTGATATGAAGTTGAAGAGAAGCATTTCCGTGCGCTGGATCCAGCTGATCCCAAGAGCGCTTGTCAATTCGCCTTCATTGGCGCTAAGGTTCTTGTTCGCGTGGCTTTCTATAAATCAGCGTGACCATTTGGTCAACGAAATGTGCCCTTGGCGAAGAATTTCAATCACTTGGAGGGACCAACGAGTAGTAAGTTTGATTGGTTGTCGAAACGACGCGTCGAAAACCACCCTGAGCTTAGTCGACTCGCTGTTAGGTTAAGTAACACATTTATGGGGGATGTAGTAGTTGTTTATGCAACTTAGGTCAAGTCACTAGAGAGATGTGCCCCAGTTTCTCATACTCTTCCATAAATTCGTATAATATTGCATTATTAATGATAAGGATGATTAATGCCACTGGGCTGAAATCTGCCAGTAATAACCCATCAAAATAATGTTTTGTGAACCATTGGGTCAGAGGGACCCAGTTTGTGTTGTCCGATTGACAGAGAATCAATAAATGCTTCGGTTTCCAGTAACATTTCCATATGGCGCTATTGGAAAAACTTAGCGTTTGCTGCCGGAGTCTTATCTGAAAGATTCTACGCGGTGGTGTCAATATCAATGTCAGGCTGTTAGGCGATGTGCGACGTAACGCAGAGATCAGCAGACAATGGATGACATGCGAGACTTAATTGATGACCTGAACAGATAATCTGTTTGTGGCTGTTCAATGCTTCGGATTTGGATTTTGTGTTTTTCCCGCCACAAGCGAAGCCTCTGCGGGACTCAGAAATCGAAAAGCGCCCTTCCGATATTGTAAGTTCCTGATGCATCCTTTATGAGGACCATTGCGGTTGCCAGCAGGACCTGTGATTTGTCCCCAAGATTTTAATGTGTGTATGTAGCTGCTTCTATAAAAGTTGCTGGAAGTTCTGTTGGCTGTTGATGAGAACTTTCTTAAAAATGGATATTCTGCGGGGAACTAGAATATTGTTTAGTTTCCAAAGAATTCACCTGATGAGCAAACGAGTTTGGGCACGTCACGGAACGTCAATGAACTGCCAACGTTGGTCCCCAAAATGTTTGATGCACAAAGCTTTTTTTGCATAAGATTTAAGTCTTGGGGTGTATAGACCTTTAATTTACACGTTGTTAGTTTCAACGAGACTTCCACGAGAAGTATAGTGTGTGTGAATGTTTGTAAACGGCTGGTTTAACATAGGAGATCTTACACGAGCATGATAACAGAGTCAAATGTGTAGGAATTCAGGTAACAATTCAAATAATATATCATTTTAAATAATAATATATTAACATGCTAAGATCATGTTATGAGTTTGACTAAACAAGTGGTGTCAAATCTATTTCTTGTTTTAAAAGATTTCACTTAAAATTACGATATTGATTTATATTTTACTTTTGGTTACTCTTATCATTTTATTTTCTTCTATTTTTATATTATTAATTGGATATTGGAAAATTAAAACGGTTTGGGTTAAGTTTTAGGTTACGATTGTGTTTTGTTTATGTATTTACTTGTAGAGTAAAAGGGTATTCTAGATTCGCTGAAAAGTAAGTAACAGGCAGAAGGAAAGTTTTCCGAGCTAATAAAGTACAGTAGAATCCGGTTATAGCGACTTTCAAGGGATCGACGATTTTACGTCGTTATACCCGGAAGACAAACTAACAAAAAGGTGGAAAAACATTTTTTTTGTTTATTTTGTGGTTGCCGTGTTTGTAATATGTTTTATCATAAATCATTTAAACATTTAAAGCATTTAGTGCATTAACTTACATTTAGCGAATTTACGGATTAAGTTTTCTTGGAAAAAGGCAGAAAATACTATAAATATAACGGGACATCTAATGGAATATAGGCATGAGGTCTGAATTACCATTTTCCCATGTGATGTTTATTAAGCAAGTTCTTGTTGAGCGGTTCTTCTCTTCTTCTATGATGATGTTTCCTTGATTGGAGTGGTTGAATCGCATAGCTTTTGTTTTTGCTACGTTTATCTCGAGTCCGACGCTGCTCGCCGAGTCTATAAAAGATAAGACAGATGTCGTCTGCATAGTCCAAGTCCTCAAGGTGTCTGGTGAGGCTCCACGTAATTCCGCGCTTGGACGAGCATACTTCGCTCATTAACTCGTCGACTTCGATGTTGAAGAGGAGTGGTGACAGCGGGCATCCTTGCCGAATTCCGGTGTTCGTCTGGGAAGGTTCACTTGATTTTCCGTTGTGCAGTACCGCCAAGTTGGCATCGTCATACATCGATTTGATGATAGCGATGAGGTTCGCAGGTACCCCTATCCTTACAAGTGATCGCCATGTTGCTGCCCTTTCAATTGAGTCGAACGCCTTCTTGAAGTCGATGAACACGAGGTAAAGCGGGGTTCTCCATTCCACAGCTTGCTCGGTAATTATGTGTAGTGTGTTTGCCTGATCTACGCAACTCCTGTGTGGTCTGAAGCTTTTTTGCCACTCTCGTCTAACGCCCACAAATCGCCAAAACACCGCACCACGTCCACACTTTGTAAAATGTTTTGATATTTTCAAAATGGTTTGGGTTAAGTTACAGTTTTCGATGTATTTTATGTATGTATTTTATAATTTCATCTGTGTGCACTAGTGCGAGAGTGCACCTACTCCTTTGGCTTGGTGTTTTGCTGTTCGCTGTGCAATCAATTCAATTCTCGCTTTTGCAACATATGCATGCTCGCATCGCTACCGAACTTCGCAAAAGAAAAAAGCCTTTTAATATTTTCGCAAAAATAGCTAATAAAAAAGCTTATTAGATCAACAGTGTTTAATAATGACACATTCATTGTTTGCTTCTTTATTTTCGGTATTGTAAACTTTATTTTCTTTTTCAAAATATGATTGTATGTCTATGTAACCTTTTTTAATTGTATATTTTAGTGAAACGTTAATGGGTATGTCTTTTCCTTTTAATGAATACAAATTTGACTTGGGATGCATGGTAGTCTGTACGTAGCTTTTGCATTATAACTGATTATTAGCTACGATGTACATATATATCAGTTAAGTTGACTCTCAAATAATGATGGATCATAGGAGGATAGTATCTGGACTGGCTTATCAGAAAAAAGTAGATATTTGTGGTTGGTGTCAATATTTTAATTTTCAAATTGGCTTTCCATAAACCGCTGTGATTGTCATAAGCAATAAGTTATCAGGTGCCTGTGAAATTAAAAACAAAATTTACTATGTATTTACCTTTTGTTTGTTGAATTGCGTTACGTAATAGTGAGTGACTCTATTTCTATTAGTGATTTTGTAATGATAAGAGTCTGTCTGCTCCACATTTTTGGTTGGTTTAGATGGATTTCCTAATTTGCCTTAGAGCTTAATTGAGTACCCAAAGTTAGCATGTTTACAATAAATAAATTGTGATGAGTTAAAACTCCGCACAAATGCTAATGTATTTTGCTGGAGAAGGGCGTTCTGTTGCCAGTTACGCAACCAGTAGTAATGGCAGTGCGAAGCCGAGGAGTTGCAGAAAAGAGGTTTTGGAGAAACAGACGCTGTAGAATAAGAGTTTGGAGAAAAGACGGGTTGAAGGAGAGAAAATGGATAGAAAGAGTGAGACGGCACGAGCTGGAGCAGGACAGCAAGACAACAGTAAGCGTCGACGTGCCAGAGTAAGGAGAACAACGGTATTAGCTGGACTTTGGACCGGACCGAGCTGGACTTTGGACTGAGCCAACGGTAAAACGAAAGAGAACGAAGATACATGTAAACAACGAAAAGCAAAAAAGGAGCAAGCGAGCTACAGTCGTGATAGTCAGCAGGAACAAGATCGCTACATCGGGACAAGGATAGTCTCCGAATTGAGACACAGGTAGCTGAGGTTCATTACGCCGAAACACGGTTAGTCCGAAAGCTTTCAAGAAGCGGGGCCAAACCTAACGAGAACCCGAATAAGCGGAAAAAATTGTGGAGTCGGAGACTACATACGTGAACCAGACGATTGCCTGGAGTGTCCGTTCGAACCGAGCAGGCGTGGTACCGGCGCCACCAGTCAGATCAGACGTGGGGTTGGCGAGCTTTTGTTTCACCAGTCGTTTGGGGACCGCATCCGATACCGTGAGTCCGCATACAACGGCAATCCTCAGCCCAACTGACAGGCACCCAGCGACACTGTACGCACCACTTAGGACGTCGAGAGCGGCAAGACAGCAGAACGAAGCCGCTGAACTGACAATCCAGGTCCGTCCGCACCAGCTAGAGGAAAGGGTTAGGGTGGAACATTTGTCTCCCACTGGGCGTTTTGCTGCAGGGACTGCGGCGTAAGCCGCGCGAAGCGTCGGTGGGAACTGAACAGGCGTCTGACGGGATCTGCTGGGACAGAGCCAGGGACAGGAGGTTGTGGCTAGCGAGGCGTACGTCTTGAGAGCCCAGCAGTTTTTAACCCTACTCTGGGAACGGTGACGCTTCCCTAAGCCCTTAGCCTTTCTTCTCACCACCTACCACGAGTGGCCGCGGCAGTACCAGGCGAGGGTCTACGTCCGCGACGGGAAAGTAGACACATCGCCGAAGAATCAAATCCCAGTGTAAAGTCTATGCAAGAATAAACATCAAGGGAACGAGAACTGCTAAGTGTTGTTACTGGTAACCGGGTGATCACGTTTAATATAAATTTGGTGGAACGAACACGCTAATTCTTATGAGCTAGCCGCACGTATCTCGTAACGAGCAGACAAATTAAATCAGTTCGTTACAAAATTTAGGAACTGCTAGCGGCTGCAAGACCCGACAACATGAACTCAGCTATACAGACATTATTTAAGCTTGACGCAATCTAAGTTTGGAAATTGATCTTTTATAAAACTCCGGTTGACATTAACATGTTGTGGGGATGGGAAAAAGTTTTGGGGTAAATCGAGAGATATTTACAAGACTAACAATACATATCAATACATTTTTCAAAAGTGTGGTCGTCGCAGTTTTGGGCGGTTTGTGGAGGTGACAAACATTTTTCTGCATATCGATAAATATTTACAAAACTAAAATTAAAAAATATCAAAACATTTTTCCTCAATCTGGGCGTGGCAGTATTGGGCAGTTTCATTTCATTTATACTAGGCATTTCATTTTATACTAGACAAGTTTATATATACAGACAATTATACTACATATTTAATATTACTTTTTTCCAGATATAAACTAATATTCTTCAAAAGAAACCTTCTGTGGATAAATTCTAATACTGTCTTGAAAAAATGTACCTAATTACATTTTTAATATGCGGTATTGCCGCATTTTTTACTAATACTTTTTCAAGTGATGGAATAAAGCTGGAAAAATCATTAAGGTAAATATCTATATCTTAATATTGGTAATAGAAAGATAAATTATTTTTTAAAATTATAAATCCAACTGTCATCAAAAAATACAGTTCCCAAACTTTATTATGATATATCGAAAATTTCATTTTTTGTCTTATCTTAATACCAAAATCTTCTATCTATAAAAGACTTCGAATAGGATTTCCATATTTCCATATTTTCAACGGAACTAGACCAAAATTTTCTAATTCTCGTTCCTCTTTGAAAACTATGTAACCGGTAGAAGGTAACATGTCTGACCCACTAGATTATATGTATATATTTTTGATGAGGATCACTAGCCGAGTAGATTTGGCCATGTCCGTCTATCCATCCGTCAGTTCGTTTGACTTTTCGTGTAAACACCTCGATCTCAGGAATGATATAAGCTAGAAATTTGAGATTAAGCATTGGCTTGTTTAATTACAGAGATATAGACGCCCACAAAACGCCAAAAACTGTCACGCCCACACTCTAAAAAAGTGATTTTATATTTTATCGCTTTTGTCTTTTCACTTTCTATAGGTTTATCTAGTGGCTTTTGTCCGAGTAAGACGTGTTTTGGCCAGCTCCATGTAAATCATTTAATTTAAGTGTATTAAATTGGGAAAAAATATAATATTAATATACATATAAAACGACATCTATGCGATGCATCCTCGCACAAATACATATTTTGTGTTTGAATTAAAATAAACCAAAATTATATTTTCAAACAAAAAAAAAGAAATAACAAAACGAAATGCCAAAATAGAAAATAGGTCGAAAACTACACGCAAAAATAAACTTTATCACGAATGCGAAATTGTAGATTGTAGGCTTTATTTGTAGATCATGGAGTATAAAAAAAACTTGCTGCTCTGTTGTAATTTTAAAAGTGTGTGTCTAAAACTGTATATGTTATCGTTACATACCGATGTCTCGTTTTTCCATCGTAACGTTTCTTGGCAGCCGCCCAATGATCACTGACTGTAGGGCGGCGTGTGCTTTCAGTTTAGTCAGTTTAATATCCATTAGCATCTTTCGGTCCTGACTTTCAATTACATTTGTCAATATATTTTTAAGAACATCTCGGGTATCATAACCTTATAATGGTTTACCATGGTGTTTATACTCCATTGGATTGAGCGCAATTTTTCCAATCATCCCAACACTTTACATTCTTGTTTGAAGGCATTAACATTGATAAGATTATTCGCTTTGCTGTAATTTTTTAAAATGTACGGTTTTACCGCGATCTGGCATGCCCATGTTTCTTGTTACATCTTGTAGGATATCCAGGACGTATTTAGTTGCTGTACTTTTCACCGCTCGTACTACGCATAATTTGGTGACTGCATCGACAATCCTTATTTCAGTTGAAACTCTTCGAAAAAGGTCTCAAATGGTCAATGTGTAGTAAATATCGGTAGATAATAGCTAGGTAAAAAGACTATTCACAATCAGTTGTCCATACAAAATTAAATAACTAACGGTGATGTCGTCAGGTTGCTGTTGCAAGTGGAAAACGTCGAGGTAGGGTCTTCTGTCGATGATTGAATTATAGGGTGAGAGGAAACTATCCCCTTTTAACCACTAGCCATGTAGACTAGCGGAGTAAATAGATCAGGTTTAACGACTGCTGTCGGAGTTAAGTTAATGAGCCTTCGCTCTTTATTCAATGTATCCAAAAACAAGACTTAATTTAAAAGTTTACATAGAAGTTATACACAGTGGCCGCTGCCAATATTGACCGCTTGCCGGCAATGAACGAACTTCCGGTCAGACGCTATGTCAGCTGTTTCGCCGGTGCTGATAAGCAGGCGATCGGTCATTGCCAATGCTGGTTAACTTAGGCTACTACTCTCCCCGTTAGAATTAAGGTCGCCATCGGCCGACCATGGTTGAGCTATTACTTCCCTTAGCTGGACCTGATCTTTTGGCCCTTATGGCTCGATGGTAGGTTAGGCCGATGCAGATTAAAGCGCATGAAATTGCTGTCTCACTCGATTGTTGTCGATGTTGTTCAGGGCGTGAGAGTCTAGTCTGTCATTTATGATGATTATTCCTTCGTCGACGTTAGTGATGGGATACCGGTCGCTTTGTTGCGTATCGCAGTGTGCTGTCCCACCTGCATGAAGTTCTTTGGCGCAAAAGTTACCACGAGTACGTAAACCCCACCCAGCTAGCCCCCTCGTAAGGTCGGCAACATGCACGGTCAGCAATGAAGAGAACGTTGACCAGAAACTGGTGCGGCTGTGCTGTGCAAAAGAGCGACACATTCTGCGAGTCGGAAATCTAAAATAATAATAAAACCAAGAATCCTGTTAATAAAGCATTCTAATTTTTAACCTCAAACGTAGCGGACCTCTATATTTCTTTCATAGAATTCACTTAATTCTAAACTACAAACTGAGGTCTTGATCCCGAAATCCCTTGAAGTGGGTATTGATTGACATACTCTGGAGTCTTGATCTCCGAAGCACCTAGAGTTAATGTTAATTCACGCACTTATTGTAAATAGTTGGTAAATTTTGGCCCCTGGCACTACCGAGCATTTCTTAACCGTGTGAATCTCTCCGTCACATTCTGCCACTATATTATCTACTTACTTCAATATCGTATCATGGTGGGTCACGGGAGGGATGGAAACCTTATTACAAGCTATCTTAGCTTTAGTAAATTTGAAAATGAAATGTAAATGTCTGCATTATCCAAGATATTTGAACTAACTACGTAAATTTTTACAAGAATTATAGCAAGCATATGATTTTGCAATTCTATTACGAGTTAATAACAACTTGTACAAGTGTCTTGAATCTATTTGTGTGTTTTTGGAAGCTTTCAAAATTGGATTGTCTATATCAGTGAGATAATTAATTTAGTTTTGCCTTTTAGTTTAATTTAATTTTCTCTATATATGTCCTCAGTATAAGGTGTTCCACCAAATATTTTAAAGCGGCCCCAAGAAGTGTAGGCAAATTAAAATTGTTGTTAAAAATTATTTAAAAATATATTTTATTTTAATATTTTAGTAAATTTATTGGTGATAAACTTTTTAAACTTATATAATATAACAAGACACTATTATCGGTTTTTATCTTAGATCGTTCTCGATCCGATCTCGAAACAGACTGACTTCTCGATTTTAATTTCTGATCCAATCAACCTCGGCCAGAAGCTTTTGTTTTGAAACTTCTTCAACTTTCAATTATGTTTAGAATAAAAGCTTGACGCCGAAATTATTTCTCTGCGTTGTGGAATTCAATTATGTTGACCAATGCAGTTTGATTGAAGCGCAATAAGTTGACCATGGTTTGGTCCCCAAGCGGAAGCTGTGTTTCTTAGAGTTTGATTATTTATCTTAGCGGGTAGCTAAGCTCTGACAAAGGCAATGACTAAAACAAAGACAAAGGAAATGCCTGCTAGATTGAAATTTAAAATCTGTCTACGAAATTGTATAGAGTGCTATGTTTACGGGTTGGATAACTCTCCCCCTTATAAAATTACGCGTCCCGCTTCATTACGAATTTCGTTAAAACGCTTATTTAATTCTGTTAAAAATACTTCCTTATTATTTGGTTTTTAAATATATCTGAATTTTATTATTAATGTAGTAATCAAATACAAAATTATTAAAATTAATAATGTAAAGGAAAGTGATATCTTGTTATTACTTGTTTTAATGAAGGAATTTAAAATGTTTACATTATCTAGAGAAAGTTCCGTGTTATTAGAACAATATTGTAACCATTTATAAAAATGGCACCGTCTTGGATGATATATATTTCCTTATTCTTTTTCCTTATTTTCTTACAAGTGGATTTTTCTCCATTTAATAATTTGGTAAAACGGGTTTCTTCAATACAGTAATTGTTAAAAAGTTCGGTCTTAAATGTAGACATTTCATAATATGTATATGTCTAAATGGTTACAGGTCTTAGTTTGTGGCTTAATATTTCTTTTGGGTCTTCTTGGATTACAATTTTAGTGTTAAAGACATAAATTTTAGTCAATGTGATAGTATCGATTAAATTTTCCAGCTCAAATGTTAAAAGTTTTAGGCGATGTTTTCTTAATGTTAAATCTTGGTCAATAAATAAATGCTTTAAGTCATCAGAAAGGGATTCTATTTCCTTAAACAATTTGGAATTGATAATAAATTGTTTGTTATTATTTTCTAATGTCATTTATTGTATTTTGAATTTTGAATTTTGACGGTCATCATGATCCGCAGTTCCAGGTAACTTCTTCCACACGGTGCTTTAATTCATTTATTCCCTTTTATTAGCTGTGATAAAATTAGCTCGATACCTTCTAAGTCGTAAGCGATTTCCCATTGTGACCTTTTATTAGTGTCCCTTTTTATGTTTTCTGATTCAACATTGATAATTTCTTTATAAAAACTTAAATTTGTTACGTGAAATAAATCGCTATAGGCAAGAACATCCTTTTTGTCTTTGAACAGGAAAAATTCTTGATTGAAATATTCAATTATTTCTGATGTGGCTATAATTACGAATGGTAATAGAAGCAACAAGAAATGCATTGTCTGTAATTTTTAAAAGAAGATTTTAATGAGTTTATTAAAAATATTTAAATATTATATAGACACATAGGCTCGTATTGAATTCAATTTTCAACTTCATCTCTATTTAACATATGTGTTCTTAGGCCTAGTTTAACAGAGGTTGGCGAAGACGGGCCAAATTCTCATAGAGCGAGAGAGAACTTTATTATGCTCCCGCCTTCGCCCTAAACTAACTTTCACTAGACTTCAGATGTTTTCTACTTCACAATCCAACAATAAACAACAAACAATAAGCATTAACCGACAATATGAGTTCCGCCAACACCGGCCCCGTTGAACGCCTCCACGGCTTCAACAAATCGGCAGCGGCGCCAGCTTGTGACATATTCCCGGGACCATCGCCGCCAGAACGTTTGCCTGACTGACGAGACAAGCCGCCACCGCCGCAAGCAACTGAGACCCGCCTGGTCCGGGGTCCGGAGTGCTGGTGCTGCGATGAGCGGCCCGCCTGTCAGCAGGTGCCCGGGAGTTAGCGCCTCTCCATCGCTTGGGTCCTGGCTGAGCGCTCCGAGGGGCCGCGAGTTCATCGTGGCCTCGATCCCGACGAGGACTGTTGCCAGCTCTTCGGCGTTGAGAAGTGCGCTGCCCACCGCTCGTAGGAGTAGGTGCTTCGCAGTTTTCACACCTGCCTCCCATAGTCCGCCCATGTGCGGAGCCCGAGGGGGTGTGAACGCAAATCTGTGAAAAGCCAATAGAAAAGAATCAGTACTTAGATCTGAGACAATCTCTAAGTGAACCGCCTTGGACGCAAAACAAACAAATAAGGCAACGTTGGACTTATACGGGGGCCTTCCTCGAATTTTTAATGTCGTATAGACAGGGCCACAAAAATCAACGCCACATATCGCAAATGGGCGGAGAGCACGGAGTCTATCTGCGGGTAGATTTCCCATAATTTGTGTCATCAGTCGAGGCATGCATTTGAAGCAGCGCACACATGATCGAACTGTCTGAATGCAGAGTTCCTGAGCATTTACGGTCCAAATACGCTGTCGTAGGATGCCCACAAGTGCTTGAGGGCCGACATGAAAATTGGAATGGTACAAATGCCGGACGTAGCTCTGCACAAACTGCGAGCGTTTCGTCAACAGCAAGGGAAACTTGGCATCATATGATATAGGAGCGTTAGCTAGTCGCCCCCCAACTCGCAACAACGAAAAGTTGCACTCATGGATGAATGGGTTAAATCGCTGAAGACTTGGGCCGACCTTGGAGCCCTTACGAACCTTTTCAATTTCTACTTGATACTCGTGCTTTTGTACTATTTCAATAATCTTATGAAACGCTTCATTATATTCAGCCGGTGACAGAGTTTCTTCGAAAACTATACTCTTGTCTTTGAATTTTCTTATAAAGCGGAACATATAAGCGAACACTCTAAGCAGTTTGAGGTGTGACGAAAGCCCTCGATGACATCCAGCAAATCGGAAGTTTGCACAGCAGCGGTCAGCCCGACCACAGTCTTCCTAGCTTCCTGACGCAAGACTTCCTCATCCGGCTCGAAATGCGCATTTGTGGGCCAGTTTTCTTCTTCGTCCTTCAGAAATGGTGGGCCAGTGAACCAGATCGACTGCCCTATCTCGTCGACGTCACAACCTCTCGAAACGATATCTGCTGGGTTCTGATTTGTGGGAACATGCCGCCATGTAGCTTCTCCTGACCATTCTTGAATCTCCGCTACCCTGTTCGAAACGAATGTCGACAACGAGAATGGATGAGATCGAATCCAGTGAAGAGTAACTTCAGAGTCCGACCAGTATACAATTCGTTCGATAGGGACTTTTAAAGGGTTTGATTCTATGGCAGAGATCTGCGAGAAGGTGAGGGGCACATAACTCAAGCCTTGGGAGCGTTTTGGTCTTGAGCGGCGCTACTTTTGACTTTGAAGTCAACAACGATAATTTAAAACCTTCGGCAGTTTTGCTACGAATATAGACGCAAGCTCCATAAGCTCTCATGGAGGCGTCGGCAAAGGCATGAAGCTATACCGGTGACAATGGGTCGGTATGCACGAACCGAGGAATCGATATCTCATCCAGTTGAGACAGAGTGCCTTTTAGCATATCCCAAGCTGTTTCAAAATGCATCGGAATTGACTCATCCCAATCTAACTTATTAAGCCAGAGTTCCTGCAATAGGATCTTTCCTTTAATCACTATGGGACTTAACAAGCCGAGGGGGTCAAACAGCTTCGATGTCACCGATACTATGTTCCGTTTTGTCGCTTAGAGACCCATGACAGAAGTGCCAATTTTGAACTTGAAGGCATCTTCGCTAGGCAACCACGATATTCCTAACGCCTTAGTTGACTCTGAATCCGTGATGGGTATCGACTTAACTGTGCTCTCAGATGCAGTGACCTCAGGTGAGTTTGAAAACCACTTTGTCAATTCAAAACCTCCTGTTTGAAGAACCTGAGACACTTCAGATTTAATTGTACTTAGCTCCTCTACGCATGCAGCACCAGTTAACATGTCATCGACGTAAAAATCGGATCCAATTACGTCGGCAGCTCTAGGGAATGAAAATTTAGCAGATTCACTCAACTTCTTTAAATACCGAATAGCCAGAAATGGGGCTGGTCCAGTACCATATGTGACGGTGTTGAGCTTGTACTCAAGGATTCAGAGGGGTCTCTCCTCCACACTATGAGTTGAAACTTCCTATCCGCTTCATTAACCATTACTTGGCGATACATCTTTTTTACATCGGCAGTCAGGGCATACCTGTGCAGCCGGAAGCGGAGTATTCTTGAATTGTCGGCCTCACCATCAGGATGTCGTTTAAGGACACCTGAGACGATGTTTTGCTGGACGCATCGAACACGACGCGCAATTTTGTTGACGTACTCTGGGGCCTTAACACGCATTGATGGGGAATGACATAATGTGGAGTGGAAGGGATTTTGTTGTCTGTAGGCGACATATGACCTAGGGCGAGATATTCTTCCATGAATTCCAAGTACATGGTCTTCAAGTTAGGATCTCGAGACAACCTTCGCTCAAGCAACAAAAACCTGCTGGATGGCTAGTTGTCCCTCTACAAAGGCTACATCAGCTTGAGATGCTATCAATGGAACAGTTTCGGATGTGAAGTCAGAGATCCACTGCTCGTTAACTGACACATTGTGCTTTCTATAAAGCTCTGTATTAACTAAATACCTAATAGCGTCAGCAATTTTGGCAGGCCGTATGGTTTCTGCCATGAAATCATGTCCATATTCCATTCTTCATTTGAGGTTGAGCTGAATTACCTCAGCCTCATTAAAAGCTCGTGGAGGAGACGTCACGATATTGCTTACTGGAATAGGGACATTGACATTTGCTCCTTTTATAGCACTATGACGCTCGTGACCTATTGACTTAATTATCATAAATGGAAGGCGTGGTGAAATGAGTCGTTCTTCCAAGGGAGTTAGGCCCCTCAAAGAGTTATGAATTGCTGGGAAATCTAAGCAATTTAAAATGTCCCCTTTGGGCTTTCGGTTTTAATATTGCTGTGACAAGCTTTGCAAAACTTGAAAAGATTGCCAGTGAAATCAGGATGTCTTGCATTTTGGTATATCTCTTCCCTGTTCTTGCAATGTTCTTCCAAATAAGACCTAGAAAGCTTACTTATTTGCTTGGGGAACCACAAACCTTTGCAACAAAAGCAAATCTGATCTGGGCCAAGCTTAACATTCCTATTGAATGTAGCTATGTGAGCTTCTATTTCAATAGGTCTGATTCTAATAGTCCTATTTTCTTGAGCCATATCAAGTCTAATCTACTGACTTCGAAGTGCATTCCGAAGATTTTCCGATTCCCTATTAGCACTAAGGCTTCTATACTGACTAACTCTTTGACTTATATTTCTAATTGCATCGTTCGATGCTTGTCGAGCAGCTAATCGTGCGCTTCGTCGAGCAAGTGTATTTCTCGCCTGCTCGACTGCCCCCTGCGATCCCTACCGGCCCTAGCCCTAGCTCTGTTAGCCTTATCACGCTCTCTTTCTAATAAGCTTTCCTGTGTATCTCTTGCCAGTGCTCGACGTAGAGTATTTGCTTCTTGCTCACCCGCGCGATACACGATATCCAAGCGCCTTCTTTTATGGGTGGCAGTGTTTTGTTCCTGTTCCATAACCCTAATCTCACTATTTTGTCGCCTTTCAGAACGACGTCGAGTTTTGGCTGCTTGCTCAGCTGTGCGAAGAGCAGTATCCAAGCGCCTTTTCCTATGGCCAGCAGTATTTTTAACCTGCTCCACAGCTCGATTCTCGCTATTTTGCCGCCTTGCAAAACGACATCGAGTATCGGCTGCTTGCTCAATTGCGCGAAGAGCAGGATCCAAACGCCTTTCCCTATGGCCAGCAGTGTTTTTAACCTGCTCCACAGCTCGATTCTCGCTATTTTGCCGCCTTGCAGAACGACGTCGAGTATCGGCTGCTTGCTCAATTGCGCGAAGAGCAGGATCCAAGTGCCTTTCCCTATGGCCAGCAGTATTTTGAACCTGCTCCACAGCTCGATTCTCGCTATTTTGCCGCCTTGCAGAACGACGTCGAGTATCGGCTGCTTGCTCAATTGCGCGAAGAGCAGGATCCAAGCGGCTTTCCCTATGGCCAGCAGTATTTCGAACTTGAACCACAGCTCGATTCTTGCTATTTTGCCGCCTTGCAAAACGACATCGAGTATCGGCTGCTTGCTCAATTGCGCGAATTGCAGGTTCTAGACGCCTTTGAGAACGAAACTGAGAATTAGATTCTTTCTCAATCGCACGAACAGGACGATTCAAGCGTCTCGACATTCGCGACACTGTATTGACGCCCTGTTTTGCATTTCTCCAGTCTTCCCTACGCCTACGTTGATATACTGTATTTGCCACTCTCTCCACCTCTGCATATCCTTCATTTTCCCTATTTATCCTATTTCTCAACAATTGCGTTCTTGCACGTTAAGAAGCAGTGGGTCTATTTAGACGAGGCATTTCTAAGAATTATATACACGACTTAATGAAATATTTATAAATATAAATATTAAATATTTATAAATTATTAATTATTAGGCACAGAAAAAATACTTAACAGAAAAATAATATTATAAGAATGAGTATTTAAAAAGACTCAGGCTTATATTATTATTTTAAATATTAATATAATTTAATTAATAGTATTAAAAGTATAAGTCTTTATAAGGACTAACGCTTGCAGCACTATTAAACAAATACGTATAAATATGTAAAATATGTATGTATAAAAATATAAAAATTATTATTTTAAAAAGTATAATTCCTATATTTAAATTAATTAACCGCGAAGAAAAGGAAAATAATATGAAGTTAAAAAAATGTCTAAAAAAAGACTTAATAGTATTATTAGTACAAGTCTTTAAAAAGACTTAAACTTTTAGTACTATTAAGATTATATACGCTAAGTACGTATATGAATAAAAATATAAAAGTAAGCTTTTAAAAATGCTTATAATTATATTAATGGGAAAATGTTTAGAATATATTAAGATTAAATGTGAAAAAATAAATAATAATAAATTAAGAAGTTTTTAAAAAAGCTTAGGACTTAAATTATTATTATTTCAATATAGTATAATTATATAGTATAATAATAAAGTATAGTATTAATAGTATTATAAGTCCAAGTCTTTAATCAGACTTAAACTTTTAGTACTATTAAGTTTATGTACGCTGAATACGTAAAGGGATAAAAATATATGAATAAGCCTTTAAAAAGGCTCAGTTCTTATATTAATATGGGTAGAAAAATATGGGTACAAATTTGATACTTAGCAATGAGTGCAGCGACGAGACAGCAGCGGGCCAAACGGCAGCGACTTCAATCGAAGCAGCAACAGCACTCACGACAGCGATGTAATTTAAAACAAGAGAGAACGCTATAGTCGAGTTCCCCGACTATCTGATACCCGTTACTCAGCTCGTGGAATTGCGAAGGAGGTCTTCAACACTAACAGTTTTTGGCAGTTTGTGGGCGTTAGAGTGGGCGTGGCAAAAAAATTGTTGGCAAATCGATAGAAATTTACAAGACTAATACAAAAATGAAAAAATATCAAAACATTTTTCAAAAGCTTTGGGCGGTTTGTGGGCGTTAGAGTGGGCGTGGCAAAATGTTTTTTGACAAATAGAGCAATGCTCTTATTAAAATTACATTCTATTCAACACTAGATCAATATATATTCAATTATTGAAGAGTACCTGAAAAAAGCCAAGTAACCATAACCTATGATTAAAGGCTTAATGATTGTAGCGCCTGCCAGCTCATAAGAAAAAAAAACTTCAAGCTTTTAGAATTTAACTTTTATCTTACCAAAAGGAAATAGTTTAGACAAATATTTTACTATAGTAAAAGAAGATAAATAAGGGGTCAGAAAGGAAAAACGGCACATATTGATAATATTATCTTTTTCAAAACCCTAGTTTCTCTCTTTATAAAGAGTGCGCATAGATTTATATTTACAAAGTGTCAACAGAGACGTCCCTCTCTCTCTAACATTCACTTGCCACGCACTTGTAAAAGACGTTGAATAGCGCCCTAAGAGAGTGAGAAGCTAAGAGCGAGATTTAACACTAAAATTCTTTTCAACACTAGATCACTATATATTGAAGTTTCAACAGAGACATCCCTCTCTCTCTAACATTCACCTGCCACGCACTTGTAAAAACGTGGAAAAGCGCCCTGTTCATGCCGAACAGCTGAGTCCTGTATCCCGCCAGCAGAGCATCGCTGTTGGCGGAATGTTTCGGAAGTGGGACACGAAGCCGTTATTTTTATGTGAAGAAATGACTCGAAAATAAACCCCGACCAGAGCAGGACGAATTTCAACACCCCTTGTGTTTCTATTGAGCTTTTCCGGCCCCCGACGTTTACATTTTGGTTCTTCGCCCGAGATCATCCAGCGCTTTGCCGAGATAAGTACGGTGCCAAAATCCCCACCATATATGTATATACATACGCATATATATTGCTGCGATCAAAATCCGCTCACTATCAACTAGTGGCCACCTGCGCAATAATATATGTTCGTGTGTATATTCTGTATGCATCCTTTCTCTTTTATGTTATCAACCAATCATCAACTTTCCAATAAAAACACTGCGTACACTTAATGAGTTCAATTCGGGTGTTTGAATCTAACTGACTCGCTACTGCGAGGGCATCGCCTTTTATTCATTCTTACATAGGTTCTTATCATCTAATTATATAATGCAGCGCTTGTAAGACGCTGCAGTCTGCGTTGGTCAATGCAGCTGAGGTTTATCTTAAATCTATATTTGTGACCTATGACCGCGCTAATCACCTCCCGCGTGATCATACCTCTTAACACTTCGGCAATAGACCCCTGCAATCGTACTTATCTGTAGTTGCCACTTATGTTGTCCCATGCCATGTTTATTGCAGCCCATAAAAAGAACATATTTATAGTTTGTCTACTTATCATGTCTAAACACATCTTTAGACATTCTCCGGGGGGGAAAAGTGTACGGCCAGTAGTTGTCTCTCATTTATGCGTTGCCTCCGGATATAAATGACCATTATAATTATGATAATCGCTGTCAACGCTAGAGCCGAGTGTCCGCTTGCCGTGTGAAAAATCAAGTCATCAATGTGTACTTTGTTATTTTTCAGAGTATTGATGCGCATTTGAAGATTTTGTAGTTCATTAGTGTTGTTGACAATCAAGTGCTTCAGCGGGACCACGTTCCATGTCTCCTTGTCATCTATAATTCGTAAACTGGGAAAGATAGACATTTCAGACGCTGTCGAAATTACTTTTTGAGGAGTAATTATTGTTGTATCCCCTAATATTGCTGTGCATCCTGCAGGTAGTTGTATAATGCCTTGATTGGGCAGTCTTATAACTTGATGCTGTTCGTTGCATCTTATATTAGCTGTTGTATTCCGAAACAGTGTAAATAGCCAACGGTTGGATCCACTTATCTCTTTGATGAACGAATTGCCTTGGAATTCCATCATTTCGCATGAGTGTGCCTTGCTTGGTTTCAATGGAGATATTTCGCAAGAGTGATCATCCGCGTTTTTCCATGCCCAATTATTTTCGCAAAGCCATGTTGTCGAATCCTCTTGTCTGCATTGGTTAATTTCCATTTCAGACATTAGGTGATAAGCGTTTATGTCTGTATTGAACGCAAAATATTTAGAATTCAATTTCGGAATAAGCTTTGTTCCGTTTGTCCACAGTGGTATTGGAATTACTTCAAAGAGATCCGTTTCCTGATTGTTGTATATCGGCAATTTTACTTCAATGAATAGGACATTATCCTTCAACATAGCTTGTGCCTTCATCAGTTTATAGATCAGTGGTAATTGTATAACTGAATTTCCAGCCGGTAGCATTTGTTTTCGTCCTAATTTTTGCTTAACTTTTTCGAGCTCCTCCAGCATTTTGTTAGGCGCAATTAGTGTAGGATGAATTCTTCCTTCACTAATGTCCGTTACCATTGAGATCGCTGTTGCTTGTAGGCTTTCTGCCTCTTCAATCCAGTTTCGCACTTGATTTGATAACATAAGGAATTTAATTGACTCCTTATATACCATAAAGTGCTCCTTCATGGTTTCTGCAATAATATTGACTTGTTGGGTCAGTTTTCCCAAATTACGGTTTGCTTCTATCGTAGTTGTTCTTACTAATTCTTCCGTGGCATTGATGACCGAGGTCTGATTGTCAACATATTCCATTAGATGTTTTTCGTTTTTTATGATCGTTTGCATATTTTCCTGTATTCTATTTGCATTTCCGATATCAAAGAACAGTATAAACCTTTTCTTTCGGTTGGTACGGTGCCGTAGTATTTTGTCTTTTTCTTTTATGTTGTCAATTTTTGTCCTTATTGTCGTGCCGAAGAAATCGCAGTAGTCCTTGAAGTCTCGCATTTTTTCGCAAACCAGGCGGGATTTTTCCAGGAAGTCCTCTGATTGTTTTATGACATCAAAATAGGCTTGCATGTCATAATAAAACAGTAATTGCCAACTGGATGTAGCGACTTCAATTTTACCAATTTTGTTTACCATAACTGCAGCTTTTGCGTCGATCTCGTAAATTTTTCCAAGTTCTTTGGGAATTTCTTCCGAATTAACGTAATTCCATTTGACATTGGGAATTAGTTTATTGATATCTTCCACTCTAGTTCTGACGAACTTATCTTTGCTGCGCTTGTTCTGTATCCAAGCAATAGTAATTTGCGAATCACTCCATGCATGCGTTGTAATCTTGTTGCTCCATATAGCCTGCACTTTCGCTAATAACTTTGCTAGTAAATGCGCAGCACATAATTCCAACTTTGGAATTGTTTTCCTGTTTTTTATAGGATTTACTTTGCTTTTTGCTGCTAGCAAGGTAACTTTGCCGCCTACTTTTGTATACACAGCCGCTGCATATGCTTTCTCTGATGCATCGCAGAATCCATGTAGCTCCATAATACCTTTGGAGCATCCAGTCCAGCGTGAAATGCTAATTTCTTCTAAATTTGATAGACCTTTAGCATATTCCATCCACCAGTTTGCTAAGTTGGATTCCAATTCAACGTCCCAAGTCATTGGTAACTTCCACAGTTCCTGAATAAAACATTTGCCTTGAATTGTTACCGGTGCCAACCATCCTAGTGGGTCGAAAATTCTGGACAACTGTGATAACACTAACCGCTTTGTTATGCGTGTTAGCATTGGGTTTTCTGCCGAAAACGTAAATGTATCCTTCTTCGGATCCCATTGAAGTCCTAAGGTTTTGATCGATTCATTCTCCTCAATGCAGATTTTCTCCGTAGCTCCGTCGTCCTGAATGTCGGCTAAAATACGTTCGTCATTTGCAACCCATTTTCGCAGATGCATGCCGGCCTTCTCCATCACTTGTCTCAATTTCCTTTGACGTTCATAGCACTCGTTGACTGTGTCTCCACCAGTTATGAGGTCATCCATATAAAAGTCGTCTCTTATTGTTTCTGCTAAGACGCTATCCTCTTGGCAAAACCGATCTGCCAGCTCTCGTAGACATCGGACTGCTAAGAAAGGTGCTGCCGAGGTGCCATACGTTACGGTTGTTAACTTAAACTCACTGATCGGCAGTTTTGGATCATCTCTCCATAGGATATATTGGTATTCTTGGTCTTTCTCAGCAACCTTTATTTGGCGATACATTTTTTCAATGTCAGCTACCATAACATATTGCCACTTGCGCCATTTAATTAGAATATCGAATATATCCTTTTGAATCTTAGGACCAGCTATAATAACGTCATTTAGGCTTAGTCCATTTGTCGTTTTTGCGGATGCGTCAAAAACTACTCGTAGCTTCGTAGTTAAGCTTCCAGGCCTGATGATTGCTTGATGGGGCAAATAGTATTTACCTTGACCCGTTGTCTTTACAGATTCCATATGTCCCATCTTAAGGTATTATTTCATGAATTCGTTGTATGCAGCCCAGTTCTTTGGGTTTCTTTGAAACTTCTTTTCCATTTGCATGAGCCTTGCCATTGCCTGTTTGCGAGAGTCCCCCAGCTTTGCCTCTTGGCGGAATAGAATTGACACCACAAATCTGCCTTCCTCGTTGATGACAGTTGTTTCTTGGAATTTTCTTTCGCATTCTGCATTGTCTGTAATCGTCTCATCGGCTTCATCTTCCAATTCCCAAAAGCGATCCAGGTCCTTTAGATTTATTGTGGTAGTGGCACTTATAATTTTGTGCTTTGCTGCTCGAGTTATATTTCCAGACACAATCCATCCAAATTTGGTTTTTTGTCCCAAGATTCCATTCACGGTTTTTATTTTTTCCATCATAATCAGGGGAAATAGATCCACACCTATCACCATGTCAATTCTGCTTGGCTCGTTGAATCGTGGATCTGCTAGCCTGTAGCTCTTCCACTCTTTGTTGATATCAATATCAAACTTTTTGCTGGGAAGGGCTCTATGGAGTGTTGGTAAAACCAATGCTTCCGTTGATGCTTTGAAGCTGCTTGGAATTTTTGGTTTGATCGTCAGGTGGACACTATTTTTTGATAATTGAGTAGTCTGGGAGATACCTTTGACCTCTATAGTACTTCTTACTCTGGGAATCCTTAATATTTGTGCTGCTTCCTCTGAAATCAGCGTCTTCTGGGATCCACCGTCAATAAGCGCCCTCAACTCGTTGTAACCTCCAGCTTTGTTTTTCACTAAAACAACAGCTGTAGCCAATAGTGTGTCTTGCCCTTGCTTAAGGCTATTGCTGTTGATACTGCGTTTTGTCTCTTCATGAAGAAGGCTGTTGTGTCTTTTGGAGCATCGATTGCATGTAATTTCCTTTCTGCAATCGATAGCATTATGCTTTCCAAAGCATCTAAAGCACATGCTGTTCTTTTGAACGAATTCTTTTCTTTTTTCGATTGATTGTGCTCTGAATTTGAGACACTTTATCATATCGTGGCCATCCTTAGAGCAACAGGCACACGATCTAACTTGCACTTTTCATGTAGCAAGCTGAGCGGTATTTTTGGTAATGGCATTTACTGAGTTGTATTGTTGCTCAATAAACTCTAGTACATCTTGTAAGGACTGTATAGCTCTTGCCTTTTTTACATGCTGTTCATACAGCTGCAAGGCTTCTGGCGAAAATTTCTGCAGCAGAATTTCAGCTAAAATTACGTCAGCAGAGCTTCCTATTTTTCCTTTTTGCTTTATGATGAATATGCTCTCGGTCGCAGTATCCAAAAACTTCCCTAAATTTTTCTCATCGTGGGGCAGCAAGCACTCCAGTTCCATTAATTTGTTGAAGTGTTGGGAGAATATTTTTCTGCTATTCTCATAGCGTTTGCAGATAAGCTCCCACGCTGCTGCATAGCTAGCCGCTGATCCCGTTATCAAATGGCTAACCACCATTTGAGCTTCTCCTTTTAAGCAGGCTCTTAAATATCCCAGCTTCCTTGTGTTGCTGAGATCCTTCCTGCTGTCTATTAGTTCAGAGAACAGCTCGTAAAATGTTGGCCATTCCTTCGCATTTCCATTGAACGTTGGAAGGTCCACTTTTGGGAGTTCTGGCACGTCGTAGTTGGAACTTTTGAACTGTTCCAACTTCCTCTGAAGTACCATCTCTAGTGCAGACTACTAGCAGAATGTCTACCTCATCTTGATCAAAGGCAGTTCTGTCATACTTGTTTTCAAGCAGTTTCAGTGTGTCCGTCACGTTGGACCAATGACTTTTCATCATTGCCAGCTGCTTGACTAGTTCAATCTCACTTGAACTATCCAGGGTTTCGTATATTAGGCTTATCTGTTGCCTCACCCTGTCCGCTCTTCTGTCCACCAGTTGAACCAGATTATCAACTGGACTGGAGCTCCGAGCTGATGCGGAATCAGATAATTTTGATCCACTTGGTATATTTACCTCTTCAAGTGTTTCTACCTTTAATTGCGACTCCTTGTAGGCCTTGACAGCATCCATAGTTTTAATAAATATTTTGTCATTAAAATATTGATCATCGCCAGCTCCCAATTTTACCAGCGCATTGTTGTTGGTAGTAAATTGGTCTACCAATGCTTCTATTGCTGGTATAGATGCCTTGTCCTTGATGGCTTGCAGTATTTTGTTCTGCAGCACTCCTTGGTCTTGCATCAATTTCACAGATCTTTCCGACAACATGTTGGGAAAACAATCACTGTGACTTGTACTTTCTGCTTGTATTCTTTGGCGTGATCCGTTGGAGGATTTTTTGATTGGTCGCCCAGTTGACCTAGCTGTGCCTCGACTCACAGCTGATTGATCAGCCAAAGAAAAGCAAGAACACAATGTTTCACCTTATAGTCCTAGTACTTTAAGGCGTGGTCTTTTATTCTGTGTTTCTTACCACTGGTGGGGGAAACAACAGAATCACTCGAATAACCTTGCTCTTTTTACTTTAAGGCGCTGGTTTTTTCTTCTGTGTTTCTTACCACTGGTGGGGGAAAACAACAGAATTTCTCGAAGGACCAAAATGTACACACTATAAACTAATGCGTACACTTAATGAGTTCAATTCGGGTATTTGAATCTAACTGACTCGCTACTGCGAGGGCATCGCCTTTTATTCATTCTTACATAGGTTCTTATCATCTAATTATATAATGCAGCGCTTGTAAGACGCTGCAGTCTGCGTTGGTCAATGCAGCTGAGGTTTATCTTAAATCTATATTTGTGACCTATGACCGCGCTAATCACCTCCCGCGTGATCATACCTCTTAACACTTCGGCAATAGACCCCTGCAATCGTACTTATCTGTAGTTGCCACTTATGTTGTCCCATGCCATGTTTATTGCAGCCCATAAAAAGAACATATTTATAGTTTGTCTACTTATCATGTCTAAACACATCTTTAGACAAACACCAAATAAAAAACAAAATTCGCCACCCAAACTTTCACATACACAAAAACATACAGACATTCCATGTATGTTGGCCGATCGATGTACATACATATGTCCATTGCATCTGGATACATTGCGTACATGGAACATACGCAACGTCGTACATCTGCATGGTCATAGGGTGTTTCATTAATTGCCAAAACATTTAAAACATTCAAACAGACATTAATATCATCCAACATATGTACATACATATATTAATGTTATTGTTTATTTTCACATACACGACAAGCACAGACGATTTGTTGGACCGGCAGATAAGAACCGGCTGCAGCCAACACTAGCGACGAACACATCCACGAACACAACCTCCAGCGCAGTAAGAAAAAAAAGAATAACAAAACAAGAGAGAACGCTATAGTCGAGTTCCCCGACTATCTGATACCCGTTACTCAGCTAGTGGAAGGGAGAAGGAGAGTCTTAAACACAGTTTTTGGCGGTTTGTAGGCGTTATAGTGGGCGTGGCAGAAAGTTTTTTGGCAAATCGATAGAAATTTACAAGACTAATACAAAAATGAAAAAATTTCAAAACATTTTTCAAAAATGTGGGCGTGGCAGTTTTGGGCGTTAGAGTGGGCGTGGCAACATGAATCGACAAACTTGCGCTGCTTCTATGTCCCTGGAGTCTGTATACTTAATCTCAACTTTCTAGCTTTTGTAGTTCCTGAGATCTCGACGTTCATACGGACAGACGGACAGACAGACGGACGGACAGACGGACATGGCCAGATCGACTCGGCTACTGATCCTGATCAAGAATATATATACTTTATATGGTCGGAAACGCTTCCTTCTGCCTGTTACATACTTTTCAACGAATCTAGTATACCCTTTTACTCAACGAGTAACGGGTATAAAAACAAATTTTAAAAACAACCATCGGCGCTAACATTTACATATTGCATATAGATATGTGTGTACCAGCATATGTACGTATGTGTCAAGGTAGCCACTCTAGGGCCTATTCCAATAAGGGACCGTTCACACTGACACTACTTTTTTCTAGTTTCCCATAGAAAGTGTCAATGTGTGTTTATTTTTGTTTCTTTAATACTTTTTTTTAACTCCGTTCTTGATTTATTCGCATATCCGATTCGCATATATCGTCTCAAAAAATTGGCCGAACATCCACGCTTATCCAGCGTCCCACATCAACAATTATAGTCCAGTGTGATCCAGCGCCCTCATATCTGTTTTTTTTCTCAATCGATAGCAACATTTATTCCGATTATTGTGTATTCCGCGCTTAATCCAGCGGCCCCAGGGTTTATATAAATCGATAACATAATTTGTAACGATTACCATTGGTTTTTTCAAGCGCAATCCGGCGCCCCTTACCTTTGTCTAAATCGATTAATTCCGATTATTCATATTTCTTTTGATTTTGTCTCTCGCTCAATACAGCGACCGCGGTGTTTTTTTTTTTGTTCCGATTGTTACATCTTTTTCACGCGTTGTCCTGCGCCCCCACACCCTTTCTAAATTGATGCGATAATTTGGTTCTTAAATTACTTTTGTGCGCCTTATCGAGCGACCCAGTATAACTCCAAATCAACAATCCTTAGCTTTCGATTATTTTGGGTGTCTGCTTTATCTAGCGACTCCAGTTATTTTTTTCCAAATACGGAACATTCCGATCGATCCAACTGGTCGCACGCTTATCCAGCGTCCCAATATATAAGTTGTTTCGATCTTGGTTGCACGCTTTTTCCAACGTCCCAATATATAAGTTGTTTCGAGCTTGGTTGCACGCTTATCCAGCGTCCCAAATACATAAGTTGTTGCGTTTTTTCAATTGGTTGGACGCTTTATCCAGCGTCCCCGTATTTGTCCAAGTGGACAGACTGTTTCGTCCCCGCACGGTTTTCGGCTCCTCCGAGAGCTTAATATGCCAATTGGCCACGGTGAGGAGGTAAAAACCCGTTTGACTGTTTCTAAAACGTCTCAACGAGTTAGAGCCAAGAGCGAGTCCTCTGTGCCCTTCAAAAGCCCAAGTCCCACTCGAAGCAAAAGCCCATCGACAACTCCACGAAAATCCACGAGCACGTCGCTCCAAGTTCCACGGTCAGCACCGAACACGAAACCGAATTCAGACTTCTCACCCCAAATTACTAGAGCAACCGCAAAAATGGCGCAAGCTGAGGCAGACAGGGCCTTGATGAAATTCATGACTATAACCGATAGAGTAGGTCAGTTCGAGGCCAGAGTCAACACCCCAGCAGACACAATTCCGTCAATCCACACAAGTAGGGTGCGAGAAGGAATACGAGGCGTGCTCCGAAGCTCTGTCCGGTCTGGGATCCACAGACACAATAACAGTCATGCAGTCCAAGTATGACTACTGTTATGCCGTTTACGAGCGGTGCGCAGCGAGCCTCAACGAGATCATTGAAGAAGGTTCACGCTCGCAACAGGCCGTTCAGGCCTCCATTCCGGCGCCTCCTCAGGGAGGGTGTCGCTTACCCCCAGTCGAGTGCGACAGTTTCAGTGGGGACTATGTTCACTGGCCTACGTTTCATGATCTTTTCTCAGCCATCTACATACACAACCCTCGGCTTTCAGAAGTTGAAAAGTTGTTCCATCTCAATGCTAAAACTAGTGGTGAGGCTAAATCCATTGTGGCCTTATCACCCTTAACCAATGATGGATTCGAATCAACCTGGAGAAACTTGCAGAATCGTTTCGAAAACAAGAGGCTACTGGTCAACAGTCAGCTTAAGATTTTGTTTAATTTACCTTCTGTTGGCCTTGAATGCGGCAATTCCTTGAAACAGTTAGAGAGCACAATTCAAGGTTGTTTAACAGCTTTGAAAATAGCAAAAATCGACACCTCTAACTGGGATTGCCTGCTCGTTTTTCTGTGCTCTGCCAAGATGCCAAAGCTAACGCTGTCTCTATGGGAACAATCCCTTATGAGTAAGACAGATATTCCACTGTGGGCTGAATTCCAGGCCGTCTTACAAGATCGTCATCGAACGCTCGAGGCGATCGAAGATTTTAAGCCAAACGCTCAACCCAGAGCACTGCGGACTGACAATAGCCCGCGGGCGATATAGACCTTTGAGAATAGAGTGACGGTAACTCTACAATCCTGTAAACTTTGTTCGCAAGAGAACCATCCTATCCGAGTATGTCCGTTATTCTTACGAATGCCAGTTGTGCTTAAACTGTTTTGCTAGAACGCATGCTTAGGGATTGCACTAGCACGCATAATTGCAATACTTGTAAAGGGCGCCACAACACTCTCCTGCACCGAAGCGGCACTCCACCAGTCCAGTCAGCGGTCAATCCTGACCACCAGGCCCACGTATCCACATTTAACCACCAGCAAGATATACAGTCCACTCCATTAACGAATCAACCGAATGTGCCAACGTTTCTGGCTGTAAACACTCAAGGGGTCCTCCTGAGTACAGCTTTAATAGAGATTTGCCATTTAGGCATCAAATACTCAGCACGGGCACTTATTGACTCGGGTTCTGAGGCAACCTTTATTTCAGAACGCTTGTTCAACTTGATTAAGTTGCCTTATGAATCCATCCATGCTCAAGTTTCAGGGCTCAACCTCACTGTTGCGGCTCAGCCCCACATCCAAATTAAGACTTCTGCATATGTACTACCACAACTGGCTGGGAGTCTCCCATCCTTTACTTTACCTGAGGACTCTTTGAAGCATCTGCCGCCTTTGCAACTAGCAGACCCAAATTTCTACCGGAGTTCGCAGATCGACGTTCTGATCGGTGCCGATATCCTGTCATCGATTATTCTCAGCGGCTCCCATCCCAATATCTGTGGCACGCTTCTTGGCCAGGAGACCATATTCGGATGGATTCTTTGCGGTCCGATCGCAACGAATCCCACAAGCAGAATATGCTCATTTTCGTCCCGACTAGCTGTCACCGAGTCCAGACTGGACAACATTCTCACAAAATTTTGGGAGGTGGAGTATGTTCCAGTGAAACGGGTTAGGGAATCCACCTCGATTTGCGAGGAAAACTTTGTCCAATCTACCAAAAGGAACGAGGATGGGAGGTATGTGGTTTCGTTGCCCTTTAAAGAGCCTAACAATATCAATCTTGGGCATTCCAGGTCGATCGCACTGGCTCAGTTCCTCCGAAACGAGATTCGACTGAATAAAGACGTTGCGTCAAAGCAGTACGACTCAGTCATTCAAGAGTATTTAGATTTAGGTCATATGCACCAAGTCTCTCCGAACGACTCTAATAATTTTTATTTGTCCATTCCTTATGTAGCCGCATATACAATGGCTCCAGCGATCCGCCACGATGTATACCGCTGTGCAGGGGGGGTTCACCCATTGAGGAGCTGCCAGCGATTCCTGCAACTGCCGGCTGTGAAGCGGCTCCGGGCAGTCTTGATTAACAAGTACTGCGTGGGCCAGACACACGAGCATTCGGGTCGGTCGTGTCGCAGCAAAGCGAGGTGCCGCATCTGCCGAGAGGCCCACCACACTCTGCTGCACATCCGCGGCTCTTCGAGGCCTCAACGGAAGCGTGAGCCACAAGCCTCAGCCTCAACGGAGTCAGGAGGGGGGTGCGACCGGGTCACGACGCTCATCCTCGCCGATGGATAGTTCCCCACTCCGCAGCTCCTTGTCAACGCCGACGGGCGCGCCTAGCTTGGTGCAGCATCCTTCCGACCGCTGCCGTTTTCATTGGGTCCGAGCAGAAGAGATTCGATGTGCGAGTCTTGGTGGATCCGTGCTGGCCCGTGAGTCGCATCCACGTCTCGCTGGTGAAGGCCCTCAACTTGGCCGTCACGGGCGTGAGCTCCGAACGGCTGTGCACCACCGAGATTTGCTCAAAAACGTCCCGGATGAGCAAACAGCTGCTGATGCTGGTGGTCGAGCAGATGCAGAGCCGGACGCCGGCACAGCCCCTGGATCCGAAGGTGCAGGACATGTTCCACAACATGACGCTAGCGGATGACCGGTGGTTCCACCCAGCGCTTGTCTCGGCTGTCCTTGGAGCAGACGTTTACGCCGACCTGATGCTGCCGGGTATCATCGCGAGCCAGGACGGCCTGCCCATGGCACAAAATTCCAAGCTGGGATGGATTCTTTCGGGACGCTGTTCTCTGTCCTAAATTTGCAAGTATTCCTCTTGCAAGGGGGGGAGAATGTTCATGCCGAACAGCTGAGTCCGGTATCCCGCCAGCAGAGCATCGCTGTTGGCGGAATGTTTCGAAAGTGGGACACGAAGCCGTTATTTTTATGTGAAGAAATGACTCGAAAATAAACCCCGACCAGAGCAGGACGAATTTCAACACCCCTTGTGTTTCTATTGAATTTTGGGGACATTTTGCGACATCAGCTTTTCCGGCCCCCGACGTTTACACGCCCTAAGAGAGAGAAGCTAAGAGCGAGACATAACACTAAAATTCTTTTCAACACTAGATCACTATATATAAAATTCTTTTCAACACTAGATCATTATATATTGAATTATTAAGAAGTGAGAAAGAAAAGCAAAACAACATATGATTTCATTTATTTATTAGAATATTATATCAGCTACTCAGATTAAGCATAGCTCCGATCAAAAATATATAATAAGACAATATTTAAACAGATATTGATATGGGGCTTATTTCGTGGAGGCAGAATAATTTTAAACGGTGTATTAATAATACGAATATTTTATTCGTGCACAAAATAACGCTTGAAGCATTGCAGTTATCGTCTGCCAAAGAGCCGCTGCACCGATCTATTACGTCATCGGCTGGCTGAACATAGAACATGATACTCCTTGAAATCTTACATTCTTAAAAACTTGTAACTTGGTGTTTTGTGCGGTATAGTGGGCGTGCAAACAGTTTTTTGGGAAATCGAGAGAAATTTGCAAGACCTATAAAACTATGAATAAATATAAAACAATTTTCAGAATCGAGAGAAATTTGCAAGACTTATAAAACTATGAAAAACAAGAGAGAACGCTGTAGTCGAGTTCCCCGACTATCTGATACCCGTTACTCAGCTAGTGGAAGAGAGAAGGAGAGACTTTAACGCAGTTTTTGGCGGTTTGTAGGCGTTATAGTGGGCGTGGCAGAAAGTTTTTTGGCAAATCGATAGAAATTTACAAGACTAATACAAAAATGAAAAAATATCAAAACATTTTTCAAAAATGTGGGCGTGGCAGTTTTGGGCGTTAGAGTGGGCGTGGCAACATGAATCGACAAACTTGCGCTGCTTCTATGTCCCTGGAGTCTGTATGCTTAATCTCAACTTTCTAGCTTTTGTAGTTCCTGAGATCTCGACGTTCATACGGACGGACAGACGGACATGGCCAGATCGACTCGGCTATTAATCCTGATCAAGAATATATAATAAACTTTTTTGGTGATAGATTTAATAAAAAAAAAATATATTTTCCTTTTTATGATCTTTATTTGAATAAGTTTCACCAGAGGTCCGTTAAGAACTAATTTACAAAGGTATTCTTTCGGCCCAGCAAACCTTTTACAGAGAATTAACATAAGCTTTTTAAGTTCTACTTAGCTTTATATGTCAAGCTTAACAGATCATTAAGCTCGTTACCGTTAAGCGGTTCGTATCTTGGGGGAATGTTATTTATGAGGCTTTTGGAGAGTGAAGCTTTCCAAAAGATCGGCTTTAGCTTTTTTATATGAAGAGTGAATATGTTGTATGAAGAAATGAATATGTCACTCCCCCACCTTTTAGATATTAGCTTGTCCTCAAGCGATTATTTCTGGATATAAGTCTGGTACTGGATTTGCAATTTCAGCTATTTCTGTTTTTGTCTCTGTTTCTTTTTCGATATTTTTGTTAGTGGTTTTACTTGGTTTTAGGTAAGAGATAATAATTTTGTGTGGCGCTGTTTTACATTTCATATAAAAGTAAAATATGTAAATTAAAACTAAAACAGATATGAAGATTATTAGTATGTTTCTGTAAATTGTGTCACTCTTATTGTTTAACAAAATCATTTCCTTAATTTCTATGTGTGACATTGGTTCGATTTTTGTTACATTGTGTTCAGTAAATATTACATTTGTGTATTGTTGAATACTATTAGATATTGTAATTTGTTTTAATTCTGCTGTGCAGTTGGATATTTTTATAATTTTATTATTTTCGATATAAATCTCTTGACCGTTACAATTGTGATAAAGTTTTTCTCTGGTCATATTCCAGGTTATAAGTATATTTGGTTTAATGTATTGAATATAGGATTGTTTACGATATTTTTGAAAAGTACAAGTTGGTGTTTCGTGTTTTATTATGTTAGCTATGCAATGGTCTTTGACAATATTCTTTGTTAGTGTATTTAAAACGTAGTTGTTATGTGAGTAGAATTTGCCTTCAATATTTTCCTTAATAATTTGGCCATTATTGTCGGGGTAAGGTGCAATGATGAAAGTTTGTCGTTCAATTGAATTCATAGGAATGTGGGACATTAGGAATATTTCATTAGTAGGTACGTTATACCAATCGGAAGTTTTTATGTTTATCAGATTTTTGTAATTAATGTTGCCAATATTTTCATGTTTTAGTAGTTTAGGATTAAATATTCCTAGTCGTGTTAGTTGTGAACCCATTTCAATGTCTTCGATATATTCGGTAAAATGTTCAATATTAAATATTAATAGATTCAATTTTTGTTCCTTTTTCACAGAATTGGACTGGTTGTTAATTATTTCTATACCATTATTGAGACTGTCAACGTGGTTTAGAGTGCTGACCTGTACTGTGTCTTGTGATAGAGTCGAAATTTGTTGTTCAATATGTTGTCTGTCGTCTTCGTCTAGTGTGCCAAAAAGATATCTTAATGTGGAACCTACAAAGTTGGCCAGTCCTCGTTTGTTTCGTTTTGAGATGCGTATGCCATTTATTTCTCTTTCCATTTTCTCGGTTAAATATTTAATTTGTGTGACATTTTTAAATTCTTGACATTGTTTAATTATACTATTAAATGTTTCTTCAACTTCTGTAATATTTATGGTGAGACAGTGATGCATAAAGGTGATGGGGATTTGTATTGTCCCAGATTCAAACAAGATAAATCCTTGATTGTTTTCTAATGGTTTGATTTCGATTGTTCCTGCCGTAGTTTGTGTCGCAATACAAGACATTATGGTGATTATGAGTCCGATGATTGGGAGGTGTCGGTTTGCTGCAAGTATTTGCTGTCATTAACTTTCTTTTCTTTTTAAATTTGCTTTTATAATGAATAACGTTTTGACCTCTATTATTTTCGTTATAATGTTTTTCGTCTAATTGTTCTATTCTGCCTGTTTTTCTAAAGGGATTCTTTGATTTTGCGCGTGTTAAGGGTGCTTGTCTAAATTTTGTGTCGATTTCGAAATCCTGTCGTTTTTTGTTAAGATTTTTGATTTTCATTTCTTTAATCATCTGGGTATCATAAGTAGGTGTGTCTGCGTAAAGAAGGATGTTAGCCGGTATCTGTCCGGTTGTGTTATGTTTAGTCTTGTGGTTGTATATGTATAAAATTGTTTCCATTCGTGTTTCTTTATTTTCTCTATTGTTTTCAGTATTGATAATTCTGATTTTTTCATTTATGGTTTTATGAAGGCGTTCTATGTCTGCTATTCCTGTTTTACTTGTGGTAATATCTATTTGTATGTCTTCGTTGTTTAGCCAAGTTTTTAAAGAAGTGCTTATAAACGCGGAGTCCTTGTCTGCTTTAATTTTCTGTGGTTTTCCCATGTCGTTAAAAATTCTAGTAAGGGCTCGTTTTGCCTCTAATCAATCTCTACTGTTTGTTTTAATAAGTGAAGCAAATTTTGAATAAACGTTTATACAAGATAAATACTGTTCGTTGTCAATAGCATAAAAGTCAATAACATAAATTTCGCGTGGGTTGTTTGTCTCTGGAGTTATTTCGAAAACTAGTTTTGTTGGTCTATGCTCTGTCTTTGCAAGGTTACAGACTTCACAATCATTGATAATGTTTTGAATTAGTTTATTATAATCGGGAAAATAGTGAGTTTCTTTAAATAATCGTATCATTTTTTCAATACCGGGGTGTAACAATTTAGAATGTTGAGTAATAATGAATTCTTTAAATTCAGGATAAGATTTTATGTCTTTTAACATTATGATACTTTTCAGAATTTTCACGTTACTATGTGGGTTAATGGTTTCTCGATATGCTTTTTGAAAAACTAAAAAGACTTTATCATTTTCCAGGTAAATAACACTGCTATTATTTAAGAAGTATTTAATAAGGATATCTTTTGCTTCTGTCAGGGTCATGTCAGTGTATTTGATGGTCAGTTTTATTTTGGAAAAGTATTTCGTTGTCTCTACTTGGTCTACGCTATCTTTTATAAATTCAATTTGTCTTGCAAAATAGTTTATGGGTTTTTCTGTAATTTCAATGTAGGTTTCGTTGCTTTCTGATGAACTGTGTATTGTTGCTGCTGTTGAAATATTTTCTTCTTCGCCTACCATGTTTTCTTCAATTTTGACGCGAGATAAAGCGTCTGCTACATGATTAAGTTTACCTTCTAAATATTTGATTTTGAAATTATATTCGCTAAGTCTAATTCGCCAACGTTGTAGTTTTATGTTAGGCTCTTTAATATTATTTAGCCAAACAAGGGGTTTGTGATCGCTCAAAATCTCAAAGGGGACTCCATATAAATATTTGGTTGCCCAAACGATTGCTAGTAGTTCTTTTTCAATAGTGCTATAATTTTGTTCATGATCATTTAATGTTCTACTTGCAAAGCTTACTGGCTTATTGTCTTGTGATAACACGGCTCCTATGGCGAAATTGCTAGCGTCAGTAGTGACTTGAAATGTTTTTGTGAAATCAGGGCAAATCAAAATTGGGTCGTTCATTATGAGTGTTTTCAATTTTTCAAATGATTTATTGTATTCTTCGTTTCTTGTGTCTATTTTAGCTCCTTTTTTTCAGAAATATTGTCAGAGGTTTTGCAATCTTTGCAAAGTCTGGAATGAACTTACGGTAGTATCCGCATAAGCCTAAGAAAGATTTGATTTCTTTTGGTGTCTTTGGGAGAGGAAATTTTTCGATTGCCTTAACTTTCTCTTTATTAGGTCGTATGCCTTCTGGACTTATAATATGACCTAAGAAATTTGTTAGCTTTTTTAAAAATTCGCATTTGTCCAATTGGAGTTTAAGATTGGCTTCTTTAAGTTTCTCAAAAACCTTCCTCAGTGAGTCTAGGTGTTCGTTCAGAGATGTTGAATAGATGATCACATCATCTAAATAAACAAGGCAATGCTTATTTATGAGGTCTTTTAGGACGTAATTCATGCACCGTTGGAAGGTTGCAGGAGCATTTTTTAAGCCAAATGGCATGCGAGTGTACTCATAGTGACCGTGTTTGGTCGAAAACGCCGTTTTTGGTATAGACTTAGGGTCCATTTCGATTTGATGAAAGCCTTTTGCTAAGTCAATTGTAGTAAAATACTGGCATTTTCCTAATTTGCCTAGTATTTCGTCCATGTTAGGAATCGGAAATTTATCATTTATTGTTATTTCATTTAGATTTCGATAGTCCACGACCAACCTGAATTTCGGTTTGCCAGAGGCATCCATCTTTTTGGGGACAATCCATAATGGACTGCAATAAGGGGAGTCGCTTTCGCGTATAATGACTTGTTTTAACATTTCCTCAATTTGTTTATTTACTTCTGCTTCGTAGGAAAACGGGTACGAATATGGTCTTTTGTAAACTGGGTTTTCATGAGAGGTTTTTATATCGTGACGTATTATACTTGTGAATGTAAGGTTTTCATTTTTGGAATATTGAATGTCATTGAACTCTTTTAATAAATTTGTAAGTCTGTATTTTTCCTCACTATTTAAATGTTCTAGTCTGTATGTGTGTTCTGAGTCTATGCTGTTGTCCATGGCATAGTTTATTTCTGATGTAAAGATGTTTTCTTGTAAGAGTGCATTAAAGTTTTCCGAAGAGTTCTTATCACATGGATCTAATTCTTTGTGAATGAATGTTCTTTCGTTAATTATTGTTTCTTTCCGAGAGTAGTCTATTAAACCGTTATTCTCCATTAGTATTTTTCTTCCTAACAGAATATCATAATAAGGTGAAAATGAATGAATATAGAATTTTTGCGTTTGTTGAAAAAGACCGTTGGCTGGAAGGTCTACATATTTATTTAATTTAGAATAGCCTGTCATACTTCGGACAGTCATTTGCTTATCTTTAACTTGAAGATTGATTAAGTTTGAGCTCATCAAGTTTATCGAAGAGCCAGTATCAACTATGCATCTATATCTGTGGTTATTAAACATGATCTCTATGTATTGGTGGGATCCCAGGCTGGTATTGGCAAATTTTCAGCTTGTTGATATTGCTGATCTGTAAACAATTCTGTCTGAGTATTCTGTAATTGATCTTCGTGGAACTGTTCGTCGTTATTAATGTAGTGTTCAGTTTCGTTATCGTAATCTAATTCGTGCTGGTGAAAATTTTCATTTGTCTGCATTCGCGATTGTTCGCTGCTTTCTCTAAAACGCTTATTTGGCACTCTTGGTTGTTGGGGAGGCTGATAGTAGTTTCGGGTGTCGTTTTGACGGTCCTGAAGTAAGTCTGTTCTGAATCCGTTGTATAAATTTCTGTACTGATTAAGTTGCTGTTGTCTGGTCGGAGGAATTTGTCTAAAAGGGGTTTGATTGTTTACGTTAGTGTTTTGGGTCTGTGTGGGATTTAATGGAATAAAGGGGCGAATGAATCGTTGGTTGGGGTGAGTGTTTTTGATTTGGTTAATGTTTGTATGTTTATAGGTGTTAGGTGGATTTGAGTTAAGTTTTGGCTGACTATCGAATGTTTTGAAATTGGGTCTTCGTATAGACCTTCTTGTTGGGCGATTTGCTTTAGTTTTTGAACGGTTGAAATGTCATACCTCGCTAAGGTCATGAACAACCTATCGGGGAGTGAGCGTTGAATTGTATTTTTTATTGTGGTTGCCATTGCTTGTGTATAAACCACCATATTATTTCGGTCATTCTCTAATGCTAACTTATTTATAATTACACTGGACTTATCTTTTAATTGTTCACAGAATAGACGTAAGTTACCCTTAAAAGGTGTCCGATACAGTCTTCCTAGTAGATCCTCCAGGGGCGTCTGAGTCTTGAATTCCGTGATTAGGGCGTCTCTTGAAGATGTCCATTCGTTGTGCATTCCAAATTGGGTAACCTTTTCCGCATCTCCGACAACTTGAAGTTCGATGGCTCCAAATATAACCGCCTTCTGTCGAGCGTCGTTTGAAGGGTATAAGTTCAACAGGTATTCGATACGTCTGATGAACGAGCTGAGTTTCGTTGGGTCTCCAGAGAATTTCGGTACTTGGCGTATTTGCCGAAGTAATTGAGTCATATTTTCCGCTGGTAATTCCATTTTAGTTTTATTTATAAGTTAGTTTCTGTTCTTGTTCACAGACTGCTGCAGTATGTCGAGACTTATGCCTTAAGTGAACTGCACTGTTTTAACTTTTTATTGTTTTATACAATAGTAGCGGTCGCACTTTTGATTTTAGTGGGCTACTGTTTTTGTTCACTGACTACTACAGTATGTCGAGACTTATGTCTTAGTGAACTGCACTGTGCGCCTTTTAATTGTATTACACCTTAGTGGAGGTCTCACTTCACGAAGCGGTCCACAAAATTAGGTCTTTAAATTAACTCCGATCGCACAGGTTCTTGTGCGGATACCGATTTTAGACACTTTAAACGAACCGAAATCACTTTTTTGCGGCCAATTCGCGGGTACAATCAGAAAAGGTTACTTGGTCGTACAAGTTTCCTCTTTTCACTAGATTGTCAAAGGATAACGAGTTTACTAGGACTTTTTTCAGTATCCTACCGGCTGCGCCAATAAACTTTTTTAGTGATAGATTTAATAAAAAAAAAATATTTTTTCCTTTTTATGATCTTTATTTGAATAAGTTTCACCAGAGGTCAGTTAAGAACTAATTTACAAAAGTATTCTTTCGGCCCAGCAAACCTTTTACAGAGGATTAACATAAGCCTTTTAAGTTCTACTTAGCTTTATATGTCAAGCTTAACAGATCATTAAGCTCGTTACCGTTAAGCGGTTCGTATCTTGGGGGAATGTTATTTATGAGGCTTTTGGAGAGTGAAGCTTTCCAAAAGATCGGCTTTAGCTTTTTTATATGAAGAGTGAATATGTCGTATGAAGAAATGAATATGTCACTATATATACTTTATATGGTCGGAAACGCTTCCTTCTGCCTGTTACATACTTTTCAACGAATCTAGTATACGCTTTTACTCTACGAGTAACGGGTATAAATATCAAAACAATTTTCAAAAGTGTGGGCGTGGCAGTTTTGGGAGGTTTGTCGGCGCTAGAGTGGGCGTGGCAAATATTTATTTGGCAAATCAATAGAAATTTGCAACACTAATAAAACTATGAAAAAAATTAAAACATTTTTCAAAAGTGTGGGCGTGGCAGTTTTGGGCGGTTTGTGCGCGTTAGAGTGAGCGTGGCAGCATGATTCGACAAACGTGCGCTGCGTCTATGTCCCTGGAGTCTGTATGCTTAATCTCAACTTTCTAGCTTTTGTAGTTCCTGAGATCTCGACGTTCATACGGACAGACAGATGGACATGGCCAAATCGACTCGGCTATTGATCCTGATCAAGAATATATATACTTTATATGGTCGGAAACGCTTCCTTCTGTCTGTTACATACTTTTCAACGAATCTAGTATCTAGTACTCTACGAGTAACGGGTATAAAAAGTAGAACCGTTAGTAATTACCAATTATCAAGATGTCCTAGAATCAAATCGTAAACTTGATGATCTTGATAAGGCAGCCTTGAAAAAAATTCTAAAATGTTATTCAGATTGGTTTATTGATGGAATACCAAAGACTAGGGTCACCACAGGGCAGTTGAAAATTAGATAAATAGATCAGCAAAAGACAGTACAACGGCGGCCATTTAGGCTTAGTGAAGAAGAGAAAATAAAAGTGCGGGTTAAAGTTGACGAATTACTAGAAGCTAATATTATTCGGCCAAGCTGTTCACCTTTCTCTAGTCCCATGATGCTAGTTCAAAAAAAATGGCACCGATCGGCTGAGTGTGGACTATTGCATGCTAAATGAAAACACAGTGGCTGACAAGTATCCATTGCCACTCATCTCAGACCAAATTGCTAAGCTTCGGGGCGCTAATGCGCTTTCGTACATTGATATGGCAAGCGGCTTTTACCAAATTTCAGTCCATGAGGACTTAATCGAACGAACCGCATTTGTAACGCCAGAGGGTCATTACGAGTTCTTGACAATGCCGTTTGGTTTGAAGAACCCACCATCTGTGTTCCAGTGGGCTATAATGAAGGCCCTAGGAGCTCTAGCTTACACTTATGCAATTGTGTATATTGATGATGTTCTCATAATAGCCGAAAGCAAAGAAGGTGCGCTAGTTAGATTGCTAAAAGTATTGGAGACATTAAGTAAGGCTGGATTTTCATTTAATGTCACAAAGTGTCTCTTTCTCACAAAAAAAAATAGAGTATCCCGGATTTGAAATAAGCAACGGAGAAGTCAGGCCAAATTCATGCAAAATTCAGGCTTTAAAAACCTTACCACCACCCCAAAATGTCTCACAGCTCAGACAATTCATTGGTTTAGCCACCTATTTTCGGCAATTTGTGTTAAATTTCTCCCAAACACTTAAGCCTCTGTATCTTCTCATATCTAAGAAAAACACTGACTTTGTTTGGTTACCAGTACATGAACAGGTACGAATAAAAATAATAACTATACTGACTCAGACGCCAGTTTTAACGATATTCGATCCGCAATACTCAATAGAGCTGCATACTGACGCCAGTTGTATTGGGTATGGAGCGATCCTGTTACATTAAATTGACAATAAACCTCATGTTGTACAGTATTACAGTAAGTGTACGTCTCCCGCCGAATATAAATACCATTCATACGAACTGGTAAATGCTATTAAACACTTCCGACATTATTTTCAGGGACTTAAATTTATAGTTTATACTGACTGTAATTTTTTAAAGGCCAGCCGCACAAAACTAGATTTAACACCGAGGGTGTATAGATGGTGGGCGTTTTTACAAGCATTTGATTTCGAAATAGAGTATAGAAAAGGCGAGCGAATGGCGCATGTGGACTTTCTCTCTCGGAATCCAGTGCTTGAACAACACAAAAGTTTGAATAAGATTCCAGAGTTACGAATCAATTTGACCGAGTTATCTGATAACTGGTTAGTTTCAGAACAACAGCGAGATACTGAGATACAAGAAATAATTTTAAAGTTAATGAATAATGAGTTACCAGGAAATCTGGATAAAACATATGAATTGCAAAGGGAATAATACATAGAAAAATACAGCGAAATAGTAAGACCAAATGTTTGCCGGTAATACTAAGAGGTTTTCGATGGGCCGTCATAAATAACGTCCACGAAGCTATTATGCATCTTGGATGGGAAAAGACGCTGGACTAAGTCTATTGTTATTACTGGTTCGAAAATATTTCTGATTATGTGCGTAGATTTTTAGAAAATTGCATTACATGTAAAGTATCTAAGCCACTTGTGGGAAAAGTGCAGGCTGAGCTGCATCCTATTCCTAAAATACAAATACCGTGGCATACGATTAACAGGAAAATTGAGTGGTAAAAATGATTTGAAGGAATACGTCATCGTCCTTATAGATGCCTTCACCAAGTTTGTTTATTTTTATCACACACTAAATATAGATTCTGAAAGCTGCATCAAGGCTGTAAAATCAGCCGTGTCCTTGTTTGGTTTACCCTCTCGAATTATAGCAGATGAAGGACGTAGTTTCGCAAGTAAAAATTTTCGCGAATTTTCTTCCTCTCAAAAAATTAATCTACATTTAATTGCTACTGGTGCAAGTAGAGCCAACGGTCAGGTAGAACGCGTCATGAGTACCTTGAAAGGTATGATAACGGCTGTCGAAACTAGTCAGAGATCATGGCAGGATGCGTTGGCTGAAGTGCAGCCTTTTGGAATTATTGATTGGTAAAGTAGCTCGTCCTTTTGGCTTATTGCCGCTAAATGAAGATAACAATGATGAGGTAGACAAAGAAAATTTGAGAAAGGAGGCTAAAAAGAACATGGAAACTCAAGCAAAATACGACAAAGATAGGTTTGATAAAAATAAGACTAAAATAGTACATTTCAAAGTGGGTGATCAAGCTTTGCTCAAAAACGAAGAACGTCATCAAATTAAACTTGATCCAAAATTTAAAGGGCCATTTGAGATAATTGATGTATTGGATGGAGATAGATATAAGCTAAAATCTTTAACATGTATTCGAACAAATAAGTATTCACATGAATGTTTAAAAGCAATACCAAATAATCAGACACTCGATGAGTTATGTAAAGATAGGGACAGCACAATAGAAGTTGTGTCTGTTGCCCAATAGGGAAACTGAAGACCGCACCATAGCAGAAAAGACTTGTTATGGCGGGGGTCTTATGTGCTAATGGAACTACACAAATGATAAGTTAATTATGTGTAAAAGGAACTACTCAAATGATTAGTTAATTATGTGTAAAAGGAATTACAAATATTGTTTGGTTTAAAAAGATTTTAAAAAAATGTGTTAAATGAATTACACGAATGGTATAATTTATTAAATTTAAATTATGTTACAAAAATTTAAATAATTTAACCATGTTATGATAAGAATGAATTTGAAACTGATTAGAATCAGTAATAAATGGAATGAAAATAATACTTTGAAATACTCAGAGAGTCTTCGAATCCTGAAGTATTGTCACTAATGTTTAGATTTAAGACAGCGCACGAGGAAGTGTATTATGTCAGGAGGGTCGTGTCGCATCATGAATGTATTTGGACTACTGTACGTGTCTGTCACATTATTAACATAGTTTGACCACTGCGCTTGTAAGTCGCAGCTGCGCAATGAGTTTGGTACATTGTGAAATAATTCTTAGAATTTGACTACGACGCATAATATGACTGGCGCCAAAGTACCGCAACGAGTGAGGCGACGACGTTGTCGTCCAGCTAGCGCGTGTAAAGGATAGATCAATGCGTAGAAAATGCGAGCAGTTGTATGCACACGCCAGTTGGAATTCGCTTCACTCAAAAAGTTTATGTGCCAACATGGCAGATCAGACGCAAGAAAACAACAACACTGCGACATATGTATACTTTATATGGTCGGAAACACTTCTTTCTGCCTGTTACATACTTTTCAACGAATCTAGTATACCCTTTTATTCTACGAGTAACGGGTATAACTATATACGAAAACACACTTATCAAGCCCATTATCAAAAAGAACAAAATTGTAAACATAAAATTTCAAGAAATATTTTTTAATAACGGAATTATGTTTGCCATAAGAAATAATTGTAAAACTTATCAAAAGATTAAAATTTGTAACAAGAATAATATTGTAAACATTAGCAATAGTACTTGTCTACCTAAGCTTCTGATAGCAGAGAAAGGGTTACGTGAATTCAGCAATGCAGACCACATCGAAACAATAGAGGAAGTAAGCAGCGGTCTTATAATGGTTAACAACTACAATGGCACAATAGAGTGGAACAACAAGTGCAGAAACTGGAAAGAAGAGCATTGAACTGCAGTTGCAAAACAGTTCACACGGGCACCTGCAATTCCTACTAAATATTAGCCACAACAGGAAATGGCCAAGCAGTTCACACAAGCACATTCAATTCCTACGAAATATTAAAAACAACAGGAAATAGCCAAATTTATTAAGAAGTCATCAGCAGAACTGCAATTAACCAATTACAGCCGACTGCACAACTGACAAACTGTTGTCAAACTATGATTCGTCGCTACCAGCGTCGCTGCCATCGCTGCCACCATCACTGCCACCGCTACACCAAATTCTGATTCACAAAAGGCCAGAACTTTGAATCCAATCAATAAAGTAGCAAAAATAAATTTGTAAAATTTATTTTTTATTTTCATTAATAAACAAATAAATTAACTTATATCTAAAAACCCCCTACCGCCAGACGTCGGAAAATCAGACTGTTTGAGCGATACATTCGGACTCCATAACCTGCTGCTATTTGACCGACCTCAAATTATTACTCATTTAAGGAATTAAAAAGTTTTTTTTTTTCGATAACAAAACAAGGATATATGTTATTAAAAAATGATAAAAAAAGGGATCTCAAAGTCATAACAATATTCTGATACGCCCTTACGTACGTTCTCTGTTGAAGTTTTTATGTATATAATGTGTAGGACTATAATATACGAAATAGTAAGCGTGCACTGATACTACAGAAGTTCAATGTTCTATACAAAGTCAAATTACTTTCGGCAATTTGAGATGAGGTATATTAAGGTCATATTACAGGAATCTAGATTGTTGAACCTATTACACCGTTCCTTAATGAATAAGAAAAGTACTAGCGTGTGGTGGCATTTTAGAGCCCGTATCCTGGAATTGGACCTGGGTCGAGGGAGAGGCATTCGATGTTCAGGCACTAGGTTGAAAGCTTAAGCTCGTCGAATTGGGGTCGTAGGATCTTGGTAAAACTATAAAAGCTACATTAATTGATAATCTTTTTTTTTTTCAAATTTGCCACCGGACAACGGTACACGCGTCAGCGAATCTTTTGCTATTCATAGCTACAAACGTCGCTCTGAGGGCTCTTGTCTTTGTGGGCTTAAGGATGGGCGTGGCAAAAAAGTTATTCTTCAGATCGATAGAAATTTACAATACAAATAAAAAAAAATCAAAACATTTTCTAAAAGTGTGGGCGTGGCAGTTTTGGCCTTTTGTGGCCGTTAGACATGGCGTGGAAAAAAGTTGTTTTGCCAATCGATATAAATTTACAAGACTAATACAAAAATGAAAATATATCAAAACATTTTTAAAAGTGGGCGTGGCAGTTTTGGGCGGTTTGTGGGCGTTAGTGTGGGCGTGGCAACATGAGTCAACAAACTTGCCTTAGGAGTCTGTATGCTTAATCTCAACTTTCTAGCTTTTGTAGTTCCTGAGATCTCGACGTTCATACGGACAGTCGGACATGGCTATATCGACTCGGCTATTGATCTTGATCAAGAATATATATACTTTATATGGTCGGAAACGCTTCCTTCTACCTGTTACATACTTTACAACGAAAAAACGCTTCGAGTTCTGATGTAGTTGCGCCTCGTGATACCATATCAGCCAGGTTGGCTGCGCTAGGCAGAAACCTACAATGAATATCCTTTGTTAGGTCATGAATTTCAAAGATTCTGTTTCCGATGAATGGTAAGAGTGTCACTGAGTGGTCTTTAAGGCCACTTCCACATGACTGGTATTTTGTCACGGATAACCCTGTTGAACATCATGTTCCTCCTTGTGTTCCATGTGTGGTTTATTGTACATGAGGACCAACTTTTGGTGAGTTAGTTTGATTCTCTTCGGAATTCAAAGTATTGGCATGAGAAGAGGAATGCGTTTGTGAAAGAGGAGTTGGTAATTTTGTCGAGCTGGTGGGCAAGTCGGTGTTCGTAATCGTGTCTGTTTTTCGGGTTTTTGTGATAAGAGCAGCAGAAGCTGGGGTTTGGTTTGCGACGGTCAAGTAAGTAAGCGTGAAGTTGGTTGTTGTGTTTTGTTGTTGTTTTAGGATTATGCGAGCTTCACGAAATCTGCATTTTTTGCTTGTTTTGATGTGGAGAAGTTATTGTTGTGTTTGATATTGTGGGCACTTGGGTGAGGAAGCTGGGTGCTCGCCGGTGCAGTTTGCACAGAAAAAGCGAGTGCAGGGCACGGGAAGATGGGGAGTGAGATTGCATAAATACACAGGCAGCTGGGTTCTTACAGTGCTTTGATGTGTATCCTAATAATTGACAAGACTTACATCTCATCGGGTTGGGTATATATTCTGTAACCTCAACTGTGTGCCAGGAAACGATTACTTTACTAGGAAGAGTAAAGCGGTCATTTTACCAAATGGTTTGGCAGTGCCGTCGATCATTTTGGTGAACCTAAAGACGCTGTGTACATTTTGAGATTTTAGTTCCTCAACTATTTCATTTTCTGGAATGTTAATAAGGCAGGATGCGTAAATGGTGCCTTTGACAAAGTTAAGAGTATTGTGGAGCTTGCACTCGATTTCGCATAAGCCGGGTAAAGAGGTCACCTTGATGAATTTGTCGCTAATTTCCCTGGAGTTGACATCGCGAAGATTAAAGATGGATATGTCTTTGCTTATATACTTAAGGGCTCTATGGACGGCGAAGCAGTTGTACTCGGATATGGTTTTCGGAGAGTTTTTTGATGAAATTACTAAAAATCTCGGATTCTTGCACTGTGTTTCAGGTAATTTCTGAAAAGATCTTTTTTTTCTTAGCTTTGGGGCTAACGCTGAGGCTGGCAAATTGAGTATACTTAAAATTGGGTCCATGGTTGATAAGTTTATTGAAATAAAAAATTTGTTTATGGATTTTTCACGTGCGATAAACAAAGCACTCACAATTGGATAGACACAGACGTCCGCACTCGAAGAGAGATAGTCGGTGATTGTTGATGGAATTAACATCGTCGGCGTGCACGAGATTATAAGTTCTCAAGCTATAATTACTTCTTTCTGCAATAACTGATTCAGTTTTATATTCTATTTGATTGTTAAAATTTTTTTTTATATATTCCTTTAATGGAAGAGTATTATTTTCTCCAGTTAAACGCAAATCGTTTTTCTCCCCATTGTCATAACATTCTAGTTTTTCTTTTTTTCCATTATATTCCAGAATACCTTTTTCTACATGTGTTTTAGTTCCAATTTTTAGATTGTTCCCAATTAATAAATCAGATTTTAAACCTTCTATTTCATAAAACATATGTTCCGCTTCAAATATGGCTAGTATATGGTAATATTTTATAATTGCAGTACCACTTCAACCTACGACTTATCTCGTGCCACTATAGTTTAAAGACTCGCTTCGCGCAAGCCTAAAACTCTTATTAGAAAAATTTTGCACAAACAAATATCAACCACAAAGAAAAACAAAAAAACACAACAACAAAAACACCAAGACCTATAACTCGGGCTGAAGCCCTTAACTAACAATCATGACAGACCCACCAGACATTCATAAATTCACCTCAAAATCTTACCAATCCCAATTAGGCAACCCAAAATTTATTGTTATTAAAAGGAAAGATAACAACTCGTTTGAAAGAATATCACCATTCATCATTAAAAAATATGTGGACTTTGCCTGTGGAGGAGAAGTTGAGGGATGCAAACGAACAAGAGATGGCAGCCTATTAATAAAAACTAAAAATGAACTACAGGCCAGAAAACTCCTTAAACTAACAACAATCGCAGATGTGGAAGTAACACCAACTGAACATAAAATATTAAACTTCTCTAAGGGAGTTATTTACTGCAACGAACTTAGATATATCGACGAAGACACAATTCTACACGAGTTAAAACCACAAAAAGTAACTGAAGTAAAAAAAATAATGAAACGACAAAACCCCAACTCTAACTCTGATAGCAACAACACCACCTTAATTGAAACCGGCTTGATCATCATAACATTTGGATCACACAAACTCCCCGAAATATTAAGAATCGGCTACGAAACAGTCCGAGTACGAGACTATATCCCACTTCGATGCAAAAAATGCCTTCGCTTCGGCCACCCAGCTCCAATATGTAAAAGCCTAGAAACCTGCACCAATTGCTCAGAAATAAAGCACACAAACGACGGAGAAACATGCACAAACGAAAAAAACTGCTTAAACTGCAGAAACAACCCAGAAATCAATCATCAGCACAGCCCACTTGACCGCAAATGCCCAACTTTTATAAAAAAACAGGAATTAACAGTCATTAAAACCACACAAAAAGTAGACAATAAAACTGCTCAACGTATTTATTTTGAACGACACGGGTTTCAATTGCGAGACTCCTATGCCAAAACACTCACAAACAGCACAAAACAGATGAAAACAAATACTCAAGCTACACTATCCTCAATATCACAAACGATCTAGAAGCAATACCCATAAACATACAATCTAAAATAAAATTAAACATATTTTCCACTTACATCTCCCCGACCAAAAACATTTCTGACCAGACACTCCAAAACACATTTAACATTTAGCAAACACCATCTCTAATTACGGGAGATTTCAATGGATGGCACCCGTCTTGGAGCTCCCCAAAAACAAATACACGAGGGAAAACCACCCAAAGATTCATCGACAATACACACCTTATTCTACTAAACGACAAATCTCCCACACACTTTTCAACACACAATACTTACTCACATATCGACCTAACACTCTGCTCCCCAATCCAAGCGCCTCACGCAAATTGGAAAATACTAAACGATCTTCATGGCAGCGACCATTTTCCTAAAATCACGACCCTATTCCTACGACTAATACACAAAAATTCAACAGACCCTTTTTTAAACTGAAAGAAGCCAACTGGGACCAGTACAGCGCACATACACAACAAATAAACGAGAAATACCCTACCTCCCAAAACAAACAAAGAAGACGCCCAAATTAATAGAATCATTTTATATAGCGCAAACCTCTTAATCCCACAAACCTCACCAAACGCTCATCCATACAAGGTCCCATGGTGGAACAAGCACCTCGACCAACTACGAAAGCAAAAACAACTTGCTTGGAATAAATTAAACCGTACAATTACCCTAGACGCAAAAACGCAAAATTTAAGTACGAATTAAAAAAAAGAAAAAAAGAAGCTTCCAGCTCTTTCACCTCAACCATCCACCCCACTACCTCCTCATCCAAAATATGGACCAATATAAGACGTTTCTGCGGACTTAACCCAATAAAACAAATTCATGCCATATCCAGCCTAGAAAGCAACGAAACGACACTAGCTAGCAACGAAATTGCTAACATATTCGCACAACAGAGGAGTTCCGAAACAATAAATACAGAAACAACCTATACAACTATACCCCCTCTCCAATAGCCCAAACCATTGAAAAAAACATAACATATCTCGAACTCATCTCAGCGCTACAAACATTAAAAGGATCAGCTCCAGGACTCAATAGAATCTCATATCAAATGATAAAAAATAGCTCTCCCACAACAAAACACAGAATAACAAAACTGTTTAATGAAATATTTAATAGCCACATACCACAAGCCTACAAAACAAGCCTAATCATCCCAATCCTCAAACCTAACACCGACAAAACTAAAACTACGTCTTACCGACTCATTTCTCTCAACTGTTGTATAGCAAAAACACTAGATAAAATTATAAATAACATAAAAAACTTTATGATTAAAGGGAAAAGATTTGTTCGTGTCGGTCCGCATACATCAAGCCCGCTACCCCTATACAATAGAATCCCCCAAGGTTCACCCATATCCGTAATACTCTTTCTCATAGCTTTTAATAAATTATCTAATATCATATCCCTATACAAAGTAATAAAATTCTTCCTTATAATAAATTTCAATAAAAATACAAACACAAACATCAGCCTAGACAACCTATTAAATGATATAGGGACTTGGGGCTCCTACTGAGGTGCATCGCTATCCCTATCAAAATGCCAACACCTCCACATATGTAAAAAACATCACTGTACTTGCAAGATAAGCTGCAACCACATCCAAATTCCTACCGTTACTTCCCTAAAAATTCTAGGTATTACCATAGACAACAAATATAAATGGAATACACACATAAATTCACTCTTACCCAAACTCTACAACAAGCTAAATATAATAAAATGTCTATCCAGTCTTAAATTTAATTTCAACACGTATACACTACTTAATGTAGCAAAGGCAACGGTCATCGCCAAATTAGAATATGGCCTGTTCCTATACGGCCACGCTCCCAAAAGCATTCTAAACAAAATAAAAACACCATTTCGCAATCCGCCTAGCCCTCGGAGCCTATCGCTCTACCCCAATAAAAATTTTACTCAACGAATCAAATATTTCCTCTTTAGAAATGAAACGAGACCAAGCTATCCCAAAACATAATCTTTTCGAAAAACATCCCAATTCACAAATTTCTTAAGCACAAAAAATCTAAAAAGAAAACACCATCAATAATAGACCAAACAATCAAACTCAGCCTAGAACTTAACCTACCCTACAAACCAATAAAACTCCATAAATACAAGCCATCATGGGTCCTCCCCAACCTATTAGACACATCACTCAGAGGCCACAAGAAACAAGAAACATCTCCAGAATCATACAGAAAATTATTCGAACACACAAAAAACAAGCTAAAGCCACATAGTTTCATATTCGCCGACGGTTCAAAAATTAATTGCATTATAACATTCGCTATGACAACTGCCTCCATACTCATCCGTCCTCATCTCCGAAACAATTGCCATACTAGAAGCAATAGAACTAATTAAAACCCGAAGAGGTAAATTTATTATCTGCTCCGACTCCCTATCAGCAATAGACTCAATCCAAATAACAACAGCTTTTACCCAAACCGAATCAGATCCTTATTAACACAACATGCCCCTAAAATTAAAATAATGTGGATTCTTGGCCATTCAGGAATACAAGGAAATGAACTTGCAGATCAAGCTGCAAAATCGGCAAGCAATATGCCACTAATTGTCACCCCAAACATAAACAACACAGATATAAAAAGACATCTTAAAGCTGAACTTGCGAGAAAACAAAAAGAAAACATTATAAACTGCCATCAATGGTACAAATCACTTAACATGAATAACACACACACCTGCGATTACCTTAAACAATCTCACCAAAACTGAACCAGACTCGACCAAATAAAAATAATACGACTTTGAGTAGGACACACAAACATAACCCACCAACACTACCTAAATCCAACAATAGTTAGCCCTTTTTGCCAAGGAGATCTTTCAATAAGCCACATAATGAACTCATGTCCATCCCTTATACAAACCAAGCAAGCCATTTTTAGCAACGCTAACCCCCTAGACCTTCTTAGCAAGCCCAACCCAGAAAACATACAAAAAATCATACGCTTCCAAAAAAAAACAGAATTATACCACCAAATTTAAAAAATAAACAAATGTACAACAACAAACACAGTAATCATTTAACCAATTAGCCATTAATAAGATTAAAAAATAATAAATAAATAACAATTGTAAACCAACATAGCCATAGGCCCTGCAGCCATTGCTATATTACTTAAGTTAGTTTAGTTTTGTAAACTGCTCTAACCATTATAATAATAATAATAGTTTTATAATTGAGTATCCATGAACTGTAGATACTCTGTTGTAAATCGGTAATTCTTATCTATTTTTATAAATTCATTTTTTTGATATAGCAAGAGGAGGCTCCTGTGTCGATTTATATTTTTCGTTGTTTTTTGTATTTCTTTCTTTTCTTGTTATATGTAGAATTCCTCTGTAGGACGTTGATTTAAAAAAATGATCCTCATCCATACCTTTCTCATACCTTTCTGGGCTGGTTGACTTACTGTCCCAGTTGCTTCCCTTTTTAATGGGATTTATGGTTCAATTTGTGTGCTTGATTTTGATTTTGATTTTAATTATTTCTTTGTGCAAAATTATAATAATTCTGTCTGTTATTATTATACCCTCTGTTATAATTATTACTCGGACCATAATAATTATTATTCGGACGATTTTGATACTTTATGAAACGTTGTACTTCCATTGGTTCTTGTGGGGGTTGTATCTTAGAATTGTTATTTGAATTCCAATTATTATGTTGCCTAAAGTTCCCCTTTTGCTGCCAATTATTATTCATTCTGTTACTATTATTATTATTATTCTGTCTTGAATTTAAATCCATAATACCTATTTGCAAATTGGGCTCGAAAGTTGTTAGACTCTAATTCCGGACACTTTGCCAAGGCATTTGGCAAGTCTGGTGGGTTTAGAGAAAATAGTGTTTTTGAGATTGAACCGTTTAATCTAGAAATAAAAATTCTAAGGGCGTTGCTCCTAATTGTTTTATTCGTTTCTTTTGTTATTTCGCTGTCTTTTCCTTTTGTCATTTTGGTTTTATTTATCAGTAATGTCATTTTCTTGTTTACTTTGTTGTAGAATTCTGTAATGGTCATGCGTTCCTACCTAAGGAACTCTTCCTTAATTCTGATTCTAGAATATGGATTGGTCTTTTATCGTTATAAATAAAATCCAATCTAGAAATAATTCCTTGGAATTTAAAAGCTGTACTATGGTTAGTTAGAGGATCATGTGCTGCTCCCATGATTTGTTTGAAAAGTTTATCACCAATAAATTTACTAAAATATTCAAATAAAATATTTTTTTAAATAATTTTTTAACAACAATTTTTATTGGCGGCCAACGTGGGGCCGTGTAATTCAAAAGTTCTAAAAATAAATGTTAACGATAATACGTTAAATATAAAACGGAACTCGCGCCGCCAACAACCCATACTTTTGGAGGAAAAATCAAAACATCCTTATTAATCCAACGATATCTGAAAACCGTGTCAGTGATCGTGGAAAAACTTAATTGGAAACTAATTAATGCAATAATCCTATTAAGAAGTTAAAAAAAGGTGGACTGAGTATTTAGTACAAGTTACAAGAACACGATTCTAAAAAGAACTCAACAACAAACAGAACTCAACAACAAACACAAGTAAAAACCAACCAAAAACTAAAACTAGAATATTCAAATAAAAATAATAATAAAAAATCAACACCAGGAAGGAAGAGTAGAGAGTAATCTCCCGCCACAGCTGAATAAAACTAATTTTTGAAGGAAGACCATAGAGGTAGTTAATAAATCTTTACCAAAGGTCACAGAAGAAGAGAGGCTGGAGAGAAGCGGCAGAAACCGCCATGAGTCTTTATAAAATTCGTAGCGAACAATATTTTATTACAATTACACAGCACGATTAAAATAGTGCTTAGCCGTCGTCACAGCCGCTTCCAAAAGTCCACCAAAATAAGGCGAACGTGAAGGGATAAAATCGATAGATAGATAGATAAAAATCAAGCACCAACTTCTGGTGATCACTGCTAAGGAACAGCCGCTCTACTTCCAGTATCTTATTTTTAGCGAGCCAAAAAACTGTGGGCGTGGCAGTTTTGGGCGGTTTGTGGGCTTTATAGTGGGCGTGGCAAAAAGTATTTTGGAAAATTGAAAGACATTTACAAAATGAACAAAACTATGAAAAAATATAAAAAGATTTTTTAAAATTGTGGGCGTGGAAGTTTTGGTCAGCTTGTGAGCGTTGGGGTGGGCGTGGCAACATGAATCGACTATGAAAGGAAGTCAAAATAATAAGACTTTCCTCATTGAGTTTTTGTAAGAAACTGATTTTATTTAGAAATATTTTAGGTTTAAGTAGGTGACATGAGAATCGCATCTTAAAGTAAATGGCCTACGCAGAGGCCTAATTAAATAGTCCCCGTCTTATAGAGGTCTCGCACTAAGGGTCTAATTTGGGGAACGATTTCAAGTGGCTGACTCATGTGGACTCATTCATTAACAGAAGATATGAACGGAGCCCAAAATCGTAGGTTTTAAATATATTCGTGTTCGTCTAAACAGACTATGTCTCTGGAGAGGCCAAAAATAAGTCAAAATTTGCACACGACGCTGAACGCCCGAGTTACCGACCCATCGGTACCACGCCTACACTCCCCATCGAAACCTCCTCGATCGTTCCAAGTTCACTAACAATGTTATTGCACCAGGAAACATTGTAGCTAATAAGCGAATGTCGCAACTGCAGACACATCCGCTTAGAAGCTACATCAGCAAGAATATGACTATGTCAAAGCATTGGACAGTTGGCCGGCTGCAAAATTATAACGTAAACAAATTGTGCTAGCTAAGATATATATATAAGACAAAGACATTTTTCAGAATTCAACTCACTTTTTATTCATTATTGCTAACGAACGGAAGTGTATTGTCCAGACATATTTTATATACTTAAAATAAAAATATCACAAACGAAATAAAGTGCTATATAATTGAAGAAAACAATTGGAAATTGAGTAGAGAAGCGATACATAACTGGATATTGAAACTATCTACGTCACCTGGGCCACGATTGCCTAACTCGCATTTCGGCGTGCCGAAACGTTTTCAAATGAGTAAATTGCGCATTGGTTAGTGTTGTTTTCGTTGTATGCGAAATGAGTCGAAAGCGGAATGGATAGAATGAGTTTGAATGAATTTAAATATTTTAACAATTCTGATACTATAAATTACTATTACTAAATTACTATTAAGTAATTTAACAATTCTGATACTATAAACAAAATTATGTTTCTGCATTCAGTGATTAATCCATGTCTTTCTATTTTTCTATGTCTTGTATTAAAATGCAAGACAAAAACGAAAAAACAAATACGCAATAAATTTGACGTCGCCATTGCGGCGCACAGTTAGCCGTCTCGGTTATTCCGAGTACTCGGTCGCGAGTACACATTTGTGCATTGCTTCGCCGTTCGAATATAGTAAATTTTTTAACTCATGGCTTGACTATTTTTCACTCAGTCAGTCAGAAATTTGAGTAAGAGTACCAAATGCTGCTTTGACTGTATTCATGAAGACCTCTGATACACACACGCCTGTACATAATCATAGCTCAAAGTAAATCAGTGAACAATTGCAACGATTTAAAATCATTCGTATGTTTTGTTTACTCTTGCCGGGGAACCACTCCTACAATGACCTTTTGTTAACCATATACTCGTACAAGGGGACACAACTTAGAAAGCAAATTTGCTGCATATGATGGAGGCCTAATTAACAAGCACTGGTGCGGCAGTTGGTTGTTAAACTGCATAATAATGTTGTGTAAGATTTAAATATCTTTACCCTTCCTGCAAGGGAACAATTTCGGTCATAATCGACCATCAAGCATGACATATCGTTATACACTGGGCCCTACGTTTTTTGTGTGTTTTCCGTTGATTTGATGTAATTTAGTGAACGTAACTCTATCCGAAAGAAACGACGGTTTTTAGAAAACAACAATGTGATAGGATTACAAATACAATTTAAGGATGCGGGCATATGTGCAGGAGAATGACTTTTTCAAACAGCTTTGAAAGAAATATCGGAAGACTTTTTGGTCTATATGACCATTTTTGCTTTTTGTATTTACTTGTTTTTGTCATTATTACTATAATGAACCTTTTCCACCTTTAGGGAAATTATCAAACTTAGCACTTTCATTAAAAATCTTGCAAATAATTAATATTGCTCATAAAGGTATCATTTTAGGGGTTCGATAACCCTGGCGATTTTTCGGGTTTTAATTTCATTGGTGACCTTGAAAATTTCGCTTGGCCTAAATTCAATTGGATCCAAAGGTGGATAGACGCCAGTTGACAACATCTTACGGCATTTCTTCTTGTTATTGTGGACATCCACTCCGGAATAGGGCATCGTCGATGTCCCTTCTTGAGCTACCAAAATTCCGTGGAGGCTACGCTAACTGACTTTTAACTGATAATAAAAAGCCATCCCAATCGTGTTTGAGGGATACGGCGTTGGAAACCGTTCGCTAACTGAAAATTTCGGAGGGCAACTATGCTGTAGCTTTGGAGTTGTTACAAAACAGATGTCCTAATCGGCGATTAGTGTGTATTTAAGGTGCAAATCACTAAGGGCAGTGCAGAGCGTTTCCGTTGCAATGCTTCGTTAGCTGTCGGATAAATTCAACGCCCATACTCGCGCCTTAAACGGATTTGGTACAACGGTACAAATTGTTGGAAGCATTATAGTCAAAGTACTTGTCTCTTCCATTTTGATCTTCGGTGAGCTGAGAAGTGAATTCTCGACATTTATTATCAATTTAAGAAAACCCTGCCGATCTTGACGTTTTAACGAATGGTGGACAGGGACCCTGGAGTCGCCCGAGTGACTGTGCTAAGGACACCAACACAATTGACGAAGCGGACAGTGAATAAGGTGTATCTGCTTCCCCTTAAGGATGCGGTAGAAAGCCTTGCTTCCAACGGGGGGAGTAATTCGGGTCTTGCAGTCGCCAACAGCACCTAAACTCATGTCCAGCTGTTGTCAACATTGGAGAAAACAATGATACCACGGCACCTCAGCTTTATCTATGCGGATCAGCTGCAGATCGCGCTCTCTTGTATTCTCGCCTGCATCTTTGCCGTTGGTTATGCTGTTCGCTCTGTAATATTATCACTTTCGTTTTCGTACCCCATCGCTGCCAAATCATTCGAAGAAAAAAATAAAATCTCTGGAATTCGCTAGCATTCAAATCGTTTTTTTTTTTCATTTGCATTAAGGCTTATAAAAATTCTTGTCAACACAAAGTCAACACATGTTCTCATGAGCGCAGATATTTAATTTACTATTACATTTGAATATTTTTTACATTGGTATATTCGTGATGGCTTCATTTCTTTCGGATCCACTTCTTGTGCTGCGATGTGTTATCTTCCGAAATTGCGTACCTACTTTCATTAGGAAGGCCAGGCAGAGCGTTGTTACTGTTGTTGCGGTTCATTTTGTCCTTTTTCCAGTTTAATTGCTTTGGAGGCTTTGGTTACGCTTGATTTGAATATAACCAGGCTAGACTTTGAATAGTTTGTGTTGTTTTGTTTTCTTTAGTGTTTTTTTTCTTCTGGTATTGTTGTTTGGGATAGTAGTTGCTAGCTCAGCAAAATCAAAAACCGACTCTCGCTCTTGTGCAGAGAGTTGATGTAACAGTAATTCTTATGGTTTTTGTTGGTGTAGAGGAAGTGGACGGCGATTCCACAGTACTCGTAATTTGAATTTTGTATGATTTCTAATTCTAATTAGATTTTGTATGGTTTCGTTTCCTATCAGATCTCCTGCGCAGACCTGGCAGCGCCGTTGATCTGGCATCGCCCCTCGGACCAGATCAACCACTGCGATAGGTTGGCAGCACTACCAGCAATTTTTTTTCAACAACAAATAATTGCAAAAATTATTTTGGGGGCTTCAGTACAACTTCAACCTCCGAAGAGATAAGTCGTGCCACTATAGTTTAAAGCCTCGCTTCGCGCAAGCCCTAAACTCTTATCAGCAAAACTTTGCACAAACAAATATAAACCACAAAGATAAACAAAAAACACAACAACAAAAACACCAAAACCTATAACTCGGGCTGAAGCCCTTATCTAACAATCATGACAGACCCACCAGACATTCATAATTTCACCGCAAAATCTTACCAATCCCAATTAGGAAACCCAAAATTTATTGTCATTAAAAGGAAAGATTACAACTCGTTTGAAAGAATATCACCTTTCATCATTAAAAAATCTGTGGACTTTGCCTGTGGAGGAGAAGTTGAGGTATGCAAACGTACAAGAGACGGCAGCCTATTAATAAAAACTAAAAATGAACTACAAGCCAGAAAACTCCTTAAACTTACAACAATCGCAGATGTGGAAGTAACAACAACTGAACATAAAACATTAAACTTCTCCAAGGGAGTTATCTATTGCAACGACCTTAGATATATCGACGAAGACACAATTCTACAAGAGTTAAAACCACAAAAAGTAACTGAAGTTAAAAAAATAATGAAACGACAAAACCCCAACTCTAACTCCGATAGCAACAACACCACCTTAATTGAAACCGGCCTGATCATTATAACATTTGAATCACACAAACTCCCTGAAATATTACGAATCGGCTACGAAACAGTCCGAGTACGAGACTATATTCCACTTCCACTCCGATGCAAAAAATGCCTTCGCTTCGGCCACCCAGCACCAATATGCAAAAGCCTAGAAACCTGCACCAATTGCTCAGAAGTAAAACACACAAACGACGGAGAAACATGCACAAACGAAAAAAACTGCTTAAACTGCAGAAACAACCCAGAAATCAACCATCAACACAGCCCACTTGATCGCAAATGCCCCACTTTTATAAAAAACCAGGAATTAACAGCCATTAAAACCACACAAAAAGTAGACCATAAAACTGCTCAACGTATTTATTTTGAACGACACGGCTTCCAATTGCGAGACTCCTATGCCAAAACACTCACAAACGGCACAACACAGATGAAAACAAACACTCAAGCACCTAATATCGACACAAATACACACACAATCCAATCGCAAAATTCGTACATCACACCCACATCAACAGCACATACCACTTCATCGAAGACAACAACAACTGGACCAGCCAAAACAACTCCTCTGTCAAACCAACCGCTTCAACACCACCACCATCATTGCTACGACAAACCAGAAGACATGGATACTTACCACCCCACTGACCACCCCACATCTACGCCATACTCATCACAACACACAGAGGACCTAAAAATAAAAATTTTCTCAAAAGATAAGTCTAATAACCTATCTACTAACCTCAAAGCATCCAAAATAAAGGCCAAAACTTTAAACAAAAAGAAACACACTAACAACAGCGATAGCGAATCCATATAGAATCTTAAGCCCTACACAGAGCTTAAACTAAACCGTCAACACCACCCTTAAACTAAGTTATAAGCTTTTATCTCCTCCCAAATGTCCCTTACTGTAATCCAATGGAACTTAAAAGGATATGTAAACAACTACAGCCAACTCCTTATTCTCATTAAGAAATACTCCCCACACATAATTTCCCTCCAAGAAACCCACATACAACACATTAATATCATTCCAACTCCAATAAACTATAAGCTATTAACCAATATAGCCACCAATAGATTTGGGGGCGTAGCACTACTAGTTCATAAGTCAATCCAATACACTATCCTCAATATCACAAGCGATCCAGAAGCAATAGCCATAAACATACAATCTAAAATAAAACTAAACATATTTTCCACATACATCTCCCCTACCAAAAACATTTCTGACCAGACACTCCTAAACACATTTAACATCCAGCAAACACCATCTCTAATTACGGGAGATTTCAATGGATGGCACCCGTCTTGGGGCTCCCCAACAACAAATACACGAGGGAAAATAACTCAAAGATTCATCGACAATACACACCTTATTCTACTAAACGACAAATCTCCCACACACTTTTCAACACACAATACTTACTCACATATCGACCTCACACTCTGCTCTCCAATCCTAGCCCCTCACGCAAACTGGAAAATTCTAAACGATCTTCATGGCAGCGACCATTTTCCTATCATCACGACCTTATTCCCAACGACTAATACACAGAAATTCAACAGACCCTTTTTTAAACTAAAAGAAGCCAACTGGGACCAGTACAGCGCACATACACAACAAATAAACGAGAAATACCCTACCTCCCAAAACGTAAACAAAGAAGCCGCCCAAATCAATAGAATTATTTTATATAGCGCAAACCTCTCAATCCCACAAACCTCACCAAACGCACATCCCTACAGGGTTCCATGGTGGAACAAGCACCTCGACCAACTGCGAAAGCAAAAGCAACTTGCTTGGAAAAAATTAAACCGTACAATCACCCTAGAAAACATTATTGACTATAGACGTAAAAACGCCAAATTTAGGCACGAATTAAAAAAAAGAAAAAAAGAAGCTTCCAGTTCTTTTACCTCAACCATCAATCCCACTACCCCCTCATCCAAAATATGGACCAATATAAGACGTTTCTGCGGACTTAACCCAATAAAACAAATTCATGCCATATCCAGCCCAGAAAACAACGAAACGACACTAGCTAGCAACGAAATTGCTAACATATTCGCACAACACTTTTCTGAACTCTCCGGCGACTGGAACTTTTCAGAGGAGTTCCGAAACAATAAATACAGAAACAACCTACAGAACTATACCCCCTCTCCAATAGCCCAAACCATTGAAAAAAACATAACATATCTCGAACTCATCTCAGCGCTACAAACATTAAAAGGATCAGCTCCAGGACTCAATAGAATTTCATATCAAATGATAAAAAATAGCTCCCCCACAACAAAACACAGAATAACAAAACTATTTAATGAAATATTTAATAGCCACATACCTCAAGCCTACAAAACAAGCCTAATCATCCCAATCCTCAAGCCTAACACCGACAAAACTAAAACTACGTCTTACCGACCCATTTCTCTCAACTGCTGTATAGCAAAAACACTAGATAAAATAATAGCTAAAAGACTCTGGTGGTTGGTGACAAATAGCAACCTACTTAACGAAAACCAATTTGGATTTAAAAAAGGCAAATCGACTTCGGACTGTCTACTCTATGTAGACTATCTCATAACGAAGTCAAAAATGCACACCTCCCTCGTCACTCTTGATTTTTCAAGAGCCTTCGATCGAGTAGGTGTGCACTCCATAATCCACCAGCTGCAGGAATGGAAAACAGGCCCAAAAATTATAAACTACATAAAAAACTTTATGATCAACAGAAAAATAATTGTCCGTGTCGGTCCGCATACATCAAGCCCACTACCCCTATCCAATGGAATCCCCCAAGGTTCACCCATATCCGTAATACTCTTTCTCATAGCTTTTAATAAATTATCTAATATCATATCCCTATACAAAGAAATAAAATTTAACGCATACGCCGACGACTTCTTCCTTATAATAAATTTCAAAAAAAACACAAACATCAGCCTAGACAACCTCTTAAATGATATAGGGAATTGGGGCTCCTACTCAGGGGCATCGCTATCCCTATCAAAATGCCAACACCTCCACATATGTAAAAAACATCACTGTACTTGCAAGGTAAGCTGCAACAACATCCAAATTCCTACCGTTACTTCCCTAAAAATTCTAGGTATAACTATAAACAACAAATATAAATGGAACACACACATATATTCACTCTTACCCAAACTCTACAATAAGCTAAACATAATAAAATGCCTATCCAGTCTCAAATTCAATTGCAACACGTATACACTACTTAATGTAGCAAAAGCAACGGTCATCGCCAAATTAGAATATGGCCTGTTTCTATACGGCCACGCTCCCAAAAGCATTCTAAACAAATTAAAAACACCATTTAACTCCGCAATCCGCCTAGCCCTCGGAGCGTATCGCTCTACCCCAATAAATAATTTACTATACGAATCAAATGTTCCCTCTTTAGAAATGAAACGAGACCTTCAAATAGCCAAGCTATCCCAAAAACTAATCTTTTCGAAAAACACGCCAATTCACAAATTTGTTAAGCACAAAAAATCTAAAAAGAAAACACTATCAATAATAGACCACACAATCAAACTCAGCCTAGAACTTAACCTACCCTACAAACCAATAAAACTCCATAAATACAAGCCATCATGGGACCTCCCCAACCTAATAGACACGTCACTCAGAGGCCACAAGAAACAAGAAACATCCCCAGAATCATACAGAAAATTATTCGAACACACAAAAAATAAACTAAAGCCACATAGTTTCATATTCACCGACGGTTCAAAAATTAACTGCATTATATCATTCGCCATAACAACTGACACAAACATCTTGAAACAGGGCATACTGCCTCCATACTCATCCGTCCTCACCTCCGAAACAATTGCCATACTAGAAGCAATAGAACTAATTAAAACCCGAAGAGGTAAATTTGTTATCTGTTCCGACTCCCTATCAGCAATAGACTCAATCAAAAACCCGAATAACAACAGCTTTTACCCAAACCGAATCAGATCCCTAATAACACAACATGCCCCTAAAATTAAAATAATGTGGATTCCTGGCCATTCAGGAATAATAGGAAATGAACTTGCCGATCAAGCTGCAAAATCAGCAAGCAATATGCCACTAATTGTCACCCCAAACATAAACAACACAGATATAAAAAGACATCTTAAAGCTGAACTTGCGACAAAACAAAAAGAAAATATTATAAACTGCAATCAATGGTACCAATCACTTAACATAAATAACACACACACCTGCGATTACCTCAAACAAACTCGCCAAAATTGGACCAGACTCGACCAAATAAAAATAATACGACTTCGACTAGGACACACAAACATAACCCACCAACACTACCTAAATCCAAATCCTATAACAGTTTGCCCTTTTTGCCAAGGAGATCTTTCAATAAGCCACATAATGAACTCATGTCCATCCCTTATACAAACCAAGCAAGCCATATTTAGCAACACTAACCCCCTAGACCTTCTTAGCAAGCCCAACCCAGAAAACATACAAAAAATCATACGTTTCCTAAAAAAAACAGAACTATACCACCAAATTTAAAACAAAAAAAAAAACAAATGTACAACAACAAACACAGTAATCATTTAACCAACTAGCCATTAATTAGATTTAAAAAATAAATTAATAAATAAAAATTGTAAACCAACATAGCCATAGGCCCTGCAGCCAGTGCTATATTACTTAAGTTAGTTTAGTTTTGTAAACTGCTCTATCTATTATAATAATAATAATAATTTTGGGGGCTTAACAAAAAATACACAACAAAACAAGAGAGAACGCTATAGTCGAGTTCGCCGACTATCTGATACCCGTTATTCAGCTAGTGGAAGTGCGAAGGAGAAATTTTAACAGTGACAGGTTTTAGTACTCTACAGAGATACGAATTGATACAACTGTGCTGCCAAGGAACATACATGTGAAAACATGAATTGTAAAAACAAGAGCATGAGTAAAAACAAGCAAACGATGCACTATAGACAATCAAACCGATGAATTTCTTAATGACGGCGTCATCGAAACATCAGAGTCAGAATACAACAGTCCAGTTGTTTTAGTCCAAAAACGTGACGGATCTCATCTCTTGTGTATCGACTAAAGGCGAATTTACAAAGTTATAATCAGACATCACTTTCCCTTACCTTAAACCGATAATCAATTCGACAGACTACAAAACGCAATGGTTTTCAGTTTCATCGACTTAATAAACGGACTCTTCCACGCAGAAGTTGAGGGCAGTTTTAGTTTCTGCAAGTATCTTTCGGTCTATCAAATTCGTCAAGCATATTCCAACGTCACGTAAAGGCTATGTTCATTTAACGTTCATTTAACCAGCCAAAGAGTGGCTATACAAAAGACATTAGAATAACAAGATTTGTAACGCCAAACGATTTTTTCGGGCTCTAGGCTCTCTCGAAATTTTTGTTTAAAAGCCACAGCCAGCAGCTCTCTTGTACGCATACAGCGACAGCTGACCACTGTATTCGTGCACACGTAGGCACATGCATTGTAGAAATGACAAAATATGCCCTTCATTATAGAAGTTCTTACACTTCAAATCTATATTATTATACCCGTTACTCGTAGAGTAGAAGGCTATACTAGATTCGCTGAAAAGTATGTAACAGGCAGAAGGGAGCGTTTCCGACCATATAAAGTATATATATTCTTGATCAGGATAAATAGCCAAGTCGATATGGCCATGTCCGTCTGTCCGTCCGTATGAACGTCGAGATCTCAGGAACTACAAAATCTAGAAAGCTGAGATTAAGCATACTAACTCCAGGGACATAGAAGCAGCGCAAGTTTGTCGATTCATGTTGCCACGCCCACTCTAACGCCCACAAACCGTCCAAAACTGATACGCCCACACTTTTGAAAAATGTTTTGATAATTTTTCATTTTTGTATTAGTCTTGTAAATTTCTATCGATTTGCAAAAAAACTTTTTACCACGCCCACTCTAACGCCCACAAACCGCCCAAAGCTGCCACGCCCACACTTTTGAAAAATGTTTTGATATTTTTTCATTTTTGTATTAGTCTAGTAATTTTCTATCGATTTACCAAAAAACTTTTTGCCACGTCCACTCTAACGCCCACAAACCGCCAAAAATTGTCAGTGTTGAAGAATCTCCTTCGCACTTCCACTAGCTGAGTAACGGGTATCAGATAGTCGGGGAACTCGACTATAGCGTTCTCTCTTGCTTTAAATAAATTGTCACCATTTAAAAAAATGCAAATAAGATTCAGTTAAATTATTTTATAAGCCCCATGAAATGCGCACTTCAAGTAAACAATACTGTTTGGCATAAACTAAAGGAAATGCAGGAATACCTAAAGAGCGTAAAATATCACGGATATAATATATATTGTCTTGATGGCTTGATCCAAACTACTGAAGCTATATTTGGATTCGTCAAAGATATATTTAAGGACCACACAGACCACTTTTTCTTTTTAACAAGTGGAGTTAACCAGGATCCCCTTGAAAATATATTTGCTTGCGTTCGAGCAAAAGGTGGTAACTACAGAAATCCTTCAGTTAATGAATTTAATATAATATTTGCCAAGCTTATATCCTTACACATTTTAAAATTTTCCCAAAACTCTAATTGCGAATCAGATGATGATGTGAGTTGATGTGACTTGCCAATAGAGCTCGATTCGATTATATATCAGCCTTGCATTGAAAAAAAGAAATACAGCAGCAAGAATACTCCGTATAATTTTCTGAAATTTTAGAAGGCAATGAGAGGTACTTTGACCAAAACATTAATAAAATTTGTTTCTTAGATCAAAATTGATTTCCGCCCGAAAATCGTCTTCTACCACACGCACGCACACATACACACTATCTTCTTTATTGTTTTCACACACAAGTAAGACAACTCTATTCCCTTCAGTACCAGTCCCTAAGGATTCCCTAACGAATCCCTAGGGAGTTCCCAGGACTCCTAGAGGAATCCTCGGGGAAGTCTCCATACAAATCTGGGAGGAATTTCCATACAACAGGCGTCCGTGGCGAGGAATTCGAAATTCCCGAGGAAATCCTCTGGAATTCCTCAGGTATTCCTCGGGAATATCTAAAAATAAGCAAGGAATTTCTTGGGAATTCCTCAGTTATTCCTCGAGAATATCGAATAATAATCAAGGGGTTTTCCCCAGGAATTCCTAGACGAATTCCTCCGGAATTCTTGGACGAATTCCTCAGGTATTCCTGGACGAATTCCCGAGGAATTCCTCTGGAATTTCTGGACGAATTCTCGAGGATTATCCCGAGGTATTCCTGAGGAATTCCCAATGTAAATTCCGATAAATCTCCCAAAAAATTAAAAAATGTATTTAAATGGTAAATTAAACTTTTATTTTTTCTATTATTCTACTAATTTTTTTCTTTTTTGTTAGCACTATTTTTTACACATGCCAGTGCGTGGGCCAAGGCCTTCTAATGTGCTTATGCTTTCTGTAACGAAAAGTAATTTAATAATAATATTATTAGATTATAGCAAAATAACAAATATACATACCAATCAGAACGGAAAAGAATTTGGGAAATGCTTTTAAAGACTTTTTCCCGTTTAGGCCGTCTATGTTGTAGGCGCACAAGAGCGTTTCTGACAAAACGCCATTTATTGTCTTGGACAAATGGTTGCTCTTTAAAATTTTTGTTATTGCTTCCATCTGAAAGAAAAAAATAAAAACACAGAATGAATTTTACGATCACTTAGACCATATATACTTTACTTACGTAGCGTTCTTGAGACCCTGAGCTTATGTTCTGATCTAAAGCCACCAGGTCTTCCTCCGATGTGTCTGGGAACGCCACTTCCACAGCCACATTCTTCGCCTTCCCCTTCACGAAAATCTCCAACAAGGCCATCATCCTCGCAACCTGGTTTGTGGTCTCCGCCAGCTGCTTCGTGTTGGCCTCCATTACCGTCTCCAATGACCGAACTTTTTGGCTGATCTCGGCCGTCTTCGCCAGCTTCTTCGTGTTGGCCTCCAACACCGTCTCCAAAAAACGAATTTTTTGGCAGATCTCGGTCAATTGGTCCTTAATTGTCGGGGGTGGCCGGGTTTCTATCACAAGATCATCCTCTATTAAATAAAATAGTACTGATATAAAAATGACTGCAATAAGATTTTATATGGTTCACTTACCCTCAAGGGAGAAAACAAATTGGGTGAGCTTTTGGCTAGTTGTCGGCTCTTCAGACATCTTAAAAGAACTATAAATATGATATTGTATTTTATCTGTTTTTCTTATTATACTTTAATTAAATACGTTTTTTTTTTCGGTCATCGAACCGAGGCAGGTGAATCTTCTAAACAAACTTAAACGCCGTCGTTTAAGGTATGCCCAATTCATATTGAAAAATACGCCTAAGGACTATCGGGATGTGTTCTAGTACATAACAATAACTATCTGGCCTTTTATTTCAAAGCGTACATACCTTCAACTTCAAAACACTACCTTCTAAATTTACGGGATCATTGTCCACTCAAATCCCACTATCCTCAACAATCTTCCTATAAATTTCTTGTAATATTTGTGTCGGCTTTCGGACAAATCTCTTAAGAGTTTGTAAATAGTTCTCGAAATCGTAAGAAGAGCCTGAAACCGGATCTCCGATTTGCTTAATCGTCTCTTTTACATGAAGTAAACCGTGAACATTGTATGAAAAACTACTTTCTTCATAAATAATTGGAAAATTGTTCACAAATAAATCCAACATTTGCTGGGCAATATTTATGTTTTACTTTCTTTGCAAGTGAAGGAAAGCAGCCTATAAGCACAGTGCAGCAAAAGGAATAGTCTTCATTAATTGTATCTTTAAGAGCTACAATACCCCACAAACCAATCGTGTTTGAGGGATACGGCGTTGGAAACCGTTCGCTAACTGAAAATTTCGGAGGGCAACTATGCTGTAGCTTTGGAGTTGTTACAAAACAGATGTCCTAATCGGCGATTAGTGTGTATTTAAGGTGCAAATCACTAAGGGCAGTGCAGAGCGTTTCCGTTGCAATGCTTCGTTAGCTGTCGGATAAATTCAACGCCCATACTCGCGCCTTAAACGGATTTGGTACAACGGTACAAATTGTTGGAAGCATTATAGTCAAAGTACTTGTCTCTTCCATTTTGATCTTCGGTGAGCTGAGAAGTGAATTCTCGACATTTATTATCAATTTAAGAAAACCCTGCCGATCTTGACGTTTTAACGAATGGTGGACAGGGACCCTGGAGTCGCCCGAGTGACTGTGCTAAGGACACCAACACAATTGACGAAGCGGACAGTGAATAAGGTGTATCTGCTTCCCCTTAAGGATGCGGTAGAAAGCCTTGCTTCCAACGGGGGGAGTAATTCGGGTCTTGCAGTCGCCAACAGCACCTAAACTCATGTCCAGCTGTTGTCAACATTGGAGAAAACAATGATACCACGGCACCTCAGCTTTATCTATGCGGATCAGCTGCAGATCGCGCTCTCTTGTATTCTCGCCTGCATCTTTGCCGTTGGTTATGCTGTTCGCTCTGTAATATTATCACTTTCGTTTTCGTACCCCATCGCTGCCAAATCATTCGAAGAAAAAAATAAAATCTCTGGAATTCGCTAGCATTCAAATCGTTTTTTTTTTTCATTTGCATTAAGGCTTATAAAAATTCTTGTCAACACAAAGTCAACACATGTTCTCATGAGCGCAGATATTTAATTTACTATTACATTTGAATATTTTTTACATTGGTATATTCGTGATGGCTTCATTTCTTTCGGATCCACTTCTTGTGCTGCGATGTGTTATCTTCCGAAATTGCGTACCTACTTTCATTAGGAAGGCCAGGCAGAGCGTTGTTACTGTTGTTGCGGTTCATTTTGTCCTTTTTCCAGTTTAATTGCTTTGGAGGCTTTGGTTACGCTTGATTTGAATATAACCAGGCTAGACTTTGCATAGTTTGTGTTGTTTTGTTTTCTTTAGTGTTTTTTTTCTTCTGGTATTGTTGTTTGGGATAGTAGTTGCTAGCTCAGCAAAATCAAAAACCGACTCTCGCTCTTGTGCAGAGAGTTGATGTAACAGTAATTCTTATGGTTTTTGTTGGTGTAGAGGAAGTGGACGGCGATTCCACAGTACTCGTAATTTGAATTTTGTATGATTTCTAATTCTAATTAGATTTTGTATGGTTTCGTTTCCTATCAGATCTCCTGCGCAGACCTGGCAGCGCCGTTGATCTGGCATCGCCCCTCGGACCAGATCAACCACTGCGATAGGTTGGCAGCACTACCAGCAATTTTTTTTCAACAACAAATAATTGCAAAAATTATTTTGGGGGCTTCAGTACAACTTCAACCTCCGAAGAGATAAGTCGTGCCACTATAGTTTAAAGCCTCGCTTCGCGCAAGCCCTAAACTCTTATCAGCAAAACTTTGCACAAACAAATATAAACCACAAAGATAAACAAAAAACACAACAACAAAAACACCAAAACCTATAACTCGGGCTGAAGCCCTTATCTAACAATCATGACAGACCCACCAGACATTCATAATTTCACCGCAAAATCTTACCAATCCCAATTAGGAAACCCAAAATTTATTGTCATTAAAAGGAAAGATTACAACTCGTTTGAAAGAATATCACCTTTCATCATTAAAAAATCTGTGGACTTTGCCTGTGGAGGAGAAGTTGAGGTATGCAAACGTACAAGAGACGGCAGCCTATTAATAAAAACTAAAAATGAACTACAAGCCAGAAAACTCCTTAAACTTACAACAATCGCAGATGTGGAAGTAACAACAACTGAACATAAAACATTAAACTTCTCCAAGGGAGTTATCTATTGCAACGACCTTAGATATATCGACGAAGACACAATTCTACAAGAGTTAAAACCACAAAAAGTAACTGAAGTTAAAAAAATAATGAAACGACAAAACCCCAACTCTAACTCCGATAGCAACAACACCACCTTAATTGAAACCGGCCTGATCATTATAACATTTGAATCACACAAACTCCCTGAAATATTACGAATCGGCTACGAAACAGTCCGAGTACGAGACTATATTCCACTTCCACTCCGATGCAAAAAATGCCTTCGCTTCGGCCACCCAGCACCAATATGCAAAAGCCTAGAAACCTGCACCAATTGCTCAGAAGTAAAACACACAAACGACGGAGAAACATGCACAAACGAAAAAAACTGCTTAAACTGCAGAAACAACCCAGAAATCAACCATCAACACAGCCCACTTGATCGCAAATGCCCCACTTTTATAAAAAACCAGGAATTAACAGCCATTAAAACCACACAAAAAGTAGACCATAAAACTGCTCAACGTATTTATTTTGAACGACACGGCTTCCAATTGCGAGACTCCTATGCCAAAACACTCACAAACGGCACAACACAGATGAAAACAAACACTCAAGCACCTAATATCGACACAAATACACACACAATCCAATCGCAAAATTCGTACATCACACCCACATCAACAGCACATACCACTTCATCGAAGACAACAACAACTGGACCAGCCAAAACAACTCCTCTGTCAAACCAACCGCTTCAACACCACCACCATCATTGCTACGACAAACCAGAAGACATGGATACTTACCACCCCACTGACCACCCCACATCTACGCCATACTCATCACAACACACAGAGGACCTAAAAATAAAAATTTTCTCAAAAGATAAGTCTAATAACCTATCTACTAACCTCAAAGCATCCAAAATAAAGGCCAAAACTTTAAACAAAAAGAAACACACTAACAACAGCGATAGCGAATCCATATAGAATCTTAAGCCCTACACAGAGCTTAAACTAAACCGTCAACACCACCCTTAAACTAAGTTATAAGCTTTTATCTCCTCCCAAATGTCCCTTACTGTAATCCAATGGAACTTAAAAGGATATGTAAACAACTACAGCCAACTCCTTATTCTCATTAAGAAATACTCCCCACACATAATTTCCCTCCAAGAAACCCACATACAACACATTAATATCATTCCAACTCCAATAAACTATAAGCTATTAACCAATATAGCCACCAATAGATTTGGGGGCGTAGCACTACTAGTTCATAAGTCAATCCAATACACTATCCTCAATATCACAAGCGATCCAGAAGCAATAGCCATAAACATACAATCTAAAATAAAACTAAACATATTTTCCACATACATCTCCCCTACCAAAAACATTTCTGACCAGACACTCCTAAACACATTTAACATCCAGCAAACACCATCTCTAATTACGGGAGATTTCAATGGATGGCACCCGTCTTGGGGCTCCCCAACAACAAATACACGAGGGAAAATAACTCAAAGATTCATCGACAATACACACCTTATTCTACTAAACGACAAATCTCCCACACACTTTTCAACACACAATACTTACTCACATATCGACCTCACACTCTGCTCTCCAATCCTAGCCCCTCACGCAAACTGGAAAATTCTAAACGATCTTCATGGCAGCGACCATTTTCCTATCATCACGACCTTATTCCCAACGACTAATACACAGAAATTCAACAGACCCTTTTTTAAACTAAAAGAAGCCAACTGGGACCAGTACAGCGCACATACACAACAAATAAACGAGAAATACCCTACCTCCCAAAACGTAAACAAAGAAGCCGCCCAAATCAATAGAATTATTTTATATAGCGCAAACCTCTCAATCCCACAAACCTCACCAAACGCACATCCCTACAGGGTTCCATGGTGGAACAAGCACCTCGACCAACTGCGAAAGCAAAAGCAACTTGCTTGGAAAAAATTAAACCGTACAATCACCCTAGAAAACATTATTGACTATAGACGTAAAAACGCCAAATTTAGGCACGAATTAAAAAAAAGAAAAAAAGAAGCTTCCAGTTCTTTTACCTCAACCATCAATCCCACTACCCCCTCATCCAAAATATGGACCAATATAAGACGTTTCTGCGGACTTAACCCAATAAAACAAATTCATGCCATATCCAGCCCAGAAAACAACGAAACGACACTAGCTAGCAACGAAATTGCTAACATATTCGCACAACACTTTTCTGAACTCTCCGGCGACTGGAACTTTTCAGAGGAGTTCCGAAACAATAAATACAGAAACAACCTACAGAACTATACCCCCTCTCCAATAGCCCAAACCATTGAAAAAAACATAACATATCTCGAACTCATCTCAGCGCTACAAACATTAAAACGATCAGCTCCAGGACTCAATAGAATTTCATATCAAATGATAAAAAATAGCTCCCCCACAACAAAACACAGAATAACAAAACTATTTAATGAAATATTTAATAGCCACATACCTCAAGCCTACAAAACAAGCCTAATCATCCCAATCCTCAAGCCTAACACCGACAAAACTAAAACTACGTCTTACCGACCCATTTCTCTCAACTGCTGTATAGCAAAAACACTAGATAAAATAATAGCTAAAAGACTCTGGTGGTTGGTGACAAATAGCAACCTACTTAACGAAAACCAATTTGGATTTAAAAAAGGCAAATCGACTTCGGACTGTCTACTCTATGTAGACTATCTCATAACGAAGTCAAAAATGCACACCTCCCTCGTCACTCTTGATTTTTCAAGAGCCTTCGATCGAGTAGGTGTGCACTCCATAATCCACCAGCTGCAGGAATGGAAAACAGGCCCAAAAATTATAAACTACATAAAAAACTTTATGATCAACAGAAAAATAATTGTCCGTGTCGGTCCGCATACATCAAGCCCACTACCCCTATCCAATGGAATCCCCAAGGTTCACCCATATCCGTAATACTCTTTCTCATAGCTTTTAATAAATTATCTAATATCATATCCCTATACAAAGAAATAAAATTTAACGCATACGCCGACGACTTCTTCCTTATAATAAATTTCAAAAAAAACACAAACATCAGCCTAGACAACCTCTTAAATGATATAGGGAATTGGGGCTCCTACTCAGGGGCATCGCTATCCCTATCAAAATGCCAACACCTCCACATATGTAAAAAACATCACTGTACTTGCAAGGTAAGCTGCAACAACATCCAAATTCCTACCGTTACTTCCCTAAAAATTCTAGGTATAACTATAAACAACAAATATAAATGGAACACACACATATATTCACTCTTACCCAAACTCTACAATAAGCTAAACATAATAAAATGCCTATCCAGTCTCAAATTCAATTGCAACACGTATACACTACTTAATGTAGCAAAAGCAACGGTCATCGCCAAATTAGAATATGGCCTGTTTCTATACGGCCACGCTCCCAAAAGCATTCTAAACAAATTAAAAACACCATTTAACTCCGCAATCCGCCTAGCCCTCGGAGCGTATCGCTCTACCCCAATAAATAATTTACTATACGAATCAAATGTTCCCTCTTTAGAAATGAAACGAGACCTTCAAATAGCCAAGCTATCCCAAAAACTAATCTTTTCGAAAAACACGCCAATTCACAAATTTGTTAAGCACAAAAAATCTAAAAAGAAAACACTATCAATAATAGACCACACAATCAAACTCAGCCTAGAACTTAACCTACCCTACAAACCAATAAAACTCCATAAATACAAGCCATCATGGGACCTCCCCAACCTAATAGACACGTCACTCAGAGGCCACAAGAAACAAGAAACATCCCCAGAATCATACAGAAAATTATTCGAACACACAAAAAATAAACTAAAGCCACATAGTTTCATATTCACCGACGGTTCAAAAATTAACTGCATTATATCATTCGCCATAACAACTGACACAAACATCTTGAAACAGGGCATACTGCCTCCATACTCATCCGTCCTCACCTCCGAAACAATTGCCATACTAGAAGCAATAGAACTAATTAAAACCCGAAGAGGTAAATTTGTTATCTGTTCCGACTCCCTATCAGCAATAGACTCAATCAAAAACCCGAATAACAACAGCTTTTACCCAAACCGAATCAGATCCCTAATAACACAACATGCCCCTAAAATTAAAATAATGTGGATTCCTGGCCATTCAGGAATAATAGGAAATGAACTTGCCGATCAAGCTGCAAAATCAGCAAGCAATATGCCACTAATTGTCACCCCAAACATAAACAACACAGATATAAAAAGACATCTTAAAGCTGAACTTGCGACAAAACAAAAAGAAAATATTATAAACTGCAATCAATGGTACCAATCACTTAACATAAATAACACACACACCTGCGATTACCTCAAACAAACTCGCCAAAATTGGACCAGACTCGACCAAATAAAAATAATACGACTTCGACTAGGACACACAAACATAACCCACCAACACTACCTAAATCCAAATCCTATAACAGTTTGCCCTTTTTGCCAAGGAGATCTTTCAATAAGCCACATAATGAACTCATGTCCATCCCTTATACAAACCAAGCAAGCCATATTTAGCAACACTAACCCCTAGACCTTCTTAGCAAGCCCAACCCAGAAAACATACAAAAAATCATACGTTTCCTAAAAAAAACAGAACTATACCACCAAATTTAAAACAAAAAAAAAAACAAATGTACAACAACAAACACAGTAATCATTTAACCAACTAGCCATTAATTAGATTTAAAAAATAAATTAATAAATAAAAATTGTAAACCAACATAGCCATAGGCCCTGCAGCCAGTGCTATATTACTTAAGTTAGTTTAGTTTTGTAAACTGCTCTATCTATTATAATAATAATAATAATTTTGGGGGCTTAACAAAAAATACACAACAAAACAAGAGAGAACGCTATAGTCGAGTTCGCCGACTATCTGATACCCGTTATTCAGCTAGTGGAAGTGCGAAGGAGAAATTTTAACAGTGACAGGTTTTAGTACTCTACAGAGATACGAATTGATACAACTGTGCTGCCAAGGAACATACATGTGAAAACATGAATTGTAAAAACAAGAGCATGAGTAAAAACAAGCAAACGATGCACTATAGACAATCAAACCGATGAATTTCTTAATGACGGCGTCATCGAAACATCAGAGTCAGAATACAACAGTCCAGTTGTTTTAGTCCAAAAACGTGACGGATCTCATCTCTTGTGTATCGACTAAAGGCGAATTTACAAAGTTATAATCAGACATCACTTTCCCTTACCTTAAACCGATAATCAATTCGACAGACTACAAAACGCAATGGTTTTCAGTTTCATCGACTTAATAAACGGACTCTTCCACGCAGAAGTTGAGGGCAGTTTTAGTTTCTGCAAGTATCTTTCGGTCTATCAAATTCGTCAAGCATATTCCAACGTCACGTAAAGGCTATGTTCATTTAACGTTCATTTAACCAGCCAAAGAGTGGCTATACAAAAGACATTAGAATAACAAGATTTGTAACGCCAAACGATTTTTTCGGGCTCTAGGCTCTCTCGAAATTTTTGTTTAAAAGCCACAGCCAGCAGCTCTCTTGTACGCATACAGCGACAGCTGACCACTGTATTCGTGCACACGTAGGCACATGCATTGTAGAAATGACAAAATATGCCCTTCATTATAGAAGTTCTTACACTTCAAATCTATATTATTATACCCGTTACTCGTAGAGTAGAAGGCTATACTAGATTCGCTGAAAAGTATGTAACAGGCAGAAGGGAGCGTTTCCGACCATATAAAGTATATATATTCTTGATCAGGATAAATAGCCAAGTCGATATGGCCATGTCCGTCTGTCCGTCCGTATGAACGTCGAGATCTCAGGAACTACAAAATCTAGAAAGCTGAGATTAAGCATACTAACTCCAGGGACATAGAAGCAGCGCAAGTTTGTCGATTCATGTTGCCACGCCCACTCTAACGCCCACAAACCGTCCAAAACTGATACGCCCACACTTTTGAAAAATGTTTTGATAATTTTTCATTTTTGTATTAGTCTTGTAAATTTCTATCGATTTGCAAAAAAACTTTTTACCACGCCCACTCTAACGCCCACAAACCGCCCAAAGCTGCCACGCCCACACTTTTGAAAAATGTTTTGATATTTTTTCATTTTTGTATTAGTCTAGTAATTTTCTATCGATTTACCAAAAAACTTTTTGCCACGTCCACTCTAACGCCCACAAACCGCCAAAAATTGTCAGTGTTGAAGAATCTCCTTCGCACTTCCACTAGCTGAGTAACGGGTATCAGATAGTCGGGGAACTCGACTATAGCGTTCTCTCTTGCTTTAAATAAATTGTCACCATTTAAAAAAATGCAAATAAGATTCAGTTAAATTATTTTATAAGCCCCATGAAATGCGCACTTCAAGTAAACAATACTGTTTGGCATAAACTAAAGGAAATGCAGGAATACCTAAAGAGCGTAAAATATCACGGATATAATATATATTGTCTTGATGGCTTGATCCAAACTACTGAAGCTATATTTGGATTCGTCAAAGATATATTTAAGGACCACACAGACCACTTTTTCTTTTTAACAAGTGGAGTTAACCAGGATCCCCTTGAAAATATATTTGCTTGCGTTCGAGCAAAAGGTGGTAACTACAGAAATCCTTCAGTTAATGAATTTAATATAATATTTGCCAAGCTTATATCCTTACACATTTTAAAATTTTCCCAAAACTCTAATTGCGAATCAGATGATGATGTGAGTTGATGTGACTTGCCAATAGAGCTCGATTCGATTATATATCAGCCTTGCATTGAAAAAAAGAAATACAGCAGCAAGAATACTCCGTATAATTTTCTGAAATTTTAGAAGGCAATGAGAGGTACTTTGACCAAAACATTAATAAAATTTGTTTCTTAGATCAAAATTGATTTCCGCCCGAAAATCGTCTTCTACCACACGCACGCACACATACACACTATCTTCTTTATTGTTTTCACACACAAGTAAGACAACTCTATTCCCTTCAGTACCAGTCCCTAAGGATTCCCTAACGAATCCCTAGGGAGTTCCCAGGACTCCTAGAGGAATCCTCGGGGAAGTCTCCATACAAATCTGGGAGGAATTTCCATACAACAGGCGTCCGTGGCGAGGAATTCGAAATTCCCGAGGAAATCCTCTGGAATTCCTCAGGTATTCCTCGGGAATATCTAAAAATAAGCAAGGAATTTCTTGGGAATTCCTCAGTTATTCCTCGAGAATATCGAATAATAATCAAGGGGTTTTCCCCAGGAATTCCTAGACGAATTCCTCCGGAATTCTTGGACGAATTCCTCAGGTATTCCTGGACGAATTCCCGAGGAATTCCTCTGGAATTTCTGGACGAATTCTCGAGGATTATCCCGAGGTATTCCTGAGGAATTCCCAATGTAAATTCCGATAAATCTCCCAAAAAATTAAAAAATGTATTTAAATGGTAAATTAAACTTTTATTTTTTCTATTATTCTACTAATTTTTTTCTTTTTTGTTAGCACTATTTTTTACACATGCCAGTGCGTGGGCCAAGGCCTTCTAATGTGCTTATGCTTTCTGTAACGAAAAGTAATTTAATAATAATATTATTAGATTATAGCAAAATAACAAATATACATACCAATCAGAACGGAAAAGAATTTGGGAAATGCTTTTAAAGACTTTTTCCCGTTTAGGCCGTCTATGTTGTAGGCGCACAAGAGCGTTTCTGACAAAACGCCCTTTATTGTCTTGGACAAATGGTTGCTCTTTAAAATTTTTGTTATTGCTTCCATCTGAAAGAAAAAAATAAAAACACAGAATGAATTTTACGATCACTTAGACCATATATACTTTACTTACGTAGCGTTCTTGGGACCCTGAGCTTATGTTCTGATCTAAAGCCACCAGGTCTTCCTCCGATGTGTCTGGGAACGCCACTTCCACAGCCACATTCTTCGCCTTCCCCTTCACGAAAATCTCCAACAAGGCCATCATCCTCGCAACCTGGTTTGTGGTCTCCGCCAGCTGCTTCGTGTTGGCCTCCATTACCGTCTCCAATGACCGAACTTTTTGGCTGATCTCGGCCGTCTTCGCCAGCTTCTTCGTGTTGGCCTCCAACACCGTCTCCAAAAAACGAATTTTTTGGCAGATCTCGGTCAATTGGTCCTTAATTGTCGGGGGTGGCCGGGTTTCTATCACAAGATCATCCTCTATTAAATAACATAGTACTGATATAAAAATGACTGCAATAAGATTTTATATGGTTCACTTACCCTCAAGGGAGAAAACAAATTGGGTGAGCTTTTGGCTAGTTGTCGGCTCTTCAGACATCTTAAAAGAACTATAAATATGATATTGTATTTTATCTGTTTTTCTTATTATACTTTAATTAAATACGTTTTCTTTTCGGTCATCGAACCGAGGCAGGTGAATCTTCTAAACAAACTTAAACGCCGTCGTTTAAGGTATGCCCAATTCATATTGAAAAATACGCCTAAGGACTATCGGGATGTGTTCTAGTACATAACAATAACTATCTGGCCTTTTATTTCAAAGCGTACATACCTTCAACTTCAAAACACTACCTTCTAAATTTACGGGATCATTGTCCACTCAAATCCCACTATCCTCAACAATCTTCCTATAAATTTCTTGTAATATTTGTGTCGGCTTTCGGACAAATCTCTTAAGAGTTTGTAAATAGTTCTCGAAATCGTAAGAAGAGCCTGAAACCGGATCTCCGATTTGCTTAATCGTCTCTTTTACATGAAGTAAACCGTGAACATTGTATGAAAAACTACTTTCTTCATAAATAATTGGAAAATTGTTCACAAATAAATCCAACATTTGCTGGGCAATATTTATGTTTTACTTTCTTTGCAAGTGAAGGAAAGCAGCCTATAAGCACAGTGCAGCAAAAGGAATGGTCTTCATTAATTGTATCTTTAAGAGCTACAATACCCCACAAACCGGTCAAAGCTGCCACGCCCACACTTTTGAAAAATGTTTTGATATTTTTTATACCCGTTACTCGTAGAGTAAAAGGGTATACTAGATTCGTTGAAAAGTATGTAACAGGCAGAAGGAAGCGTTTCCGACAATATAAAGTATATATATTCTTGATCAGGATCAATAGCAGAGTCGATCTGGCCATGTCCGTCCGTCTGTCCGTCCGTCTGTCCGTCCGTATGAACGTCGAGATCTCAGGAACTACAAAATCTAGAAAGTTGAGATTAAGCATACTAACTCCAGGGACATAGAAGCAGCGCAAGTTTGTCGATTCATGTTGCCACGCCCACTCTAACGCCCACAAACCGTCCAAAGCTGATACGCCCACACTTTTGAAAAATGTTTTGATATTTTTTCAATTTTATATTAGTCTTGTAAATTTCTATCTATTTGCCACGCCTACTCTAACGCCCACAAACCGGTCAAAACTGCCACGCCCACACTTTTGAAAAATGTTTTGAAATTTTTTCATTTTTGTATTAGTCTAGTAATTTTCTATCGATTTACCAAAAAACTTTTTGCCACGCCCCCTCTAACGCCCACAAACCACTCAACGCTGCCACGCCCACACTTTTGAAAAATGTTTTGATATTTTTTCATTTTTGTATTAGTCTTGTAAATTTCTATCGATTTGCAAAAAAACTTTTTACCACGCCCACTCTAACGCCCACAAACCGCCCAAAGCTGCCACGCCCACACTTTTAAAAAATGTTTTGATATTTTTTCATTTTTGTATTAGTCTAGTAATTTTCTATCGATTTACCAAAAAACTTTTTGCCACGTCCACTCTAACGCCCACAAACCGCCAAAAATTGTCAGTGTTGAAGAATCTCCTTCGCACTTCCACTAGCTGAGTAACGGGTATCAGATAGTCGGGGAACTCGACTATAGCGTTCTCTCTTGCTTTAAATAAATTGTCACCATTTAAAAAAATGCAAATAAGATTCAGTTAAATTATTTTATAAGCCCCATGAAATGCGCACTTCAAGTAAACAATACTGTTTGGCATAAACTAAAGGAAATGCAGGAATACCTAAAGAGCGTAAAATATCACGGAAATAATATATATTGTCTTGATGGCTTGATCCAAACTACTGAAGCTATATTTGGATTCGTCAAAGATATATTTAAGGACCACACAGACCACTTTTTCTTTTTAACAAGTGGAGTTAACCAGGATCCCCTTGAAAATATATTTGCTTGCGTTCGAGCAAAAGGTGGTAACTGCAGAAATCCTTCAGTTAATGAATTTAATATAATATTTGCCAAGCTTATATCCTTACACATTTTTAAATTTTCCCAAAACTCTAATTGCGAATCAGATGATGATGTGAGTTGATGTGACTTGCCAATAGAGCTCGATTCGATTATATATCAGCCTTGCATTGAAAAAAAGAAATACAGCAGCAAGAATACTCCGTATAATTTTCTGAAATTTTAGAAGGCAATGAGAGGTACTTTGACCAAAACATTAATAAAATTTGTTTCTTAGATCAAAATTGATTTCCGCCCGAAAATCGTCTTCTACCACACGCACGCACACATACACACTATCTCCTTTATTGTTTTCACACACAAGTAAGACAACTCTATTCCCTTCAGTACCAGTCCCTAAGGATTCCCTAAAGAATCCCTAGGGAGTTCCCAGGACTCCTAGAGGAATCCTCGGGGAAGTCTCCATACAAATCTGGGAGGAATTTCCATACAACAGGCGTCCGTGGCGAGGAATTCGAAATTCCCGAGGAAATCCTCTGGAATTCCTCAGGTATTCCTCGGGAATATCTAAAAATAAGCAAGGAATTTCTTGGGAATTTCTCAGTTATTCCTCGAGAATATCGAATAATAATCAAGGGGTTTTCCCCAGGAATTCCTAGACGAATTCCTCCGGAATTCTTGGACGAATTCCTCAGGTATTCCTGGACGAATTCCCGAGGAATTCCTCTGGAATTTCTGGACAAATTCTCGAGGATTATCCCGAGGTATTCCTGAGGAATTCCCAATGTAAATTCCGATAAATCTCCCAAAAAATTAAAAAATGTATTTAAATGGTAAATTAAACTTTTATTTTTTCTATTATTCTACTAATTTTTTTCTTTTTTGTTAGCACTATTTTTTACACATGCCAGTGCGTGGGCCAAGGCCTTCTAATGTGCTTATGCTTTCTGTAACGAAAAGTAATTTAATAATAATATTATTAGATTATAGCAAAATAACAAATATACATACCAATCAGAACGGAAAAGAATTTGGGAAATGCTTTTAAAGACTTTTTCCCGTTTAGGCCGTCTATGTTGTAGGCGCACAAGAGCGTTTCTGACAAAACGCCCTTTATTGTCTTGGACAAATGGTTGCTCTTTAAAATTTTTGTTATTGCTTCCATCTGAAAGAAAAAAATAAAAACACAGAATGAATTTTACGATCACTTAGACCATATATACTTTACTTACGTAGCGTTCTTGGGACCCTGAGCTTATGTTCTGATCTAAAGCCACCAGGTCTTCCTCCGATGTGTCTGGGAACGCCACTTCCACAGCCACATTCTTCGCCTTCCCCTTCACGAAAATCTCCAACAAGGCCATCATCCTCGCAACCTGGTTTGTGGTCTCCGCCAGCTGCTTCGTGTTGGCCTCCATTACCGTCTCCAATGACCGAACTTTTTGGCTGATCTCGGCCGTCTTCGCCAGCTTCTTCGTGTTGGCCTCCAACACCGTCTCCAAAAAACGAATTTTTTGGCAGATCTCGGTCAATTGGTCCTTAATTGTCGGGGGTGGCCGGGTTTCTATCACAAGATCATCCTCTATTAAATAAAATAGTACTGATATAAAAATGACTGCAATAAGATTTTATATGGTTCACTTACCCTCAAGGGAGAAAACAAATTGGGTGAGCTTTTGGCTAGTTGTCGGCTCTTCAGACATCTTAAAAGAACTATAAATATGATATTGTATTTTATCTGGTTTTCTTATTATACTTTAATTAAATACGTTTTTTTTTCGGTCATCGAACCGAGGCAGGTGAATCTTCTAAACATTTAAGGTATGCCCAATTCATATTGAAAAATACGCCTAAGGACTAAGCACCTGCAAAATAAAATTTAAATAAAATTAATAAAGGGAGAATGTAAACCCTACGAAAAAAATGCTCTTATATGGCATCGCTACCGCTTTCGTAACCATATTAGTAACCTTAAATCTTTCTAAATCGAGTGCCAGCAAATACCTAGAGTCAAAGAGGATACAGGCGCATTATAAAAGCTACAAATGTCTAAAAATCTCCTACCTATAATAAAACAAGAGAGAACGCTATAGTCGAGTTCCCCGACTATCTGATACCCGTTACTCAGCTAGTGGAAGGGAGAAGGAGAGTCTTAAACACAGTTTTTGGCGGTTTGTAGGCGTTATAGTGGGCGTGGCAGAACGTTTTTTGGCAAATCGATAGAAATTTACAAGACTAATACAAAACTGAAAAAATATCGATACATTTTTCAAAAGTGTGGGCGTAGCAGCTTTGGGCGGTTTGTGGGCGTTAGAGTGGGCGTGGCAAAAAGTTTTTTGGCAAATCGATAGAAATTTACAAGACCAATACAAAAATGAAAAAATATCAAAACATTTTTCAAAAGTGTGGGCGTAGCAGCTTTGGGCGGTTTGTGGGCGTTAAAGTGGGCGTGGCAAAAAGTTTTTTGGCAAATCGATAGAAATTTACAAGACCAATACAAAAATGAAAAAATATCAAAACATTTTTCATAAGTGTGGGCGTGGCAGTTTTGGGCGGTTTGTGGGCGTTAGAGTGGGCGTGGTAACATGAATCGACAAACTTGCGCTGCGTCTATGTCTCTGGAGTCTGTATGCTTAATCTCAACTTTCTAGCTTTTGTAGTTCCTGAGATCTCGACGTTCATACGGACAGACGGACAGACGGACGGACAGACGGACGGACAGACGGACATGGCCAGATCGACTCGGCTACTGATCCTGATCAAGAATATATATACTTTATATGGTCGGAAACGCTTCCTTCTGCCTGTTACATACTTTTCAACGAATCTAGTATACCCTTTTACTCTACGAGTAACGGGTATAAATACCTTCTGCATCTGTTCAAAAGAATCTACTTAAATCGGGATGTGTTCTAGTACATAACAATAACTATCTGGCCTTTTATTTCAAAGCGTACATACCTTCAACTTCAAAACACTACCTTCTAAATTTACGGGATCATTGTCCACTCGAATCCCACTATCCTTAACAATCTTCCTATAAATTTCTTGTAATATTTGTGTCGGCTTTCGGACAAATCTCTTAAGAGTTTGTAAATAGTTCTCAAAATCGTAAGAAGAGCCTGAAACCGGATCTCCGATTTGCTTAATCGTCTCTTTTACATGAAGTAAACCGTGAACATTGTATGAAAAACTACTTTCTCCATAAATAATTGGAAAATTGTTCACAAATAAATCCAACATTTGCTGGGCAATATTTATGTTTTACTTTCTTTGCAAGTGAAGGAAAGCAGCCTATAAGCACAGTGCAGCAAAAGGAATGAGTAATACTGGTCTTCATTAATTGTATCTTTAAGAGCTACAATACCAGTGTATAACAAAAATTGTCTAAACTCTGTTGCTTTCCAATGCGGCAATTCATCCAATGTTCTTGGTTTTCAAGCAAACTCTTGCGGGACGCAGCTCTTCATCGATAGCAAACATTAGCTATATTAGCTGTTTCCTTGGTTTGGAAACCCTATATTCTTTCTCTATTTTATTTTCCACAATTTTTTTTTAAATTTTCGCATGACACCCAAATCAATAAGGTGCATGCAATCTAAAGGGACTTGAGTTACCATTAGAGCCCCAAGTTTTCTAAAGCGGACTGAACAGTTAAAAATTCTACTTTATGGTGGTTACGATATGTCCTTTGCCTAAAGTTTTCATCTGTAATCAATTCACCACGTTCAGTGCTAAATGTCAATACAGAATCTACTTTTCGTCCTACCTGGGTACATTTGCTGCAACCATGGCTAGACGTATGTCCAAGCTATATTAGCTGTTTCCTTGGTTTGGAAACCCTATATTCTTTCTCTATTTTATTTTCCACAATTTTTTTTTTAAATTTTCGCATGACACCCAAATCAATAAGGTGCATGCAATCTAAAGGGACTTGAGTTACCATTAGAGCCCCAAGTTTTCTAAAGCGGACTGAACAGTTAAAAATTCTACTTTATGGTGGTTACGATATGTCCTTTGCCTAAAGTTTTCATCTGTAATCAATTCACCACGTTCAGTGCTAAATGTCAATACAGAATCTACTTTTCGTCCTACCTGGGTACATTTGCTGCAACCATGGCGAGACGTATGTCCAGGCGTGCCAGTAATAAATGCTCTAGCAGGAGCATCACAAACTATGGCTCTAATTTCCAAACCAATTTTTTTATTAGAGATTGTCAAACCGTTATTAATAATTTCGGAAGTTTCGGACACAAATTTAGATAAAAAATCTTCGCAAATAAAAGGCTTATTATGTCCCATAAAAACTCCAATTGGCAATACGGGGCGGCCATGGATATTATTTATTCTTAGAAGAATGGGCCATAACCGTGCTCTAGAACTCATAAAAATTGGAAGTCCGTCAATGTTTATATCGATGATCAGTACGTCCGGCAATTGGGGAAACACTGATAGTTTATTTCATTGTTTTGCTAAACCGATATGTAAATAGGAGCCGCCCGCTACTTTACTTATATCGGGTTTATCAAAACAATTAAATTTATAAAAGGGCTTAGTTTTCAATTTATGAGCATTTAAAATCTCAATAAGTTCTATGGCACATGTTCGTGTTGGCTTATGCTTTAAATACCAATTTTTTAACTGTGTATTTAAGTCAGAGCTATCACGAACATGTGCATCTAAGCTACCTACATCAAAATTTCTAGCTCCTGCTACTTCAACTATACCCTCGCCTTCGATTTGATTGGGCCTTTCTAGAGCACTTCGCCTCATAATTTTTTCCCTTTCTTAGCTGCTAATTTATTTATATATCTAGAGCCAACCATTTTCATTCTTTGCTAATTTTAATGAGGACAAAAGAATTACTTTACTTTAACGTATTTAATTAAGTGTTATTTATTTATTATTTTTTATATTATTTAATTTATTATTAGCTTTATTATTATTTATTGATGATTATTTTATGATAATTACCACCGACGAAGACCACAGCAAAAAGCAACTAAAAAATAAAATTGCGTCAAATAAAAATATTGTTTTAAAAATGTTGCGTTCAAACCATATTTTGGCTGAATTGCTATATTTCCTTAAGCGCATTTTTATTCGGCGTAATTTTAATAAGACGTTATTTTTCGCGCGATTTTTTCAACAAATATTTATATTGTGAGTGGCTTTTTGTTGTGGATTTTTTCGCGCGATTAATCAAAATTAAAAGTGTTATTTGTATGCCAAAATAAAAATAGAGGCGCATGAAAACTTATCTTTAAAAAAAAAGCGCGGCTCATTTTAAACTTTAATTTCGACTTGGGCGTGGTATATTTTATAATGAATATAAAATTAACATAACAATTGCATTCTATAGTTTTTTTTCTGTGCACATTCTTTTAGCACTTCACATTTCTTGCGCCTAACATATTATGTACTTTTCGCAAAATCATGCAGTTTGGAATGAAATTAGCTATGCTAACTTATTAACACGAATCCCTTTCCTTCCGAGATATTTATTTTTTTTTTTTTGAACACTTTCACAATTAATTGCAAATGCAAAAGAAAAGGGGTGACGGAAAACGAAACCGAAAATTTTGACAGGCGCGTGCCAGCGTTTTTCCGACTATAATAATCCCGTGTAATTAGAATTACATAGAGAAATAATTAAAAACGGACGCACTTGCGTTGCCTATAGCGACAGTTTAATTTTTTTAAAAAAGCTTTAATTCCTTAAATCAACATATATAAATTATATATACACTTAAAACTATATAAATATCCCACCAATTATTAGATCGGTATTTAGAAGTCTATACATTGCGCTTTTTCTCGACTGTGATTTTGTCTCCTCTCATCTCTCACTCTCATTTTCGGTCACTGATCCGAACTACTTCGAAAAAAAAACAACAAATATGAACTGTGGGCAGAGGGAGCGGCAGAGCCACGACAGAATTCTGCTTGACTTTGGTGTTTGAAACTTTGCTAGAAAAAGCCTGTGAGATTTGTTTTTGTTTTTCGAACTCTGGCGAGGAAAAATACGGGCGAGGAATTTTGGTACTGAAGGGTTTTTAGATGTGAGAGTGTATGCGAAGTGTTTGACGACGGACGCGACGCGTTTGTGCTCCCGGAAAAACCCCAAAATTTCCGCTGAGCCAGCGTGGACGCGAAAATAGTTGATGGCCAGCTCTGGCGACGCGGCCCCAGGCACTTACCCGCAGAAGACTGTTCTCCAGATGTCCTTGGACTGCCAGACGGACCCGATCTCCAGGGCCACGGTACAGGTCAGGGTGAGAAAATTCGAAGCTTTTTCTTCCGGTTTTTCTCTTCCGTCTACTTTTCCTTGTGTGCAAGAAGAGATGCACTGTCACAAAAGCTGATCTCACACTCAGCTGCTCAGCCAGTGTTGGCAATCGGATCGGGCTACTGGTCTGGCAGCGCTGCACAGCCGAAGGCGTCCCCAACCATAGGTGGCGCTTCTATAGAAATGCTACTGGTCAGGTTGCTACATAACTAGACAAACGATCTCGTCTTTAAACGTAGCACACTTTCTTGGGCTGCTGACGAGTATTCTTGGCAGCAACGCATGGAATCCTTGCGTAAATAGCACCAACAAGTTGGGGCTAGTAAAAATAGGTGTCGAAGGTCAAGAAGCGGACCAACAGACAACCCCGACGCTTACGCGGTACACTGAAAACCGAGCAGGAGCGGTATAACTCCCACCCTAAAAAACCTTCCCGCTTCACTCCCCAACACCATAAATCCACGAAGCGTCTGACCCATAGTGGGCGGCTACGTGGTCTGCGTCTGCGCCATAGTGGCCGGCAGAAATTTAACCCTGGCAGAAGGGATTAAACTGCAACATAAACCTGGCAGTAGGTATAAAATGCGTCCAAGTGAGAAATGTCGGTAACAATATTACTACTCCAGGTGGCAACCACTTAGTTGGAAATCCACCCGTGGGGCACGGATTCGGGAGGCCCCAAACCACGTTCTAAACCAACCCGGCGAGGTGGTGGCAAGCTTGGCCGCCTCGACAGTGATCGCAACAAGCAAACACTATAGCGAAATGGATAACGCGGGAGCTTTTCAAAGCAGCAAAAAAATCTTGCGTTCGCCGATCCTGCCAAGATCACCTGCGCCACCACAGAATGGTGGGTCAGTCCTGGCAGAGTTGGGAGATGGACACGACACGCCGAAGCGGCCAAGGACCCCGAGCAGCCCCTCCGGCTCGAGCCGCAGTACACCTCCATCCTACACCACGAAGGCGGATGGGAAAATCCGCTGCGCCGACAAGCTGTCGGAAATTGGACTGGTCCTGGATCAGCCCATAAACCTGACCAACGTGAAGCAGGTGAGGCACATAAACGTGCAGATGAAGACGATGTTCGCCAGGATGAAGGCCCTCCCAAAAGACGCCAGCCGGGAGCTTGACATGGAGGTCGAACAGCGCAACGCCCTCCCAGGGTGTGGGGACAAACGAGCAAAAGTCGCAGCAGACCACCCCCAGGCGAAAAAGGGACAGTTTCGCGCAAACGGACCATACGACAAAGGGGAAGAAGCCTGGGGATAAGAGAGCGAGCCCCCCAAGACGGCAGACGAAAGCAGTGGATCAAATCCCGGCTCAGCCAGCGGGAGTCCCCATCCGTAGGAAGCAGAACACGTGGACGAAGGCGGAGACTAGGAAGAAGGCACGCCTATCGCGGAGACCCGACGCTGTTATAGTCGAAGCGAAGGGAAAAACCTACAGCGAGGTCTTGGCTTTGGTCACCAGGCGAAGCGACGGACAACTGCAGGAGTTGGGGAGGAACGTGCACAAGGTCCAGTGCACAGCTAGCGGCAACGAGCTCGAGCTAAGCAGGGACGGAGAGAAGAGCGCGTCTGGAGGCGGTGGTGGATGGAGTCGCATCTGTGCGAGCACTGACGCAAGACTCCAGATTGCAATTCCTCTCGATTTGCGACATAGACCCACTAGTCGCTAAAGAGGACCTGTCAAAGGCGTTGGTGTACCAGTTTCAAGTTGGGGCAAGATCGATAAACACCCAAACGGCAGTAGTGGGCCTGCCGTGCAGCGAGGCACAGGCGGTCCTTGCCTAGGGAAAGCTGAAGGTGGGATGGACAGTCTGTAGAGTCAAGGAGAGCGACTCCAGACCCAGGTGTTTAAAGTGCCTTGAGCTCGGCCATATTGCAGCGCGTTGCAAGAGCCCTGCAAATCGCAGCGATTGCTGTCTCAAGTGCGGGCAAACCGGGCACAAGATCGCTAGCTGCACTCAAGAGGCCAAATGCTTCCTGTGCACCAGTGCCAGAAGAGCCGACGCTAAGCATATTGCGGGCAGCAGGAGATGTCCTATGAGCACCAAGCCACTGAGGAAACGAAGATCGTTCAGATTAACCTAAATCACTGCGAAGCGGCGCACCACCTGTTGAGCCAAGCCATGCGCGAAGTCCAAGCTGACGTAGCGCTAATAAGCGAGCCGTATAAGAAAACCCCCGGGGCAGACTACATACTGGACGGTACAAGAAGAGCCCCAATCCTGATCAACGGGACAAGGCGACCTGTGCCTGTACAGCTGCTATCTACCACCACGCCATTCCCTTCAGGAATTTTCGGCAGTTATAGACGAGCTGGGTAACGACGCAAGAGGCGAGCGGAACGTGGTCATCGCTGGTGACTTCAACGCCTGGGCAGAGGAGTGGGGCTCAGTCCACACGAACGCAAGAGGTCGAACCCTTCAGGAAGCCTTTGCGTCTATGGACGTAGCTCTCCTGAACACGGGGACGGAGCACACCTTCAGTCGAGCTGGAGCAGGGTCGGTAGTAGGCCTAACCTTCTGCAGTGGCTCGCTTTTCCAGCGCGCACAATTGTCCGTCAGCAATGTATACACGGAAAGTGACCACAAGGCGATCTGCGACATCACCAGCAGAGGATCCTTCACAGCCCCAACAGCAAAGAGGCACTTCAACCCAAAGACGCTCCAGCGGTACGCGTTCATGAGGGAATTTGGGAGCCCCGACATCGGTGAGAACGCAGCGGCAAGCGCAATCAGCCTGACTAGAGCAGTCGAGAGAGCATGCATAGCAAGCATGAGGGTGTCGAGGAGCCACCACCGCCACCGGGAACCAGTCTATTGGTAGACCGACAAGATCGCGGAGGCTCGCAGAACCTGCCTTCGGGCAAGACGGCGGCAGCAAAGGGAGCACGGCCACCCCAACAACGAAATTCTGAGGCAAGAATACGCTGGGCCTTAAAGAGACTCATCAAGCAGTCGAAGAGGAGATGCTTCCTGGAGCTATTCGATTCAGCCGAGCAAGGCCCTTGGGGATCAGCTTATAAAATAGTGGTAAAAAAGTTAAGCCAGGCGAAACCACTGAAAACAGGCGACGCGGTCACGATGACAGCGATCGTGGAAGATCTGTTTCCAATAGTGCCCTCGGATCCGCAACCTCCTCACGCGGCTCCAGGAGACTTGTCGCAGATAGCGCTCCGACCGGATGAAATCCGCGAGGTCGCAAAGGACATGCCTTCGGGGAAGGCGCCAGGGCCGGACGGAATCCCAGACATCACCGTCAAGCTTGGAATGAACGAGCACCCGGAAGCATTCGCTACCGTCCTTAACCAGTGCCTCACGGAAGGCCTCTTCCCAGAGCGCTGGAAGAGACAGAAGCTGGTACTGCTCCCCAAGCCTAACAAGCCTCCCGAGGACCCATCCTCATACAGACCGATATGCCTGATCGACCACATGGGCAAGGCTTTCGAGCGCTGTATCAGCCTCAGACTGCACGAGGCCATCTCCGCTGCAGGGGACCTCTCGGAAATGCAGTTCGGCAGCAAGGAGTACTGCTTGGTAGTAACAGTGGACATTAGAAATGCGCTCAACTCGGCGAGATGGGGCATACAGCTCCTCGGGGTACCGGACGCTCTGGTGGGCATAGTCAAGTCCTACTTCAGCGACAGAGTGCTACTGTACGATACAGACGGAGGCACATTTGAGCACAGGGTAACCTTCGGGGTCCCCCAAGGTTCCGTACTCGGTCCGCTGCTGTGGAACGCAATGTACGACGGTGTGCTACGGCTGTCACTACCAGGGAGAACCAAGGTGATTGGCTTCGCTGACGATATTGCCGTGGTAATCGTAGCAATAACCGTTAAAAAAGCCGAGAGCTTCGCGAATGCAGCCATCGGCATCGTAGTGGAGTGGCTCTTAGCGGTCGGCCTGGACATTCCACACCACAAAACGGAGGCAGTGCTTATATCTAGCCGCAAGCAGGTAGAGACAGCCACCGTCCGAGTCGGAGACACCACGGTCACGTCGGCGCGAGCGATTCCATACCAAGGGGTCTTGTTAGACACTTGGCTAACGTTCAAGGAGCATCTGGCGGAAGCGAACAGGAAGGCGCGAATAATGCTCAACTGCAGGGGCCCAAGGCAGGGACGTAGACTACTCTTTTGGGGAAAAACCCCAAAATTTCCGCGTTGAGCCAGCAGGACGCGAAAATGGGTGATGTCCAGCTCTGACGTCGCGGCCCCAGGCACTTACCCGCAGAAGACTGTTCTCCAGATGTCCATGGACTGCCAGACGGACCCGATCTCCAGGGCCACGGTACAGGTCAGGGTGAGAAAATTCGAAGCTTTCTCTTCCGGTTTTTCTCTTTCGTCCGCTTTTCCTTGTGTGCAAGAAGAGATGCACTGTCACATTAGCTGATCTCACACTCAGCTGCTCAGCCAGTGTTGGCAATCGGATCAGGCTACTGGTCTGGCAGCGCTGCACAGCCGAAGGCGTCCCCAACCATAGGTGGCGCTTCTATAGAAATCCTACTGGTCAGGTTGCTACATAACTAGACAAACGATCTCGTCTTTAAACGTAGCACACTTTCTTGGGCTGTTGACGAGTATTCTTGGCAGCAACGCATGGAATCCTTGCGTAAATAGCACCAACAAGTTGGGGCTAGTAAAAATAGGTGTCGAAGGTCAAGAAGCGGACCAACAGACAACCCCGACGCTTACGCGGTACACTGAAAACCGAGCAGGAGCGGTATAACTCCCACCCTAAAAAAACCTTCCCGCTTCACTCCCCAACACCATAAATCCACGAAGCGTCTGACCCATAGTGGGCGGCTACGTGGTCTGCGTCTGCGCCATAGTGGCCGGCAGAAATTTAACCCTGGCAGAAGGGATTAAACTGCAACATAAACCTGGCAGTAGGTATAAAATGCGTCCAAGTGAGAAATGTCGGTAACAATATTACTACTCCAGGTGGCAACCACTTAGTTGGAAATCCACCCGTGGGGCACGGATTCGGGAGGCCCCAAACCACGTTCTAAACCAACCCGGCGAGGTGGTGGCAAGCTTGGCCGCCTCGACAGTGATCGCAACAAGCAAACACTATAGCGAAATGGATAACGCGGGAGCTTTTCAAAGCAGCAAAAAAATCTTGCGTTCGCCGATCCTGCCAAGATCACCTGCGCCACCACAGAATGGTGGGTCAGTCCTGGCAGAGTTGGGAGATGGACACGACACGCCGAAGCGGCTAAGGACCCCGAGCAGCCCCTCCGGCTCGAGCCGCAGTACACCTCCATCCTACACCACGAAGGCGGATGGGAAAATCCGCTGCGCCGACAAGCTGTCGGAAATTGGACTGGTCCTGGATCAGCCCATAAACCTGACCAACGTGAAGCAGGTGAGGCACATAAACGTGCAGATGAAGACGATGTTCGCCAGGATGAAGGCCCTCCCAAAAGACGCCAGCCGGGAGCTTGACATGGAGGTCGAACAGCGCAACGCCCTCCCAGGGTGTGGGGACAAACGAGCAAAAGTCGCAGCAGACCACCCCCAGGCGAAAAAGTTTCGCGCAAACGGACCATACGACAAAGGGGAAGAAGCCTGGGGATAAGAGAGCGAGCCCCCTAAGACGGCAGACGAAAGCAGTGGATCAAATCCCGGCTCAGCCAGCGGGAGTCCCTATCCGTAGGAAGCAGGACACGTGGACGAAGGCGGAGACTAGGAAGAATGCACGCCTATCGCGGAGACCCGACGCTGTTATAGTCGAAGCGAAGGGAAAAACCTACAGCGAGGTCTTGGCTTTGGTCACCAGGCGAAGCGACGGACAACTGCAGGAGTTGGGGAGGAACGTGCACAAAGTCCAGTGCACCGCTAGCGACAACCTCCTGCTCGAGCTAAGCAGGGACGGAGAGAAGAGCGTGTCGCTAATGAAGAGCGATCTGGAGGCGGTGCTGGATGGAGTCGCATCTGTGCGAGCACTGACGCAAGACTCCAGACTGCAATTCCTCTCGATCTGCGACATTGGTCCACTAGTCGCTAAAGAGGACCTGTCAAAGTCGTTGGTGTACCAGTTTCATGTTGAGGCAAGATCGATAAAGCTGAAAAGCCTCCGACCTTCCTTCAGGGACACCCAAACGGACGCTAAGCATATTGCGGGCAGCAGGAGATGTCCTATGAGCACCAAGCCACTGAGGAAATGAAGATCGTTCAGATTATACTAAATCACAGCGAAGCGGCGCACCACCTGTTGAGCCAAGCCATGCGCGAAGTCCAAGCTGACGTAGCGGTAATAAGCGAGCCGTATAAGAAAACCCCCGGGGCAGACTACATACTGGGCAAAAACCGTTTAAGAAGCCGAGAGCCTCGCGAATGCAGCAATCGGCATCGTAGTGGAGTGGCTCTTAGCGGTCGGCCTGGACATTGCACGCCACAAAACGGAGGCAGTGCTTACATCTAGCCGCAAGCAAGTAGAAACAGCCACCATCCGAGTCGAAGACACCACGGTCACCTCGGCGTGAGCGATTCGATACCTAGGGGTCTTGTTAGACATTTGGCTAACGTTCAAGGAGCATCTGGCGGAAGCGAACAGAAAGGCGTCGAGCGTCGCTAGGGCTCTAGCGCGTATAATGCTCAACTGCAGGTGCCCAAGGCAGGGACGCAGACTACTCTAACAGTCCGTCTGCAGGGCAACAGTGCTGTACGCAGCCCCAATGTGGGCGGAAGCTTCGGAGAAGGGGCTCTACATAAGGGGCCTGGAATCGACGCACAGGCTGTGTGCCCTAAGGGTGTGCTCCGGCTTTCTGACAATCTCTGACGACGCAGCCCAAGTTATAGCGGGAACTCTGCCTATAGACGTGCTGGCCTTGGAGGCGAAGGAAATGTACCACGAGGTGAAGAAGATTGTAGGACAGTGCAGCCGGCCCAGAAGCGAGCCAAAAAAGACAACGCCAGAACCAACAGCTTGGAAAGGTGGCAAAAATGGTGGCAGCAGTCGACGAAGGGACTATGGACCTTTAGGATCATCCCGGGTGTGGTCACATGGACGCGAAGACTGCATGGCGAGGTAAATTTTTGGCTCGCCCAAATGCTAAGCGGGCATGGATGCTTCAGGAGCTATCTGGCTAGGTTTGGCCACGACGACGACAGCCACTGCCCAGAATGCGGCGTCGACGAGACGGCTGAGCACATCATTTTTATTTGCCTCATGGAGGACATAACGCACTCTTCGACCCTAGGGGAGCGCATGATCTCGGATCAAACGTTCTGGGGTCAGATCGGCAACTTCGCTGCAGTGGCGATGAAGAGGCTGCGGGTAGCGGAAAGAAAAAGAGCCGCTCAAGACAACAGGATCCTAGCTAGGGAAAAACAAGAGAGAACGCTATAGTCGAGTTCCCCGACTATATGATACCCGTTACTCAGCTTGTGGAAGTGCGAAGGAGGTCTTGCGGTTTGTGGGCGTTGAGTGGGCGTGGCAAAAAGTTTTTTGGCAAATCGATAGAAATTTACAGCACCAATACAGAAATGAAAAAATATTAAAACATTTTTCAAAAGTGTGGGCGGTTTGTGGGCGTTAGAGTGGGCGTGGCAAAAAGTTTTTTGACAAGTCGATACAAATTTACAACACCAATACAGAAATGAAAAAATATTAAAACATTTTTCAAAAGTGTGGGCGTGGCAGCTTTGGGCGGTTTGTGGGCGTTAGAGTGGGCGTGGCAAAAAGTTTTTTGACAAATCGATACAAATTTACAACACCAATACAGAAATGAAAAAATATTAAAACATTTTTCAAAAGTGTGGGCGTGGCAGCTTTGGGCGGTTTGTGGGCGTTAGAGTGGGCGTGGCAAAAAGTTTTTTGACAAATCGATACAAATTTACAACACCAATACAGAAATGAAAAAATATTAAAACATTTTTCAAAAGTGTGGGCGTGGCAGTTTTGGGCGGTTTGTGGGCGTTAGAGTGGGCGTGGCAGCATGATTCGACAAACTTGCGCTGCGTCTATGTCCCTGAAGTCTGTATGCTTAGTCTCAACTTTCTAGCTTTTGTAGTTCCTGAGATCTCGACGTTCATACGGACAGACAGACGGACAGACGGACGGACAGACGGACAGACGGACGGACATGGCCAAATCGACTCGGCTATTGATCCTGATCAAGAATATATATACTTTATATGGTCGGAAACGCTTCCTTCTGCCTGTTACATACTTTTCAACGAATCTAGTATACCCTTTTACTCTACGCATCCTGGCCCTGCGTAGCATAGCCTCGCGGTAGTAACGCAGGGACTACAGGATTTCTCGCAACACACAACACCCTACAGATGTCTGCATCTAACAACCTTAGGATGCAGATTACACAAAACCTGTTTTAAGTCTTTTGCTAGAAACACCAAAACTACACCCTTTAAGCTAGGGCACGAAGATCGCCCTAAATTAGATCTAAGGATTTAGCAAATGATAGAGGATGAAATTATTCAGAATTTCAACGACGAGCGGTAACAACATTGAATCCAAGAGAAGAAGCATATTCTCGAGAATCAAAACGAGAACAAAAAGGGATACCATCTAAAAAGAAGACCATCCTCAAAGTACAAAGTCGGCGTCCAGTGCTATTAAAAACACTCAGCCTGATCCAGAATTAAAACTGAAACCGAAGTGTCTGGGTTAAATCAAATAATACTTATGACGTTTCAAAAGATTCCGTATTTAGTAAGGGCCCAAGGCAATACTTGCGCTGAGTTTCTAAAAGGATGCCTTATAAAAATGACAAAGAAAACGCATTCGAGGCGATTGTGGGGATGATCTGACAACGCAGAATGACTGGCTAGCACAGCTAATCTAACAACGATTAGGTGAAGCTAACGACGTGGCAAACCTTAAAAAGACGGGAGAAAACAATTTCGGGAGGAGAACAAAAAGACGTGAGAAAGATAGGTTTTACGATAAGAAACACCTTTAATAATAATCAATCTAAATCAGTAAAGACCAATACATTAAAAACATTATAATATAAATAAAACTTATAAAAATAACTCAGTGGGATTGTGTTAATTTACTTAAAAGGCTAATCACAACAAAAGGGTTTTTCATTGGGGGCGCTTGATCTTTGAAATGAAAAAAATACACGTAGGAGAAATTTTATTTTTATTTTAAAGGTTATGTTGCCTTTAGGGCATCGGTGGTTTGCGGCTTCTTGGCATAGACCTGCGACACAAAAGAAAATCCAGGGGGGTCGGATCTCGGTGGCCAGTTCACGTCGCCTTTGCGCGAGATGACCATGTCCTGAAATTGCTCGTGTAGACATCCATACCGGTATCGCCCACCATTGACAGTGACGGCCACACCATTATTGTTTTTGAACAAATACGGACCAACAATCGTGTGGATTAGTCTCGTCCCAAATACGGCAATTTTGCTTGTTGACATAGCCATAGGCCATTACGGCCCGTAAGAAGGGCGAAGTGCGCGGAACGATTCTTGAACTGAAGACCCATTTTCATAAAACAATTTTATGACTTGCACGTGCTGCTAGACACTTGGGTTTGGGAGGATGGAATAAATATAACACAATGCATCTGACATCTGCCACTCAAACAACATGGCCGCAATGAGCTTTTAAAGTTCGAGCGTCCCTATTGGATAACCCTTTCAGCATGCTTAATAACAACTTTGTAGCTGTTATAGCTTCTGAGATTAAGGCCTTTAGACGGACAGATGGAAGGACTCTATTCGGCAAGTTATCCTGACAAAGAGTTTGACTTTTCAACGAATCTAGTAGTAGCGAGTAATTTTAAAATAGTTTACTTACCTTGTCGCACTCTACAAACTTCTAAAATGTTAAGTTAATGTTAAATAAGTAGATAAGAGCATAAGAACCGTATTTAGATAACAACGTATTCTTTTATTATATATTCTTTAAACATATAATATATCGAGATATAAAAGATCAAATTTTGGTACACAAAGGTCGTCTTTAAAAGATAAAATAAACAATATCATATTAAATCAATATTATATAAATGGTCCAATTTGATTATTCGCACTTGTTCGACTTTTTATTGATTTATTTTATAATGTATTATGAGTAAATGTAAAATTGGCTAATATTTAATAGATTCCCTATCAATAAATACATACGTACATATTTGTAGTGTGCAGTAGACCTTTCAAGAATATTACCCATATAGGGTATATACTAGAGGTCTGCACGAGTGCACTCAAAATTTTCGGTTTTTTGAGTACTCACTTCGGCGTGCCGAAACGGTTTCAAATGAGTAAATTGCGCATTGGTTACCGTTGTTTTCGTTGTATGCGAAATGAGTGAAATTTAATCCAAAGCGGAATGGATAGAATGAGTAAATGCAAAGTACTCGGATACCATTTTGGAAAATTACTATTAATTAATTTAACAATTCTGATACTATAAACAAAACTATGTTTCTGCATTCAGTAATTGATTAATCCATGTCTTTCTATTTTTCTATGTTTCGTATTAAAAGGAAAACAAAAACGAAAAAACAAATACGCAATAAATTTGACGTCGCCATTGCGGCGCACTGTTAGCCGTCTCAGTTATTCCGAGTACTCGGTCGCGAGTACACATTTGCGCATTGCTTCGCCGTTCGAATATAGTAAATTTTTTCACTCATGCCTTTACCTCAATGTCTCACTCAGTCAGTAGGAACTTTGAGTAAGAGTACCAAATGCTGCTTTAACTGTATTCATGCAGACCTCTGGTATATACATCGCTTTATTAAACCTTCTAAATACCTTTCGAATAATTTTGATTCCCTTTTATTCTACAAGTATTTATACCCGTTACTCGTAGAGTAAAAGGGTATACTAGATTCGTTGAAAAGTATGTAACAGGCAGAAGGAAGCGTTTCCGACCATATAAAGTATATATATTCTTGATCAGGATCAATAGCCGAGTCGATCTGGCCATGTCCGTCTGTCCGTCCGTCTGTCCGTCTGTCCGTCCGTCTGTCCGTCCGTATGAACGTCGAGATCTCAGGAACTACAAAAGCTAGAAAGTTGAGACTAAGCATACAAACTCCAGGGACATAGAAGCAGCGCAAGTTTGTCGATTCATGTTTCCACGCCCACTCTAACGCCCACAAACCGCCCAAAACTGCCACGCCCACACTTTTGAAAAATGTTTTGATATTTTTTCATTTTTGTATTGGTCTTGTAAATTTCTATCGATCTGCCAAAAAAACTTTCTGCCACGCCCACTATAACGCCTACAAACCGCCAAAAACTGTGTTTAAGACTCTCCTTCTCTCTTCCACTAGCTGAGTAACGGGTATCAGATAGTCGGGGAACTCGACTATAGCGTTCTCTCTTGTTTTTTTTGAACTCGGAATGGAACTCCCAAATTAAATAGTTTTTGAAAATTCTGTGTTCGACAGCCTTTGGCCTAGGGTCAAAGGGTTTGTAAAGTGAGAATGGCTTTTTTTCCATATCTATAGAACCTAGCCAGATTTAAAAAAAAAAAAAATAAAATCATTACCTTTTATAGACGTCTCATGCGGAGTCCCTAATAAAATGGTCCATATACTATTCTTAATTAATTATGCATTAAGAGTTATTTTGGGTTCCTTCTAATAAACTTACATTGAAAACTATGTTATATTTTAATTGAAGGTTAACGTCCCGCACCGATATTACCGAACGTGTCTTGGACGAAGAATATAACCGATGGACGATTATTAACGAAGAAGTTGATGTGGTAACGCCAATGATCATATTCCATCTTCAAAAGCTCCGAGTCGAACATTTCCAGTTGCCCGACATCAAAGAAAGTATTTGCATAGTGAGTTTTAAATCAGTTATGCCATTGGGCATCTTAATTACCTGACACAATATTATTTTCAGAAACCACTCTTTATTACATATAAGGTTGGGATCTACCTTTCCGATGGAATAGTATATAATCTTAGAGGTATAGCTCGAAATGGGAATGCCTTCATGACATACCAAGAAAAAGTATTTCTGAGCCGGTTTTATCTAAAAATAAATAAACTGCAGGTAACTGCTATAAAAAACTTTTATTTACTAATAACTTGTATAAATTTAACAAAAATAAAAATATTTATCCAGTACCTCTTGAGCTACTAAACTATGAGGTGTTATTTGTGGTTATCTGCAATGACTAGCAAACACTTTGTGAAACAAGTCCTTCGAGGCGTTAAGATGGTGTGGCATTAGTCTGCTAAAAGCGGAATGTGTGAAGACCTGAAATACTGATTTGCGGATCAGTGCAAGGAGCAGGAAAGCTTTGATCCGAACCTCTGCAGAATGGGAGAAAAAACAGAGAAGTTACTACGGGTAAATAACTTTAGTTGATAGCGTTAGACAGAACTTTGAATTCTTTGTCTCAGAAACTGTTTGTAGCAAGCAGCCACACTAATTAATACACACTACCTTATTTATTGTAAATATACATTTAGTTTCAACGCTTACTCTCGTTTTAAGATGGTGCTTACAGACACTTCTTTGTGTGTCCCGTTCGCACGATCAGCAACCGACACACCAATACACATAAGTAATAGGCTAAGAATGGATAGGATTGAGAAAATAAAGAACACTTCGTTTGTAGAAAGAAAAGAAGGAAATGCGATTTTTTCTTCTTTTTAAACTATTCCTCTGAATTGACTTTGTTTCTTTAACCTTTCTAAATATATCGGCAAAGCAGACCGACATCAGTCAAAGCCTTTAAGAAATATACTGACATTGATTCTCTATCACCAAACCCTTACTTATCTGAGAATTCGAGTAAAGCTTATGGCTGTAACATACATGTTCAAGCCACTGATGATTACTAACTACTAGATTGTGAGTGTCCTACCTCAGAAAAATGTAATTAGTTCTTACCTCATCTTCTTTCTCTTTTTCTTAAGCACTTGAAGTTGTCGTACAGTTGTCTGAGTTTATTTTCGTCAATCCTTTTGTTGTACTCAGCACAGCAACTCGGGAGACTCCATCTCTTCCAGGCAGCAGCTCAACGACTGTCGCTAAAGGCAACTTCAGGAACGGCAAAACATTCATCCACTTCTAAGCCAGACTTGTTAGTGATCCACTTCAATCGCTGCTGCAGTAAGGTTGAATAAGCGGTCCACCATTAAAAAAATGTGCTGGAGCTAAAACGTCAAGATCGGAAAGGTTTTCTGAAATTGATTCTAAATGTCGAGAATTAATTACGGCAGATATGTGACAAAGAAGAGTTATCAAAGGTCAAAACGATAAAAGTGATGCATAGCTGTCTTCACTGCAGCTTCTCAATGATCACTTAGTGATGGAATCGAAGCGGAATGAAACGCCCCTCGATATTCTCCACCGGGCAAAAATCCAACACTGCTTTGGTGTGGTCGTCGCTGAGGAATAAACGCCTTCAGTTCGAGCAAATGAAAGCACACACGTAGCATTTTACCGAAACGATAATGGTGTGGCTGTTACCGTCAATGCTGAGCGATACAGGAGCGATAATGGATCTGGACAACATGTGGTTTCAACAGCACTTGCTACGATGGATGTCTACACGAGCAATTTCAGGACATGGTCATCTCGCGCAAAGGCGACGTGAACTGGCCACCGAGATTCGACCCCCCTGAATTTTTTTTTGTGTCGCAGGTCTATGCCAAGAAGCCGCAAACCACCAATGCCCTAAAGGAAACATAACCTTTAAAATAAAAATAAAATTTCTCCTACGTGTATTTTTTTTTCATTTCAAAGATCAAGCGCCCCCAATGAAAAACCCTGTTGTGACTAGCCTTTTAAGTAAATTAACACAATCCCACTGAGTTATTTTTATAAGTTTTATTTATATTATAATGTTTTTAATGTATTGGTCTTTACTGATTTAGATTGATTATTATTAAAGGTGTTTGCCGAGAGAGTCGTTGCCGGCAAATCTTCTACTTTCTTATCGTAAAACCTATCTTTCTCACGTCTTTTTGTTCTCCTCCCAAAATTGTTTTCTCCCGTCGTTTTAAGGTTTGCCACGTCGTTAGCTTCACCTTATCGTTGTTAGTTTAGCTGTGTTAGCCAGTCATTCTGCGTTGTCAGATCATTCCCACAATCGCCTCGAATGCGTTTTCTTTGTCATTGTTATAAGGCATCCATGGTTTTAGAAACTCAGCGCAAGTATTGCCTTGGGCCCTTACTAAATACGGAATCTTATGAAACGTTATAAGTATTATTTGATTTAACCCAGATACTTCGGTTTCAGTTTTAATTCTGGACAAGGCTGAGTGTTTTTAATAGCACTGGACGCCGACTTTGTACTTTTGAGGATGGTCTTCGCTTAGATGGTATCCCTTTTTGTTCTCGTTTTGATTCTCGAGAATATGCTTCTTCGCTTGGATTCAAAGTTGATAGCGCTCGTCGTTGAAATTCTGAATTATTTCATCCTCTATCATTTGCTGAATCCTTAGATCTAATTTAGGGCGATCTTCGTGCCCTAGCTTGAAGGGTGTAGTTTTGGTGTTTCCAGCATAAGACTTAAAACAGGTTTTGTGTAATCTGCATCCTAAGATTGTTGAATGCAGACATCTCTAAATTACCGAATTTAATCTTTGCATCTAGTTTTGTCATGACATATAACTTAGCTACTTGTGAAAAGGTGGGAATAAATTCAGTTGGTTAGAACTGGAAATGAAGCTGGCTTTTTTTTTTTTTAAAAAAAGACATTTCTTGAAGTTAATTATGAGCCCAGACTCTGAGCACCTCTTAAAAACTTCTTTGATGTTTTCTACAGCTTCTTCTTCGTTTCTGTTCGAATTATTACGCCGTCAACGCATGGTATAGCCACTCCTTTGCTGGTTAAATGAGCGTTAAATGAACATAGCCTTACGTGTCGTTGAAATACGCTATTCGCAGAAACTGAAATTGCCCTCAACTTCTACGTTAAAGAATCCTTTTATTAAGTCGATAAAACTGAAAACCATTGCGTTTTGTAATCTGTCGATTTGATTATCAATTTAAGGTAAGGAAGAGTGATCTCTGATTATAACTTTGTTAATTCGCCTATAGTCGATACACAAGAGATGAGATCCGTACATTTCTGGACTAAAACAACTGACTCTGACTCTGACGTTTCGATGAGGCCGTCATTAAGCCATTGATCGGTTTGATTGTCTACAGTGCATAGTTTGGCATAAGAAAATCTGCGGGGTCTTGAGTGTATTGGCATATCGTCGTTCAGAATTAAACGTGGACTGTTTCTTTAGCTTTGTTGCTTGCTGTTGATTCAATGCTTGTAGTTACGGTTTCGTGATCTTCGATATCAATGTGGAGAATTGAACTTATCCTAGTATCTGACCTGAGACGTTTGGAACTGTTACTTCTTCACTATTTACTGTAACTTGGGTTTGTTTGCAAAACTATTCACCAAGCACCATTTCTTTGTCCAGGAGATGCAATTCTACGACGAGAAACTTTGTTACCAATTCTACACCGTCTATTGACAGTTCATGCTAAAACGATCTCAAAGGTTTGATCTTGTTTTTGTCTTATTTACTAGACCCGACGAGAAATATTTTGCAGCCCCTTAAATTTTTATCTGGTTTCTTGTAAGAAGCATATGTTATTGAATAATTTTTACTTCCGGTATCAATCAGAACAGTGTACTTTTCATTATATACTTCCACTGTTATGCACATAAAAGAATAAGTATATGACACCTATGTTGGCTGTGCCCATTTTTTCACATAGTGCGATTGTTGGACATTCTTTGGCGATATGCCTGAAATTGTTACACTGAAAACATTTTTTACCCTTGCTCTTGTTTTTACAATTCATGTTTTCACATGTATGTTCCTTGGCAGCACAGTTGTATCAATTCGTATATCTGTAGAGTACTAGTTTATTGCCACACGAATGCTCAATTCCGTCGATGATGTATTCAATAAGAGAACTATTTTCAATGTCGCTATGGAAGCTTGCTCTTTCTTGTGCAAAAAGTACGCCAGTTATCTTTCGCCTTTCTTAATCTTTTTCTCCGACATGAGCTTATGTAGCTGCGCACTTTTGTAAAAGGTCGATTCTCAGCTTTTCCGAACTTGTCAATTCACGCTTACTTTTGGCAAACAGCCTTGCAACGATCGCTTTGCAAAAACGAAATTCTGTGAGTCATTCCAAAATATGTCTTCAAATTCTTTTACCCGCACTTCTGTTGACAGCTTGTCTTCGCCACTAAACGACCGAACTGAGTTCTCTATATACGGAAAGTTTAAAGCAAACTTCGGTATAGTGTTCTGCTGCACTGCTTGCATTTTTCTGATATACTTTGTCACTTCTGCCGCTTCGCACACTGATATTATCTGTCTCTTCGTGAGTTTCTTATCCGATATCATTGTTAGTTTCATCTCCTTCGCAAAAATCTGATTCGGCTATGTGTTTCGTCAGGTCGGCCTTGCCGTTTTACAGTCTTAACAAATTGCAAATTATAACGAGATTTATATCAGATAAATTGTCCGCGATGTAATTAGTTCTTTTTTATATAGTCGATTTGACTCGTTGTAATCATGCCCTTTAAATTCTCGCAACCATTTTCTATTATACCCTTTTCAAATATGAATCTTAGCAAGAGCACAATAATTTGTCTTTTCTCACCTCAGAACATCTAACTAATACCACGAAAGTCACTTAGCTGCGTCATTTTGTTGTTCTCTTTACATATGCTAATGGATATCCAAAACTGTATATGGATGTATGTATTACAAGCTCTTGGGAAATTTTCTTTTAAACGGGAATCAGATAGTTTCTCCTGTTTAATTCTTGTGCTCAGCACTTTTACCGTCGGTCTGTCCTTTTCGTTTAATTATACCCGTTACTCGTAGAGTAAAAGGGTATACAAGACTCGTTGAAAAGTATCTAACAGTCAGAAGGAAGCGAACAGAGTCGATCTGGCCATGTCCGTCTGTCTGCCTGTTCGTATGAGCGTCGAGATCTCAGGAACTATAAAAGCTAAAAAGCCCACACTTTTTAAAAATGTTTTCACATTTTTGATAGTCTTGTAAATATCTCTCGATTTACCAAAAAACTTTTTGCCACGCCCACTCTAACGCCCACAAACCTATAAAACCTGTCACTGTTACAATTTCTCCTTCGCACTTCCACTAGCTGGGTTACGGGTATCAGATAGTCGGTGAACTCGACTATAGCGTTCTCTCTTGTTTTGTTTTGTTGCGTATTTTTTTTAAGCCCCCAAATTTTATGGGACTGGGTTGTGATTAGCCTTTTAAGTTAGTTCACACAATCCCAGTAAGTTACTTTTATACGTTTTATTTATATTATATTATTTACTGATTGAGATTGACTCAATATTTAAGGGTTTTTGCCAAGAGCGTCTTTTGTCGGCACGTCTTGTACTTCCTCGTCGCAAAATCCTCCTATTTCTTTTCCGTTCTCCTCGCGAAATCGTTCTGCATTGTATGGTTTGCCACGTCGGTAACTTCCCTCGTCGTTGTCAGATTAGCTGGGGCAGCCAGTCATTCTGCATTGCCAGACCAATCCCACGGATTAATCAAAAAACACGAGTGAAAAGTTTTCTGATATAGATATAGATATGCGGTGGGAAAAACAGCTTACCGTATAGCCAGCTAGGAGTTTGTGCAGAGTGGTAGTGCGCAGGTGTTCAGCTGCACGATCGAGACGATTTAAAATAACCCAGACCAAAGTAGTTGCACATTCACAATTTTTGCTGGTAGTGCTGCCAACCTATCGCAGTGGTTGATCTGGTCCGAGAGGCGTTGCCAGATCAACGGCGCTGCCAGGTCTGCGCAGGAGATCTGATAGGAAACGAAACCATACAAAATCTAATTAGAATTAGAAATCATACAAAATTCAAATTATGAGTACTTTGGAATCGCCGTCCACTTTCTCTACACCAACAAAAACCATAACAATTACTGTTACATCAACTTTCTGCACAAGAGCGAGAGTCGGTTTTTGATTTTGCTGAGCTAGCAACTACTATACCAAACAACAATACCGGAAGAAAAAAAAACACTAAAGAAAACAAAACAACACAAACTGTGCAAAGTCTAGCCTCGTTATATTCAAATCAAGCGTAACCAAAGCCTCAAAAGCAATTAAACTGGAAAAAGGACAAAATGACGCAACAACAGTAACAACGCTCTGCCTGGCCTTCCTAATGAAAGTAGGTACGCAATTTCGGAAGATAACACATCGCAGCACAAGAAGTGGATCCGAAAGAAATGAAGCCACCACGAATATACCAATGTGAAAAATATAGTGTGTAATAGTAAATTAAATATCTGCGCTTATGAGAACATGTGTTGACCTAACAAAAATTTTTATAAGCCTTTATGCAAATGAAAAAAAGAACGATTTGTATGCTAGCGAATTCCAGAGATTTTATTTTTTTCTTCAAATGATTTGGCAGCGAACCAACGACAAAGATGCAGGCCAGAAGAGAGCGCGATCTGCAGCTGATCCGCATAGATAAAGCTGAGGTACCGTGGGCTAATTGTTTTCAATGTTGACAACAACTGGACATGAGTTTAGGTGCTGCTTGCGACTGCGAGACCGGACATACTGCCCCCGATGGATTACCACAAATCACCACAGTGATGGGATCCAAGCGGAAGTAAACGCCACTCGATATTCTCTACGGGCAAAAATCCAAGTCGTCGCTGAGAAAAAAACGCCTCATGTCAAGCAACTCGTTCCTTGCGCCAACAAATTTAGTTGCGTTGTCGGACCAAATTTGTCGTGGCCTCCTCCTTGTGCATATAAGCCGTTTTAAACCGTGCAAGACTTTAGAAAGATCCTTAATGAGCTCCAAAGAATGAGCTTGTAGAAAAATGATCCACAAAGACGCTTTTTTGGCAGATCCTCCAATGTGTGCTCAATTAGGCGTTGTTTCGTTCGACAACACCTGACTCACTTGTTTACTGCCCTGCTTACCGTTTTCCTACCTCCAATGGGCCACTTTGAACGTCGGTGACAGTAAGCCCAGAATGTCGAAAGCGCTTGCAAATCTTACGGTGCTTGCAAATCTTACGCTGCAGAGCATCAAATGAATTCGCATACTTTGAGCATACGGAGTATACGGAGATTTTACAAGCAAGACCCTATGACACAGTTGTTTATGGCAAATCAGTTATGGGGCTACTCAGAAAGGGCGGCCCACAAAGGAGACTCGTTAAGCTCGCTGGAAAGAGCTGCTCGCGAAAGAATGTCTGCCGGTCAACTCCTGGATTGCAGCCACTTGGTATGCTACAAACACGTTGAATCACGTTGCACGAGCAGTTTTCCCTACGAATACGTTTAATCTACAGATTTCAGCAATAAGCCGAGCTAGAAGTTCAGCTCCGCAAGGCTCAAGTTTTGGCACGGTTAGGGTTTTCAAAGGGGCCACTCGAGACTTTGAACAAAGTAAGTGAGAGTGTCCCCTAGACACGACATATACACAGACTCCATAAGCTTTAATGCTTTAACGCAAAAACCATGAATCTCTAATACAGAGCTTGGAGAGAGAGCTAGTGGTGGGATGGAGGCTTGTTGAACTTGCACACTACATCATATATCTTGCTATTCTGAATCTTGGGCCAATCTTCGTCCCAGGACAACTTTTCCTTGCACAGCAGCTGAAGAAAAATCTTGGAATTTGTGATTACTGGGCCAACCAAACCAAATGGTTTGTAGAGCCGAGAGATTGCGGATAAAACTGAACGTCGGAAAGGCCTTGAAGTTTTTTAAAGCGTTAAAAACAACAGCGGATGAGACACCTGATCGCAGGCGAGGCCTAGCGTTTTTGTTTCATCGACGCCATTGTTAAACTTTAAGAAGGAATCTTTATCATTTTCCGAAACTCCTTCCAAAACAGCCGGTACATTTGAACACCACTTCTTTAGTTACAATTGTCTCTAAACAAGAGCGCGGACGTCTGCTGATTTATGTTGATGGATTCTTCTTTGGAACTGGCACCAGATATTAAATCATCAACTTAAAAGTCATGGCGAAGAATCTTAGGACCCACTGGAAATGTCGCTTCCTCATCCATAGACCTCACAGCTCTGTAAGAAGGCTTCGTGCCATACGATGTCTTCTGTGATTGGAACTGGAGGCGAGCGAAAAGGAAGAAGAATCTGGAATAGTTTTGGCTGAATCACTGGACCAGCCATCAAAACGTCGTTTAAGGAGTATCCTGTAGAAGTTGACGCCGATCCACTTAAAACGTCGCGAAACTTTGTGGTGATGCAGTTCTTTCCTCATTGGGAGGAACAACCGCGCACGAAGATATTAAGGCCTTGCCATTGGAGCGACTGCAGCCTCCGGAAACAACCCAGCCTATACGAGTCTTTTGAATTAGAGGCAAAAGCCTGGCCTGACCAACGCATAGCAGGTCGCAAAATAGACTGGCGCCTATCAACAAATCAACGCACAGGGGGCAATTGAACTCTGAATGCGAGCTTCTGGTTTTGCGGTATATTCCAGTTACAAATGTCGAGTTAAAGTTGGAATGACAGCAGTAATAGAAGTCAAGTACTCGGATGTTTAAGATCGCATTGTTAAGTTAACTGACAAATAATATGTCTTGAAACTACGGTCACCTATTCTGGTAACATAAGCAGACGACTTTGTTTTTCTAAGCTGAAGCAAGTTTACAAATTTATCCTCACGATTAAGTGAAGCTCAGAGCCAGAGTCGAGTACAGCACGGCAAGGAACAAAGGTTCCCAAAAGGGTTTTTTACTTAAGGGTTTTTTTTGCAGTGGCAGTGGCTTGGAGTATCAGGAGTAGTTGCCTACATCGTGAGCAGTAAGAGCTGAAGATGGACCAAGTAAAGCAGAAGGTTCTGAGGCTAAGGTTCCCAAGTGAAGCAGAGTGTAGTGTTTAGATCCGCATGCCCGGCAATGGCCGGAGTTGCACTGTCTTAATTGATGGCCACTCTTAAGACAATTTATACAAAGAGTCAATCTTTATGATTCTCGAAATCGACTTGCTGGATTTAGATTCTTATAGCTCTGACAATACTGAATTTAGTGCTCAGATTTGTTCCGTTGAGCCCTGTCCATTTAGCGCACAAATATGAGCGTTGAATTTATCCGTCTATATATAAAATATATGCCTGAAAAACCCAACAACCGGTTTTGTAATAAATCCAATTACCATTATCCCTCACAAATGATCGTAGCTTTTCTATGTTTTTGAGGTCAGGATGGCTATCTATTATTGTCGTGGTGGTCTTGTACACAGTTCCTACCACTCACTACACATTAATTATATAAAGACAAGAATATAGCCAACTAGGGACAAGAGAGAATAAATTGAACGAATCGGAAGAAAGATAATAAATAAATTCGAAAAGAAAGCTAAAGAGTAAGAAAGGCTGATCGAAAGTCAGAGAAAGACACTGATGGTCTTGTGGTCGTACTAATAAAATTGTAATTCCCAAAGTTAAGTTAGAGCAGTGATTTGGGAAATTTGCCAGGGACAGAAGATGAACCGAAGTTGGACGCTTACTGTGTTCCTCCGCCTAATTGTACCTTACCATTCCTCAATTTAGGAAAATCTTTATTGATGAACTTAATTGTAGCCAAGAAGAAAACCCAAAGTTCTCATTCATTGTTTTCCTAACAATTAAAATCTAAAAAAAAAAATTTTTGCGAAGAAAATTTGAGAAGAAAGTTTGAAAGTAAAGAAAGAATTTGAAGTAATTTATCGGTGAGTCCTAATGAGTTATTACTGTACTCACTACGGCCCCATGCTGGGCGTCATTTTTCTTTATAATAAATAATAATGAATTATAACTGTCGCGTGTAACGGTTGGAGAAGGCTCCGGAGGAATCTGTGGTTGCGGTGCTCGCCTTAGAATCCGGATCTAGATGCTGCTGGCAGCTGCGAGACCCGCAAAACCAGTTAATCCGAATATGTGTTTAAATAAGCTTAGGAACAGAACAAAGTAAACTACAAATATATTTAATAATATAATTAAGTATTTATTTTTAATCTCAACGAGATACAATACAAATATTTCGGGATTTTGCCAGTTTTAACATGAGAGAATGATACAGTCGAGTTCCCCGTCTACCTTATAGCCGTTACTTATCTAGTAGACGCGGGAAGGAGAATCTCTGAAGGTCAATTCATGGGTTTCTACAACACACTGGGGGATCGTTTATAGCTGCAGGAGACTACAACGCCAAACTCACTCACTTGGGATCACGCCTTGAGACTCTCAAGGGAAGGCAACAGTATAAGGCACTTATAAAAGTAAGTAAGTAGTAAATTTGACTACCTTTCTCCTGGTTGCCACACATATTGGTAAGCAGACCCGAGAAAGATGTAATTGACAACCGGATCTCACATCAGACCACCTTCTTCAAGCCTAGATATTACAGACCACCCTTACGGGCTAACGTGCTAACGTCACACAACACCGACTGGATGAAATACAGAAAGTTAGTGAGTTCCTACATTAACTCCCTGGCTCAATATCAAAGCGGACATTGACTGCTCTACCGCCGCTATGGAAGCGGTCTGCAACGGGCGTGGTAAACCAGATCGCCATGCTCAAAGCAACGCCATTCTGAAAGCCACCCGCAAACTAAACCGGGCTATAAAACATTTTGTCTTGTTATAAGCCAGTTCATCAGATGATGTTTGATCAGGGAAAAGCCGAAAAACAACAATTTGTTTCTTTAGTGAAACCGTGAGTGGTTTTGGTTTTTGCCGGTAGTCCAAGCAAAAAAAACCCATTGTGGTGGTACATTAATCGGAACAGGTGGAATCACTGGTTGCGAACCCAGTGCAGACAAATCAGAATCTCAAGCTATCCGAAATTGAACTACCTCCACAACCTTAATCAGACTGCTCCGAATCTTTTTTATGCTGCCGATCCTAGCAATATTTGAAGATTTTCACAAATTTTAGAGATTCACTCGCTAGGCGAACGGAGTTTAAACAAGTTTTTTGGCAAATCGATAGAAATTTACAAGACTAATACATAAATGGAAAAATATCAAAAAAATTTTCAAAAGTGTGGGCGTGGCAGCTTTGCGCGGTTTGTGGACGTTAGAGTATGCGTGGCACAAAGTTTTTTGGCAAATCGATAGAAATTTACAAGACTAATACAAAAATGGAAAAACTTTAAAAAAATGTTTCAAAAGTGTGGGCGTGGCAGCTTTGGGCGGTTGGTAGGCGTTAGAGTGGGCGTGGCAAAAAGTTTTTTGGCAGATCGATAGAAATTTATAATACTAATACAAAAATGAAAAAAATATCAAAACATTTTTCAAAATTGTGGGCATGGCAGTATTGGGCGGTTTGTGGGCGTTAGAGTAAGCGTGGCAACATGAATCTCTGGAGTCTGTATGCTTAATCTCAACTTTCTAGCTTTTGTAGTTCCTGAGATCTCGACGTTCATACGGACAGACGGACGGACAGACGTACATGGCCATATTGACTCTGCTATTGATCCTGATCAAGAATATATATACTTTATATGGTCGGAAACGCTTCCTTCTGCCTGTTACATACTTTTTAACGAATCTAGTATACCCTTCACTCTACGAGTAACGGGTATAAAAATGCAAAGACCACGCAGTAGTCGATTTTCAGTATTTTTTCGGTTTTCAGTATTTTTTTTAACACGAAAGAAACAATCAAAGCATGTTCTATATTGGTGGATATTTTATTACAATTTTAATTACATATTTTAATTTTTTTGAGTAAATTCCGCCGGAAATGAAGAAGATGTGCGCTGCCATGTATGGTCCGTCTCATCCGGAGTTTGCCACTTGCGGGAATTCTGCAACCATCAAGTTTGGTCTGAAATCATCAAAAATTTTTTCCTCGTTAAAAATATATTTTCTAAGATCACTAACCAAACTCTGACGAAAAAAAATAAACCATTGCGTTTTTGTATAAAAAGTCGCATTTTTATACCCGTTACTCGTAGAGTAAAAGCAAAGACATTAGAATAACAAGATGCGTAACGGCCATATATTGGTTTTGCACTATGCAGCCACTTTTTTGGTGACGGCCGAAATTGCTCTCTTTTCGCTCGCCAAAAATTGAGAGCGTAAAAATCTAAAAATAGAATTGACTTGCTTGTGTGAGTAAAAACAATAAAGGAGATAGTGTGTATGTGTGCGTGCTTGTGCTAGAAGACGATTTTCGGGCCGAAATCAATTTTGATCTAAGAAACAAATTTGATTAATGTTTTGGTCAATTTCGATTCGTAACTATTAAGGTTTGAAAGACTTTTTTTTAATATTCGTTTGATAAAAGCGCCGCTCGAATTAGCTACCGTTTACATATTTATATTTATATTGATAATTAATAATATGTAATATATTATAAAAACGTATTAAAAGGAAAAACAAAAAAATTGGCGCGCTTTTCTTCCCACCCATAATTGCGCGCTTTTTTAAAAACATCAAAACAAAATAAAAAAAAATAATTTATCTGAATCTTATTTTCATTTTAAATATTGAAAATTGGTAATTTTTATACTAGTAATTTGACTAAATAACTATAATAAATAATAAAAACATATACAAAGTAAATTTTAAAAACTACTGTAATTTAAAACAAAGAATTTAAAAAAAAAAAAAGAAATTACATATAAAATATAAATATTTCATAAAAATAATTCATAAAGTAAAATATTATTTATAAAATAAATAAAAATATGGAATCTGTTTATTGCAAAATTGATTTCTTGAAGCACGAAGTGCAGACATAAGCACCGAAGAATCATTGTCTTCTTATATTTTTCACACGTCGCACGCTGAATACTCTAATGACAATTATTCTATATAAAGTCATCTTTTAAAATTATTATGCATTTTTTTGTACATAGATTGTGCTATTATTATTTCTGTGTTAAATTTGAATAATTGTTATGTTAAGGCAATGCAAGACTAGAGTTTTTAAGTGGTGTCAATTTATAAAAAATAATATAGATTTAAAGTCTAAGAACTTCTAAGATGAAGGGCATATTTTGTCATTTTTACAATGCATGTGCATACGTGTGCACCAATTCAGTGGTCAGCTGTCGCTGTATGCGTACAAGAGAGCTGGTGGCTCTAGAGCTCTCCGCTCTCTGGCTTTTGAATAAAATTTCGAGAGAGCGAAAAGCCACTTGAAAAGCCACCACGAAAAAATCGTGTGCAAAAAAATCGTATGGCGTTACGCATCTTGTTATTCTAATGTCTTTGGTAAAAGGGTATACTAGATTCGTTGAAAAGTATGTAACAGGCAGAAGGAAGCGTTTCCGACCATATAAAGTATATATATTCTTGATCAGGATCAGTAGCCGAGTCGATCTGGCCATGTCCGTCTGTCCGTCCGTTTGTCCGTATGAACGTCGAGATCTCAGAAACTACAAAAGCTAGAAAGTTGAGATTAAGCATACAGACTCCAGAGACATAGACGCAGCGCAAGTTTGTCGATTCATGTTGCCACGCCCACTCTAACGCCCACAAACCGCCCAAAACTGCCACGCCCACACTTTTGAAAAATGTTTTGAAATTTTTTCATTTTTGTATTGGTCTTGTAAATTTCTATCGATTTGCCAAAAAACTTTTTGCCACGCCCACAAACCGCCCAAAGCTGCTACGCCCACACTTTTGAAAAATGTTTTGATATTTTTTAATTTTCGTATTAGTCTTGTAAATTTCTATCGATTTGCCCAAAAACTTTCTGCCACGCCCACTATAACGCCTACAAACCGCCAAAAACTGTGTTTAATACTCTCCTTCTCCCTTCCACTAGCTGAGTAACGGGTATCAGATAGTCGGGGAACTCGACTATAGCGTTCTCTCTTGTTTAGACCCTTGTTTCCATATTTTTTGCATTAAAAAATATATTTTTAATAATCATATTCTCCCAGAGTTTATATATTTATTCATATAATTGGTAAATGTATAAGCAATATTCCCACAAATTTTTAGATCTTTTGATCGGTAAATTTTCGGGCTAGAGCTCACGCAAAATTGAAAAAAGTGGTATCGTGAAAAACGCATTTAAAAGAAAAAAGAACCGAAAATGAGAAATTCAAGGCAGTAATGAATGATATAAATCGCTCACCCGTCAATCAGCTATTCCAGAACCATATTGAAATCGATCAATCTATAACAATGCAGAGGATTTACAACCACATTTTTATTTCACACAATAGGTTCTTCGATCCATTTTTTTGTAGCGGGGTCGCGCCCGCGCAATTACTACAAGTGAAGTGTTCGCCTGTTCCAGTGTTTCTATTTCAGCATATTTGGAAAATTCCAGGCCAGCCAAGCCCAGCACCCAACATTTTTGATTCATTCGGGCGGGATCACCTGAGCTTTCATTTTTGTCCACCAGCGAACAAATTACAAGATAAGTACAAAATTTCCATTCCTTTTAATTGCAGAAAAAGGGTTGAAAATCCAATTTCGTTCAGTGGTGTAAAATTTACTAAGTATGAACGTCGTAGTTTGGCCTAATTGCACAGCTAACTTGGAGTGAACAGCGAATTGTATAAACGACCGGTAATTTATGGTAATCAGGTCCACCTGATTTACGATTGGAACACTTGGAATGTGGAACACGGTTTATTAGAACGTAGAAAATTTTATTTTTCTTTACAACTGGAAACGGATAAATTTGGAATGGTGGAATTGGAATCTTTTCTTCTAAAAACAAACACAAATTAATATCCAAGTAGAGCTGTAAAAACATTGATGTTTACCTACATCTTTGTTTCGATGTTTTTCAGAAAAAAACATTGATGTATCGATACATCGAACTTTTTTAGGGTGTATTTTTTTTGTAGTGTATTTTATTCCGCATAAATAAATCTAATGGATACAAGTTGTTTATAAAAAAAAAAGCTTTATTGGATATCCATAGTTTGCTTATAGTTTTTACTTCTTAAACATAAAAAGTAAAAAACAAAAAAATTAAAACTAACTAGTCTACTTACCATTGCTGTTCTGCTCTTTCAATATCTTCTCCATCCCAAATGCCACCAACACCAATATTAATCACAATCTGTTAGATCTGATCATTCATTTTAGTTAATTTTATTGAATTGATAAAAAAAAATGTGTTCAGCTTACCAAGATTTTTCCCTGCAAAGTAGTGATGGGTGAAGCGGAAACATCGATGTTTTAAAATCTCGATGTTTCCGATGTTTTGAAAACATCGATGTATCGATCGAGGAAAATATATTTGTCGGGTGAACGACTTATTTTTGGCGGTCGTCTATTTATTTTTTAAATTTTGGTCGTTGCTATGAAAATTTAAAAATAATTGAAAAATGTATTTGTTAAAAAAGAAAAACCGCTTTTAATTTATTGCTCGGAAATAGATTTGGAATTTATTTTATCTTGTATTTTATGGATGGAAACAAAACGCCTTTTCCGCGTCGGCACTTGGAAATAATTTTATTTGTTGCTTTGAACTTGCCGACGGGAATGCAGATAATATGCGCTGATATGATGTTGATGTAATATATGGAACGAATTACGAATAGTATTGATTTATTTATGCGTTGGATACAGTGAAACGAGAACAGAATTTTTGTTACTTTTGGCAGAGCTTTGGCTTTGGACTTAGAAATTTTCACTGAACTTGGTACAAATTATTTTCACTTTTGGACATTTGGGATTTTGTTTTTTTTTTTAACTTTTTATTCTTTTTGCAAATTGAAATTTCGGGATGAATATTTAAATATATTCGGAGATTTGGGCTTTTGACTTTCACGAATAAGGGGGAAAGGGAACGATGGGTAATATGGCGGCGCCCGTAGGAATGAATAAGTACTTTTCCTTTAATTGCATTTTGTCGGAAAAATCCGTTCGATTTGACAATAAATCAATAATACAGCAAACTAAACGAAATTGAATTTTCAACCCTTTTTCTGCAATTAAAAGGAATGGAAATTTTGTACTTATCTTGTAATTTGTTCGCTGGTGGACAAAATTGAAAGTTCAGGTTTTCCGGCTCGAATGGATCAAAAATGTTGGGTGCTGGGGTTGGCTGCCCTGGTATTTTCCAAATATGCTGAAATAGAAACACTCGATCAGGCAAACACTTCACTTTTAGTGATGGCGCGGGCGAGACCGGGCGTAATGTTTATTCGGCGAATACCAGTTAGACACTCATGCTTATTCTAATTAGCTAAGCTCTCCTGAGCGCAGCGGAGACTCCAATTTGAGCTGCCACGGGGAGAGTAGAGTTGGAGACTCTGTGGTTAAGAGCGAGAGTGAGTGAGAGGGAGTGGAGAGCGGGTGACAGTCCTGGCCCCGTAACTTGGACAACTGTCTTAAAACTGACTTAAACTGACTGTGGAGGAGGTAATTTAATTAACGCTTGTATTTTCCGCGGATTGGGTCGAATTACACCCTCTTTAACTTAAAAACCAAGATATTCGAAACATATTTTTAGAAACGAGAATTTTGCGATATTCAATAAAAAACCAACTTTGGATAGAATTCTTAAAACCGTTCTTAATCTTTCATAGGCTTCTTCCTTAGTTTGTGATACTATCATAATGTCATCCATAGAAATAATAATATATGAGTATGCAGTTCTCCCAATGCTTTTATTACTGGTTAAAAATTTGTGTTGGCCCTCCGGAGTAACGAATGCAGTACGTTCAATAGAATTTGGGTGAATAGGGATCTGGTGAAAACTGCTAGCCATATCTAAACAAGAAAAGTACCTAGCAAGCTTAAATTTATTAAGTGCAGTCTAACAAATCTGTCCACATTTGCAAAAGTGTGACCGTGCTCCAAAACCGCTTCCTTTCCATTTCGCATTTCTTCGATTATGCCCATCGGGGACGATAAGAAGAAATTGTCCGCTGACAAACCCAGGTCTATTTTTTTAGCACAAGGGCCGAAGAGTCCAAGAATTCCAAGTAAATCGGTGAAAACGCCTGCGCAGATTTCCGACGGCTGTGCTATTCCATCCAAAGCCACAGTACAGCGCACAGATAAAAATATGGCTGCTTCCGATCTAGCGCTAGCCAAATTCATTTCGGTTTCTGACCGCTTACGCGAATTTGAGGCTCAGATCAACACTCCGGAATCCGCGACTCCAACCGTCACGATGCTTAGCGTCCGTCGCGACCAAGTCCGAACCCTATGGGACAAGGTTGAAAAGGAATTCGACATCTGCTCAGAGTGCCTTGTGTCAGCAGGCGAAGCGGCAGTAGGCAACATGCCTATTCTCAGGGCTAAATACAGTTATTGCTATTCAGTCTATAAAAGGTGCCCAGCTCGTTGATAAAATCGAGCAGGGCACGTCTCACTCCATCCCAGCCGCGAACGCTGCGCCCCAGGCCTACTTTTCCTCTGGCAGCCGGTTGCTTCCATGCGATACAGAAGTTTTCGTAGGCGACTATCTACGCTGGCCGACTTTCCGGGATCTTTTCACAGCCATTTATATCAATAATCCACGGCTGACTCCGATTGAAAAGTTATTCCATTTAAATGCCAAAACAAGAGACGACGCGCATGCGATCGTTTCGATTTCGCCTCCCACCAACGAGGGTTTCCGCTCTGCGTGGGAAAACCTAACAGAGCGTTTCGAAAATAAATGATTGTTGGTAAACAGTCAATTGAATATCCTTTTTAATGTGCAGTCGATACCACAGGAATCTGGGGCGGCCTTGAAGGTACTGCAACGTACTGTTCAAGGTTGCTTGACTGCCTTAAAAATATCAGGCATCAACATTGAGAACTGGGACTGCCTGCTGGTATATCTGTGTTTATCCAAGCTACCGAAGTTGATTCTCTCCTTATGGGAGCAGTCGCTCCATAAGAAAGCCGACATCCCGACATGGGTAGAGCTGAACACCTTCCTCACAGAACGCCATTGAACCCTAGAGGCCATCGATGATGTGAGACCGCCCGTACCAAGTCAGTCGCACTCCAAAGCGATGAATTCAAGTGGGCCCTCTAGAAAAATAATTTCCTACAAGACGAAAGTTGCTCCAATCTCCAAAAGTTGCGACTTGTGCAACAAGGAAAACCATCCTGTCCGTGTATGTCCGCGTTTTCTCCAACTGTCGGTTGACGACCGGTCAGCCTACATTAAACGGAAGCTTTGTGAGTGCAAAAGCACGCACAATTGTTTTACCTGCTGTAGTCGGCATCACACGTTGTTGCACCGAAACAACCCCTTTTCCAGCAATTCAAGTCCTTCAAATCCAGCAAGATCAATTTCTGCTAATCAAGCCAATTTCGTTCCAAATGAGCAAGCCGCGTTCAAAATTATTTCGCCACGGGCTCAAGAGCTATCCTTCTTGGCACTGCCGTGATCAATATTTTCCATTTGGGCACTAACTTTAAGGCACGCGCCCTGATCAACTCCGGATCAGAGGCAAAGCAGAATTTCCTCCTTTTCGACGCAGATCTCCCACGCGTACGATAATTAACTGGACAAACTACTCACAAAATGTTGGGAGGTTAAGAATATACCAACGAAGTTGGTAAAAGAATCCGATTCCATGTGCGAGGAGAATTTCCTTCAAACATCGTTACTCTGCCTTTTCGCGACCCAGAACATATCGGTTCCGGGCTAGGGCATTCCAGTTCTTTCGCGTTGGCTCAGTTTTTAAGAAATAAGCATCGTCTAAAAAGAGTTGAGGCCTTAAAAGCGAGATACGATTCGGTGAGCCAGGAATATCTCGACTTAAAGCACAGGCGTCAAGTTCTTCCTACCCATGATTGCAACGTCTATTATATGCCACTTCACGCCGTCTTAAAACCGGAGAGCGTAACTACTAAACGCCGTGTAGTATTCAATGCCTTGAATTGAAAATAGTAACCTTTGGAGTCGATTGCGCGCCTTTCCTGGCCATCCGAGTACTGCAGCAGCTAGCAGCTGACGTAAAACTCAGCCATCTAAAAGCTAGCAATATCATTCAAAATTTCATGTATGTGGATGATGTTCTAGCCGGAGTGGACTCCACGAAAGAAGCTCAGCTCATGGTGCAAGAGCTTAGAGGCGCTCTAAATTCCGCCGGATTTCCATTGAGGAAATGGACCTCCAACCAAAGGGAAGTTTTAGCGGCCATTCAAAGCGACCATCTCTTAAATACTGATTTTCTCATGATCGATACAGAAAGCAATGCCAAAACCCTCGGTATTCGCTGGACCTCCGTCGAATTCTTCTTCGTCCCGCCAGAGTTGCCTATTGAAACGTCCTTCACAAAACGCCAAGTCCTGTCCCAAATTGCCAAATTGTTCGACCCTGCAGGCTGGTTGGAGCGATGGCTTAATTTTCTCCAAAGTTATTCGTTTTTAGAGCAAAAAGCTTATGGGGCGGCAATATATGTCTGCGAAGAAGTGGGCAGCACCATTATGGTGCAACTCCTAACCGCGAAAACCCAGGTAGCACCAGTCAAAACGGTTTCGCTCCCAAGACTGAAGCTGTGCGGAGCGTTATTGCTTTCCGAAATGGCTGCAGCCATCATTCCGCAGATGCCTACGATTAACTCCGAACTTAACTGTTCGACGGACTCCACGATAGTGCTTGCATGGTTAAGCAAGCCAGCGTGCCAGTGGACAACATTTGTAGCCAATAGGGTGACGAAGATCTCCCAGACTACAAAAACAGAAAATTGGTCTCATGTTCAATCTGAGCATAATCCAGCAGACCTGGCAAGTAGAGGATATTCCCTCCAAGATCTAGCCGATAGCCAGTTATGGTGGCACGGACTTTCTTGGTTGCAAAATCGACGCAACCAAGTCAGTCCAGTTAATGGTGCGCCTCATCCGGTCGAAACACTGGATTCCGAGAATTAAGAAGCTGATGAAAGCAGTAGTAAATTCGTGCAAAGTATGTGTGATCCACAAAAAGCGGTTGTAAAGCCAACTGATGCCCAAGGAAAGAGCATCGTTCTCCCGACCATTCACGTATACTGGCATGGATTACGCCGGTCCGTTCGATATAAAGAACTATACGGGAAAAGCATGTCTTATCACAAAGGGGTATGTGTTAGTTTTTGTTTGTTTCTCCACCAAGGCCATCCATTTAGAGCCCACATCTGACTTAACGACCGAAAAGTTTCTTGCCGCTTTCGCTCGTTTTGTATCCAGAAGAGGGTGTCCACGTCAAGTCCAGACAGACAATTGCAAAACCTTTGGTGCTGCCACCCTGCTTTCCCGCGATTTCCTTCAGGACGTAAAAGAGTCGGTGACGAATGCCTATAGTCATCAAGAGATGCAATGGCAATTTATTCCTCCGGGGGCACCCCATATGGGAGGCCTTTGGGAAGCAGGCGTAAAAAGTTTCAAGACGCTATTTTATAAATTCACTGCTACACGAAAATACACGTTCGAAGAGCTCTCCACGCTCTTGGCAAAAATAGAAGCGTGCCTTAACACCAGGCCGCTCTCTCCTATGTCTGAAGATCCGACAGATTTGCTGGCTCTGACGCCAGGTCATTTCCTTGTCGGGGGACCCCTTATGTCCACGGTGGAACCCGAAGTAAGGGGAGAAACGAAATCCATTTTTAATCGGTGGCAGCATTTGAAAGCTCTCCATCAGCAGTTCCGTGTGCGATGGAAGGAAGAGAACCTCAAAGAACTCCACAAGCGCACTAAATGGCAGGCCCCGTCCAAAAATCTCCGCATCGATGACATGGTCGTCATCAAGGACGACAACTTACCCTCTAATGAGTGGCGGCTCGGCAGAATTCTTTTTCATTTCGTTTTCGATCTCCTTTCGCCATTTAACTACCCGCAGCATAGCCCCTCGTCAACAAAACGCAGGCAGTGCTCGTGCCTTGGAGAGCAGACGTACCCGAGTTATTCAATCCTACCGTTGCCGAGTATGCCGCGGTATCCATCCTCTTCGGAAGTGCGCGAGGTTCCTAAAGCTCAGCGCTGAATAGCGTCTGCAAGCAGTCCTCATTAACAAATACTGCGCCAATTGCCTCGCTCACGAGCATTCCACAGGAGACTGCCGAAGCGGTGATCGTTGCAGGAAGTGCGACCGATCCCACCACACGCTGCTCCACATGCACGAGCAGGTTAGGTCGTCGTTGCGGTTGCGAGCACGCTCTCCTCTCCAACCCGGCAAGCAGCTTCGGCCTCGTCCTAGCGTTCCCGCCGGCAAAATCCGCCAACTCAGCGTAGGAGTTCACCGCCACAACGCCCGGAATCGACCACGCCAGGCCCATCGCTCTCGTCGCTGCTGCAACGCCACAGCGTGAACATCCTTCCGACAGCGCTGGTCAAGTTGGAGACCGGGACGAAGACCATTGAGCCCGCAGCACTTATCGATCCGTGCACCCCCATGAGCTGCATCGACGCTCCGTTGGCGTCAGCCTTTTCGTTACCGATGACCAATGTTGGCGACGAGAAGGTCTGTACGACGACGATTCGCTCCAGGGTCGAAGCGAAAAGGAAACTAGAGGTCGCACTTAAGATCGAGCCCAGTGTGCGGATCCGCACACCTGTCCGGGCATTGAGCGACACAGTGGTGTCCAAGTTCCAGGACATCATGCTGGCTGATGACCAGTTTCATCGGATTGCTAACGTCTCAATGGTCCTGGGAGCAGACGTTTATCAAAAGGTCATCCAATCCGGATTCCTGACCTTCGACGAGGGAATGCCGGTTGCCCAAAAAACCGTTTTTGGGTTGATCGTGTTCGGTGCCTGCAGCATGCCGTAAGATGGAGTTGCAGCCCCAGTGATCGCAAGGGGGGCGGAATGTCCAGGTTACGGCGCGCGGACTTGCTCTCCGCTCCCTCTCTCTTGCTCTTCACCACAGAGTCTCCAATTCTACTCTCCCCGTGGCAGCTTAAATTGGAGTCTCCGCTGCGCTCGGGAGAGCTTAGCTAATTAGAATAAGCATGAGCGTCTAATTGGTATTTACTAAAAGTAAAGTGTTAGCCTGTTCGAGTGTTTCTATTTCAGCATAATTGGAAAATTCCAGGCCAGCCAACCCCAGTACCCGACATTGGTCTTGCATCATATTTTCGGCTATTTGTGCCAAAATTTTCAGAGTTAATGAAACCGTTGTATGCTCTTACTTGTAAACGAAAATATTCGAATGGAAACCAGAGCATGAGCAGACCACCACAATATCCCATCGAGTTGCACACTGATGCTAATATGGATGGCTATGGAGCTATTCTGCTTCATAAAAGGGACCACAAGCCTCATGTTATCGAATATTATAGCAAGCAAACATTTTCTACCGAATCTTAAAAAATTAGCCGTATACAATTCCATGAAACACTTTCGGTATTATTTACATGGACGGCATTTTAGTGTATTTACTGATTGTAATTCGCTAAAAGCAACACGCAGTAAAATTGATCTTACGCCACGAGTTCACCGTTGGTGGGCGTGTATGCAATCTTTTGATTTTGATATCCAGTATAGACCAGGTATTAAAATGGCTCATGTGGATTTTCTTTCGCGTAATCATCCGCTATCAGCCAAAACGGTTGAGCGGCCTTTTACGCAGGCAGAAGTTGAGCATGTCTTGTTAGCCGAAATAACAGACAACTGGCTTCTTGCAGAGCAACAAAAAGATCCAGAAACTTCAGCAAGTGTTTTGAAAGCTAACCAAAAGTTATGAATTACGTTCGAAAATGCCTTGTCGCAAAATCCAGAGAAATGGAAAAAATCGGTGGCTCCCTGTAGTCCCCAGACCATTCAGATGGTCAATAGTAAACCATGTCCATGAAGCGGCTATGCACCTTGGGTGGGAGAAAACTTTGGATAAATTGTACGAATTTTATTGGTTCGAAAATATGGCTAAGTACGTCCGAAAGTTTGTGGAAAATTGTATAACTTGCAAATTGACTAAGCCTCCATCCGAAAAGTTGCCGATAGAACTTCATACCACACCCAAAGTAGATATTCGATGGCATACGATACATATTGATATTACGGTCAAGTTGGACGGAAAGAGGGATTACAAGGAGTATATTATTGTCCAGATAAATGCTTTTACTAAGTTTTTTATTTGTACCACACATTAAATATTAACAGCGAAAGTTGTATAGACGCTTTAAAATTGGCAATATCCACATTTGGTGTACCATCGCGAATCATTGCAGATCAGGGTGGATCTTTTACTGGATCAAGTTTTAATGAATTCTGTGCGCCAGTCGCGCAAATGGCCAGGTAGAACGCGTTATGAGCGTTTTAAAACGTATGTTAACTGCAGTCGAAAGTAGTCAGCGTTCTTAGCAAGATGCTATAGGTGAAATTCAACAAGCTATAAATTGTACTGTAAATCGAATAACGAAATCTAGTCCTCTTGAATTGTTAATTGGGGAAGAGGCAAGACATTTAAACATGATACCGATTTGTGAAGAAAATAGTAAAGTTGATATCAATTTTGTAAGAAAAATGGCCAAAGAAAATATGCAAGACAATAAAAATAAAGCTAAAATTAATCATTTTAAAGTTGGCGATTATGTTTTGCTCAGAAACGAGGAGAGACATCACAAATTAGACAATTCCTTGCCCATTTCTTGTGGCAGAGGTGCTGGATGGAGACCGTTATGTCTTGTAATCTTTAATTAATAAGCAAACATATAAGTATTCGCATGAAGCCTTGAGAAGTATGCCGGCAGAAGAGATTCCCGGAGAGTTGGATATGTGTAATGAGAACGCATTGGTGGATTCCAATGAGAGTGAAAACGTGTAAAGAGACGTTACAGACATGTTCGTGGGTTCCAACTATAGAAGGTGTTGAAAGAGACGCCAAGTCGTTTAAAGAGACGATAAATCGTTGAAAGAGACGATAAAACGTTGAAAGAGACCTTAGAGAAAGTTTTGAAAAAGACGCTATTGACGATTGTGGTTCAGACATTATATCTCGTGGAGTAAAAGGGTATACTAGATTCGTTGAAAAGTATGTAACAGGCAGAACGATGCGTTTCCGACCATATAAAGTATATATATTCTTGATCAGGATCAATAGCCGAGTCGATCTGGCCATGTCCGTCTGTCTGTGCGTACAAACGCTGAGATCTCAGGAACTACAAAAGCTAGAAAGTTGAGATTAAGCATACAGACTCCAGAGACATAGCAAGCGCAAGTTTGTTGATTCATGTTGCCACGCCAACTCTAACGCCTACAAACTGCGCAAAGCTGCCACGCCCACACTTTTGAAAAATGATATTCTTTAATTTTAGCATTAGTCTTGTAAATATCTATCGATTTGCCAAAAAACTTTTTGCCACGCCCACTCTTACGCCCACAAACCGCCAAAAACTGTCAGTGTTGTCCTTTTCGCACTTCCACTAGCTAAGTAACGGGTATCATATAGTAGTATACTATAGCGTTCTCTCTTGTTTTAATCAAAAATCGGGAGATCGATAGGGTCATAGTTAGGCCCGGTTCGGAGAAATGTTGGCCCGTTTGAGTTAGTCACGGTTCGCTCAGGGATTACTCCAATGCCGAAGATCGGGAGAGTTTCAGGAATATGGCAGGGAGCATGATAAAAAGCAAATCATAGCTCAATCGAAACCTTACCGACGAGCTAGCTAGTTGCAACTGAGGCAACGTAAATTATCCAAATTGTAAGAAAATAAAATGTCACATAAAGTGGTTTATTTACGCATTTATTAAGGGACTATGTATACATATATTTGTATACTTTTGCTTATACTTATTTTCATGTGTGACACGAGGTTTGTTGAGTTGCCGCTCATTTTAATGGACTTGTAGCAGATATTGCAGATTGCGCGGTTTTTAAAATATTTTATATAATAGTTTTTTTTTTTTTTTAAATGCTTTGCATTTATTTATTGAATCTCCTCATTTACGAGACTAACAATAAGTGTATTAAATCTTATTCTATAACCTAACTAGGAGTCATGTAGAGTGAGACAGTGGCCCTGACAAGTTATGGCTGGGTTGGAAGGTCTGTACGTTGCAGGCGGGTTCGGCTGGAGACCCGAGTCAAGACCCTTGCTAGAGTATTTGGGTGGACAGGGAGTTTTTCATTGTAGGACGCTTTTTGCTTGTCTATTTCATCTTTTACTGCGAGAATGCCGAGGTCCCTGTGGATGTTTTGGTTACTAATATACAATGGTGCCCCAGTGATAGTTCGCAGGATCTTTGATTGGGCTCGCTGTATGATGTCTAGTTCTGTCTGGTTCTGCTCGCGTTCCCCCACAGCTGGGAGCCATACGTCCAGATTGGCTTTAGAGTGGAGTTGTAGAGCAGGACCTTGTAGTCCAGACACAAGGGCGATTGTGAGTTTATAATCCAGTGGAGGCTGCTGGCTTTCAGTTTTAGGTGCAGTTTCTTGCATTTGATATGTCTACGCCGTGTTAGACGCCTGTCGAGGTGGATGCCGAGATACGTTACTTCATTAACTTGGAGGATCTGCGTGCTATTCATACAGAGCGGAGGGCAAGTTTGTCTGTTAAGGGTAAACGTTATGTGTTTACACTTTTGTTCGTTTATTTTAATACGCCAGTCAGATAGCCACTTCTCGACTACCACGAGGTGGTTGGCGAGTTGGGTTGTTGCACGGACTGGGCATCTGGAGCGGCTAAGGATCGCAGTGTCGTCGGTGAAGGTGGATGTTGTTAGTCGGTCACTCGTAAGAATATCTGCTGTGTAAAGGACGAATAAAGTTGGCCCAAGTGCGTTACCTTGTGGGACCCCAGCTTCGATAGTGTACTGCGAAGGCTCTATTGTGGAGGTAGGATTCAAGGAGTTTATGAGTGTACCCGGGCAAGTGTGTTTTAATTTTATGCATGAGGCTTTTGAGCCAGACGCGGTCGATTGCTTGAGATACGTCGAGAAATATCGCGCTGCAATATTCCCTATGTTCGAAAGCTGTGCGAATTTCTGATGTTTTTCTGTTTACTTGCTCTTTAGTTCCGTGTTTTTCTCTGAAGCCAAATTGATGGGCTGGGATAATGTTGTTGGCTCCCATATATGGTATTATGCGCGTTAGAAGGCATTTTTCGAATAATTTGGACAGGCATGATAATAAACTTATTGGTCTGTAAGATGACAGAATCGTGTGATCTTTTCCGGGCTTCGGTATCATTATAATAATTGATTTTTTCCATTTCCTTGGATAGTAGCCGAGACTTATGATTCCATTGAAGAGTTTACAGATGACCTTAATAGCACAGTATGGAAGTTCCATTATCATTTTTGTAGTTATTAGGTCACCGCCTGGAGCCTTTTTTGATTTTAGCTCCCTGATGACTTTTGTGATCTCGTTCGGCTGAAATGTAGTTGGCGTGGATTCAGTTTCGAGGTGGATTTGCGGAGGAACATAATCATTACCTGCGGGGTTCGGCTGGAAAACGCCTCTGAGATGTAAGGCAAATGATTCGGCTTTATCTTTGTCGCTGCGGGCCCAGCACCCTGAAGAATTCCTTATAGGGGTGACGGTTTGAATTTGAGAGCTTAGATTTGGGTGAGCCCTCCACAAGGGATGCTTTGTACTAGTTGGCGAGAGTTTTCCAATATATTTAAGTTGTTCATTTTCAGCTTCTTGCTTCAGGGCCCGGTTTAGATTGCGGGTGGCTTCAGTAAGACGTTGCTTTGAGCATGGCGATCTGCTGGTTTGCCACGCTTGTCGCAGACGCCTCTTTTCCAGAACCAGCTGTTCAATTTGCCGGTTGGTTTTGAACTTCTTCCTTCCGTTTAGGGGTTGAGATTCTGGCTGCTGTGACGAGTAGTGTTTGTAGAAGGCTTATCAACAAAGGCGAGTGGTTAGATGAGAGATCCGGTAGTGCTATGGCGCTTATTAGATTACGTGGGATGTTTTTTGTCACCGCGAAATCAATTAGATCTGGGATCTTGTTTGGGTCTGCAGGCCAATATGTGGGGCTACCAGGAGAAACGTAGTCCAGTTTATTGCTCACAAGTGCATTATACAGTTGCCTTCCCTTGGGAGTCACGAGGCGTGATCCCCAGTGCGTGTGTTTGGCGTTGGAGTCTCCTGCGGCTATTAAGCGATCCCCCAGAGTGTTGTAGAAGTTCATGAATGACCTTCAGAGATATTAAATCGAGGTGGGCAGTAGACAGCGGCAATGCAGAGGTTGCCGTTTCCTGAGATCACTTTTATGGACGTGGCTTGCAGGTAATTTGTTGCAAACCTTTGATGAATGTGGTGTTTGATGCGTTCTCTGATTAAGATGCCCGTTCCGCCGAACATCATAGATTCTAATTTGCTTTGCGGTTGCACTGGAACCTGCTGAGCATTTTTTGAGTGAGGCTGGGGCGGATTTTCCATGCCTGTTCTTAGTGCTTCGGCGTAGGAGATTCCCTTGGTTGTATCTAGCTGCCAAAAATATGACCTGGCTGCCTTGGCGAAATGTTGTTGGTGCGTAGCTAACGCTTGTCACATGCGACTCTTCAGCTCCTTGTAGACCGCACAGCCTCTGTAGTTTGCCGTATGGTTTCCTCCACAGTTGCCACATTTTTTCATTTGGGGGTCTTCTTTGTTTGCGGGGCAGTTTACGGAGTTGTGGAAGTCTCCGCAGACTACGCAGACCGTCCGAAGTGTGCAGTATGTCTTGGTGTGTCCATACTCTTGGCAGTTTGTGCATTGAACAGGGCCGTTGCGTTTGTGGGGTTCTTCCACTGTGATTCTTCGATGCAGTAAGAGCTGCAGCTTGTAGATCGGGTGCACTTCGTTTTTCTTTAAGGCTTTGCTATCTGGTTCGAGCTCGACCTTGAAAAGTGGTTGCGGTTTTTTGTTTCTGTTAACAATATTGCTAACAATTTTGGCACAGAAGCCCCTGGCCTTAAGGGCTTCTTGAATTTCAGAGGGGTGACGTCAGGTTCTATACCTTTCAGCACAACTTGCAGTCCCTTGCTGCTTTATTAGTTGATAGGTGTAAAAGTTCTTTTTTGTGTCTTCCAGGTACTTAGACACAGCTCGAAACTGTTCTTCGGACTTCGTTTGAACCTTTGTTTCGTGTATGTTCCCATTAATAAGCGGAACAACATGGAAATTCTCGTCCCTGACCAGCGCAACAATTTTGTTGACGACGATTCGCTCCAGGGTCGAAGCGAAAAGGAAACTAGAGGTCGTACTTAAGATCGAGCCCAGTGTGCGGATCCGAACACCTGTCCGGGCATTGAGCGACACAGTGGTGTCCAAGTTCCAGGACATCATGCTGGCTGATGACCAGTTTCATCGGCTTGCTACCGTCTCAATGGTCCTGGGAGCAGTCGTTTATCAAAAGGTCATCCAATCCGGATTCCTGACCTTCGACGAGGGAATGCCGGTTGCCCAAAAAACCGTTTTTGGGTTGATCGTGTTCGGTGCCTGCAGCATGCCGTAAGATGGAGTTGCAACTCCAGTGATCGCAAGGGGGCGGAATGTCCAGGTTACGGCGCGCGGACTTGCTCTCCGCTCCCTCTCTCTCGCTCTTCACCACAGAGTCTCCAATTCTACTCTCCCCGTGGCAGCTCAAATTGGAGTCTCCGCTGCGCTCGGGAGAGCTTAGCTAATTAGAATAAGCATGAGCGTCTAATTGGTATTTACTAAAAGTAAAGTGTTAGCCTGTTCGAGTGTTTCTATTTCAGCATAATTGGAAAATTCCAGGCCAGCCAACCCCAGTACCCTACATTGGTCTTGCATCATATTTTCGGCTATTTGTGCCAAAATTTTCAGAGTTAATGAAACCGTTGTATGCTCTTACTTGTAAACGAAAATATTCGAATGGAAACCAGAGCATGAGCAGACCACCACAATATCCCATCGAGTTGCACACTGATGCTAATATGGATGGCTATGGAGCTATTCTGCTTCATAAAAGGGACCACAAGCCTCATGTTATCGAATATTATAGCAAGCAAACATTTTCTACCGAATCTTAAAAAATTAGCCGTATACAATTCCATGAAACACTTTCGGTATTATTTACATGGACGGCATTTTAGTGTATTTACTGATTGTAATTCGCTAAAAGCAACACGCAGTAAAATTGATCTTACGCCACGAGTTCACCGTTGGTGGGCGTGTATGCAATCTTTTGATTTTGATATCCAGTATAGACCAGGTATTAAAATGGCTCATGTGGATTTTCTTTCGCGTAATCATCCGCTATCAGCCAAAACGGTTGAGCGGTCTTTTACGCAGGCAGAAGTTGAGCATGTCTTGTTAGCCGAAATAACAGACAACTGGCTTCTTGCAGAGCAACAAAAAGATCCAGAAACTTCAGCAAGTGTTTTGAAAGCTAACCAAAAGTTATGAATTACGTTCGAAAATGCCTTGTCGCAAAATCCAGAGAAATGGAAAAAATCGGTGGCTCCCTGTAGTCCCCAGACCATTCAGATGGTCAATAGTAAACCATGTCCATGAAGCGGCTGTGCACCTTGGGTGGGAGAAAACTTTGGATAAATTGTACGAATTTTATTGGTTCGAAAATATGGCTAAGTACGTCCGAAAGTTTGTGGAAAATTGTATAACTTGCAAATTGACTAAGCCTCCATCCGAAAAGTTGCCGATAGAACTTCATACCACACCCAAAGTAGATATTCGATGGCATACGATACATATTGATATTACGGTCAAGTTGGACGGAAAGAGGGATTACAAGGAGTATATTATTGTCCAGATAAATGCTTTTACTAAGTTTTTTATTTGTACCACACATTAAATATTAACAGCGAAAGTTGTATAGACGCTTTAAAATTGGCAATATCCACATTTGGTGTACCATCGCGAATCATTGCAGATCAGGGTGGATCTTTTACTGGATCAAGTTTTAATGAATTCTGTGCGCCAGTCGCGCAAATGGCCAGGTAGAACGCGTTATGAGCGTTTTAAAACGTATGTTAACTGCAGTCGAAAGTAGTCAGCGTTCTTAGCAAGATGCTATAGGTAAAATTCAACAAGCTATAAATTGTACTGTAAATCGAATAACGAAATCTAGTCCTCTTGAATTGTTAATTGGGGAAGAGGCAAGACATTTAAACATGCTACCGATTTGTGAAGAAAATAGTAAAGTTGATATCAATTTTGTAAGAAAAATGGCCAAAGAAAATATGCAAGACAATAAAAATAAAGCTAAAATTAATCATTTTAAAGTTGGCGATTATGTTTTGCTCAGAAACGAGGAGAGACATCACAAATTAGACAATTCCTTGCCCATTTCTTGTGGCAGAGGTGCTGGATGGAGACCGTTATGTCTTGTAATCTTTAATTAATAAGCAAACATATAAGTATTCGCATGAAGCCTTGAGAAGTATGCCGGCAGAAGAGATTCCCGGAGAGTTGGATATGTGTAATGAGAACGCATTGGTGGATTCCAATGAGAGTGAAAACGTGTAAAGAGACGTTACAGACATGTTCGTGGGTTCCAACTATAGAAGGTGTTGAAAGAGACGCCAAGTCGTTTAAAGATAAATCGTTGAAAGAGACGATAAAACGTTGAAAGAGACCTTAGAGAAAGTTTTGAAAAAGACGCTATTGACGATTGTGGTTCAGACACCATATCTCGTGGAGTAAAAGGGTATACTAGATTCGTTGAAAAGTATGTAACAGGCAGAACGAGGCGTTTCCGGCCATATAAAGTATATATATTCTTGATCAGGATCAATAGCCGAGTCGATCTGGCCAAGTCCGTCTGTCTGTGCGTACAAACGCTGAGATCTCAGGAACTACAAAAGCTAGAAAGTTGAGATTAAGCATACAGACTCCAGAGACATAGCAAGCGCAAGTTTGTTGATTCATGTTGCCACGCCAACTCTAACGCCTACAAACTGCGCAAAGCTGCCACGCCCACACTTTTGAAAAATGATATTCTTTAATTTTAGCATTAGTCTTGTAAATTTCTATCGATTTGCTTTTTGCCACGCCCACTCTTACGCCCACAAACCGCCAAAAACTGTCAGTGTTGGAGACTCCTTTTCGCACTTCCACTAGCTAAGTAACGGGTATCATATAGTAGTATACTATAGCGTTCTCTCTTGTTTTAATCAAAAATCGGGAGATCGATAGGGTCATAGTTAGGCCCGGTTCGGAGAAATGTTGGCCCGTTTGAGTTAGTCACGGTTCGCTCAGGGATTACTCCAATGCCGAAGATCGGGAGAGTTTCAGGAATATGGCAGGGAGCATGATAAAAAGCAAATCATAGCTCAATCGAAACCTTACCGACGAGCTAGCTAGTTGCAACTGAGGCAACGTAAATTATCCAAATTGTAAGAAAATAAAATGTCACATAAAGTGGTTTATTTACGCATTTATTAAGGGACTATGTATACATATATTTGTATACTTTTGCTTATACTTATTTTCATGTGTGACACGAGGTTTGTTGAGTTGCCGCTCATTTTAATGGACTTGTAGCAGATATTGCAGATTGCGCGGTTTTTAAAATATTTTATATAATAGTTTTTTTTTTTTTTTTAAATGCTTTGCATTTATTTATTGAATCTCCTCATTTACGAGACTAACAATAAGTGTATTAAATCTTATTCTATAACCTAACTAGGAGTCATGTAGAGTGAGACAGTGGCCCTGACAAGTTATGGCTGGGTTGGAAGGTCTGTACGTTGCAGGCGGGTTCGGCTGGAGACCCGAGTCAAGACCCTTGCTAGAGTATTTGGGTGGACAGGGAGTTTTTCATTGTAGGACGCTTTTTGCTTGTCTATTTCATCTTTTACTGCGAGAATGCCGAGGTCCCTGTGGATGTTTTGGTTACTAATATACAATGGTGCCCCAGTGATAGTTCGCAGGATCTTTGATTGGGCTCGCTGTATGATGTCTATGTTGGTTCTGCTCGCGTTCCCCCACAGCTGGGAGCCATACGTCCAGATTGGCTTTAGAGTGGAGTTGTAGAGCAGGACCTTGTAGTCCAGACACAAGGGCGATTGTGAGTTTATAATCCAGTGGAGGCTGCTGGCTTTCAGTTTTAGGTGCAGTTTCTTGCATTTGATATGTCTACGCCATGTTAGACGCCTGTCGAGGTGGATGCCGAGATACGTTACTTCATTAACTTGGAGGATCTGCGTGCTATTCATACAGAGCGGAGGGCAAGTTTGTCTGTTAAGGGTAAACGTTATGTGTTTACACTTTTGTTCGTTTATTTTAATACGCCAGTCAGATAGCCACTTCTCGACTACCACGAGGTGGTTGGCGAGTTGGGTTTTTGCACGGACTGGGCATCTGGAGCGGCTAAGGATCGCAGTGTCGTCGGTGAAGGTGGATGTTGTTAGTCGGTCACTCGAAAGAATATCTGCTGTGTAAAGGACGAATAAAGTTGGCCCAAGTGCGTTACCTTGTGGGACCCCAGCTTCGATAGTGTAGCTGTCGGAAATTGTTGTGTTACATCTTACTGCGAAGGCTCTATTGTGGAGGTAGGATTCAAGGAGTTTATGAGTGTACCCGGGCAAGTGTGTTTTAATTTTATGCATGAGGCCTTTGAGCCAGACGCGGTCGATTGCTTGAGATACGTCGAGAAATATCGCGCTGCAATATTCCCTATGTTCGAAAGCTGTGCGAATTTCTGATGTTTTTCTGTTTACTTGCTCTTTAGTTCCGTGTTATTCTCTGAAGCCAAATTGATGGGCTGGGATAATGTTGTTGGCTCCCATATATGGTATTATGCGCGTTAGAAGGCATTTTTCGAATAATTTGGACAGGCATGATAATAAACTTATTGGTCTGTAAGATGACAGAATCGTGTGATCTTTTCCGGGCTTCGGTATCATTATAATAATTGATTTTTTCCATTTCCTTGGATAGTAGCCGAGACTTATGATTCCATTGAAGAGTTTACAGATGACCTTAATAGCACTGTATGGAAGTTCCATTATCATTTTTGTAGTTATTAGGTCACCGCCTGGAGCCTTTTTTGATTTTAGCTCCCTGATGACTTTTGTGATCTCGTTCGGCTGAAATGTAGTTGGCGTGGATTCAGTTTCGAGGTGGATTTGCGGAGGAACATAATCATTACCTGCGGGGTTCGGCTGGAAAACGCCTCTGAGATGTAAGGCAAATGATTCGGCTTTATCTTTGTCGCTGCGGGCCCAGCACCCTGAAGAATTCCTTATAGGGGTGACGGTTTGAATTTGAGAGCTTAGATTTGGGTGAGCCCTCCACAAGGGATGCTTTGTACTAGTTGGCGAGAGTTTTCCAATATATTTAAGTTGTTCATTTTCAGCTTCTTGCTTCAGGGCCCGGTTTAGATTGCGGGTGGCTTCAGTAAGACGTTGCTTTGAGCATGGCGATCTGCTGGTTTGCCACGCTTGTCGCAGACGCCTCTTTTCCAGAACCAGCTGTTCAATTTGCCGGTTGGTTTTGAACTTCTTCCTTCCGTTTAGGGGTTGAGATCCTGGCTGCTGTGACGAGTACCTCTTCCAGTGCGGCGGTGGAGCAGTCGATGTCCGCTTCGATATTTAGTTGGGGGGTTAGCTCAATGTGGGAACTCACATACTTTCTGTATTTCATTCAGTTAGTGTTTGTAGAAGGCTTATCAACAAAGGCGAGTGGTCAGATGAGAGATCCGGTAGTGCTATGGAGCTTATTAGATTACGTGGGATGTTTTTTGTCACCGCGAAATCAATTAGATCTGGGATCTTGTTTGGGTCTGCAGGCCAATATGTGGGGCTACCAGGAGAAACGTAGTCCAGTTTATTGCTCACAAGTGCATTATACAGTTGCCTTCCCTTGGGAGTCACGAGGCGTGATCCCCAGTGCGTGTGTTTGGCGTTGGAGTCTCCTGCGGCTATTAAGCGATCCCCTAGAGTGTTGTAGAAGTCCATGAATGACCTTCAGAGATATTAAATCGAGGTGGGCAGTAGACAGCGGCAATGCAGAGGTTGCGGTTTCCTGAGATCACTTTTATGGACGTGGCTTGCAGGTAATTTGTTGCAAACCTTTGATGAATGTGGTGTTTGATGCGTTCTCTGATTAAGATGCCCGTTCCGCCGAACACCATAGATTCTAATTTGCTTTGCGGTTGCACTGGAACCTGCTGAGCATTTTTTGAGTGAGGCTGGGGCGGATTTTCCATGCCTGTTCTTAGTGCTTCGGCGTAGGAGATTCCCTTGGTTGTATCTAGCTGCCAAAAATATGACCTGGCTGTCTTGGCGAAATGTTGTTGGTGCGTAGCTAACGCTTGTCATATGCGACTCTTCAGCTCCTTGTAGACCGCACAGCCTCTGTAGTTTGCCGTATGGTTTCCTCCACAGTTGCCACATTTTTTCATTTGGGGGTCTTCTTTGTTTGCGGGGCAGTTTACGGAGTTGTGGAAGTCTCCGCAGACTACGCAGACCGTCCGAAGTGTGCAGTATGTCTTGGTGTGTCCATACTCTTGGCAGTTTGTGCATTGAACAGGGCCGTTGCGTTTGTGGGGTTCTTCCACTGTGATTCTTCGATGCAGTAAGAGCTGCAGCTTGTAGATCGGGTGCACTTCGTTTTTCTTTAAGGCTTTGCTATCTGGTTCGAGCTCGACCTTGAAAAGTGGTTGCGGTTTTTTGTTTCTGTTAACAATATTGCTAACACTTTTGGCACAGAAGCCCCTGGCCTTAAGGGCTTCTTGAATTTTAGAGGGGTGACGTCAGGTTCTATACCTTTCAGCACAACTTGCAGTCCCTTGCTGCTTTATTAGTTGATAGGTGTAAAAGTTCTTTTTTGTGTCTTCCAGGTACTTAGACACAGCTCGAAACTGTTCTTCGGACTTCGTTTGAACCTTTGTTTCTTGTATGTTCCCATTAATAAGCGGAACAACATGGAAATTCTCGTCCCTGACCAGCGCAACAATTTTGTTGACGACGATTCGCTCCAGGGTCGAAGCGAAAAGGAAACTAGAGGTCGTACTTAAGATCGAGCCCAGTGTGCGGATCCGAACACCTGTCCGGGCATTGAGCGACACAGTGGTGTCCAAGTTCCAGGACATCATCCTGGCTGATGACCAGTTTCATCGGCTTGCTACCGTCTCAATGGTCCTGGGAGCAGACGTTTATCAAAAGGTCATCCAATCCGGATTCCTGACCTTCGACGAGGGAATGCCGGTTGCCCAAAAAACCGTTTTTGGGTTGATCGTGTTCGGTGCCTGCAGCATGCCGTAAGATGGAGTTGCAACTCCAGTGATCGCAAGGGGGGCGGAATGTCCAGGTTACGGCGCGCGGACTTGCTCTCCGCTCCCTCTCTCTCGCTCTTCACCACAGAGTCTCCAATTCTACTCTCCCCGTGGCAGCTCAAATTGGAGTCTCCGCTGCGCTCGGGAGAGCTTAGCTAATTAGAATAAGCATGAGCGTCTAATTGGTATTTACTAAAAGTAAAGTGTTAGCCTGTTCGAGTGTTTCTATTTCAGCATAATTGGAAAATTCCAGGCCAGCCAACCCCAGTACCCGACATTGGTCTTGCATCATATTTTCGGCTATTTGTGCCAAAATTTTCAGAGTTAATGAAACCGTTGTATGCTCTTACTTGTAAACGAAAATATTCGAATGGAAACCAGAGCATGAGCAGACCACCACAATATCCCATCGAGTTGCACACTGATGCTAATATGGATGGCTATGGAGCTATTCTGCTTCATAAAAGGGACCACAAGCCTCATGTTATCGAATATTATAGCAAGCAAACATTTTCTACCGAATCTTAAAAAATTAGCCGTATACAATTCCATGAAACACTTTCGGTATTATTTACATGGACGGCATTTTAGTGTATTTACTGATTGTAATTCGCTAAAAGCAACACGCAGTAAAATTGATCTTACGCCACGAGTTCACCGTTGGTGGGCGTGTATGCAATCTTTTGATTTTGATATCCAGTATAGACCAGGTATTAAAATGGCTCATGTGGATTTTCTTTCGCGTAATCATCCGCTATCAGCCAAAACGGTTGAGCGGTCTTTTACGCAGGCAGAAGTTGAGCATGTCTTGTTAGCCGAAATAACAGACAACTGGCTTCTTGCAGAGCAACAAAAAGATCCAGAAACTTCAGCAAGTGTTTTGAAAGCTAACCAAAAGTTATGAATTACGTTCGAAAATGCCTTGTCGCAAAATCCAGAGAAATGGAAAAAATCGGTGGCTCCCTGTAGTCCCCAGACCATTCAGATGGTCAATAGTAAACCATGTCCATGAAGCGGCTATGCACCTTGGGTGGGAGAAAACTTTGGATAAATTGTACGAATTTTATTGGTTCGAAAATATGGCTAAGTACGTCCGAAAGTTTGTGGAAAATTGTATAACTTGCAAATTGACTAAGCCTCCATCCGAAAAGTTGCCGATTGAACTTCATACCACACCCAAAGTAGATATTCCATGACATACGATACATATTGATATTACGGTCAAGTTGGACGGAAAGAGGGATTACAAGGAGTATATTATTGTCCAGATAAATGCTTTTACTCAGTTTTTTATTTGTACCACACATTAAATATTAACAGCGAAAGTTGTATAGACGCTTTAAAATTAGCAATATCCACATTTGGTGTACCATCGCGAATCATTGCAGATCAGGGTGGATCTTTTACTGGATCAAGTTTTAATGAATTCTGTGCGCCAGTCGCGCAAATGGCCAGGTAGAACGCGTTATGAGCGTTTTAAAACGTATGTTAACTGCAGTCGAAAGTAGTCAGCGTTCTTAGCAAGATGCTATAGGTGAAATTCAACAAGCTATAAATTGTACTGTAAATCGAATAACGAAATCTAGTCCTCTTGAATTGTTAATTGGGGAAGAGGCAAGACATTTAAACATGCTACCGATTTGTGAAGAAAATAGTAAAGTTGATATCAATTTTGTAAGAAAAATGGCCAAAGAAAATATGCAAGACAACGCATTGTATGATAAAGATAGGTATTATAAAAATAAAGCTAAAATTAATCATTTTAAAGTTGGCGATTATGTTTTGCTCAGAAACGAGGAGAGAAATCACACCAAATTAGACAATTCCTTGCCCATTCCTTGTGGCAGTGGTGCTGGATGGAGACCGTTATGTCTTGTAATCTTTAATTAATAAGCAAACATATAAGTATTCGCATGAAGCCTTGAGAAGTATGCCGGCAGAAGAGATTCCCGGAGAGTTGGATATGTGTAATGAGAACGCATTGGTGGATTCCAATGAGAGTGAAAACGTGTAAAGAGACGTCACAGACATGTTCGTGGGTTCCAACTATAGAAGGTGTTGAAAGAGACGCCAAGTCGTTTAAAGAGACGATAAATCGTTGAAAGAGACGATAAAACGTTGAAAGAGACCTTAGAGAAAGTTTTGAAAAAGACGCTATTGACGATTGTGGTTCAGACACCATATCTCGTGGAGTAAAAGGGTATACTAGATTCGTTGAAAAGTATGTAACAGGCAGAACGAGGCGTTTCCGACCATATAAAGTATATATATTCTTGATCAGGATCAATAGCCGAGTCGATCTGGCCATGTCTGTCTGTCTGTGCGTACAAACGCTGAGATCTCAGGAACTACAAAAGCTAGAAAGTTGAGATTAAGCATACAGACTCCAGAGACATAGCAAGCGCAAGTTTGTTGATTCATGTTGCCACGCCAACTCTAACGCCTACAAACTGCGCAAAGCTGCCACGCCCACACTTTTGAAAAATGATATTCTTTAATTTTAGCATTAGTCTTGTAAATTTCTATCGATTTGCCAAAAAACTTTTTGCCACGCCCACTCTTACGCCCACAAACCGCCAAAAACTGTCAGTGTTGGAGACTCCTTTTCGCACTTCCACTAGCTAAGTAACGGGTATCATATAGTAGTATACTATAGCGTTCTCTCTTGTTTTAATCAAAAATCGGGAGATCGATAGGGTCATAGTTAGGCCCGGTTCGGAGAAATGTTGGCCCGTTTGAGTTAGTCACGGTTCGCTCAGGGATTACTCCAATGCCGAAGATCGGGAGAGTTTCAGGAATATGGCAGGGAGCATGATAAAAAGCAAATCATAGCTCAATCGAAACCTTATCGACGAGCTAGCTAGTTGCAACTGAGGCAACGTAAATTATCCAAATTGTAAGAAAATAAAATGTCACATAAAGTGGTTTATTTACGCATTTATTAAGGGACTATGTATACATATATTTGTATACTTTTGCTTATACTTATTTTCATGTGTGACACGAGGTTTGTTGAGTTGCCGCTCATTTTAATGGACTTGTAGCAGATATTGCAGATTGCGCGGTTTTTAAAATATTTTATATAATAGTTTTTTTTTTTTTTAAATGCTTTGCATTTATTTATTGAATCTCCTCATTTACGAGACTAACAATAAGTGTATTAAATCTTATTCTATAACCTAACTAGGAGTCATGTAGAGTGAGACAGTGGCCCTGACAAGTTATGGCTGGGTTGGAAGGTCTGTACGTTGCAGGCGGGTTCGGCTGGAGACCCGAGTCAAGACCCTTGCTAGAGTATTTGGGTGGACGGGGAGTTTTTCATTGTAGGACGGTTTTTGCTTGTCTATTTCATCTTTTACTGCGAGAAGGCCGAGGTCCCTGTGGATGTTTTGGTTACTAATATACAATGGTGCCCCAGTGATAGTTCGCAGGATCTTTGATTGGGCTCGCTGTATGATGTCTATGTTGGTTCTGCTCGCGTTCCCCCACAGCTGGGAGCCATACGTCCAGATTGGCTTTAGAGTGGAGTTGTAGAGCAGGACCTTGTAGTCCAGACACAAGGGCGATTGTGAGTTTATAATCCAGTGGAGGCTGCTGGCTTTCAGTTTTAGGTGCAGTTTCTTGCATTTGATATGTCTACGCCATGTTAGACGCCTGTCGAGGTGGATGCCGAGATACGTTACTTCATTAACTTGGAGGATCTGCGTGCTATTCATACAGAGCGGAGGGCAAGTTTGTCTGTTAAGGGTAAACGTTATGTGTTTACACTTTTGTTCGTTTATTTTAATACGCCAGTCAGATAGCCACTTCTCGACTACCACGAGGTGGTTGGCGAGTTGGGTTTTTGCACGGACTGGGCATCTGGAGCGGCTAAGGATCGCAGTGTCGTCGGTGAAGGTGGATGTTGTTAGTCGGTCACTCGAAAGAATATCTGCTGTGTAAAGGACGAATAAAGTTGGCCCAAGTGCGTTACCTTGTGGGACCCCAGCTTCGATAGTGTAGCTGTCGGAAATTGTTGTGTTACATCTTACTGCGAAGGCTCTATTGTGGAGGTAGGATTCAAGGAGTTTATGAGTGTACCCGGGCAAGTGTGTTTTAATTTTATGCATGAGGCCTTTGAGCCAGACGCGGTCGATTGCTTGAGATACGTCGAGAAATATCGCGCTGCAATATTCCCTATGTTCGAAAGCTGTGCGAATTTCTGATGTTTTTCTGTTTACTTGCTCTTTAGTTCCGTGTTATTCTCTGAAGCCAAATTGATGGGCTGGGATAATGTTGTTGGCTCCCATATATGGTATTATGCGCGTTAGAAGGCATTTTTCGAATAATTTGGACAGGCATGATAATAAACTTATTGGTCTGTAAGATGACAGAATCGTGTGATCTTTTCCGGGCTTCGGTATCATTATAATAATTGATTTTTTCCATTTCCTTGGATAGTAGCCGAGACTTATGATTCCATTGAAGAGTTTACAGATGACCTTAATAGCACAGTATGGAAGTTCCATTATCATTTTTGTAGTTATTAGGTCACCGCCTGGAGCCTTTTTTGATTTTAGCTCCCTGATGACTTTTGTGATCTCGTTCGGCTGAAATGTAGTTGGCGTGGATTCAGTTTCGAGGTGGATTTGCGGAGGAACATAATCATTACCTGCGGGGTTCGGCTGGAAAACGCCTCTGAGATGTAAGGCAAATGATTCGGCTTTATCTTTGTCGCTGCGGCCCAGCACCCTGAAGAATTCCTTATAGGGGTGACGGTTTGAATTTGAGAGCTTAGATTTGGGTGAGCCCTCCACAAGGGATGCTTTGTACTAGTTGGCGAGAGTTTTCCAATATATTTAAGTTGTTCATTTTCAGCTTCTTGCTTCAGGGCCCGGTTTAGATTGCGGGTGGCTTCAGTAAGACGTTGCTTTGAGCATGGCGATCTGCTGGTTTGCCACGCTTGTCGCAGACGCCTCTTTTCCAGAACCAGCTGTTAAATTTGCCGGTTGGTTTTGAACTTCTTCCTTCCGTTTAGGGGTTGAGATCCTGGCTGCTGTGACGAGTACCTCTTCCAGTGCGGCGGTGGAGCAGTCGATGTCCGCTTCGATATTTAGTTGGGGGGTTAGCTCAATGTGGGAACTCACATACTTTCTGTATTTCATTCAGTTAGTGTTTGTAGAAGGCTTATCAACAAAGGCGAGTGGTCAGATGAGAGATCCGGTAGTGCTATGGCGCTTATTAGATTACGTGGGATGTTTTTTGTCACCGCGAAATCAATTAGATCTGGGATCTTGTTTGGGTCTGCAGGCTAATATGTGGGGCTACCAGGAGAAACGTAGTCCAGTTTATTGCTCACAAGTGCATTATACAGTTGCCTTCCCTTGGGAGTCACGAGGCGTGATCCCCAGTGCGTGTGTTTGGCGTTGGAGTCTCCTGCGGCTATTAAGCGATCCCCCAGAGTGTTGTAGAAGTCCATGAATGACCTTCAGAGATATTAAATCGAGGTGGGCAGTAGACAGCGGCAATGCAGAGGTTGCGGTTTCCTGAGATCACTTTTATGGACGTGGCTTGCAGGTAATTTGTTGCAAACCTTTGATGAATGTAGTGTTTGATGCGTTCTCTGATTAAGATGCCCGTTCCGCCGAACATCATAGATTCTAATTTGCTTTGCGGTTGCACTGGAACCTGCTGAGCATTTTTTGAGTGAGGCTGGGGCGGATTTTCCATGCCTGTTCTTAGTGCTTCGGCGTAGGAGATTTCTTGGTTGTATCTAGCTGCCAAAAATATGACCTGGCTGCCTTGGCGAAATGTTGTTGGTGCGTAGCTAACGCTTGTCACATGCGACTCTTCAGCTCCTTGTAGACCGCACAGCCTCTGTAGTTTGCCGTATGGTTTCCTCCACAGTTGCCACATTTTTTCATTTGGGGGTCTTCTTTGTTTGCGGGGCAGTTTACGGAGTTGTGGAAGTCTCCGCAGACTACGCAGACCGTCCGAAGTGTGCAGTATGTCTTGGTGTGTCCATACTCTTGGCAGTTTGTGCATTGAACAGGGCCGTTGCGTTTGTGGGGTTCTTCCACTGTGATTCTTCGATGCAGTAAGAGCTGCAGCTTGTAGATCGGGTGCACTTCGTTTTTCTTTAAGGCTTTGCTATCTGGTTCGAGCTCGACCTTGAAAAGTGGTTGCGGTTTTTTGTTTCTGTTAACAATATTGCTAACACTTTTGGCACAGAAGCCCCTGGCCTTAAGGGCTTCTTGAATTTTAGAGGGGTGACGTCAGGTTCTATACCTTTCAGCACAACTTGCAGTCCCTTGCTGCTTTTTAGTTGATAGGTGTAAAAGTTCTTTTTTGTGTCTTCCAGGTACTTAGACACAGCTCGAAACTGTTCTTCGGACTTCGTTTGAACCTTTGTTTCGTGTATGTTCCCATTAATAAGCGGAACAACATGGAAATTCTCGTCCCTGACCAGCGCAACAATTTTGTTGACGACGATTCGCTCCAGGGTCGAAGCGAAAAGGAAACTAGAGGTCGTACTTAAGATCGAGCCCAGTGTGCGGATCCGAACACCTGTCCGGGCATTGAGCGACACAGTGGTGTCCAAGTTCCAGGACATCATCCTGGCTGATGACCAGTTTCATCGGCTTGCTACCGTCTCAATGGTCCTGGGAGCAGACGTTTATCAAAAGGTCATCCAATCCGGATTCCTGACCTTCGACGAGGGAATGCCGGTTGCCCAAAAAACCGTTTTTGGGTTGATCGTGTTCGGTGCCTGCAGCATGCCGTAAGATGGAGTTGCAACTCCAGTGATCGCAAGGGGGGCGGAATGTCCAGGTTACGGCGCGCGGACTTGCTCTCCGCTCCCTCTCTCTCGCTCTTCACCACAGAGTCTCCAATTCTACTCTCCCCGTGGCAGCTCAAATTGGAGTCTCCGCTGCGCTCGGGAGAGCTTAGCTAATTAGAATAAGCATGAGCGTCTAATTGGTATTTACTAAAAGTAAAGTGTTAGCCTGTTCGAGTGTTTCTATTTCAGCATAATTGGAAAATTCCAGGCCAGCCAACCCCAGTACCCGACATTGGTCTTGCATCATATTTTCGGCTATTTGTGCCAAAATTTTCAGAGTTAATGAAACCGTTGTATGCTCTTACTTGTAAACGAAAATATTCGAATGGAAACCAGAGCATGAGCAGACCACCACAATATCCCATCGAGTTGCACACTGATGCTAATATGGATGGCTATGGAGCTATTCTGCTTCATAAAAGGGACCACAAGCCTCATGTTATCGAATATTATAGCAAGCAAACATTTTCTACCGAATCTTAAAAAATTAGCCGTATACAATTCCATGAAACACTTTCGGTATTATTTACATGGACGGCATTTTAGTGTATTTACTGATTGTAATTCGCTAAAAGCAACACGCAGTAAAATTGATCTTACGCCACGAGTTCACCGTTGGTGGGCGTGTATGCAATCTTTTGATTTTGATATCCAGTATAGACCAGGTATTAAAATGGCTCATGTGGATTTTCTTTCGCGTAATCATCCGCTATCAGCCAAAACGGTTGAGCGGCCTTTTACGCAGGCAGAAGTTGAGCATGTCTTGTTAGCCGAAATAACAGACAACTGGCTTCTTGCAGAGCAACAAAAAGATCCAGAAACTTCAGCAAGTGTTTTGAAAGCTAACCAAAAGTTATGAATTACGTTCGAAAATGCCTTGTCGCAAAATCCAGAGAAATGGAAAAAATCGGTGGCTCCCTGTAGTCCCCAGACCATTCAGATGGTCAATAGTAAACCATGTCCATGAAGCGGCTATGCACCTTGGGTGGGAGAAAACTTTGGATAAATTGTACGAATTTTATTGGTTCGAAAATATGGCTAAGTACGTCCGAAAGTTTGTGTAAAATTGTATAACTTGCAAATTGACTAAGCCTCCATCCGAAAAGTTGCCGATAGAACTTCATACCACACCCAAAGTAGATATTCGATGGCATACGATACATATTGATATTACGGTCAAGTTGGACGGAAAGAGGGATTACAAGGAGTATATTATTGTCCAGATAAATGCTTTTACTAAGTTTTTTATTTGTACCACACATTAAATATTAACAGCGAAAGTTGTATAGACGCTTTAAAATTGGCAATATCCACATTTGGTGTACCATCGCGAATCATTGCAGATCAGGGTGGATCTTTTACTGGATCAAGTTTTAATGAATTCTGTGCGCCAGTCGCGCAAATGGCCAGGTAGAACGCGTTATGAGCGTTTTAAAACGTATGTTAACTGCAGTCGAAAGTAGTCAGCGTTCTTAGCAAGATGCTATAGGTGAAATTCAACAAGCTATAAATTGTACTGTAAATCGAATAACGAAATCTAGTCCTCTTGAATTGTTAATTGGGGAAGAGGCAAGACATTTAAACATGATACCGATTTGTGAAGAAAATAGTAAAGTTGATATCAATTTTGTAAGAAAAATGGCCAAAGAAAATATGCAAGACAATAAAAATAAAGCTAAAATTAATCATTTTAAAGTTGGCGATTATGTTTTGCTCAGAAACTAGGAGAGACATCACAAATTAGACAATTCCTTGCCCATTTCTTGTGGCAGAGGTGCTGGATGGACGTTATGTCTTGTAATCTTTAATTAATAAGCAAACATATAAGTATTCGCATGAAGCCTTGAGAAGTATGCCGGCAGAAGAGATTCCCGGAGAGTTGGATATGTGTAATGAGAACGCATTGGTGGATTCCAATGAGAGTGAAAACGTGTAAAGAGACGTTACAGACATGTTCGTGGGTTCCAACTATAGAAGGTGTTGAAAGAGACGCCAAGTCGTTTAAAGAGACGATAAATCGTTGAAAGAGACGATAAAACGTTGAAAGAGACCTTAGAGAAAGTTTTGAAAAAGACGCTATTGACGATTGTGGTTCAGACACTATATCTCGTGGAGTAAAAGGGTATACTAGATTCGATGAAAAGTATGTAACAGGCAGAACGAGGCGTTTCCGACCATATAAAGTATATATTCTTGATCAGGATCAATAGCCGAGTCGATCTGGCCATGTCCGTCTGTCCGTGCGTATGAACGCTGAGATCTCAGGAACTACAAAAGCTAGAAAGTTGAGATTAAGCATATAGACTCCAGAGACATAGCAAGCGCAAGTTTGTTGATTCATGTTGCCACCCCAACTCTAACGCCCACAAACTGCGCAAAGCTCCCACGCCCACACTTTTGAAAAATGCTTTGATATTCATTAATTTTAGCATTAGTCTTGTAAATTTCTATCGATTTGCCAAAAAACTTTTTGCCACGCCCACTCTTACGCCCACAAACCGCCAAAAACTGTCAGTGTTGAAGACTCCTTTTCGCACTTCTACTAGCTAAGTAACGGGTATCATATAGTAGTATACTATAGCGTTCTCTCTTGTTTTAATCAAAAATCGGGAGATCGATAGGATCATAGTTAGGCCCGGTTCGGAAAAATGTTATCCCGTTTGAGTTAGTCACGGTTCGCTCAGGGATTACTCCAATGCCGAAGATCGGGAGAGTTTCAGGAATATGGCAGGGAGCATGATAAAAAGCAAATCATAGCTCAATGGAAACCTTACCGACGAGCTAGCTAGTTGCAACTGAGGCAACTTAAATTATCCAAATTGTAAGAAAATAAAATGTCACATAAAGTGGTTTATTTACGCATTTATTAAGGGACTATGTATAAATTAATTAAAATTCGGGTGGCCACAGGGGGATCCCTCGCTGCAGTCTCCGATGATGTGCCGGTTGGCTGATGGTGTCCCTCGCACAGAGGAAGAGGGTGATATCCACTTGGAGAATTATGACGATTACGTTGGGAAGATGACTGTCTTCCTTAATGCAACTGGCCTAGGGACTCAGATTGCTATGATCAATATATAAAATTAACGACAGAATGCCGGAGTTGTTGGTTCATGAGCGATGGCTCTTTATTTTATGAATGTCCAAAGCGAACTGAACTTAAGGCTAACAAATATGAAACTCATAGCGGCCACTCCAACGGGTAGTGTTTGCCGGCTATGCACGGGCTTCCGGCCAGACGCTGTGTCAGCAGCTTGTGGTTGATAAAGAGTGTGTCATTTATAGTGGCCTGTTTGTCAAAGGTTATGAGGTGTGTGCCATGAGTCCAGATTTCTGTGCCGTTGTCCACTCGCACTTTGGCAGACCTATCGTTGATGATAATGATTCCTTCATCTACGTAGGTTATCGGATGCAGGTCACTTTTTTGTACTCGGCAGTGTGCTACCCCACCGGCGTGCAGTTCTTTGGCGCACGAACTCTCTGAAGCTAGGCGGCAGAATGTGGCTCTCGGTGATGCGGAGCAGTTTTTGATGGCGTAAACTTCTCCGCTGCATTCGGCTATGACATTGTCTATGATCTGCAACATCGTTCCACCATGGGCAACTGGGAAAATAGTGATCTTCTTGCAGGCTAATTTAATTTTGGGGAATTTAATGATACAGTGTAAAATGTTACGGGACTGTAAAATCTTTTCAGACGAGACGGACAAAAGATCTCCTATAGGTGTGTCGGAGGGTTCCTCAAGCCAAACTGTTTTTAAGTCTTCGTGATCTAAAATGTTCGGACTAACAATGTTAATCCTGGCTAGGGTTATTGCAAGCATTAAATTTTGTAATTCCGCCATCAACATGCGGTTTCTAGCAAGCAGTGTTTCATATAGGTGTCCAGTGTCTATTTGTGAGGTTTTGGCTGATCTCAAAATTGAATTGACGGTAGAGGTAAGTTGATTAATTTGATTTTGGGTTTTGGTGTTAATTTGGATCTGTCTATTGCTAGACTCGACTAATTTCATTTCGGAAAACCTGATTTTTTCTAAGTCGCTGGCATCTGGTGTCCCTGCTACAACCTTTAGCATAGATCCTAAGAAATCCAAGCTCCTAGCTACTCTGTGATGAACGCCCAACGACTCTAACAAGTCCTGGAGGTGGGCGGTATCCACGCTCAGAAGCTTCTTCATATGGGATAGCGGAAACATGTCTATCATGTTGGTTGTCTCCTCTATTACGCGCCCATATTCTGAGAGGTTTGCTGTGTGCGTGACGTAAGCAAACTCCTCCCATACTAGGATTTCGCCATCTACAACGGGGATGTACCTGGCCTGTGAATAATCGGTAACGTGGGCCGACGCCAAGGACAGGAGTATGCAAAATGTTGGTCCGATCCTGTGAAATTAAACTTTAGCTATTTTTATGCTTATAGAGGGTTTTCCCACCACCGATAAAATGAACCTAAAACAACTATGCCAGTGGCTATGAACCTATAGTAAAAAACAAAGTGCGCCAAGCGGCTTGAAGGTGTAATAACTAATGAATATAAAAAATAAAGTGCGCTTGAAGGTGTGATAAAAAATATAATATAAAAAATGAATATAAAAAATGAATAATAAAAAAACCATAAAGGACATTGTCGGTTATATCATTTAAGATTGTCCTTGTGGACCACCCTCCCCTTAATGAGGACCGTGGTCCCCAGGTCCGCTTCTACGGCTCTCTCCTCGCACAAGGGTGTGAGTTTATTTCCCAGCCTTCTATTGGATTTAACCAATACCTTCTCGCCGACTTCGAATACTCTGTGTTGTCGGGAGGCGTTTTCCCTGGTCCTGAGCGTGTTTTGTGCCTTAATGATTCTGTTCCGGATTTCCGTCTGTGGGTCATCTGGGTGCTCCTGCACGATGTCAACTGGTCGTTTGTCAACGACAGAGTGAATTGACTTATTATATTTGGCGGTTGCCAACAAAATAATTTCCACAGTATCGGTTATGCCCTTGTCGATTTTTAGGCAACGAGCAAGCTCCAAAAGGGTGCTATGAAAGCGCTCCACTTGCCCATTTGACACGCTATGGAGTGGCGGTGCATTGGCAATGCTAACGCCAAAGTGATTGTCAAGCATGGTCGAGATAGTATGCGAATTTAATGAAGGTTCATTATCGCAGTAAACTACTCTAGCCCTAGGGAAAAAATTCATAATCTGTAGTATGGCCGGTTTAAGGTCTTCGATTGTCCTAGAGTGGACATGTTGCACAATTGCGAACTTCGAAAACTTGTCAATGCAAGTGAGAAAATACTTTTTATCCGTAGAAAAAATGTCGATGTGCAGTAGTTCTCCCACATGAGAGGGGTTCGGAGTCTCGCCTAGCTCATGTTTTTTTGGGTGCCTATCGTATTTGGCTTTCGCGCATGTTTTGCAGTTTGCTACGATTTCGGTAGCCAACTTGGTCATCTTCGGAAAGTAGTACTCGGAGAGAACCTGCTTAACGTTTTCTTGGGCCGACCTGTGGGCCCTTTTGTGTTCTACGGTAAGAATTTCCCGTCTCTCAGGGACTGCAAAAATATCCGTTACACGGTTTTTGCAGTGCCAAAATTTGGTGGCTGGAAATCTCCGAACCAATTCGTCCTGTATTAGTGCCAGCGTGTGCAGGTCACAATGAATGGCGTTTACGCCCTTCGGAACGATTACATCTGCGAGTTCATCAATCAATGACTCTTTGCAGGGAAAGTTAATCGCATGCCGTCTCTTGTTTCCAAAGAGGACGAAGCTGCGCTTTAACGGAAAGCGTGCCTCCTCCAGAGTTATCTGGTTTTGAAAGCAGTTTAGGGGCTTATCCGTCGATTCGATAGTGTGCGTCAAGGAGAGCTCGCTGTGAATAGTGGCCACGCACGATTGAGCTTCTTGCTCCTCCATGACGTTAATTTGTTGCCGTGACAATGCATCGGCGACCAAGTTTTCTTTGCCGGGTTTGTAGAAAATACGCGCCCCTGATTCATCAATGCGCGCTTTCCACCTTTTAATCTTTGCATTCGGATTGCATTCCGATACTGCAAAGGTTAGCGGCTGGTGGTCGGTAAAGAGGTTGATATCTTTAACCGCATACAGGTAATGCCGTAGCTTGGCCAAAGCCCAGACTATGGCTAACATAGGCGTAGTTAACCTCGTTGGTGGCGTAGTTAACCTCCCTATCTTTCAATGTCCTTGAGATCATTGTTATTGGGCGTCCCTCTTGGGACAATACTGCGCCAATGCCATGGGCCGAGGCATCTGTCGTTAGATCAAATGCCTTTTTGTAGTCGGGGTACCTTAGCATCACGTCGTCGGGTGCCAAGATGTTTCGTAGTTTCTGGAACGCTTGTTGCTGCGTCTCCGAGAACTGAACCGGAATGTTTCGTGACCTGTGTCTACTAACTGTTCCGTTTTCCCCTTTTAGGATGTCTGATACAGGCCTTGCTATTGCCGCGAAGTCCTTAATAAAACATCTGTAGTAGCTGGCTAGGCCTAGAAATGACCGTACCTCAAAAACACTTTTGGGTTCCGGAAATTCTTTTATAGCCTTAACCTTTTCTGGGTCTGTTGTAGCACCGTTACAAGTGACTATAAACCCAAGGAAGCTCACACTTTTCTTAAAAAAGCTGGACTTTTCTACCGATACCCTCATGTTCGCAACGTGCTTGATGTGAGAGTTTTCGTCTTCGGAGTAGATAATTACGTCGTCAACGTAAACATAGCAGAACTTGCCGATTTGTTCCCGTAGGATGTCGTCGATTGTCCTCTGAAAAATGCTGCCTGCAGTTTTGAGGCCAAACGGTAGTCTGCGAAATTCGTATTTTCCCCCATTCACAGAGAAAGAGGTTTTTTCCCTGTCGCGTTCTGCAAGAATGATTTGGTGATAGCCAGACTTGAGGTCCAGCGTGGAGAAATACTTCGCATTGCCTAGGTTGCTCAATATCATGTTAATATTTGGCATGGGGTATTTATCGGGCACTGTTCTTTCGTTTAGCTTGCGGAAGTCGATAACTAGTCTCATTTTCCGGTTGCCATGGTCATCGGTCCCTTTTTTATCTACAACCCATATCGGGTTGTTGTAAGGGGATACCGACTTCTGAATTATCCCGTTTTTAAGCAGATCTTCAATCTCTTTGTTGACGAAGTCCGCCGCCCCCATTGGGTACGGGTATAATTTAGCGTATATGGGCTCCTCACTAACTGTTCGGATGGTAGCTACCACCGATATGTTATAGGGCAAAGCCTCGTTAGGGTTTGCAAAAGCCTTCTTCCTAGTCTTCAGCATTTCTAAGAACGCGTTTCTGACTAAGGGTGGCGCATCTGAGCAGTCCACTTCGGTAAAATTGACGTCGGGGCATGGGTGGAATTCAATTTTCTCTTCTCCATTGCCCCATCTGAGGTGGCCGGAGGCCAGACAAAGCGATGCCCCTGCCTGTTTAAGTAGGTCGAGGCCAATGATCGCGTCGAAGGAAGACAAATCAGGTAAAATGAAGAACGTGGCCTTCAAATTAAAAAGTGACACGAAGCATTTTTTCGTGATCTTGGTAACACCATGGAGTGAATGGATGGTGAATGGGGAATCGACGGGGCGAACGTCTTTTAAGCCTTTGTGAGGCCGGATAAAATTTTTTGACGCACCCGTGTCGATGAGGAACTTCATCTCTTTCCCCGCTACTCTTCGTCTGATGACGGGCAGCAGGGATTTTCCCCTAAAAAATTAATCACTTCTAAATCATATTCAGAAATGGTGTCGTCGTCGACTTTGTCCGCCGCGCTGGAGGCTGTGGTTGCGTACGTGCCCTCGGCCTGATCTACGCTCTGAGCGATGTGATTAACCCTTTGCCTCTTGTGAGGGCGTGAACGACCGAAGTGGGCGGGCTTCCCGTTTTGGTAGGCCTGTGCCTGAGTGGGTTGTCTCAACCTGGACATAGACGGGTCAACCTCCATGGGTTCTGGTGTGTTTTCACGACGCCTGTCGTTATGCGGAGCCGAGTGTACCTGAGCCTTAACCTGTTTAGTAAAGTGTGGGTTTTTTCCCCCGCTTACTTGGGAGTGCGCTAGGTAGGGCGTTTGTTGGCGTTCTTGCGCCATTGGGTATTGCTTCTCTATCCTCCAGGCTTTTTGCAAACGATTTTGCGAAGGTGTACCTTTCGTGGTTTGATTCCACTTCCTGAGCTAATGCCAACGCAGTTGGCATGTCCTTCGGCTTCGCCGAGAAGAGGACATCGGAAAGACTGCGCTTGAGTCCCGAAATAAATATACGGAGCGCATCATCCCGAAACTTGTCGCATAAGATTTTTGCCGCCGCCGTTTCATACGACATGGTGGCTTTATTGGTGACCTCGTCGTAGTATTGTAATATAGTCAGGCTCCCCTGTCTGAGGGTGCCCATCTCCTGCTCGTTGACGTGAATCGCGCGTTTGTCACTATATGTGAAATCGAGGCGATCTATGATCGCATCGAAATTCAATACAGTGCCGAACGAAGATAGCACCGCATCGGCAGGGCCTCTTATTTTACTTCTGATTATAACGACCGCCTGGTAGTGGCGTGAGCTATTTACATAATTTCTAAATATGTAATATGCGGCTACCGCCGCCTGTCGCCAAGAGACATATGTCTCTTGTGCTCCCGTAAATTCGGGCAAGCATTTTACGGCATCCAGAGGCTCGTTGCACTCGACGTTGCCCGTGATATCAATGGGTTGGTATACCTTGATTATAGGGGCTGCCGCTTGTGTGGGTGCGATCTGCACCGCTGCAATTTGGGTAGCCAACTGTTGTATAGTTTGGCGCATTTCTTCTTTTCTGCGCATGGCTTCACCGGCCGCTTCTGCCAAGGCATGATTAACGGCGGCCTGAATCACAGCCTTAAGCTGATCTGGGTCCATGGTTCTAACTGAAGGGGGGTCAGCGGGTGCCCGTATTGGGGTGGAAGTGCGCGGGGGCCCTTCACTGTCGGAATCTGAGCCGCTAGCGTACCGTTTATTTTCTCTATATTGTGTAAACGGGGAGCTCATATGTGCTTAAGTTAAACTGCACTGGTATGCAATGCCCGCTCAGCTATTTTGCCCATGAAGGCAGCTGGCAATGCAAGAAGTACGCGGGGACGGGGCCGCCGCCTTAACAACTATGTATGAAGCTGTTCGAACCAAGCCGTCGCCTCGCGGAGCAGCGGCAAGGTAAGGGGGTATGCGGGAGCTGAGCTTCCGCCACTATAAACAAAGAAGCGAAGAATAAATAATTGAAATACAAATGCATGCGCGGCCGTATCGGGTTCACAGCGGTGGAGTGGGGACAATAAAAGATACAAAGTGGACTGCGAAGCTAATACCAACAATTTCTACTCGAACGATGTGATATACAAAACCGAATTAAATGTCAAATAAAAATTCAAATCTGGTATATTAAATTGTGAGAGCCTTGGCTCTGATATTTAGCCCCCGCAATATGTTAATTGTCTCACCAAAAATATTTGCAGTGTAACAGCATATAATGTTTGTTGGGTGCACAATGCGAAAAAAGTTTAACTGCTCGGCGAAATAGCAATGCGCGGTAACACAAACTGTGAGCGAATTAAATTAAATTAATTTTTTATACGCCGTATTTGCAACGGATTATGATGTTAATTAAATTTTTTCGCAGTGAAAATATGTGATAATATTATAATATTTATTTATTAAACAATGGGGTTTCGGGTAAATCTCCTCCACCGGATAAAAAATTGGGATTAAACACCAAACACCTATTAGTCGTCACATTCAATATTGAGATTTTTGAAAAACACTCTTCAGACTGGTTTATTTTAATATTTTAATACTGGTCTGAACTATGGAATATGTATCGAAGACGTAAAGGGTTTGACCAGCGGGCCCACTTACATGTTTTGTAATTAATTTGTCTATTATGTATGATATGGGCGGGTGCGTGTTTCCCGCTAGTTGAGCGCCAATTAATTAAAATTCGGGTGGCCACAGGGGGATCCCTCGCTGCAGTCTCCGATGATGTGCCGGTTGGCTGATGGTGTCCCTCGCACAGAGGAAGAGGGTGATAAATCCACTTGGAGAATTATGACGATTACGTTGGGAAGATGACTGTCTTCCTTAATGCAACTGGCCTAGGGACTCAGATTGCTATGATCAATATATAAAATTAACGACAGAATGCCGGAGTTGTTGGTTCATGAGCGATGGCTCTTTATTTTATGAATGTCCAAAACGAACTGAACTTAAGGCTAACAAAATATGAAACTCATAGAGGCCACTCCAACGGGTAGTGTTTGCCGGCTATGCACGGGCTTCCGGCCAGACGCTGTGTCAGCAGTTTGGCCGGAGCGAGTCTTCGGACGATCGGTCGTAGCCGTCGCCCGGTTAACTTTAGTTAACTTATACATATATTTGTATACTTTTGCTTATACTTATTTTCATGTGTGACACGAGGTTTGTTGAGTTGCCGCTCATTTTAATGGACTTGTAGCAGATATTGCAGATTGCGCGGTTTTTAAAATATTTTATATAAATGCTATTTTTTTTTTTAAATGCTTTGCTTTTATTTATTGAATCTTCTCATTTACGAGACTAACAATAAGTGTATCAAATCTATAACCTAACTAGGAGTCATGTAGACTGAGACAGTGGCCCTGACAAGTTATGGCTGGGTTGGAAGGTCTGTACGTTGCAGGCGGGTTCGGCTGGAGACCCGAGTCAAGACCCTTGCTAGAGGATTTGGGTGGACAGGGAGTTTTTCATTGTAGGACGCTTTTTGCTTGTCTATTTCATCTTTTACTGCGAGAATGCCGAGGTCCCTGTGGATGTTTTGGTTACTAATATACAATGGTGCCCCAGTGATAGTTCGCAGGATCTTTGATTGGGCTCGCTGTATGATGTCTATGTTGGTTCTGCTCGCGTTCCCCCACAGCTGGGAGCCATACGTCCAGATTGGCTTTAGAGTGGAGTTGTAGAGCAGCACCTTGTAGTCCAGACACAAGGGCGATTGTGAGTTTATAATCCAGTGGAGGCTGCTGGCTTTCAGTTTTAGGTGCAGTTTCTTGCATTTGATATGTCTACGCCATGTTAGACGTCTGTCGAGGTGGATGCCGAGATACGTTACTTCATTAACTTGGGGGATCTGCGTGCTATTCATACAGAGCGGAGGGCAAGTTTGTCTGTTAAGGGTAAACGTTATGTGTTTACACTTTTGTTCGTTTATTTTAATACGCCAGTCAGATAGCCACTTCTCGACTACCACGAGGTGGTTGGCGAGTTGGGTTGTTGCACGGACTGGGCATCTGGAGCGGCTAAGGATCGCAGTGTCGTCGGTGAAGGTGGATGTTGTTAGTCGGTCACTCGTGGGAATATCTGCTGTGTAAAGGACGAATAAAGTTGGCCCAAGTGCGCTACCTTGTGGGACCCCAGCTTCGATAGTGTAGCTGTCGGAAATTGTTGTGTTACATCTTACTGCGAAGGCTCTATTGTGGAGGTAGGATTCAAGGAGTTTATGAGTGCACCCGGGCAAGTGTGTTTTAATTTTATGCATGAGGCCTTTGAGCCAGACGCGGTCGATTGCTTGAGATACGTCGAGAAATATCGCGCTGCAATATTCCCTATGTTCGAAAGCTGTGCGAATTTCTGATGTTTTTCTGTTTACTTGCTCTTTAGTTCCGTGTTTTTCTCTGAAGCCAAATTGATGGGCTGGGATAATGTTGTTGGCTCCCATATATGGTATTATGCGCGTTAGAAGGCATTTTTCGAATAATTTGGACAGGCATGATAATAAACTTATTGGTCTGTAAGATGACAGAATCGTGTGATCTTTTCCGGGCTTCGGTATCATTATAATAATTGATTTTTTCCATTTCCTTGGATAGTAGCCGAGACTTATGATTCCATTGAAGAGTTTACAGATGACCTTAATAGCACAGTATGGAAGTTCCATTATCATTTTTGTAGTTATTAGGTCACCGCCTGGAGCCTTTTTTGATTTTAGCTCCCTGATGACTTTTGTGATCTCGTTCGGCTGAAATGTAGTTGGCGTGGATTCAGTTTCGAGGTGGATTTGCGGAGGAACATAATCATTACCTGCGGGGTTCGGCTGGAAAACGCCTCTGAGATGTAAGGCAAAGATTCGGCTTTATCTTTGTCGCTGCGGGCCCAGCACCCTGAAGAATTCCTTATAGGGGTGACGGTTTGAATTTGAGAGCTTAGATTTGGGTGAGCCCTCCACAAGGGATGCTTTGTACTAGTTGGCGAGAGTTTTCCAATATATTTAAGTTGTTCATTTTCAGCTTCTTGCTTCAGGGCCCGGTTTAGATTGCGGGTGGCTTCAGTAAGACGTTGCTTTGAGCATGGCGATCTGCTGGTTTGCCACGCTTGTCGCAGACGCCTCTTTTCCAGAACCAGCTGTTCAATTTGCCGGTTGGTTTTGAACTTCTTCCTTCCGTTTAGGGGTTGAGATCCTGGCTGCTGTGACGAGTACCTCTTCCAGTGCGGCGGTGGAGCAGTCGATGTCCGCTTCGATATTTAGTTGGGGGGTTAGCTCAATGTGGGAACTCACATACTTTCTGTATTTCATTCAGTTAGTGTTTGTAGAAGGCTTATCAACAAAGGCGAGTGGTCAGATGAGAGATCCGGTAGTGCTATGGCTCTTACTAGATTGCGTGGGATGTTTTTTGTCACCGCGAAATCAATTAGATCTGGCATCTTGTTTGGGTCTGCAGGCCAATATGTGGGGCTACCAGGAGAAACGTAGTCCAGTTTATTGCTCACCTTTATAAGTGCATTATACAGTTGCCTTCCCTTGGGAGTCACGAGGAGTGATCCCCAGTGCGTGTGTTTGGCGTTGTAGTCTCCTGCGGCTATTAAGCGATCCCCCAGAGTGTTGTAGAAGTTCATGAATGACCTTCAGAGATATTAAATCGAGGTGGGCAGTAGACAGCGGCAATGCAGAGGTTGCCGTTTCCTGAGATCACTTTTATGGACGTGGTTTGCAGGTAATTTATTGCAAACCTTTGATGAATGTGGTGTTTGATGCGTTCTCTGATTAAGATGCCCGTTCCGCCGTGGGCCTTGTCATCCGGATGATCTGTGCGGAAAAAGGTATAACCTCTTATATGGAAGTTATATCTCCCTGTGAGGTGCGTTTCAACCAGCAGCATGGCGTCGATGTGATTTACGTTTAGGAATTCAGTTATTTCAAGTTTATGCCGTGAAATGCCGTTGGCATTCCACATGGATATACGTAGGTTAGTCATTTATTATTTGGACTGTTGTGCTACAAGCAACTGAATTACCATGTTCTGGTTCTGAACAAGGGTTTGCATGGTTGTTTTCATGAATGACATAAGTTCCATCATACTTTGTTGCACGGTGAACATCATAGATTCTAATTTGCTTTGCGGTTGCACTGGAACCTGCTGAGCATTTTCTGAGTGAGGCTGGGGCGGATTTTCCATGCCTGTTCTTAGTGCTTCGGCGTAGGAGATTCCCTTGGTTGTATCTAGCTGCCAAAAAGATGATCTGGCTGCCTTGGCGAAATGTTGTTGGTGCGTAGCTAACGCTCGTCGCATGCGACTCTTCAGCTCCTTGTAGACCGCACAGCCTCTGTAGTTTGCCGTATGGTTTCCTCCACAGTTGCCACATTTTTTCATTTGGGGGTCTTCTTTGTTTGCGGGGCAGTTTACGGAGTTGTGGAAGTCTCCGCAGACTACGCAGACCGTCCGAAGTGTGCAGTATGTCTTGGTGTGTCCATACTCTTGGCAGTTTGTGCATTGAACAGGGCCGTTGCGTTTGTGGGGTTCTTTCACGGTGATTCTTCGATGCAGTAATTTTATGCATGAGGCCTTTGAGCCAGACGCGGTCGATTGCTTGAGATACGTCGAGAAATATCGCGCTGCAATATTCCCTATGTTCGAAAGCTGTGCGAATTTCTGATGTTTTTCTGTTTACTTGCTCTTTAGTTCCGTGTTTTTCTCTGAAGCCAAATTGATGGGCTGGGATAATGTTGTTGGCTCCCATATATGGTATTATGCGCGTTAGAAGGCATTTTTCGAATAATTTGGACAGGCATGATAATAAACTTATTGGTCTGTAAGATGACAGAATCGTGTGATCTTTTCCGGGCTTCGGTATCATTATAATAATTGATTTTTTCCATTTCCTTGGATAGTAGCCGAGACTTATGATTCCATTGAAGAGTTTACAGATGACCTTAATAGCACAGTATGGAAGTTCCATTATCATTTTTGTAGTTATTAGGTCACCGCCTGGAGCCTTTTTTGATTTTAGCTCCCTGATGACTTTTGTGATCTCGTTCGGCTGAAATGTAGTTGGCGTGGATTCAGTTTCGAGGTGGATTTGCGGAGGAACATAATCATTACCTGCGGGGTTCGGCTGGAAAACGCCTCTGAGATGTAAGGCAAATGATTCGGCTTTATCTTTGTCGCTGCGGGCCCAGCACCCTGAAGAATTCCTTATAGGGGTGACGGTTTGAATTTGAGAGCTTAGATTTGGGTGAGCCCTCCACAAGGGATGCTTTGTACTAGTTGGCGAGAGTTTTCCAATATATTTAAGTTGTTCATTTTCAGCTTCTTGCTTCAGGGCCCGGTTTAGATTGCGGGTGGCTTCAGTAAGACGTTGCTTTGAGCATGGCGATCTGCTGGTTTGCCACGCTTGTCGCAGACGCCTCTTTTCCAGAACCAGCTGTTCAATTTGCCGGTTGGTTTTGAACTTCTTCCTTCCGTTTAGGGGTTGAGATCCTGGCTGCTGTGACGAGTACCTCTTCCAGTGCGGCGGTGGAGCAGTCGATGTCCGCTTCGATATTTAGTTGGGGGTTAGCTCAATGTGGGAACTCACATACTTTCTGTATTTCATTCAGTTAGTGTTTGTAGAAGGCTTATCAACAAAGGCGAGTGGTCAGATGAGAGATCCGGTAGTGCTATGGCTCTTACTAGATTGCGTGGGATGTTTTTTGTCACCGCGAAATCAATTAGATCTGGCATCTTGTTTGGGTCTGCAGGCCAATATGTGGGGCTACCAGGAGAAACGTAGTCCAGTTTATTGCTCACCTTTATAAGTGCATTATACAGTTGCCTTCCCTTGGGAGTCACGAGGAGTGATCCCCAGTGCGTGTGTTTGGCGTTGTAGTCTCCTGCGGCTATTAAGCGATCCCCCAGAGTGTTGTAGAAGTCCATGAATGACCTTCAGAGATATTAAATCGAGGTGGGCAGTAGACAGCGGCAATGCAGAGGTTGCCGTTTCCTGAGATCACTTTTATGGACGTGGCTTGCAGGTAATTTATTGCAAACCTTTGATGAATGTGGTGTTTGATGCGTTCTCTGATTAAGATGCCCGTTCCGCCGTGGGCCTTGTCATCCGGATGATCTGTGCGGTAAAAGGTATAACCTCTTATATGGAAGTTATATCTCCCTGTGAGGTGCGTTTCAACCAGCAGCATGGCGTCGATGTGATTTACGTTTAGGAATTCAGTTATTTCAAGTTTATGCCGTGAAATGCCGTTGGCATTCCACATGGATATACGTAGGTTAGTCATTTATTATTTGGACTGTTGTGCTACAAGCAACTGAATTACCATGTTCTGGTTCTGAACAAGGGTTTGCATGGTTGTTTTCATGAATGACATAAGTTCCATCATACTTTGTTGCACGGTGAACATCATAGATTCTAATTTGCTTTGCGGTTGCACTGGAACCTGCTGAGCATTTTCTGAGTGAGGCTGGGGCGGATTTTCCATGCCTGTTCTTAGTGCTTCGGCGTAGGAGATTCCCTTGGTTGTATCTAGCTGCCAAAAAGATGATCTGGCTGCCTTGGCGAAATGTTGTTGGTGCGTAGCTAACGCTCGTCGCATGCGACTCTTCAGCTCCTTGTAGACCGCACAGCCTCTGTAGTTTGCCGTATGGTTTCCTCCACAGTTGCCACATTTTTTCATTTGGGGGTCTTCTTTGTTTGCGGGGCAGTTTACGGAGTTGTGGAAGTCTCCGCAGACTACGCAGACCGTCCGAAGTGTGCAGTATGTCTTGGTGTGTCCATACTCTTGGCAGTTTGTGCATTGAACAGGGCCGTTGCGTTTGTGGGGTTCTTTCACGGTGATTCTTCGATGCAGTAAGAGCTGCAGTTTGTAGATCGGGTGCACTTCGTTTTTCTTTAAGGCTTTGCTATCTGGTTCGAGCTCGACCTTGAAAAGTGGTTGCGGTTTTTTGTTTCTGTTAACAATATTGCTCACATTTTGGCACAGAAGCCCATGGCCTTAAGGGCTTCTTGAATTTCGAGGGGGTGACGTCAGGTTCTATTCCTTTTAGCACAACTTTCAGTCCCTTGCTGCTTTTTAGTTGATAGGTGTAAAAGTTCTTTTTTGTGTCTTCCAGGTACTTAGACACAGCTCGGAAGTGTTCTTCGGACTTCGTTTGAACCTTTGTTTCGTGAATGTTCCCTTTAATAAGCGGAACAGCATGGAAATTCTCGTCCCCGACCAGCGCAACAATTTTGTTGACCAGGGCGCTTGAACTTTTTTCCCTTACGTAAATAGGGGGGGCTTATGTTTCTTTGGGTCTCCTGCCCCAACTCTGGTTGGTTGTTGTCCGCCTCTGCTGATGGAGAATCGGTTTTCATTGGAGCTCCTCGTTTGATCGGTGCTTTTGTTGGTTCGATTGATCTTGGGTTTATTGCCAACCGTGTTGGGTGGACTAAGTTGCGCTTAATCTGGATGTAGCGGTCCATGCCGGTCTGTATAGGCTGCTTATTGCTTATCGAGGCTTGTTGCTTATCGAGGCTAACTGTTTTTGTTGCCATTTTATTTTGTTGTGCGGCCGTTGGGACCGAACTCGCAGTATTGGTAGTTGGTTTAATTATTGGTGGTGAGTTTGCTGCAGAAATTTTAGCACTGCTTGTTGTTGGAGCTTCATTCAGCGAAGCCGGCGGTGATGGGGTTTGGCATTGGTAACTCCATGATGCGGGAGTTGGGGTGAGCAGAGAGGGTGAGCAAGAGCTGGCTCTCTTGCTGTCGACGGTCAGTAGAGTCGAGTTGCTCTTTGTCGACTTCTGATTTGATCTATATCTCTAGTTGAGAAATAGGAGTAGCAAGCATTTCTTGGGTTGACGGAGCTTCTACGCTCATTCTTTTGATCGCTGCTCATTTTTTCGAGCTTGTTGCGTGGCTTATTTGTTTAAATTAAATTAAATCAAATTTTGAATTTAATTTTGAAATTACGCGCCCAACGTTCGCACCTCAGCAATGGTCTTACAGTTGATGTGGCAACGCCACTCGCTCATGATCGCCCTCCGAGATAAGTTGGCAGCGCTGTCAGCTGTTTTATCAGCTGCAAAAATTGCAAACTTATATATTTTGCTAACCACCTGCAACACGCGGTCATTCAGCACGCCTAGGTTACGCGCAGAACTATGGCACAAGTCCACCGTTTGTTTTTGCAGATTTGCCGCTAACACTGTTCAGCACAACCACGTTAACACGAGATTTTCGCGCAGCGCTATCGAAAGACTGTAGTAGCCCTGAGGTAGGTGTTCACTAGAACGCAGAGGGCTCTCTAGCGTATAGATGGATCGGTGTTCATGCACTTCTTGCAATTGCTCGATACAAAGCTCGTCGGATATGGCGTGGGTCTTCCTCCTCATCTATATGTTACACCCGTTCTACTACGAAAAGTTTTAAGTGCACTATCTGTTCTCTAAATGATTGGTTCAAAAGGTGTAATACTCGGACTTAACAGACGGACCCTAAAAAGTAGTGTATTAGAGAGGCGGATACCAGCAATAGGGTGTTAAGTTGCCCCCATTCTATACCCTCCCAACCTTGATAACGCTTGTATATTCATTGGTTACTTAACAATTATTTTATTATATTTCAATTCATTTCATTGGATATTGACATTCGCATCACGGTACTGGCAACAGACCCGGATTGGTGGATTTATCTATTCATAATAACCACTATTCATAATACAAAATAATCTAAATCGGTTCCCTTCATGGGTGTTCTTCTCAATTACAAGTTTTCCAAAACAAAATAAAGATAGTTCGTTAGATTAACCTACATGCTTTCTTATACGCCGGTTTTACAACTCCCACTTAAAATTGAATATAAAAATATATGCGCTACGTTTGCCGATATTGCGGCTTAATCACTTACGTACAGATCCTCGCTGCTGATTCGCTGGGCCCATCGAGATGCAGGTGCTGTGTAAAACGTTGTCAAAGTAAATGCGCAGTTAATTCATTCTTAAATGGGATATACTCCGGCGGTATACAGATCGCTTTCTGTTTTACAACTATATGAAAAAGAACATAACTAGTATAAGATAAACGGTCTGACTTAAAGTTTTAATTTAATGAATGCAAACGACTTCTCTGTCTATGGCTTTAAACGATGGCGGTCCTTAATGATTGCCTGCTCTTGCAGCATCCGTATTCGTAATTTCTAAATTATATGGCTGCGACACACGTGCTTCGGTTCGGCTGACGAGCTTCTGCGGATCTCTCTTCAAGACGATCTACTTCTGGGAGACGACTTTCCTTAAACATGAGCCGCACGTGGCCGGCGCGCTACGGCGGGCTTGCTTATAGCAAAACGGTAAATGCGGCTTTTCAGCGGCGTGCGAGGCGGTTCAGATTTGGTGATATCCTGCATCTTGCTAGGATTGGCTAGTCCCTAGCGACGATTTTCATTCTGTGGTGGTTCAGGCGGTGTTGCCTAGGCCGAGGTGCTGTTCTGTTCCGACATCAAGTTACTGGCCGTGAAATGTGCTGAACGCGCCCAGTCACTGTGGCTGCGCGCTGAACGCGCCCATAAACTGTGGCTGCACGCTGAACTGTAGGCTGGCCAGGTCCAGAAGGGTGATTTAACAAATGTAAGCGCGAGAGCGCCCGCGACAAGCGCGTGTTCTGGCCTTGACCTACGTCAAAAAAACATAAACCTACGAACTTTACGGCTGCAAATATTTACCTGAGCAAGCGAGTAAATATAGACTGATTTCACTGACTTCAATATCTGGTTTTGTTCACAAACTGGGATTTATGTAACACCCTCGTGGTTAAAGAAAGTCCACGTGGCTTTACTTCTTTGCACTAGATGATGACTTTTCGCACGTTTAAATACTTCGAGATTGCAAAACCAAATGAACGAGCTGATCTACGCATTGTACAGTCGATGTGCACTGGAATTTGCGCGAACCGCTAGAAACGGGACTTTTCCCGGCTCTGTCTCTATTCTATTCTGTCTGCGTGCCTTGCGAATGTGTGCGAGAGCGAGATAGTTAGATAACTGGGAGTATTGAAGCGGTGCGACTAGTTCTGCATTACCGATTGGAATTACTACTCTAGCTTTTACACTGGGCCTGAACGAATTTAAGGGCAATTTGTATTTTCTGCTGCGGTACAATTTATTTTGTTTTGGCTTTCTATGCTGACCCCTACACCACAGTTAATTCAGCAAGAGTCATATCTCGACGAAGTATTAACTGAAAAAGGTCAGTCGCAATTCGGCGAAGCGTTAAGTTCGAATATCCTTTAGGTGATAAACACCCAAACCTTGCTAGAATCGTCTACTAACTCAAAATAGATGTTACTGATTCTCTTTGACACTTTAGCTTTAATGAAAACAGGAGCGAGTTTGGCACTAAACTTTTTAGCTGCGTTGCTTTGCGCAAAATTGCGGGCATATACTGTGTCGCCTACGTTCAAACGTACTGAACGGCTACGCAAATCATATACTTTCGCATTGTTTGCATGTGTCTCTCTCATTTTGCCTCGTGCTTCCCTGCGCGCTAACTGAACTATATCAAGCGTTTTTAATGCTGTATCGTTGTTCAATAACTGCAATCTTCTTAAGAGTTCATAATCCTGTCCATTCATCATCATATTCTGCCCAAAGCATAAGAAATACGGTGAAAATCCGGTGCTCCGATGTACGCTAGCTCTCAAGGATGCGCTAATTTTCTCAATATGATTGTCCCAAGTAGTATGATCAGACCCGATATACGCTCTAATTGCCGCTAGTACGGATCGGTTTACTCGCTCGCTCGCGTTGGCTTGGGGCGAGTAAATAGCTGTGCACACATGCTTCACACCAAATCGAGTTAAGAACGCCTTAAAATTACCAGACTTAAACTGCGACCCGTTATCTGTTAATATAGATTCCGGAACGCCGAATGTAGAAAAGACATTCTTCAATAAGAAGTCGCATATCTTCTCAGATGTAAATTTTCGCATTGGATGCAAGAAATGGAATTTGGTGTTATGGTCGACTATTATAAGGAGCCCTATATTTCCGCTCTTCGAACGGAGGTCCATGTAAAGTTTCTGGAATGGCCGTTCTGACGTTGTCGGATTACCCATTGGCGGTCTGAGAATATGATTGGGACTCTTTGTAGCTTTGCATACGAACAGTTCGCTACGTAGTCTCGAATCTGAGTCACCATTCCGGGCCAAAATAAATATCGTTTTATCTTTTCGATCATTTTAGTCATTCCGAATGAGCAGAATCCGGTGAGTCGTGTGCGCGATTTAAGACTTGGTCAGTTAGTAGTTTCGGAATCCAGAGTTTCCAAGACTCTTCCTGTAGTCTATCTCCTCTGGAGGGCTCTGTTCTTTTATACACGAATTTATCTATTACTTTCAAATCGGGCAACCTATCCTGATTTTCTTTGACACGGTTGACTAGATCAAGATACTCTTCCGATAGGAATTCGTTAGATGATAAATTGACAATGGGGCCAGAATCAGTCAGTTCGCTTATGACGTCTTCTTCGCGCCTCGAAAGTGCGTCAGCTACAACGTTCTGCGATCCCTTCCTGTGCTTTACGTTAAATGAAAACCCCTGCAACTGAATTGCCCACCTGGCTAAGCGTCCAGAAAGATCTTTCTGTTTCATTAGCCATTGCAACGACGCATGATCAGTAACTACGCAGAAGTCTTGACCTTCGATATAGGGTCTAAACTTATTAATGCCTTTAATAACCGCTAGGCATTCCAGCTCAGTGACTGAGTAATTGCGCTGCGCTTTACTTAGTTTCTCTGACATATATGCAATTGGCAGCTCGACTCCGTCATGTTCTTGTGCTAAACACAGCCGAGTCCGTAAGACTGGCATCACATAACAAAATAAACTTCCTATCGAAGTCTGGAGTTCTTAATACCGGCGAGGATGTCAGTTTAGCTTTTAATAGGCTAAATGCATTCTCTGCCTCCGGATTCCAACAGAAAGTCTTGTTCTTCTTCAGAAGTTCGGTCAAGGGAAACGTGATGGAAGCATAATTGTCTACGAAACGCCTGTACCAACCAGCGAGCCCGAGAAATCTTCGGAGCTGCTTAACAGTGTTCGGTATTGGGAATGTATCTATGGCACTGACTTTGCCTGGATCTACCTTCAGTTTACCGTGACCAATAATAAAGCCTAAGTACTTAATTTCCGTCATACAAAATTTTGATTTCGCTATATTAATCGTGAGATTAGCCTGACGAAGATACATAGCGATCTCTTCCAGTAAGCTCATGTGAGATTCGAAATCGTCTGACAGGACTAGCAAATCGTCTAGGTATACAAACACCCTAGTACGTAACGTAGCTGGTATTACTAAATCCATTAGTCTGCATAAAGTTTGTGCTGCGTTACACAGACCAAAAGGCATTACTTTGTACTGATACAAAGGTCGATTCGGTATGGTAAACGCCGTGCACTGTCTTGACTTTTCCTCCAGCGGAATTTGCCAGAATGCGTGCTTCATGTCTAGACCTGTGATATAACGTGCTGGTGGTAACCGGCTGAGAATTCCATCAACGTGAGGAAGCGGATAAGCATCTTTAATAGTCAGCTTATTCACCTCTCGCGAATCTAAGCATAGTCTAACTTTCTCTCCCCGCTTGACTAGTACGCAGTTGCTGCTCCATGGGCTTCGGGATTCTTCTATAACGCCTAGGGATAGCATGTTCTCAATTTCTGCGAACATCATTTTTTCTTTAGCTGGTGAAATTGGCCAATGTCGCTGCTTCACAGGCTTTGCTTCACCTACATCGATGGAGTGTTCTATTAGCTGCGTTCTTCCTAATCCTTCGGTTTCGAAAGAAGGTAGCTTGCAGATAACGCCTTTCAGTCTTATCTGTTGCTCTGCCGATAACGAATGCATTTTTGGGCTATCAACGACTTCATTGTCTCTTCCTACATCAAGTTCCGAAACAGATTCTGTTTCCTCTGTTATCTTGCTCAACAATCCGAAATCGCGCCAGAAATCAATACCCAGATAGATATTTTTGAGGTCTGGTATAACGAAAAATTCAACTTTCTTGGTGCGATTTCTGTAAGTGATATCGACACTAGTCTACCCGTAACAGGACACTCAGTGTTATTCGCTGTTTTTACGCGACCTGAACATTTTCGCAATTCCGGATGACCGTTAAGATCTTTAGCGGCCTTGCCACCGATGCAACTAATAGTAGCGCCTGAATCTAGCAAAGCTGTATAACGTGCGTTATAAATATAAATTTCGGTGTACAAACGGTTATCGGAATTAAGAAAGATGGCTGCGACTAGCTTCTTCCTATATTGTCGAACGTTCAACCAAAACCGTTGTATTCGTAATGTTGATCGTCTGTGTTTCTGAGAAAACAATACAGCTGCTGACGTCTCCGAAAATTCGTTGTCTGACTGCTGCATAATTCGCTTCTCGAATGTGGTACGGCTGTGGGACTCTAGTTCTGTTTAAAAATTGACTTTTTCGAGATGGTTAGTGGGTATGTTCAGATCCGAACTCTCGAATGTATCGGTCTGCTTACTACTGTTGGTCGTTAATATTTCGGACACGACGCGTGGACTAGGCTCGACGCATCCGGTTGTCGGTTTTCCGGCTGCTTACAATTCTGACAGTTGGCTTGAACGTGTTCTTGGCTCCACATCCGTAGCAAAGATATTGCGAGCTTCGAGACATTCGTCAAATCGATGTCCAAGCTGCTCGCAGTTCCAGCGTTTCGCTGGCTTGCGCTTGTAAAGCGGCGACATCTCCTTTCTCTGTATCCTCGAGTCCTCTTCGATTTGAGACACACTGGGACGGACTGAGAAATTCTTGTGCCCTAGCGACTGTCTGTTCTGCTTGCAGAATTGCTCGTGAGTGCGTATTTCTTCTCGCAGGATTACTAAACTGTTTATTCGCAAATGCATCAACTCGCATCTGAGAGATGGTTTCCCTTGTCGGATAAGGAGTTGGACTAGAGATTCTCAGAAATACGGGTACTCAGTCGAGAAACTAGTTTTTCAATCTGGAACTGATAGTCTTCGAATGGTTCTCTTTCTGCTTGACGCCTATTGTTAATGGCTTCCCATATGTCCATATCTGTGTCTATATCCTTAAACTTTTCCCTAAATTCCTTACAAAATTCTTTCCAAGTGAACTGTCGGCATGATAGGTGGAATTTCCAATACCATTCGTTCGCTTTGCCTATGAAAAAGAGATGCAAATGATCACATAGTAGTTGGTGATCGCCATTCAAATTCTGATGTGCTAGAGCTTGTACTCTGTATAGAAAATCTTCGGTTTGCAACCCATCCTTCGCCCCATCGAATTGCCAACTCTGGATAATACTAGGAACTTTCTCTGGTTGTACTGACGTGTGAGATCTGTCTGAATGCTGACTAGGGTGACGATTCCCAGGATTCCCTCCAGTTAAAAAAACTGTTTGATCAATGGCATCATTTGACCTTTTCCTATCTGATGACTGCGCCGCGTGGCCTACATCTAAATTTGACAACTGTGTTTGTATAAACTGAGTAAGGTTCTGCATAAGTTGTTGCTGCTGAGACAGCATTGCTGCTTGAACGACTTTTCCTATTTCTTCCATGTTCTCGTTTCTAGATGAATCAAAAACTGAATCGGTATTCGCGCTTCGATCATGCTGCTGAGCCGCGTTGCGTTGTTGTTGCGATCTAGTAACCATGCCTCTTCGTTGATTAGCTCCTCTAGCCCTTCTGCCTCGGCCTCGATTGCTGTTTAACCCTTCTGAACGGTTTTCCTCTGTTCCACTTGCGTTACTCGCTATTCGCTCAGCATCTGCCAGCTCTGCTAACAGATTGTTATTTGAAATCGCTAACTGATGCACCGTGCATACTTGATTGCAAGTAGGACAGGAATTTGTTGTTAGCAAATGATTAACAACACACTGTTGGTGGAATCTATGATTACAGGGCGACAATGCTGTCGTGTACTCATCGTTTAAAGGTCGAGCGCATAAAATGCAGACAGGTACTTCTTCGTTTGAAACGGCTGCCAGATTCTCCGCGCTATGTCGTACTGACATTTTCGTATTATATTAAAACTTGAAATAAAAGTTTATTTATTCTCAAAAATTTTGTCTGTGCTTCCCAGTGAGTTGTTTGTCAAATCCTTTTCATGCTAGGTATCCTCTCTTAACTACTTTATACTAGTACAAATGTTCTTCCTCGGACGCGAATTCGCAGTACTGGTCAAGTATCGAAGTTTCTCCAATGACTTGCTATTCCTCGGTACGCGTACAACGCCCTAATACTAGAATCACTAAAACGCTCGAACGTGAAAAGTTTTCGCCAACCGGTTTGCATTGGTCGATCATACCGTAATACTCGATATAGGATCGCGATTCCAAAATACAAAATTCCAAGTTCGCTTCCTTCTATTCCCAAAACGAAAGTCTAGTACTCTTACTTAATTCCAAACTTGTATGTCATCCTAGTGAATACGTTTGCTTCGGTCTTCTCAATTCGTGATACAGAATTGCAGAAGCTTTTCCAGAAAGCTAAAACCTAAAACACTTATGGCTAACACCAAATGCGAAATCGTTTTTGTAGTTTCTAACTATTTCTGAAATCTAAATTTATCTGATTAATACCAATAAAAAATGAGCAATGATGCTAGGCTAGTACCTCCAAGTTGTGGACGCTATTTTTCGTAGTCCTTATAGTACTGTTTCTTTAGTATCGGGCCCCACGTTGGGCGCCATTCTCTGTAGTAGCCCTGAGCTAGGTGTTCACTAGAACGCAGAGGGCTCTCTAGCGTATAGATGGATCGGTGTTCGTGCACTTCTTGCAATTGCTCGATACAAAGCTCGTCGGATATGGCGTGGGTCTTCCTCCTCATCTATATGTTACACCCGTTCTACTACGAAAAGTTTTAAGTGCACTATCTGATCTCTAAATGATTGGTTCAAAAGGTGTAATACTCGGACATTAACAGACGGACCCTAAAAAGTAGTGTATTAGAGAGGCGGATACCAGCAATATAGGGTGGCTTAGGTGTAAGTTGCCCCCATTCTATACCCTCCCAACCTTGATAACGCTTGTATATTCATTGGTTACCCCTTAACAATTATTTTATTATATTTCAATTAATTTCATAGGATATTGACATTCGCATCACGGTACTGGCAACAGACCCGGATTGGTGGATTTATCTATTCATAATAATCACTATTCATAATACAAAATAATCTAAATCGGTTCCCTTCATGGGTGTTCTTCTCAATTACAAGTTTTCCAAAACAAAATAAAGATAGTTCGTTAGATTAACCTACATGCTTTCTTATACGCCGGTTTTACAACTCCCACTTAAAATTGAATATAAAAATATATGCGCTACGTTTGCCGATATTGCGGCTTAATCACTTACGTACAGATCCTCGCTGCTGATTCGCTGGGCCCATCGAGATGCAGGTGCTGTGTAAAACGTTGTCAAAGTAAATGCGCAGTTAATTCATTCTTAAATGGATATACTCTGGCGGTATACAGATCGCTTTCTGTTTTACAACTATATGAAAAAGACATACTAGTATAGTATAAGATATCTGAACTTAAAGTTTATTAATTTAATGAATGCAAACGACTTCTCTGTCTATGGCTTTAAACGATGGCGGTCCTTAATGATTGCCTGCTCTTGCAGCATCCGTATTCGTAATTTCTAAATTATATGGCTGCGACACACGTGCTTCGGTTCGGCTGACGAGCTTCTGCGGATCTCTCTTCAAGACGATCTACTTCTGGGAGACGACTTTCCTTAAACATGAGCCGCACGTGGCCGGTGCGCGCTACGGAGGGCTTGCTTATAGCAAAACGGTAAATGCGGCTTTTCAGCGGCTGTGCGAGGCGGTTCAGATTTGGTGAATATCCTGCATCTTGGCTAGGATTGGCTAGTCCCTAGCGACGATTTTCATTCTGTGGTGGTTCAGGCGGTGTTGCCTAGGCCGAGGTGCTGTTCTGTTCCGACATCAAGTTACTGGCCGTGAAATGTGCTGAACGCGCTCAGTCACTGTGGCTGCGCGCTGAACGCGCCCATAAACTGTGGCTGCACGCTGAACTGTAGGCTGGCCAGGTCCAGAAGGGTGATTTAACAAATGTAAGCGCGAGAGCGCCCGAGTTACGTCGTGGTCGAGGATCTGTTTTTTCTTTAAGCCAAGGAGGATTTTTAGTATTTAAAGTGACTCGTTCGAAGTTCGGTGACAGAATGATTTTATTTTTTGAATAAATTTTCCTCTTAGCCTAGCGTACAATTCTTTTGTTCTGCGAAACCCCTTGCGTCGGCACTTTTCACCCGGATGCCCCTTCCAGTGCTTCGGTTGGATTCTTGGGAATCCTGACTCTGCTGATCCAGTGTGGGTTGATGACTTTGCTGCGGTGTGTGTCCGGGTTGAGTGTCTCATATGTAGGTCGCTGCCCGTGGGGGTTTCGGGGGAGGTGAAGGCATGCTTGTGCCGTCACCGATAACTCCTCCCCCTCAAGACGGAACGAGGGCCATAGCGAAGGTATGGCTTGAGTTCCGGTAGGAAGGACATGCGTGGCGGTGTACGTCGTTTTGTTCTTCCTTAGCGTCCAGGCGGCGGCGGCCAATGCCGTTAGCCGGCAAGTATGGATGTAGATGATGTAAGGTGGGTCGTTGCCGTTGTCGTAAATATGCTGCGATGTCTTCTTCGGTTTTTAGTGTATTTATTTGTAGTTTCCGCAGGCTGAGTGGTTCTTCCTGCCGGGTATGGTTTTTACCTCCTCGGCTTTGATCAAGTTAATCTGTAGTTTTTCCGTGATCGTGGTGATGGTGTCGCGCATATCTCGTTCCATTTGCCAGGATAGAGCAGTTATCGTACTCTTACGATAAACGAGCCGATTACTATTCTTTCCGGTGCGCAGTTGTTGATATGTTGAGGTTTACTGCGTTGGTGATGATGAGTATCCTTCCATTGGGCTGTAGATTTGCTGGTTCCTGCGGTTTCCACCGTGTCGCATGTCGCTGGTTTGTTGTTAAGTAGGTTGTGGAGGCAGGGCTGGCTACCGGGGGTGGTGGGGGTTTCGGCATACAAATTCGGAGTTTACTTTGATACATGGGTCTTGTACAATATTTAATTCTTCGTTATTTTTAGTATGTAGTTGGGTAGGTTTACTATCTGCGTACCGTTGAACGGTATTGCTATAATTTGGTACAATTTATAATTTGTAGTAGACAAAATTGGGATCTTGATTACGAATGTTAGGGTTTATTACTGGTGCTAGTACGAAGCGATAATAATTCATAGATCTCGTGGTCTGCGTTGATTTGTAATTCCCTGTGTCGTTAGAGAGTTCCTGATTTTAATTATTTCGGGATTGGTTAGGATGTATTTGGGGATTATTTTTAATTTAGAGAATAAAAGGCTTTCCGCTATGCTAGTCAAATGAGCGTAGAGGAGGTCTAAGTTGATATTTAACCTGTGGATAAGACGGTCTAGCTCTAGGTCCCTTTGTCCTGTGTTTAGCTCTTTAAAAATTTTATTTTGATTTGAGTTAATGATATCAGTCATTATCTCCTGTTCTCTATTAATGTGTGTTGCTATTTCCCTGAATCTAACTATTGTTTCATTCTTGAATCTATTCATTCTCTCCTCATTGTTATTTAGGTTTGCTAGTTGTTTGTTTATTCTGTCTTCGTCGTTGGCGTCCATGTTACCGCTTACTATCTTCACTATTGTCCCTAGACCGTTGATCAAGCCTCTTCTAATTCTACCGCTATTGGTGTTGGGTAGCAGAGAGGCTAGCCTTTGGTTGATGAGGTCAAGTTTCGCGAGTAGTAGGGATTTAAGGTTAGTGGCCTCCGATTTGTTCGGGAGATCCCCTATGAGCTTGTACAACCCTTTGGCTGCGATCTCGTACTCGTTCAGGTGTATTATATGCTGTATTGTTGTGAATGCTGATACCGTTCTGGCCTTTCCTAGTTGGACTTTTATTATTGCTTGGTCGTTGGTCAATGGTTCGAATGTCAGTTCCTTGGCGTTGGTCATCGTCAATCTGTAATGAACGTCAGTTAAGTGTTTCTAGTTAGTCATCGGTGGTGTAGTATGCGCCGCCAACAAGCCTAGGCTAGTAACTCCTAATGTAAGGTTCCCTGGTCAAAAGGTTGGTAATAGAAGTTGGCCAAAAAAAATATTTTAGTGGAAGAATATAAAACCCATTGGTGGTAAGAAAATAACACGGAGTCCCAAAATCCAAGTCTATCTATGTGTTAAGCCCATGTCGGTGGTCATTTGGGTAAGGAAATCTTCCTAATTTTTTGTTTGTGTATTTTTTGGTTCCGTGTCGTGTGGAGTGTGTGTCCGCTGTCCCGTAGTACTGTTTGTCTCGTGAAACGGGGTGTTATTTTATTCCTCCTGTTCTCCTTCCGGAAGACTGTGTTTCCGGTAGGTAAGGCAGGGGGTCCTCCCTCGTTTCGTTGAGTTTAGACGTGCGCTTTAAGCGATGTCTTCCAAGTGTTCTTTGACTTCCGGGTAGATTTTGGTTGAAATTCATTGAGTTTATTTAGGAAGTCGTGTCGGTGTTGGAACTTGACTGTTTTTTGTGAAAACGTGGGTACGGCCGCTGAAGAGTTCGAACGGTGTTAGGTTCGTGCTCGAGTGGATCGCATTATTGTATGTGACAACTGTCTCTGATAAGATTTCTTATGGTCCAAGTCCAGTTTCCACTCCTTTCTTTTGCGAGGATGATTCGGTATATCTCCGTCAGTGTTGAATGAGCCTTTCGACTGTCGAGTTACTGCTTGACTGTTGAAAGGAGTCACGTGCACCTCTACGCCGTATTGTTCTAGGAAATCCGTGAAAACGGTTCCCGCGAATTCGCCCTTGGTCGAATATGACCTTTTTGGTATACCGAATTGGCAGAAGAATGTTTTAAATGCTTTGGTTACACTGATGGAATTCCTATTGGTAAAGGAATGCTTTTGCGCGAATCTAGAAAATCTAGAGAATGTCTATGATTGTGAGGTTGTAGTTTTTTATTGATTGTATAGATATCTGTATGCAGGATGTCTAATGGTTCGTTCGGGATTTCGGGCAATATGTAGGGTGGTTTTTGCGGGTGCCTGTCATATTTGAGTGTGAGGCAGGTCTCGCAATCCCGAATTGCCTGTGTGATGAGGCTTTTTAAGTGGGGCACTTAGATTTCCCTTTTTAGGTGGGCGTACATCTCGTCTACCCCTCGGTGGTTTTTGTTTACGTGAGTTGTTTTAATAAGTGATACTAACTCGTCGGTGCTTGAAGGTTCCTTAAGGAACGTTAAGCACCTGAGGATTTTATAGTTGTTAGTTCCTGTGAAATATTCGGAATAAGCATTTTTAATTATTTCGAAAATTTCGTCAGTAGCGAACACGGCTAAGGTCTTGTTTGGTTTTAACGTTTCTTTCAAGATATCTGTGACTGTCTCTAAGTTAAAGAGAGGTTCAGAAATCTGTCTTCTGATTTTATTTTTGGATGGGACACAGATCGTACATGCCGAGTCTGGTGAAACTGTAAGGTGACTTGTGAATTAAAAGCGTTGAGTGGGCTCTGGGATACCGGAATGTCTCCTGGTTCGTTCGGCATAGCTATGTTTATGTGAGTATTTGGTTCCACCCTGCTCAGTGCGTCTGCGACGACGTTTTGGGAACCCTTTTCGTGTTCCAATTCGTACGTGTATTGCTCAAGGCACCCCGCCAGCGAATAAGTTTTGCGTTCTGTCCATTGAAATTCCTAAGTCCTAATAGGGGTTTGTGGTCGTAACTAGTTTGAATTTCCGACCGTAGAGGTATGGTCTGAAATACTTTACTTCCCACACAATTCCTAACATTTCCTTCTCTATCGTCGAGTAGCGAGTTTCAGCAATATAGGGTGGCTTAGGTGTAAGTTGCCCCCATTCTATACCCTCAACCTTGATAACGCTTGTATATTCATTGGTTACCCTTAACAATTATTTTATTATATTTCAATTAATTTCATAGGATATTGACATTCGCATCACGGTACTGGCAACAGACCCGGATTGGTGGATTTATCTATTCATAATAATCACTATTCATAATACAAAATAATCTAAATCGGTGCCCTTCATGGGTGTTCTTCTCAATTACAAGTTTTCCAAAACAAAATAAAGATAGTTCGTTAGATTAACCTACATGCTTTCTTATACGCCGGTTTTACAACTCCCACTTAAAATTGAATATAAAAATATATGCGCTACGTTTGCCGATATTGCGGCTTAATCACTTACGTACAGATCCTCGCTGCTGATTCGCTGGGCCCATCGAGATGCAGGTGCTGTGTAAAACGTTGTCAAAGTAAATGCGCAGTTAATTCATTCTTAAATGGGATATACTCTGGCGGTATACAGATCGCTTTCTGTTTTACAACTATATGAAAAGAACATAACTAGTATAAGATAAACGGTCTGACTTAAAGTTTATTAATTTAATGAATGCAAACGACTTCTCTGTCTATGGCTTTAAACGATGGCGGTCCTTAATGATTGCCTGCTCTTGCAGCATCCGTATTCGTAATTTCTAAATTATATGGCTGCGACACACATGCTTCGGTTCGGCTGACGAGCTTCTGCGGATCTCTCTTCAAGACGATCTACTTCTGGGAGACGACTTTCCTTAAACATGAGCCGCACGTGGCCGGTGCGCGCTACGGAGGGCTTGCTTATAGCAAAACGGTAAATGCGGCTTTTCAGCGGCTGTGCGAGGCGGTTCAGATTTGGTGAATATCCTGCATCTTGGCTAGGATTGGCTAGTCCCTAGCGACGATTTTCATTCTGTGGTGGTTCAGGCGGTGTTGCCTAGGCCGAGGTGCTGTTCTGTTCCGACATCAAGTTACTGGCCGTGAAATGTGCTGAACGCGCTCAGTCACTGTGGCTGCGCGCTGAACGCGCCCATAAACTGTGGCTGCACGCTGAACTGTAGGCTGGCCAGGTCCAGAAGGGTGATTTAACAAATGTAAGCGCGAGAGCGCCCGAGTTACGTCGTGGTCGAGGATCTGTTCTGTTTATCTTTAAGCCAAGGAGGATTTTTAGTATTTAAAGTGACTCGTTCGAAGTTCGGTGACAGAATGATTTTATTTTTTGAATAAATTTTCCTCTTAGCCTAGCGTACAATTCTTTTGTTCTGCGAAACCCCTTGCGTCGGCACTTTTCACCCGGATGCCCCTTCCAGTGCTTCGGTTGGATTCTTGGGAATCCTGACTCTGCTGATCCAGTGTGGGTTGATGACTTTGCTGCGGTGTGTCCGGGTTGAGTGTCTCATATGTAGGTCGCTGCCCGTGGGGGTTTCGGGGGAGGTGAAGGCATGCTTGTGCCGTCACCGATAACTCCTCCCCCCTCAAGACGGAACGAGGGCCATAGCGAAGGTATGGCTTGAGTTCCGGTAGGAAGGACATGCGTGGCGGTGTACGTCGTTTTGTTCTTCCTTAGCGTCCAGGCGGCGGCGGCCAATGCCGTTTAGCCGGCAAGTAGGATGTAGATGATGTAAGGTGGGTCGTTGCGTTGTCGTAAATTGCTGCGATGTCTTCTTCGGTTTTTAGTGTATTTATTTGTAGTTTCCGCAGGCTGAGTGGTTCTCCTGCGGGTATGGTTTTTACCTCCTCGGCTTTGATCAAGTTAATCTGTAGTTTTTCCGTGATCGTGGTGATGGTGTCGGCATATCTCGTTCCATTTGCCAGGATAGAGCAGTTATCGTATCTTACGATAAACGAGCCGTTTACTATTCTTTCCGGTGCGCAGTTTGTTGATATGTTGAGGTTTACTGCGTTGGTGATGATGAGTATTCCTTCCATTGGGCTGTAGATTTGCTGGTTCCCTGCGGTTTCCACCGTGTCGCATGTCGCTGGTTTGTTGTTAAGTAGGTTGTGGAGGCAGGGCTGGCTACCGGGGTGGTGGGGGTTTCGCATACAAATTCGGAGTTTACTTTGATACATGGGTCTTGTACAATATTTAATTCTTCGTTATTTCTTAGTATGTAGTTGGGTAGGTTTACTATCTGCGTACCGTTGAACGGTATTGCTATAATTTGGTACAATTTATAATTTGTAGTAGACAAAATTGGGATCTTGATTACGAATGTTAGGGTTTTATTACTGGTGCTAGTACGAAGCGATAATAATTCATAGATCTCGTGGTCTGCGTTGATTTGTATTCCCTGTGTCGTTAGAGAGTTCCTGATTTTAATTATTTCGGGATTGGTTAGGATGTATTTGGGGATTATTTTTAATTTAGAGAATAAAAGGCTTTCCGCTATGCTAGTCAAATGAGCGTAGAGGAGGTCTAAGTTGATATTTAACCTGTGGATAAGACGGTCTAGCTCTAGGTCCCTTTGTCCTGTGTTTAGCTCTTTAAAAATTTTATTTTGATTTGAGTTAATGATATCAGTCATTATCTCCTGTTCTCTATTAATGTGTGTTGCTATTTCCCTGAATCTAACTATTGTTTCATTCTTGAATCTATTCATTCTCTCCTCATTGTTATTTAGGTTTGCTAGTTGTTTGTTTATTCTGTCTTCGTCGTTGGCGTCCATGTTACCGCTTACTATCTTCACTATTGTCCCTAGACCGTTGATCAAGCCTCTTCTAATTCTACCGCTATTGGTGTTGGGTAGCAGAGAGGCTAGCCTTTGGTTGATGAGGTCAAGTTTCGCGAGTAGTAGGGATTTAAGGTTAGTGGCCTCCGATTTGTTCGGGAGATCCCCTATGAGCTTGTACAACCCTTTGGCTGCGATCTCGTACTCGTTCAGGTGTATTATATGCTGTATTGTTGTGAATGCTGATACCGTTCTGGCCTTTCCTAGTTGGACTTTTATTATTGCTTGGTCGTTGGTCAATGGTTCGAATGTCAGTTCCTTGGCGTTGGTCATCGTCAATCTGTAATGAACGTCAGTTAAGTGTTTCTAGTTAGTCATCGGTGGTGTAGTATGCGCCGCCAACAAGCCTAGGCTAGTAACTCCTAATGTAAGGTTCCCTGGTCAAAAGGTTGGTAATAGAAGTTGGCCAAAAAAAATATTTTAGTGGAAGAATATAAAACCCATTGGTGGTAAGAAAATAACACGGAGTCCCAAAATCCAAGTCTATCTATGTGTTAAGCCCATGTCGGTGGTCATTTGGGTAAGGAAATCTTCCTAATTTTTGTTTGTGTATTTTTGGTTCCGTGTCGTGTGGAGTGTGTGTCCGCTGTCCCGTAGTACTGTTTGTCTCGTGAAACGGGGTGTTATTTTATTCCTCCTGTTCTCCTTCCGGAAGACTGTTTTCCGGTAGGTAAGGCAGGGGGGTCCTCCCTCGTTTCGTTGAGTTTAGACGTGCGCTTTAAAGCGATGTCTTCCAAGTGTTCTTTGACTTCCGGGTAGATTTTGGTTCGAAATTCATTGAGTTTATTTAGG